>NC_080697.1:45696419-46316003 GCF_030445035.2 Dasypus novemcinctus | reverse complement strand
AGTTTGTCTCAGAGAAAGATACATGAACACTTGAAAATAATGTATATCCTGTTGTTTTGGGGTATAATCTTTTATAAATGTCTGTTAGGTTTAGTTCATTTGTTGCATTATTCAAGATCTCTATTTCTTTATTTATTCTCTGTCCAGATGTTCTAGACAATACTTAGAGTGGTGTATTGAAGTCTCTAACTATTATTGTAGAGGCATCTATTTCTCTCTTCAGTTTTGCTAGTGTAAGCACCATATATCTTGGGGCACCCTGGTTAGGTGAATAAATATTTATATAGTTATTTCTTCTTGATATTTTCTCCTTTTATTAATATATAATGTTTTTCTTTATCTCTTATAACAGTTTTGCACTTAAAATCTATTTTGCCCTATATTAGTATAGCTACTACAGATCTTTTTGATTACTACTTGTGTGGAATATCTTTTTCCAACCTTTCACTTTCAACCTGGTTGTGTCCTTACATCTGAGGTGAATTTCTTGTAGACAGCATTTAAATGGCTCATATTTTTTTATCCATTTTGTTAGTCTATATCTTTTGATTGGGGAATTCAATCCATTAACATTACTTACTTCATCCATTTTAGCCTTTGATTTTCCATTGTCATATCTTACCATTGTCAGTCTTTTTACTCTTTAAGTTACTCTTATGATAATTTTCATTTCTACCCTCTTCTCCAAGTCTCTTGCCCTTGTTTTTTCCTTTCAGGCTGTAGCACTCTCTTTTGTGTGTCTTGTAAATCTGGTCTTTTGGTAACATACTCTTTCAGTTTTTGTTTATCTGTGAAGTTTTTAAACTCACCTTCATTTTTTTTAAAGATTTATTTTTTTTCTCTCCCCTCCCCTCCCCAAGTTGTCTGCTCTCTCTGTCCATTTGTTGTGTGTTCTTCCGTGTCCACTTCTATTCTTGTCAGCAGCCTGGGAATCTGGGTCTCTTTTTATTGCATCATCTTGCTGCATCAGCTCTATGTGTGTGTGGCACCACTCCTGGGCATGTTGGACTTTCTTTCATGCTGGGCAGCTCTCCTTGTGCATGGGACTCCCCTACATGGGGGACACCTCTGTGTGGCATGGCACTCCTTGCATGCATCAGCACTGAGTGTAGGTCAGCTCCATACGGGTCAAGGAGATCCTGGCTTTGAACAACAGACCTCCCATGTGGTAGGCAGATGCTCTATCTGTTGAGCCAAGTCCACTTCCCTTGCCTTCATTTTGAAGGACAGTTGTGGCAGATGAAGAACTATCGACTGGAAGTTTTTCTTTCCAATACCTTAAATACCTTATACCATTTTTTCCTCACCTCCATGTTTCTATTGAGAGATTGGAATTTAAGTCTTTTTGAGGTTCCATTTTATACAATGCATTGCTTTTCTCTTACTGCACTGAGAATCCTCTATTTCTGGTTTTTGTCATTCTGAATAGTATGTGTTTCAGAGTAGGTCTATTTGGATTTATACTTTTTGGGGTGTGTTATCCTTTCATAAGGGCTGAGAAATTTTCAGTTCTTATGTTCTCAAGCATTTTTCTCCCTCTTTTCCATTCTCTTCTCCTTCTGGGACACCAACACATACATGTTTGTGCATTGTGTGTTGTCATTCAATTCCCTGAGACCCTGTCACATTTTTTCCATTCTTTTCTCTTTCTGTTCTCCCATCTTCTCAAGTTCAGATGTTCTGTCCTCAATTTCACTAAATGTGTCCCACATCAATTCAAATCTGTTCTTATATGCATCTAATGTATTTTTAATCTTATACATTTTGTCTTTCATTTACATAAGCTCTTTCATTTACTTAGCAGTCTTTAAAATTGTTCTTTATGTTTGCACAGTGTTTTCTTAATATCCTTTATATCTTCAGTCATATTTTCCTTAGGGTCCTTGAATTGATTTGGGAGATTTGTATGATTATCATTGATTAGTTGTCTTAAATCCTGTGTCTTATCAGGACTTTTGGTCTGTTCCTTTGGCTGGGCTCTATCTTCCTGTTTCTTAGTACAGCTTGTAATTTTTTGCTGATGTCTAGGCATCTGAATATGTTGGTCATTTTATTCTGACAGTCAATTTCTCTCTCTTGCCTTGTGGTTTTGTTTCACAGCTCTTGTTTGGTCTTTAGTTCAACTTATTCTAAGTCTTTAAAATTGTTCAGCTTAAGTTATCAAAATACAGACAGGATATGTACTCACTATTGGGGTATATATCCACCCCCATGAATTTGGGACAAGAGATTCCTAAAAGCAGTTTTTCTCCTTGCAGGTTCCTGGCCAAATCTTGTCATGCAGGTGAATCTTTCAATCTCCATTTACCTGTAATTCTGGTCTTGTCAGAGTCAAGATTAGAGTGGGCTCTGCTTGCCAAATTAACTGAAGAGTAACCATTTTCTGCCCTCCACTGCACCCTCTCTCTACCCAGGGAGGAAGATGTTGTTCCCTTCTCAGTTGGCTGCAATGGGCCATGTTTTTTGTCCATGCTGTTCACCTTAAGGGTGGCAGATGGGTGCCATTCCTGGATGCAGGGGATTAGCACCTCATGGTTTTCACTTTGGCTTCTTCATCTCTCTGTCTATTGCCCTCCTGGGGGTGTGCGCAGCACCCTCCTCTGCAGAGTCTGAAAGCACGTTGCCTGGACAGCTTTTTGCCCCTCCCTCGTTGTTTTTGTGAGAGGGCTGAGCCCTGATGCTTACTCTAACACCATCTTCCTGGAAACTCTCTCATTTCCCACAGTCACTCTTTTTGATCTGGAGTCAAAATGGCAAAAATCACTTCTATTCTCATTCCACCAATGTCACATAGTTACACCAAGGCTAGTCTCAAAAAGGGCTTGGGAATTTTGTTACTGGCAATATAGTGGCATTTCACCTGTAGCTCTATTATTATGAAAGGGAGACTAAAGTGTAATGGGCAGGCAGACATCTTTGCTATCACCAGCCATTAATAAAACTACTACTATTAATAAAATATTAATAAAATAAAATTTCCATGAATTCATAATCAAGAAAGATTATGTAAAGTTCTGAGAAAAGAACAATAAAATAAACCTTAGAAGGATTTGAGGAGATATGTTTTTTTAATATGGAAAAATGGAAGACTATAAAAAATTACAAGATTTCAGGAGAAACTAATTGTTTTAGGAGGAAAAATAGAAAAAATGAAATAAAAATTCAAAGCATGTTCCAGCCTAACTTGTGGTGTGCATTGCAGGGTGCATTGCAGGGGTTGCTGGACCACTACAGCAGCTGCTGCTTGCCAGCTGGCACAGGACCAAGAGCCCGGCTTCCCTTCAGCCACACCCAGTGAGGGGGTGGTGGCTCAGAATTCAGAGGACACAAGTGGTAGGGATGGCTGTAGTAGCTCCTTCTCCCCCAACTTCACACCCCCAGGGACTGAGCTTGTCTGCCCTGCTTATAGTGTCTATATGTCTCTGAAGCCCTCAGGAGCCCCACTGTTTAAGGTACTGTTTACTGGGGTAGTCAATGAGATCCTGCTGTAACAAGCATAAGCATAACCTGGAATGACCTCGACTCACTTTGAATGCTCTTAACCATAAAAATTCATTTGCATTTAATATTTCTCCCTTTTGGTCAAGGTCTTTTTTTCCAGATGCAGTGCTAGTTGGTGCTTGGTAATAATCCCTCAGTTCCAGGGAGATTCAACCCCAGGGGTCATGTCCCTCCCTGGAGGGAAGGTAGTACGTTTATATGCTAAGTTTGGCTTAGAGAGAGGCCACATTAGAGCAGCAAGGAGGCTTTCAGGAAGTAACTCTTAGGCAATATATAATTCTAGGCTAAGTTTCAGTTTTACAAGAGAAGGTTCATAAGTACAGTCTTCAACTTCAAGGGCCTGGGATAATGGTCTCTCCTTCCACTAGGCAGTACCCATGTACTTGGAGGATTCTTCCCGTTGTATTAGAGAATGTAGTAGGACTCCCCAGGATGGGAAATCAATATTCTTTCCACAATGCCCCATGAACACTTGAACATATTCATATGCCTTAGAGGCATGCCCCAGGCACACCCCTCCCCACATATTACCCCATCACTGCCCCCCTACACCAGTGATCCTTCCCTGCCACAGTTGTGACCCTTCTGTGTTCCAAAACCTCTCCAAAAATGCAGCCAAAAAAAACTCAAATAAAATTAATATGAAAATAAAATAATGTTAAAAACAGAAAATAAAATAGAAAAATTAAAAATTTTAAAATTTAAATGAAATATACTTTTTATACACTGTGTCTTCCATCACTGTAAGATTTGTTATCTTGTATGTACAGTGACAATTTTTTCCATATGCTCCCTGAGGGTCTTTTCTTTTATTCATTTTATATTCAAAATATCTTTAGGTTACAGAAAAGTCACATAGAAAATATAGGAGATTCCCATATACTCAATGTCCTACCCCTTTTCCACTCTCCTCTATTAATAACATTTTACATGTGGATGGTACATTTGTTACAACTGATGTACAAATATTGAAGCATTGCTACTAACCACAGTCAGTGCTTTTCATCAGGGTTTACATTTTGCCCTGTACCCTTTCTCAGGTTTTGATGAAATTTAAAATGGTCTGTATGCATTATTGCAAGATTATGCAGAACAATTCTAATGCCCTAAAAATGCTCTATGTTTCATCTACTCTATTCTTCCCTCCCCCTCCCCGTGGAACGTATGGTAACCACTATGTTTGAATTTTTTTTTTTTAAGATTTCTTTATTTATTTCTCTCCCCTCCCCCTCCCTCGGTTGTCTGTTCTCTGTATCTGTTTGCTGCGTCTTCTTTGTCTGCTTCTGTTGTTGTCAGCAGCACAGGAATCTGTGTTTCATTTTGTTGTGTCATCTTGTTGTGTCAGATCTCCGTGTGTGCTGCACCATTCCTGGGCAGGCTGCACTTTCTTTCCCGCTGGGCGGCTCTCCTTGCGGGGTGCACTCCTTGCACGTGGGGCTCCCCTACATGGGGGACACCCCTGTGTGGCACAGCACTCCTTGCACGCATCAGCGTTGCACATGGGCCAGCTCCACACGGGTCAAGGAGGCCCGGGGTTTGAACTGTGGACCTCCCATGTGGTAGACGGACACCCTAACCACGGGGCCAAGTCCACCACTTATGTTTCAATTTTTGAAGAATAGGGTTCATAGTTACTTACAATAATATTGATGCTTGACATATTGGTCTGTTTTCTTTTATTTGGCACTGCCTATATTCTCAAGAGATTCTTGTTCCTCTAATTGAGAATGTAGCAGGACTTCCCAGGATGGGAGTTTAATATTTTCTTGTTTAATGTGTGAATCTCTACCCACTGAGATAACACATTATGACAAGATGAGCACTTACATATACCACAGAGGCATGCCCCAGGTGCATCCATCCTGCATATCCCCCACACCTGATGCCCTACACCAGTAACCTTCCCCTGCCATATTTGCACCATTATGATTTTAAACACAGACCTGCAAATCCCCAGAGTTCACCTGCTTTTTCTTCCAACCTCCACCCTGTTTCATGGATAGTCCAACCCCAGCTTCCACTCTATTCCCCTCACAGACTAGCACTGCTGAACCCAATCACGTATTGTACCACTCTTATGCCCATCCATATCCTTTCAACTTATTATAGATTTTGCCCAAATGAGCTTCAGTTCACCACCCTTCACTCTCCCGATATCTCTTATGAATATAAATGTAAAAATCCTCAACAAAATATTAGCAAACCAAACCAACTCCTTCTGATCATAGCACTTATTTTAAAGTCACAGTAATCAAAATAGCATGGTACTGGCACTAGGTTAAACAGATAGACCAACAGAATTTAACTGATAGTTCAGAAGTCAACACTCACATTTATGGCCAACTGATTTTTGACAAGGGGCATATTAGCCAAAGAAGTGCTGATGCAAAGACCAGAGATCTGTTGGCTTTTATAAAGGGTATTTATTTGGGATAAAAGCTTACAGTTACAAGGCCCTAAGGAGTCCAACTCAAGATTTTTTTCTCACCAAAGTCTGTTAAGTATTGAAGCAAGATGGTTGCCAATCCCTGCAGGGGTTCAGCCTTCCTCTCTCTCAGTACAGGTTGGCATAGGGTTTGTCTCTCTTCCCAGGGGCACAGGATGAAAGTTCTCTCCTCTTCCATATCACAACAAAGATCTCTCCTTTGGCAGCTATGGAGTTCTCTCTTCCACTGTATCTTCTTCTGTGTGTCTTTTTGAGTGACTGTCCATTTATATAGTTCACCAAGGGGGCAGGGACTTATCCTGAGTTATACCTTACTGACATGGTCAAATCAAAGTCCTAATCTTAACAAAATTTAATCAAAGACATCTCAGCTGAATCTAATACAATCAAAGGGGAACCTTCCCTGAGGGACAGACCAGTTTACAAACATAATCTTTCTTTTCAGAATTCATGAATAATATCAGACTGCTACAAGGGGGCAAAGACAGCTCTATTGGGAAAGAATAGTCTCTTCAGCAAGTGGTGCTGGGAAAACTGGATCTCCATTCACAAAATAATGAAAGTGGACCCCTATCTCACACCATATACAAACTTAACTATAAAAGGCAGAACTATAAAACTCTTAGCAGGAATCATAGGGAAGCATCTCCAGGATCTGGTATTATGCAGTGGTTTCTTAGACTTTAGACCTAAAGCACAAGCAATAAAGGAAAAAATATACACATGGGACCACAACAAGATTATACATCAAAGAAGTTTATCATAAAATATTTTTAAAATGACCATCTACAGAATGGGAGAAAATATTTGGAAACCATATACCAAGTAAGGTTTTAATATCTAGAATATTCAAAGAAATCCTTTGACTCAGCCACAAGAAAAGTCAACCCAATTTAAAAATGGCTTAAAAACTTGAATAAACATTTCTCCAAAGAGCTATACAGATGCACATGAAAAAATGTTCAACATCATTAACCATTAAGGAAATGCAACTCAAAAACACAATGAAATACTATGTCATACCTAATAAAATAACTGCTGTTTTTTAAAAAATTGTAGAGGCAAGATGGCATCAGTTTAAGTGGGCACTCATCACCTCTTTCACAGAAAATGGCTGAGAAAGGGCAAAAGCCTCCCTGAGTGAGCTGTTTCAGGAACCCACAAAGCAGGGGGCATCAGGGCATGGATCTGGAAGAAGCAGGACAAAGAGTTAAAAAACCCAAGGAAAAACTGTGAGTTTCTCACCCTGGTGGTTAGAAACAGCAGACAGCTAAGCCCCACCCTCAAGGGAAAAAGCCACTGTGAGTTCCTTGACTCCTACCAGCAAACAAGCAGGAGGGAGCATTCTCCGGGAGTAAGAGGGTTCTGGTCAAGGGTGGAGAGGGGTTTCCATTCTATGAGTTTGATTATGTGGTCCCCTTTTGAAATTTAGGGGACATACGAGGTGGCAGGAAGTGACCCCAGGAGGAGGGGAGAGGCGAATCTGCTCAAACAGCCTGATTTACCTAGCTGAGCTGGGAGAGAGGAACTTGGGCTGCAGGAGGGTGGAGTCAGGCAATTGTCTGGTCTGGTGCTGGAAACTATCAAAATTCCAACTCCCTTAAGGGAGGCCGGCAGTAGGAAGTGCTTAAAAACCTTCCAAGGGCCTATTTAGTGTCCCCTGGGAAGAGAAGGATGTCTGGAAGAGGATTGAGAATCATTTCTCTGTGGTGAATTCTGAAACCAGGGTCCCATTTGAATTTCAGAAGGGAACTCAACTCGACCAGGAGAGGTGAGTGAGGGTCCTATCACACAGGCTATTATGTCCTCCTGCCCTGGGAGAGAGGCGGCGGACTTGGCCCAGTGGTTAGGGCATCCGTCTACCACATGGGAGGTCTGCGGTTCAAACCCCGGGCCTCCTCCTTGACCCGTGTGGAGCTGGCCCATGCGCAGTGCTGATGCGCACAAGGAGTGCCCTGCCATGCAGGGGTGTCCCCGCGTAGGGAAGCCCAACGCGCAAGGAGTGTGCCCGTAAGGAGAGCCGCTCAATGCGAAAGAAAGTGCAGCCTGCCCAGGAATGGTGCCACACACACAGAGAGCTGACACAACAAGATGATGCAACAAAAAAAGAATCAGATTCCCGTGCCTCTGACAACAACAGAAGCGGAAAAAAAAGATGCAGCAAATAGACACAAAGGGGGGTTGTTGGCGGGAGGGGGGTGAAGGGGAGAGAAATAAAATAAAAAGAAAGGGTGCAGGGACAGACAGGCTTCTAATCAGCAGGAATCTATGCAAATGCAAAGAGTCAAACCTGACTGAGGGCAAGTGATTGGATAGCTCTCTAGCTAACAGAACCAGCAAGAAAACTAGTGGAGGAGTCACTGCTTCAAAGAAACATGGTCCCTGACTCTATTCCTAGCTTTCCTTAGAAAAGTGATGCACCAGGTAATCAAATACCCAGCTGATAATTTTAGGACAGGGAACACATAGACAGTATTTTTGTATTAGCTTCTCTTGGGTCTTTTATTTTTCTTTAAAAAGGTCCTTTTTAAAAATTTAACTGAGTTTACTTGCTAAAACCTGATTCAAATCCTGCAGAAGACAGAGTTCAGGGTAACTGATTGATGAACCTGCAGCCTGACAAGTTCCTCAGGGGCCTAAGAGGGAAGGTTGTTTTTTCTATGTTTTTGTTTGATTGCTTGCATGAGTGTTTGTTTTCTTGTTCTTCCCCCCTCCCCCCAGCTTTTTTAAAGATTTACTTATTTATTTATTTCACTCCCCTTCCCCCCCACCCTGGTTGTCTGTTCTCTGTGTCTATTTGCTGCGTCTTCTTTGTCTGTTTCTGTTGTTGTCAGCAGCACAGGAATCTGTGTTTCTTTTTGTTGCATCATCTTGTTGTGTCAGCTCTCTGTGTGTGCAGCACCATTCTTGGGCAGGCTGTACTTTCTTTCGTGCTGGGCAGCTCTACTTACAGGGTGCAATCCTTGTGCATGGGGCTCCCCTAAGCAGGGGACACCCCTGTGTGGCACAGCACTCCTTGCGTGCATCAGCATTGCGCATGGGCCAACTCCCCTCTTTTTCCCCCCTTTATGCTCCCCCCCATTTTAAAAAAAATTAGGTGCTGCTGTCTTGTTTCTTGTTTATGGTGTTACCCCTTTCCTTTGTCCCCCCCCTTTTTTTGTATACCAATTTGGTCTACCTATGCTACTTCTTTTCCTTCCTTCATCTTCTTATCTTCTGCTTTCTATTTTTGTTCTTACATTCCACCTCTCTATGTTTAGTCTTCAAATTTTCCTGTTTTTATTTCTATCTCCTCTATTCTCTGTTTTCTTTCTTTTTAAACATTTTTTCTTATTGCCTTTTCTTTTCTCTTCCCCTCTCTTCTTATTCTGGTTATTTAATTCATTTTAGATATTTTTCTCTATTTGGTTTTTCATTTCATTGTTTGTACCCTACCTTTTTATTCTTATTTCTCTGCACTTCTTACGTGAGTTAATTATTCATTTTCCTCATATGTGGTTCCTCTTCTACCTTTGACTATTATTATTACTATTATCCTTTTTCTCTTCTTAAATCTTTCCCTTTCCTGGCCCTAATCTTTTTCCTTCAAGGAAACATAGTCAAAAGCAAGGAAACAGAATAAGAGGAACAAAGTGTCAAAGAGAAAACTTACCACACACAAAAACAGAACTAAATAAAACCCTAGAGTTCAGAGAGAAACTAATCAGCTAACTAACCCATCAGGATAAAGAGATGTGTAACCATCAACAGAAAATTATAAACCATACTAAGAAATAGGAAGACTAGGCCCAGTCCAATGAACAAACTAAAAACCAGGAGATGCAGAACATGGAACAACTAATCAGAGTTGTCCAAAGAAATATCAAGAACCAACTTTATGAAGTGAAGGAAGAGATTGAGGATATTAAGAAGATAATGGGAGAACATACTGAAGGAATTGTAAACATACATAAAAAGATTATAGATATGATGAAAGGATATGATGAAAGACACAATCAAAGAGGTCAAAAATACAATGGAAGCATATAACAGCAGATTTGAACAGGCAGAGGAAAAAATTAGCAATGTGGAAGACAGGACATCTGAAATCAAACAGATATAGAACAGAGATACAAAAAAATAGGAAAACTCCAGCAGGGAATTAGGGATCTGAATGATAACACAAAACACACAAACTTATGCATTATAGACATCCCATAGGGAGAAGAGAAGGGAAAGGGGAGAGAAGGAATGTTGGAGGAAGTAATGGTTGAAAATTTCCCAACCCTATTGAGAGAGATGGATGTACATATCCAGGAAGTGCAGCATACCCCAAACAGCATAAATCCCAGCAGGCCATTCTGAGATGTATTCTTGTCAGAATGCCCAATGCTTAAGATAAAGAGAATACTGAAGGCAGCAAGAGAAAAGAAAATCATCACATACAAGGGAAGCTCAATAAGATTAAGTACTGATATCTCCTCTGAAATCATGGTGGCAAGAAGGTATTAGTATGACATAGTTAAGCTGCTAAAAGAAAAAAAATCTTCCAATCAGGAATTCTCTATCCAGCAAAGCTGGCATTGAAAAATGATGGAGAATTCAAAATATTCACAGATAAACAGAATTTAAGAAAGTATGCCAATAAGAAACCTGCCCTTCAAGAAATACTGAGGGGAGTGCTGCAGGTTGAAAGGGAAAAAAAAAAACAGAAGAGAGTTGAAGGAGACTGGAAGGAAAAAAAATAGCAAAAAGAAAAAGAAAAACAGCATATGACATACATAAACCCAAAGAAAATATGGCTAATGTAAGTAATTCCTTGAGAGTAATAACACTCTCAATGTTAATGGATTAAACCCTGCAGTCAAGAGACACAGATTGGCAGAATGGATAAGGAAATATGACACATATGCTGAGTACAAAAAACCCACCTTAGACCCAGGGATTCAAGGAGGTTGAAAGTGAGTGACTATAAAACAATTTTACAAGCAAACAACAACCAAAAAAGAGCAGGAATAACTATGCTAATATAAGACAAAGTAGACTTTAAATGCAAAACTATTTTAAGAGAAAAGATGAACACTATATATTAGTAAAAGGGGTACTTTTTCAAGAACAAAGACCAATCATAAACATTTATATACTTAACCAGGGCACCTCAAAATACATGAGACAAACACCAGAAAAACTAAATGGGAGCCTCTACAATTTTAGTAGGGGACTTTAATACACAATTATCACCATTAGACAGAACATCTCTACAGAGAATCTATAAAGAAACAATGACTTTGAATAATACATTAGAGGATCTAGACCTAATAGACATATACAGAGCACTACATTCAAATACAGTGCATATACTTTCTTCTTGAGTACATATGGGTCATTCACCAAGACAGATGACATGCTAGGCCACAAAACAACTCTCAATGAACTCAAAAAATCAAAATTATACAAAGAAATTTCTCTGACCATATTGAATGAAGCTGGAAATCCATAAGGGCTAGAGGAGAAGAATAGGCACAAGGTATCAAGTCAAACAACACATTCTTAGACAAACAGTGTGTCAAGGAAGAAATTAAAAAGAAATCAGTAACTACCTTGAAATGAATGAAAATGACAAAACAATATATCAAAACCTATGGGAAGCAGCAAAAGCTGTACTGATAGGGATATTCATAGCCATAAACAATATATCAAAAAATAAGAAAGAGCTGAAACCAAAGACCTAATTGAACATCTGGAGGAATTAGAAAAAGAAAACAAAATAACCCCAAAGAAAGTAGAAAGAAGGAAATAACAAAAATTAGAGCAGAATTAAATGAAACAGAAAATAAAAATGCTAGAAAAAATAAAACCAAAAGCTAGTTCTTCAAGAAGATAAACAAAATTGACAAACCCTTAGCTAAATTAACAAAGTAAAAAAGAGAGAAGATGCAAATACAAAAATAAAAATAAGAAAGGAGGAAGGGGAAATCACCCCTGATCCCCCAAAATAAAGAATATCATAAGAGAATACTTCAAAAAATTATATGCCAATGAGAAGTATAATTTAGAAGAAATGGACAAGTTCCTAGTAATACACAAGCACCCTGCTTTGATGAAAGACGAAATTGATGAATTCAACAGACCAGTCACAAGTAATGAGATAGAATTAGTCATCAAAAACCTCCCAAATAAGAAAAGTCCAGGATCAGATGACTTCACAAGTGAATTCTACCAGACATTCCAGAAAAAAACTAACACCAATCTTGCTTAAACTCTTCCAAAAATAGAAATAGAAGAAATACTGCATAACTCATTCTATGCTGCCAATATTACCCTAATACCAAAGCCAGAAAAAGATGCCACAGAAAGGAAAATTAAAGACCAATCTCTTTAATGAACCTAGATGTTAAAATCCTCAACATAATACTTGCTAATCATATTCAACAACACATCAAATGAATTATACACTATGACCAAGGTTTCATCCTTGGTATGCAAGGATAGTTCAACATAAGAATATCAATCAATGTAATACACCACATAAACAGGTAGAAAGAAAAAAAAAGTCAAAAGATTATAGATGCAGAAAAAAGATTTGACAAAATACAGCACCTTTTCCTGATGAAAACACTGCAAAAGATAGGAGTAGAAGGAAACTTCCTCAATATGATTAAGGGTATATATGAAAAACCCAGAGCTAACATAATATACAATTGTGAAATCCTAAAAGCTTTCCCTCTAAGATTGGGAACAAGCCAAGGATTCCCACTCTCACGACTTCTATTCAACATTGTGTTAGAAGTACTTGCTCAAGGACGTAGGAAAGAAAAATATATAAAAGTCATCCAAATTGGAAAGGAAGAAGAGAAATATACAAGAAAGTTTCTAGAACTTATTAGTGAATCACTAAAGTCACAGATTATAAGGTCAGTAGCAATTCCATACACCAATAATGAGTGAGGAGAAAATCAAGAAAAAAATCCATTTACAATAGCAACTAAAAGATTCAAATATCTATGAATAAATTTAAGTAAAGATGTGAATGACTTATACACAGAAATCTACATACACAATACTGTTAAGGGCAATCAAAAAAGAACTTAAATAAATGGAAGAATATTCCCTGTTCATGGCTAAGAAGACTAAATATCATTAAGATGTCTATTCTACCAAACTGATCTACAGATGTAACTCAGTCCCAATAAAAATCACCACAGCATTTTTAATTTTTTACTGAATTGGAAAAACTAGCTATGAAATTTATTTGGAAGGGCAAGGGACCCCAAAAAGCCAAAAACATATTGAAAAAGAAAAATGAAATTGGAGGAATCACACTACCTGACTTTAAAATGTACTACCAAGCTACAGTGGTCAAACTGCATAATATTGGCAGAAGGATAGACATACTGACCAATGGAGCCGAATTGAGAGTTCTGATATAGATTCTCGCATATATAGTCTTCTGATATTCAACAAGGCCACCAAGCCCACTCAACTGGAAGAGAAGGGCCTTTTCAACAAATGGTGATTGCAGAACTGGATATCCATATCCAGAAGAATGAGAGAGGAACACCATCTCACACCTTATACAAAAATCAACTCAAGATGGAGCAAAGATATAATTATAAGAGCCAAGACCATAAAGAACTTAGAAGATAATGTGGGGAAGCATCTATAGGTTCTTGAAACAGGAAATGGTTTCATGAACTTCACACCCAAAGCATGAGCAGTGAAACATAAAGTAGATAAATGGGACTCCTCAAAATTGAAAACTTTTGTACCTCAAAGGAGTTGTCAAGTAAGCAAAAAGACAGCCTATCCAATGGGAGAAAATATTTGGTAACCATATATCTGACAGGAGTCCAATATCCAGAACATATAAAGAAATCCTATATCTCAAAAATAAAAAGACAACCCATTTAAAAAATGGGCCAGTGATTTGACCATTCCTAGGAAGAGAGAGTTTTCAACCACCATCTGCTGCATGGGATCTAAGACCCCTCTCAATTAGAGATTAGAAGTAGAGTGGGCATTGCCATCCTAGAATCCTCAGATTTGGGGAATAAAATATGGACTAGAGTGGACTTACTGGTATTCTACTATAGACTTATTGGTATTCTAGCAATGGAAGAAATTCTATCATTGATCTGGAGACAATGGCCACTGGAGGTGGTGAAGACAGGAAGAGGGAAAAAGAGGTATAACATGGGCACATATTTTTGGGCTTGGAATTGTTCTGAATGACATTGTAATGACAGATACAGGCCATTATATATCCTGCCATAACCTACAGAATTGAGTGGGAGACAGTGTAAAACTACAATGTAAACTGTAATCCATGCTCAGTGGCAATGCTCCAAATGTATTAATCAATTGCAATGAATGTACCATGCTACTGGAAGAAAATGTTAATGTGGGGAAGGGTGAGAGGTGTGGGGAGTGGGATATATGGGAATCCCTTATGTTTTTTGTGTAACATTTTGTGTAATCTAAATATCTTTTTTTAAAATTAAAAATATATTTTTAAAAAATGGAAAGGAATAGGTGTTGGCGAGTATGTGGAGAAATAGGAACTCTCATTCACTGCTGCTTGGAATGTAAAATGGTGCAGCAATTGTGGAATACAGTTAAGCATTTCCTCATAAAGTTAAGCATAGAAGTAGCATATGATATGGCTACCCCCTTCTCAGTGTATACCCCCCAAAATTGAAAGCATGGACTCAAATCTATATTTTCACACCAAGGTTCATAGCAACATTATTTCATTATTGCCAAAAGATATGCACAAACCAGTCCATCAACTGATGAACTGAGAAAAAATATGTGGTATATACATATGATGGAATATTATTCAGTCATAAAAAAAAATTTCTAGCCAGTGGAGCTCTATCACATTCCCCAATGGAACAGCAACAATCCCCCAAGTGCAATGGCAAAGACCAATAAAGAAGGTTGGTCCAACAATGAGCCCTTGATACAATGACTATGCTTGTGAGCCTCTGCACCTGAAATAAAAACTAGGCCTAGAGCTTCAGGGTGCCTAAGAGTTACCTCCTGAGAGCCTCCATGTTACTCAAATGTGGCCACTCTCTAAGCCAAACGTAGCATGTAAATGCATTACCATCCCCCCAGCATGGGTTATGACTCCCAGGGATGAGCCTCCCTGGTGCTGAGGGATTACTATCAAGCACCAGCTGATGACATAACTAGAAAAATACCTTGAATGAAAGGGTTAACTCAAACCAGCAGAATATCTCAGCCTACATGTAATATCAGGTGGTAAAAACTGCTTTTTGACCTTGAATAAAAGGGAGAGATGGAAAGGACAAATGAGTTTTTATGGCTATGAGTCTCCAAAAAAGAGTCAGGAGGTCATCAGAGGGGTTGTACTTACTCACACCTCAGCAGAGTCCCAGAGACAGTCAAAGTAGATATAAGCCCAGACCCACAGGATCTATGGTCATGGCAGATGGCTATGAAGTCCAGTGGCACATCAGTTGGCCCTACTTTGGAGTTTGTGTTCCTGAGTGTGATGGAGTTGGACTCAGATGTCATCTTTCTACACATTCCTCTCGTCTTACTTTTACTGGACCTGTGGTTGGTGCTAGGGTTGGTGTATACTAAGAGGACCTGAATCTCTGGACTGTTCATGTGATAGCCAGGCCCTGAGCCTCAACAGACTTGCAACTCCTACCCTCTGGTTTATTGGATTTACCCCGGCCAACAAACAGGGAGGTGAAGAAAGTCTACCACCACACCAGGGAGCCAAGAGTGCCTACAACTGCAAGCAAGAGAATTGCATCCATCATCCATGTGGAATCTAAGTTCCCTCTTGATATAGAGGTGGAGTGGACATAATGATCCCAGGGTCCACAGGATGGAGGAACAGAGTATGGATTAGAGTGGACTTACTGATATTCTATTCTGGAACTATTGTGATTAGTAATGGAAGAAATTGTAGCACTGATGTGGAGAAAGTGGCCACAGTAGTTGCTGATGTAGGGAGAGGGAAGAAAAGATATGATGTGGGGGCATTTTCAGGACTTGGAATTGTCCTGGTTGGTACTGCAGGGACAGTTGCTGGACATTGTATGTCCTGCCATGGCCCACTGAGTGGACTGGGGGAAAGTGTAAACTATAATGTAAGTCATTATCCATGTGGGGCAGCAGTGCTCCAAAATGTATTCACCAAATGCAATGAATGTCCCATGATGATGAAAGAGGTTGTGGGTATGGGAGGAGTGGGGTGAGGAGGGTGGGGGGTATATGGGGACCTCATATTTTTTTAATGTGATATTTTAAAAAAATTAAATATTGGGCTAAAATGTAAACCATAATGTAAAACATAAGATAACTAAAAATTTAGAAACTTTTATAGCCTAAAATATAAACCATAATGTAAAGCCAAAAAACAAAAAACAAAACAAAAAACATTCTTTCTAAATAAATAAATAAAGTGGGCCATTCTTTTGTTGAAAAAAAAAAAAGGAATGTAATGCTGAAACAAACGCCAAAATAGATAAACCTTGAAGACATCATAATTGAGTGACATAAATCATGCACAAAAGAACAAATATTGTATGCTCTCCCTGATATTCCACAATTAGCATAAAAAATTCATAGAGTCAAAATCTAGAATATAGGTTACCAGCGGAGGGGTGGGGGTAGGGAATAGGGAATTAAGACTTAAAATGTACTGGGTTTCTATTTAGTACAATGAAAAAGTTGTGGTAATGGATGGTGGTGATGGTAGAACAATGTTTTGAACATAATTAACAGCACTGAATTAGGTATTCTAATTTGGTTAAGGGAGAATTTTAGTTTTTAAATACATTACTAGAATTTTAAAAAATTAAAAATCTGTGGAACCACACAATACAGTGAAATGTACATTAAACCCTGAACTATAGATAATAGTACAGTTATAAAAATATGCTTTCATCAGTTGTAATAAATGTGTCACACAGCAATGCAAGTTGTTAATAATAATGTGATATGGGAACTCTATTTTATGTTTTTTTTTTTGGGGGGGGTAAATTCACAACTTCTCCAGTAAAAATAAAAAACAAATAAATTTAACAGAAAAAATTCAAAAAATGTCCTAATTAGCTGAGGAGAGAATAAAAGGACAGAATGGTACAGGTGAAGAAATTAACAAAGCAAGAGATAAGAACATAAGAAAAATATGATAGAACAAGAGGTATGAAGGGCAGAATGGAAGGAAATAACACATGTTTAACTGGAGTTTCAGAAAGAAAGAATAAAGAGAAGCAGAAGAGGGAATCTTTGAAAGGAAAGTAGCTGAGAAATGACCAGAAATGAATGAAAGGCATAGAGTCACAGATAAAGGAAGCACATCTATCAAACACTACACATATAGATAAATTGACACAAAGATACCTATTTAAAAAACTACACAATAACAAAGATTTTTTTAAAATGTAAGAGAAAAAGATCAGAGACAAGCTATTAGACTTACAGCAGTTTCTCATTAGCAACAATAAAATCCATATGACTGTGGAATAGTAACTTCAAATGAGGAGAGAAAATATTAATGGAATTATAATAGTGTTAAAAATTTACTTTTTTCAGAAGAGAGCTAAGTAAAGGCATTATGAGATAAAGACAGAATGAGAGCTCACCACTAGCAGACTTTTACTGAAGAATTTTCTAATGAAAGAAGGAAATTGATCCCTGAAGGAACAAAAAATTGCTAAATATGTAGCTATTAATAAATTTAAATGTATTAGTATTTGTATAAATTAATGATAGTGATATCTAAATAGATAAAATGTCTTTATAATTTCAGATTGAGGAGTTATGATATTGATTAACTTTGGATTTGTTAATAATGCATGATAAATTTCCACAGATAATCACTAAAGGTAATAAAGGTGGGATGTAAATTCAAAACAAATTAAAAATGAAATATAAAATTAAAAGAAAATAAATAGGTAAAATAATCAGTCAATAAAAAAGCAAGAACGGTACACTTCAGACCATAACTGGTGGTAATGGTTTGATGATAATACCTTACAATCTGTAACAAATGTTCCACAGTGGTGTGGTGTGTTGGTAAAGTGTTGTTGTATGGGAATTCTACACATATGCATGATTGCTTTGTAAGCTCACAACTTCTGTAATAAAAATACGTTTTTATAAAAGCAAGAAAGGATTAAAAAAACAGGAAAAGTGTGAAAAGATGAAGTAAATACAATGTACAAGCAAATAGAGATTACAGTAATTTAAACATAATTTAAATGGATTAAATTCTTTAGTTAGAAGAGACAATATTTAAGAAGGGGTATAAATCAGACTCCACGTAGTAATATGCCCAGAGCATAAAGGAAAGGATAGATTAAGGCATATAAAAAAGCTGCATTTTCTCGCTCTTCTGTTTCTCTTTGTCTCTCTCTGCTTTGGCTTAATTAGCTTTGCTAATTAGGTCACATGGTAGACATTTTCCACTAATTTTAATTAACTAAATTTGTGGCCCCAAGGTTTGAAAAAGTATTTATAGAAAAAGATAAAAGTATCTCATAGATAAAATATCATAGTTTTGGAAAAGCAATATATAAAATAACTGTATTTTTGTTATCACAATAAATTTTTAATAAATTAGTTTAAATAAGATGCCTCTGGATAAAGGAGTAACAGGTAATATTGAAAGCCACTTAATAAGAATTGGTAAAGCTTCTTTGTTATAATCTGAAATTGAGAGAATAAATGATTTAATGATAAGCTATCAAATCCTTTTTCAAGAAATCTATCTTTCTTTTGGTTTTCAGCTACATTAGTGATGAATATAATTTCTTTTACCAGATTATTAAAAATTATTTTTGATGATAGATCACTGTGTAACTTTTATCATAAAAATGAAAAATTGAGGAATTGAGGGTAATTGCTAAACAATTCAATTCAATTCAATATTTTTATAGAGGCAAATAAGATTTTTCAGCAAACATAACTGTAAAAGTGATGCAAAGGAATGTAATTAAGGATTTGTCTTTCAATAAAAAAAAATAAATTAATTTAAAAAAAAAAGGATTTGTCTTAGTCTAGCAATAAATAACATTCATTCTGGCATAGAGGAATGAGTTGAAATTACAAGAAACAACAAGAAACTATTCTATTAATCTCACTGAGATGCACTTCCAATAAAATTTTGCTGATTATGTTTAATAATTATTTAGAAAAACTTGCACTATATTGATATATTTGGTCAATTATATACTAATGGTAATTTTAATTATAACCCAATCCATAGTAAACTTTCATTTTAAATTTACAACCTCATGGAAATGAGACTGAAAAAATTAATTATATGTATGCACATATGCACAATATATATAATTCAAATTTGTATATTATAATTTATATATAATTAATCAAAATGAAAAAATTAAATTTCAATTTCTATATATATTCAACTTCTAATTCATATATAAATTGAAATTCATGAAAATATTTAAAATTATATAGATTTTTTGCATTGTGTTTGCTGTCAGCATACAGGTGTTGTGAAACCATCATAAATCTTATGCCAAAATCGGAAAAGAAAAGACTCATATCAACATTGTTGTCACTGGATATGTAGATTCAGGCAATTCCACTGCTACTGGCTATCTGATCTACAAATGTTGTGGAATTGACAAAAGAACCACTGAAAAATTTGAAAAGGAGGCTTCTGAATTGGGGACAGTCTTCTTCAAATATGCCTGAGTCTTGGATAAACTGAAAGCTGAATGTGAGCATGGTATCACCATTGATATCATTTCTCGTTATAGAAATCTGAGACCAGGAAGTACTACGTGGACATCATTGATACTCCAGGACACAGAGACTTTATCCAAAACATGATTACAAGCACATCTCAGACAGACTGTATTGTCCTAATCGTTGCCACCAGTGTCAGTGGATTTGAAGTTGGTATCTCCAGAAATGGGCAGACCTGTGAGGATGCCCTTCTGGCTTGCACACTGGATGTGAAACTACTAACCGTTGTTGTTAACAAAATGGATTCTACTAAGCCACCCTACAGTCAGAAGAGATATGAGGAAATCATTAAGGAAGTTGACACCTACATTAAGAAAATTGGCTACAACTCTGGCACGGTAGCATTTGTGCCAAATTCCGGTAAGAATGGTGAGAGAATATTAGAGCAAAGTGCTAACATGCCTTGATTCGAGGGATGGAAAGCCACCCGTAAGGATGGTAATGCCAGTGGAACCACATTGCTTGGAGCTCTGGATTGCATCCTGCCACCTCTTGATTCAACTGACAAACCCTCATGTCTGCCCCTCCAGGGTGTCTACAAAAAAGGGGGTACTCGTGCTATCCTTGTGGGCTGAGTGGAGACTAGTGTTCTCAAACCAGCATGGTGGTCACCTTTGTGCTAATCAATGTAATAAGTGAAGTGAAGTTAACCTTACTAACAAAGATGCCATGAGACATTTGCCATGCTATTAGTAATAGCAATGTGAACAAATGTAGAAACAAATTAGAAAAACAACCAAAATGCCCATCAATAGTGCTTTGATTGAAAAAAAATGGTATGACATTTTCACACAATGACATAATATGCAATTATGAAAATGAATGAGAAATATCTCCAGAAAGAAATGAAAATAGAGATAAATGAATAGAGACTGGAAAAACAATTGAATCAACCAAATAAGTGGTTCTCTGAGAAAAAATCAATAGATTTGTTAATCTAGATATAATGGAAAATTCCTAGAAATATACAAATTACCTAAATTGATGCAAGAAGAAATAGAAAATCTCAACAATCCTATAGCAAGTACAGGGATTGAATCATAGTAAAAAAAAAAAAAAGAAAAACACAAAACAACAACAACAAAAAAAAACAGAACAAAAAAACCTTCCATGAAAGAAAAGTCCAGGACCAGATGGTTTCACTAATGAAATCTACCAAACATTTAAAGAAGTAACACCAATCCTCTTCAAACTCTTCCAAAGAATTCAAGAGGAGGGAACACTCTTAATTCATTCTATGAGGGCAGCATTACCCTAATACCAAAGCTTGATACTCACATTACAGGAAAAAAAAAATTATATCCTAATTTCTGTTTTGAATACAGATGCTAAAATCCTTAAAACACTAATCAATTGAATCCAAAAGCATATTAAAAAGACTATTTACTATGATCAGGTGGGATTTATCCCAGGAATGCAGAGCTGGTTGCATGTGAAAAGCAATCAATAGATTGAAGGGGGGAAAGAAAACAACACATGATTATCTAAATAGACACAACAGGGAAGGCATCTGATAAAATCTAGCACCCTTTCCTGATAAAAACATTTGTCTGTGAAAGGGAAAAATACAAATATATAAGCTTATTTGCTTATATTTTAAAAATTGAAATTATAACATATCATGAATTTCCAAGAACCAATCACCCAACTATACTAGTCATTAATCCATAGACAATCTTGTTTCATCTATAACCTCTCTCCCATCCTGTGGATTACTGTGAAGAAATTACTGTGAAGAAAAATATCAGACCACCTGCCATTCCAACTGTACTTTTGTATATATTTGACATTTCCTATTACAATCCATTTAAAGATGGAGGCTAACAAAAACAATTAGCAATTGTTTTCTGTCTATATTTTTTTATTATGGTAATATAATGTATCAACAGTAACTTTAAAATACAATTAAAAGCGTTACTTTTTATTCAATGTTGTAAACTTACTATTTTTCATTCTATAGGCAGTTTTGCAACTATTAGTAATCTTTCCTTGACCACCTTAATGAAATGCTTAAAATTTAATTTTGCACTTTAAAACAAAATTTTACATCTTGTAGTTCGCACTATTGTACTGTTTTCAATTTTAAAGATAAATAAAAATGCCAAGTTGTCACAGAGAATGACAGAATTAAAGTAATTCAAGTCCTGTATTTCTTCAGATTTATAATCACTATGTCATGATTGCTTATTTTGAATCTACCCTTTTAAAAAAGCCAGAATATGTAATACCTCAGGGATTGGAGACATGAACTCTGCCAGAGGGGAGCTTGAGTGTTTTATAATCTTTATGAACTTACTACTGAAATGAAAGGAACATATATAATTGAGTTCATATGTGGCAGGAGCTAACTCTATAACTAAGTTCTCGAAATTAACTGTCAAGTAGGATACAATTTTATGAAAGAATATGTAATAACATTATGCTAATTTGAATTTTACAAATATATTATTAAAATTCAAAGGCACCTCAGCAATTATTTAGGACTTAGACCAACAAAAGCCCTTTTTAGAGAAGAGTCTTTTATTCCTATCATGGTTTAAAATTCCAGTACATAGTGATAAGCATTTCAAATATTTTTTAAAACAACCAGCATGTATTAGATTAACATACCTTCACTAACAGTGTTAAAAATTTGCTTCATTAATTTTATTACTTTTTGAAATTTATGTTTATTATTTAAATTTATAGATAAATTGACAGTCTTTTCCCTGTACCTTGAAGATTAAAAACCGTGGCTTAGAAAAGTTGTATGAAAATCCAGGTTAGTCAGCTATTTTCTTAATGAACTTCTAATTTCACAAGCTCTGCCTTAACTATCTGTGCAGAAACCTGTTTGTATCACTTAGAGCTATTCTTAATCGGTGATTCATTTTTAATAAGACAATGCAATTCTATTAATGCTTTTCTTTTAGACATTAATGTGATTTCTGCTCTGTAATTTCCTTTCCATTGTTCTTTTCAGACCACTTAATTTTTCATATTGGTAATTAGCAAATTCTTGTTATCTAGTGCTAATTTTAAACATCACATCTATTTTTATAATACCCTTTCTTCGGTAAATAAAATAATTATAATTTCTTCTAAATGTTCACTATATTCATTCCTTTTATAGACAGAAGACTGCTGTATCACCCTGGAATTACATAGTACTTATACTGCAACATTAGACTTACTTAAGGTGTTTCTCCAAAGGTGACTCAGTGCCTTCCGGCATAGTCTTTGAACACCCGCTATGTGCATGAGATTATGAAGGATATAATAAAAGGCAGCAAAATCAAGAGTCAGTGAAGATTCAAAATTAAATAGGAGGAAAGGGACTATCATTTTTGAAGAGCCTACTATGTGTCAAGCAATTCTCTCACAACTTTTGCTAATTAGTTTGCATTATATTAATTTTGTAGATGAGGAAACTGAGTTATGGTAAATGTAAGTTGGTGGATTTTATATCCTTCTTCCACAATCATATATGTATGTATATATTTGTGGGTCTCATATCTACATCTATATCCTCTATATGTCTACATATCTATTTTCAATGGCTCACTACTCAACCAGAAGTGCATTAGACCCCCAGGACGTTTAGCATTGCCTGGAGACATTTTTGGTCACAAGGAGGAGAGGCAGTTTACTGGCATCTGGTAGGTAGAAGTCAGGGATACATTAAGACAGCTCCCTAAAATAAAATATGTTGACTGCTGAGGCTGAGAAACCCTGATATAGATATTATACCAGACGGTCTCTCTCAAATCTCCTGGAAGTAGATAAAGTTAATAGTTGGTATAAGTCCTTCCCAAATTTTCCTCTGCATGATGTATATCTATATTATGCATCTATACTCTCTATATGTCTAGTTAAAAAAAGAAATCATGCTATGAATAAAGGTCTGCAAGTTGCTTTTTTCTATTTCAAATATATTATAGACATTTTCCATCCAATACCATGATTTTTACCTCTTTCTTTTTAATGGCTCAGTATTTGCCATTCCCTTGCATAGATTATATACACTTACTTAAATGTTCCTCTGTTGTTGGATATTTAGTTTGCTATCATTTTTAACACTGCCCCCTACACATATGTATATATTTTAATGATTTTTGCTTTCTATTTTTAAAGGAGCTTTGGATTACATAAATGCTATGTTGAAAATACCTGGAATTCTCATACACCTTACCCCCAACCCCTCCCACACTTTCCTCTATTAACATCTTTCATTAGTGTGGTGCATTTGTTACAATTGATAAACACATTGATGAACAACTGAAACATTCTGTTAACCATGGTCTATAGTTTATATTGTTTTACACTTTGCACCGCACAATTTTGTAGATTTTGACAAAATGTATAAAGGCTAGTATCTGTCATTGTAAGTAACATGGGTCATTTTTGAGATGTTGGAATTGTCCTATGTCTATCTTTAGGTTCTTATTTTACTATTTTTTTTAGAGAAGGGTCATAGAAGTAGACCTATGGGATCATAATATTTTTCCCTTCAGTTTTAATAGAGAGTGCTAAATTACCAACCACCAAAATTACACAAATTCAATTCTAATCACCACTGTCAGAGGTATTTATTTCTCATAACCTTGACAGTTTACTTGCTGGAGTAAACTAATAGAAGGAAAACATATTCCTTGTCATATATTTGGGCATTTTAATTTCTTTGTGAATTGTGTCTTTACAGTCTGAGATTTATTTAATGTATTTTCCCTATTAATTTCAAGAACTCTTTGTGTAGTTGTCATATTATCCTTTTGGCTATTTTAGGAACTATAAGGAAATTTAGCGCAGTGCTATTCTGCAACAGTGTGGGTGAAGTACAATATGCGTGCTTTATAATACATCACTGTTGATATCCCCTTTAACACATGCAGACTTTCTTACAGCCAGTAAGTTGAGATCATATATATTGATCAAATTCTCTTAGTTCCTGAGTAGGGCTTGGTACATCACTTAGCTGGTAATAACTTTGTTCCTATAAGAATACAGAAAATAGCTAAGGTAGGCTTAAGCTTTTAAAGAGTGCAAGGACAATAATAAGGGCAGACATGAAACTTCTGCATTCTATTTAATTCTGATTTTCCTTTCTTGTTTCAAAAATCTTTGATACCCGTTTTTCTCCGAGCTTTCTGTTTGTTATCTCCACCCCTTACCTTCCTTATATCCCCCTCCCCCAGGGCAATCTCCACATTTACTATTTGTTTTTCTTTACCCTCCACATAATTTATATTCGATTGTGCTTTACAGTTGAAAAATATTTTCACATTCATTACCATGTTTCAGCCTCATAAAAAGTTTTTTTAAAAAAGGGAAATCAGTCAACAAACAAAAACCTCCTAAATACTAAGAACACTCATTCACCACCATGTCTCCAACCAGACTTTCTGACTTCCTGAAATCACGTCCTCTAATCCTACTGCTGCTGCCCTAACTCTAATCACGGAATCCATTGGCTGGAGGGAACCCTAATTCTTACAGCACCAACTGCTGAGTGAGACACTTAGGTATTTACAATGAGCATCACAGGCTGTTTCACCTTGAGAAGAACTTTGGAGCCACCAAAACAGTTGGGAGCAGAGAACTGAAATGAGACCTTCCTAAAATCACAGCATATCATATGAGATCAATTGAAATAAGACCTCAAGTCTTTGGACCCTTTAGACCAGGCTTCTTTCTGCCATCAGGGACTCCTTTTTCTGGCTCTTTGCTATAAACCTTTATTTTTCAGCCTTCTACATTCTTTCAACTTCTATTCGATTACAGTATTTCCATAGCTTTATTGCTGCAAGTTTGGCGCCTCACCAGCCGAGGCGTTGGAAATGCAGAATCTCAGGACCCACCTCCTATCTGCTATATCAGAATCTGCATTTTAACAAAATCCCCAGTAATTCCTGCATAGATTTAGGTTTGAGAAGCATTATGTCTTGACACGTATTTAGCATGTATGCCTATAGCCTTGCATTGTTAAATGTGTGCCTATGTGTTTTTTACCCAAATAAATTTAAGGACCTTGAAGGACTTAATCATTCCCACAAATCATTAAATCCCCTTCAGTGCTTTCTCCATTTCCTTTGTTTTACAGCATGTATTCAATCACCATCAGTTCATGCTTGCTGAAAGTAACTTATTGTTAAGAAACTCAGTATTTTACATTTATCAAAGGAGCAGCTAACATTTTTCAAAATGCACACAGAATACAGAAATGGACTAAATTGATGCTAAATAGTAGACTTTGTACATTATTTTTAAATTTTCGAGTAAATTGTTTTGCCTTTAGTGGTTCAACCTTGCAAAACAGATTTCACACTTATGTCAAACTTAATAGAGAACAGCTTCTGCAATACAATAATTAAAAAAAAAGCAAACCCACCACAATAAATCATTTCCTATTACTCCGAGAGAGGATAGACATTTCCCGCTAGTCTTTCTGACGGCTTACGTTTTAGAGGTATTCTTCTAGGAAATATTCAGGAGAACATCAGGGTTGTAAAAGTAATGAGAGTAAGTGCTGCAGTAGTAACAAATCATCACCTGAAAATAGGTTTTAAAAAACTCAAACAAAAGGAGATCTTTTTGTACATCTGGGCAAGGACTACAGGTTCATTTGCAATAATCACACAGCACAGCACTGTGAAAAGACAAAGATGCTCCTATTACCCTGAAGTTCCCACTGGATGGAAACTTTGCAAACCCGTTCTACTCTCTCGAGGTTTAGGACCTTTGTCCTCAGGTGCCCAGAAATGAGACTCCTGTTATACTTTTCAGAGTTAAGCAAAACAATAATAAATATTATTAAATTATTAAATGGATGATAACAGATAGCATTTACTTAGCATTTACTATGTGCCGTGCTCTATGCAAAATGTTATATACATTCTCTTCAGAACAATTTAGATTGTAGGTAATTTTAAATACTTCAAAAGTATTTAAATACTTCAAAAGCTGATGAAGAAACTGAGATTTAGAGAACTCTAGTAACTTGACGTAGGTCCCCGTTTCATAAGTAGCAGGGTCAGCATTTGAACCCAGACTGGTAAAACATCAAATTATAAAGATCTAATTCAGGTGGAAAGCTTTGCATTTTCTGTAGGCTCTGCCTTTGCAATTGGTTGATCCGTCCTTTCAACTATCACAGCCAGTTTTCCTTCACTACCCTCTATGTCAGGGTTCCCTGCTTTTTGCTCATCCTTCGTCTGTCACCCTAATCCTGGAGTAGGCAACAGTGAGAAAAGAACAACAGAAAAGTAGCAACAAGAAAAGCAACTACCCTTTAGTAGCTGCTTATCACTTCTTCCTAACTCTGCTAGCAGTTTCACGTACGTTATTTCAGATCTGCACTCTGACGCTGGAAGGGAGGTAGCATGTCTCACATCTTACAGAGGAAGATACTGAAACTCAGTAAGGTAATTGTAGTACGACATTGCAGAATTGAGATGGAAACTTCATGATGTTCTGACTCTAACGGTGGACTGGCATAGTCTTTCCACTCCACCGTTCTGACTTTCTAGTGGCAATAATAAAAGCTAATGTCTGTGATCTTCCCTTCCACAACATGGATGTGTCATAACGTATGTAAAGTAACTAACACAGTGCCTGGCACACAGGATGTAGTAAAGGAAAATTTAAAAGTTAGTTCCCAGTTACCTAGACTTCACCACTATTTTCCTCCTTGTACTTTTCATAATTTTCATTTTGAGTTTTGATTTCCTGTAAATGCTCTACAGAATGCATATGGCAGATTCCACTTTTCCCGACCTCTCCATACATACCTATACAAACGTCTTGAAAATTAATTTGTGTGATGTCCTTTTCCATTCTGGAACTGGTTCTTTCCTGGAGTTAATCTAATTAAGTAAATGAGGTTAAGGTATATTGGTTGGATACCTTTTTTACACCCAGGTGGCATTTGTATTTATCAGAGGACTTTAATGTTATCCTCTAGGAATGAGCAAGCTATGGTTTTCAGGTCTGCTGCCCTGGAAAGTGTGTGGGGAATGGCCTCAAAGCATGTTACATAAAAGCAACTAGCTTCCCTTTGAATAAGTTGTTACTTACTCAAGGCGAGTCTTGCTGATAGGTCCTCCCCCGCCAGGGGAATGGGTGAAGATACAGCTCAAGAAAAGTTGGGATACTAGAAAGATGAACTAAACATGGAAGAACTTTCTCCTCTCTTTTATGAAGCAGCATGTTCATTTTTCCCCCCTTTCTATTATTTTTAGAGTGAGAAGTTTGGTTTATTGGTAGAAAGAAATTTTTTAATATAATTTTGCCTTGGACAAAAGACATCGTTATCTATGAAAAAGGTATTTGAATAGAATTGCTCCTCAATGAGTGGTCTATAAACCCTATAAAGGGCTGGAATCGTGATTTAATTTTGATACCATATAAGTCTGGATAATGGCTTCGTGCTCAATCTTCATTTAATAAGCTCAAACTGTCCTCAAACCTGTGTTCTACATAGTACCTGCATCACATCTGTGCTCTCACATTATCTAACGACAGCAGCTAATTGAAAGTAAAAATGGGGGAAGGCATAGTGAACCGTTTTATAATTTCCTACTTAAAAACATCGTCTCACCCCCATGACTCATCTTGTAGCAGTACAAAAGGCTTATTGCCCTGAATATGAATTCTTCATTATATTGTAAAATCAGTAAAAATCCATTTTTGTTGTTAAACTGACTTTATAAAAGGCCTATGCCATTTCCACAGTGTGAGTTACATGTGAAGACTGTATCTTCCTGGAAGACAGAATGGGCGTTTCAAATTACTGCATTTTCTCTTCTAGCTGATAGAACTGTGCATTAGCTACCACACAATTCTGTCTTTTCCTAAATGCATGCCTTCTTAGTGACAGGGCCAATTGCTATGAGCATATTGTTGTTAAAAACAACATGCTAAGAATTGATTGAGAGAAGCAAAGCATTCTGAGTTATATAAGACACTTTGTAATTAGTTCTACTAACACCAATGTAATGTAATTATTTTAATGTCTTTGGATTTAGAATTATAGTAAGTATGCAATCCACATCATAAATGCATAATAATGCTATCGAAACCTAGTAATTTTATCTATGGTTAGTTTTATGAATAATAAATTCCCAAAGGGCTATAAATGCGACTTATTTATTTGGAGTTTCCAGACTCTGGCACAATGCCTCCTACAGTGGCTAGGACATGGTAAGCTTTATTCCATGAAAGAAGAAATGAAACAAACAATGACATAAAAGAAAATTAGAAAAATGCAAATCTCTTTCTCATTCTGACCACACTATTATATAATACCATCCTGGTAGTCGTCAAGAGACAAATGAATAAATCTCAGATTTGAATTTAAGTGTAATGCTTTATTAATCTCACCCTGCTAAACTCTTTCTTTACTTTGTATCAGTTTGAATTTTATGGTCAAGTTTGAAAACATGACATTGGAATTAAAAATATAAAATCGTAAGATGTACCCCATTAATTTTTATCTGCGTAACAACTCAAGGGCTGCTTGCTAAACACCATTAAAAATAAATCTATACATAGTAAAATGGAAAAGTGTTTACAAATGTGAATGATAAAGATAAATGCATAGGAATGGATACTTAAGGAGAAATCAATTGGTTTGTATTAGCTTGACCCACTCTCCCTCTCTCCATTCCTCTCTGGCAACTAAAATGCAGTCAGACTGGGTATTGTGAGGGGCTTGTTTCCATCTGGGTACCAGATACATGTTATGAAGGTTTTGATGGCCTTCCTTATTTTAGGGGTTTAACAAAGGATTTTCTTGAAAATAAAATGCTTAGTAATTGCAGTAAGTTATGAGTGTGAACCCGTTGTAAACAGGACTCTTTGACGATGTGCTTTTTAGTTAAGATGTGGCCAACTGACAATCTTATTACTGGAGACTGCATAGAGTCAGCTATGGAGAGAAAGCCATGGGAAGAAGACGGAAGTCAAGGGAAACTTGGGGAGAAAGGAGAAGTCTTTGCATGTGTATCGCCATGTCAGAGAAAAGCCAGAGATCAAGAATTGCCAGCTGACAGCCCCAGAACACCACAGTCTTTGGGAAGAAAGCATCTCCTTGCTGTTGCCTCGATTTTAGAGTTCTCCTAACCTAAAACTGTCAGCCATTGTTTAGATCAATCCATTGCATGGTATTTGTTTTTTTGTTTGTTTGTTTTTTTTCATGGTATTTGTTTTAGCAGCCAAGAAACGAAGACAGTAGTTAACTGACATTTGCATATTAAGTTAGAAATTTACAATTAAATATAAAATAAATAACATGATATCTATTTGAAAATTGTTATTAAACCTTTCTTTTCATAGAGTTGATGACTGTAAACCAATCAAAAAGTTTGACTATGATACTTTGTCTCAGTGGACAACATGATCTGGGACCCACCACTGCAAATGACTCAATTTCATGTTATTCTCTGTTTTCTTTCATTCTCTGCATTTTCTCTCCCTCCTTTTGTTTCCTTGTGCAGTCCATATGGATTCCTTAACTATCCTGTTTCAGTCTTCATGAGTAAAGTGTTTCTTGTATTGACGCTCTTCTTTGCATAATGAGGTTCTTTCTTGATTCCTGCAATCAGTTAAGGAAGGAAGAGACAGGTCTAGCCCAAAAAGCCTTAAGAGATTTTGACACATCATGACCACTGCTTCTAGGTCCCAAAGTCTTATCCATTTATAAATATAAAAAAAAATAAAGTTTCATACCCTTATTTCCCATCCTGATAACAATCATAGCCCATTTGTCCCTTCTTCTCAAGAAGAAGAGTGCTTCTTCAGGAATGATGGGATAATTGAGCCACCAATCTTATCTTTGACTCTGATTTTGGACGTGCCATATTCTTTTGCAAGTTCTTAACATTCTATGTATTCACCTGACAGCAATGAAAAATTTCCACATAAAATTAGGATTTGCTCTACATCTTGGTATCAAGAGCATTACTTGGACCTTTCATAGGGTCCTCATCATATATCAACTATATAAAATTACTTAATTATCCTTTCCCATTACAAATGCAAAATGGCGATAAGCCAAAAAAGACCATGAACTATTATTATTTTTATAAAGTGTGGAAATAGATAATGGAAGATTCCAGGAGAAAAATGCTGGAAAAAAGTGAGTAATTTTTTTTTAAATCAAAGAAGCTTTCACTCCAATTTCCATTCTAACCCATATTACTCCCCAATTTTGATTGAAGAAAACATTCAAATAAATACAAAGTTTTTAGATTTGGACCCTTCCCAAACCTGCCATTTACTAGTTTAAGACCATGAGACCGCAGTTTAATTTTCCTGAATGTTGCTGGTTTGGGTCTTTTGTGGAGCCCAGAAAATCCTGTTCTTAAAGTGACAGCATTCCTGTGCCTATAAACTCATTGTAGTTGGGATCTTTTGACTAGAACACTTTTGATGAGATTGCTTAAGGGTCTTTCATTAGATGGCAGGACCCAGGGTGGGTCTTGATTCCTTTACTGGAGTTTTTTATAAACAGAGGACTAAAACACCAAAGATACAGAGAAAAAGCCTCAGAGCCAAATAGAAGGAATCAGGACCTCAGACAGGACCATAGGAGATGAAAAAGGCATAGACAGAACAGCCCAAAGCAGAACTAGCAATGAGTCCTAAAGGAGAGGAGAGAGATGAATGGACAGTGCCTGACTGCCCACATCTGAGTTTGGGGAGAAAGTGAGCCTAGAGGAGAAGGCAGAGCCTGGCAGAGCAGCCATTGTGCCTTGCCACATGGAGGAGTCCAGGATCACCAGCAATCAACCGTTGGTGAGACTCCATCTCCGGTGATGCCTTGATTTGGACATTTTCACAACCTCAGAATTGTAAGTTTTTAACCTAATAAATTCCTATTGTAAAAGTCAACCTATTTCTGGTGTATCACTCCTAGCAGCTTTTAGCAAACCAAAACTGAGCCTGGTGTCTCTCCTCTTACCTCTAAAAGAAGTAAAATAATCCTGCCATAGACTGTATTGTGGTTCCCAACTATCAGTACCCTCTCTGTTAAGAAGATTAAACATTAATATCTTTTACCTTGTAACTTAGAGGAACTTCCTGTAGTCAGAGTCTTCTTCCCCTCTTTGTCAGGCTCAGCCATGTGACTTTCTTTGGCTAATAGAATGTAAGCATATGTACAAAATCCCCCCAAAAGAAGAGAGAGGCATGGGGTTTTGGAGGAACTGAATAAATATAGAAAGCAAGGGAGACAGTAGCTGAGGGGAGATGAGAGAAATAGGTAGTTGCTAAGTACTGAAGTACTTTTGAATTTCCTCTGCAGAATTTAAATACTTTGTGAGGACAGCAGAGAGCTAATATTAAGGGGAGGGTGCTATGTTAATTTGAAGAAGAAAATTCAAGGCAAGGAGGCCAACAAACTGACACCCTATAAACTTTCCTCTTCCTGCTCCTTTCCACTAAATTCTACTCATTCATCAGGTTTAAACTCAAATATATTTGTTCCTGTCTCCAAACCCCAGCTCTGAGTTGGATGCCCATCCCACTAGCACTGTGAAAATGGACATCTGTTCTGAATATTTCTGAATTTTCCCTGATATTGGTGAAGATTGTGGTGTTGCAGGAAAAGAAAGGACTATGGGTTCCGAAGGCATTTGGCAGGTTGATGTAATAGAACTGAGTCACTGATTAAATGGGGGAGAAGGGACAGGAGGAAAGATTACTTTCAGCTTCCTTTCCTGTGTGCTTGGGTGGGTCATGGAGCTAATAGCTAAAATATGGAATAGAGAAAGAGGAGGAGGAGGTTTGGAAGGAAAATGATGATTTAATTTGAATGGCAGTTGAACTCTGTTTGGGAAACCAATGAGAGGTCCAATAGCATTGAATATATGGGTCTCAAGATGAGGAAAGAACTTCGTCCTCTGTTTATTGGGAGATTAGTTTATGTCCTTAGAATTTGACATATCTCCTTTCCTTGAAACCAGGAATTCATTTCTTATGCAGGAAGAGCATTTATCAGCTCAAGTAATTAAAAAGCACAGGTTGATTCAGGGACTCAAAAGATACTAAGGTCAATACAAAAGATTCATGGGTTCTAATTGGGTCTGGCTGGATCACTGTCTATCTCTGAACCAGTCATTGTATCAAGGAAATGCAGTTATCTTATTGGCCAGGCAGAGTGGATGGACTGGGAAACTATTACCTGAAAAAGGGAGAATGGATTATGAGTGTCTGAAGAATATTTTTCCTCTACGGATGAGTTGGAAGAAGAAAACAGAGAAGTTCCTTCTCATTTATGGATGTAAAAAGTTATCTGAGAATTGATCTTAATATATACCCAGAGCAGATGCTAGCAATTGTGTTACCTGTTTCTGTTTTTTGTTTGTTTTGGGTTGTTTGTTTGATGCCATTTGTGTGCTTTTGCTCCTTGATTTATGTTTGTCTTCTGAAGACAGATCAATTTCAATGCTGAAACCGTCCATTATAATGTGAGAATTTGTGCCTTAGATCTTCATCTTTTTCTCTCTAATTTCAAGTCAATTCCTGACTACTGTTAACTTCAGGATGAATTTGATGATATTAATATGGTGTTCAGAAATACCTGACTTCAACACTTCTTCAATAATATGTCTGAGTGTGATATATACAAAGGGAAAATGACAAAAAAAGAAATCAACTCAAGAGATCAGAAATTGAATTTGAACCTTTATTAATAAAGACCAGGGAACCGTGAGGTCTTTATACATCCTACTGGCTCAAACCCTAATCTTATCATGGACTGGTTACTTAGGAGAGTTCCCTAGATGAAAAGAGAATAACAGAGTCTGAAAGGTAGATATGGAAATACAGATAAAGAAACATGGAGAAAGATGCTCCAATTTACAACCTTGTGGTAATGGAACCTTGGTCAGCTCACCAGCATAGATGGAAAAGGAGAAAGAAAGAGGACCACAAAACAGAAACTCAACTTTCACCCAAACTAGATAATCACCACCCTATTATCTGACCAATCATATTCAAATTTCTTCCTGTTAGAAAAGAACGAGAAAGGGAATAGTAGAAAAGAGAACACAGGGGTAGAAAGAAGTGGAGTGCTTTTCTAATCCCCAGAGATCCACAGATGGTTGGCTTGTACTTGCATTTCTATCTCTTTGGAATGTGATATCACTGACTGTAAGATCCTGTGGCATCCGTTCCTCTTCAGAGTTACTGTAAATCTCTTCCGTGATACCCTGGACTGAATGTTAGCTATGGTAAGCCAAACCACAGGAAAGAGGATGTGTTGGGAAAGAACAGGAAGAAAATGTATTTATTTTAATTGTTTCAGGATATAATTACCATTATGAACTTTCTAGAAATGTAATCAAACATAGCAAACTGATCTTGGATTAAATAGGCATTCAGGAGTTCAGATTCAATGATTGGTTACTTCTTCATATGAGACGTGTATTGTGCTGAACGGCACCATGTAATCAACTCATGCCTTCATCTCTGATGAGTCCTAGACTCCAATTCTTTTCATTACTTTCCACAGGGTAGCTTTTATGTGCTCATTATCTCTGGTGAGCTTTGAATGAAAACTGCATTTGTACTTGATGTATTATTGATATGTAGTAAATGCCTACTACATCTTGATGTGAAATGAAAATAGTATTAGGATAATATGACTTTAGTTTAATAAGAAAAATCTTTTAAAAAATGTTTATCAATCTTTTCAAATTAAGGATTAGCTCCAGTATATGAACTGTGGATATGGTTTTTTAGTATAACCAGTTTCCACTATATTTTCTGGGTGTTGTTACATGGCCCATTACTCACATTGATATAAATTTTATTCCATCATATCTTCTCATTTTTTCCAGTGGGGATCAATCAAATGAAAGTTTGGCACTATTTTTAGAAGTAACTATATCTTCATGGGGAAACTTCCCATTTGCAGATAAATGTTACACGCTGAATTTTGATCCAGTATAATTGTACTTTTTATTTTGGTTTCATATATTGATTTATTAATTTAATCAGCATTAGTTACAATATTATTGTATGTAATGATTATGGTAGGTACTAGCAATGCATAGGTAAATGGTTTTTACCATCAAGAATTTCAGTCTTTAATTGGGGTCTTAGTTCATGACTTGGAAATCACTCTACAGACCAAATTGTTTGTTTTCCTCTTAGGTGTTTGTGAAGATTAAAGAAACAATGCCAGTGATCTGTGCTAAAATAAGAAGAGACTTGCTATTCCAAACAACAATGACTCATTATAGAAGGAATACTCTGTGTCAGGGGGTTCTTAGATTTCACGGGGTCTGTGAGCTTGAGTTGAAAAAATCAACTTATCTTTATTTTCGCTGACCTCTAAGTGAAATCTGGCATTCCCTTTGCTTATGAATGTAATAAATAAATTACTGTAGTATTCATTTCACCTGACTGGCAAAGGGGTCTGTGGAATAAGAAAGGTTAAAAACACCTACTCTCTGAATTAGCAAAGATTCAATCTAGCTAGTGGTGGCTGCAGATTGTCCAAAATCATATTGCCGACCACACTTGCCATTTCATCTAAGCTCAACATTGGCAAGGAAAACTCACCAAAGATACCTCCAACCTTTTCCTTTGATTATATTTATAGTTTCTGTAGAACTGAAAGTATAGTTTCAAAATTACCCCTGGACACATGTAATATAATATGTCTATCTATCATTTGATAAGCAATATGAAGGAGTGCGACGACAAAGCAACTGTTAGCTGACAATACTTTATATTACATCTAAGTATATTGTAATTACACTGCTATTATTAACTAATTTATTCTTGGTCTTCTTCATTCAAATGTAAATAACATTTGTGCAGGGGCCCAATTTGTTTCATTCACTCACAAAATAGTGCTTGACATGTATTTGTTGTTCAGTGAACATTTGTTCAATGAATAAATATATGAATGGTTAGGCTGTACATAATCAGCTTCAGTTTAGATAGCAAAGCTATTCCAAGACTGGAGACCAAAAACCAGCAGGAAAATGAGTATCCTTTTAAATAATCACAATTTTTCCAAGTATTTTTATTGGAAGACTTACCTGTAGTGAAGAAAGAAATTTCGGGTCTCAGTTCTCACCCTTTCCACACTGATCTCAGCAGCACCACAACACCAAACTGTCATGCCAAGGTCATTCGATTACAGGATATTAATTGTTAAAAACCCTGTTCCACTTAGAATTTGTTTTTTCTATATAGAATTATTTTTAGTAGTACCAGTAGTTCAAAACATGGTTTTATTTTACCTTTGATATTCAGGAATTTTGTATATTTTCTTAAAGAATGATGGGGTCTGAAAATGATATAATGCTAGAAATTACAAGCTATTACTACCTTAAGAATTCCTTTCACAATGAGTTATTATCTTATAGAAAATTTTCAGATGATTTAATTTTGTAAATGTGTTATACTTTTTACCATAATTTATATGCACTTAATTATAAATATACTATAATATTAATAATTCCAAAAGTGTAATTTTTTGTAAAGCAAACCTTGGTTCTTCGGTTCTAGGTCAAAACTGTAAATTGTGTAGACACACTTTTCCCTGATCCTCTCTTCTAAATACTACTAAATGCCATGGGAATAAATCAATGGATAATCAGAAAAGAACTGTGAAAGATGGAAAGAAGAAGGTAGTCCTACTGGGGACCTCAGAACTTGAAGTGATACTTCAGCAAGTTCCCTGGGTTTTATTTCTACCTCCAGATATCCCCATACTGGGCACCAGAAAGACTTGCAACTAAGAACAACCAAAATACAGAGACAAAATAAAACAAAACCAAACAAGAAAAGACTGCTCTCTCTGGCCAAAGATTCAGGAAAGGGCAGTCCCAGCAGGATATTAGGGGGAATACCATTTCCAGTGGCAGTGGCTGCCTGATCTCTCTGCAGCAGCAGTGTCAGCAGGGATAGGAGGGTGAGGGCAGGCAGAGAGGAGGTGAGGAAGCCCATTCCTGACTCAAAAGCACCAGCAAAAGAGAGACCCCTCCTCATGCTCTGGTGGTGCCAGCAGATTTGGTTCTTCCAGGCCCTCCACTCACACACACAAAAAATGCTACAGTGTCTCCCAGTCCTCCACCCAGCAATAGAGAGTCACCAAGACTTGGCAGCTCCTGCCCCTCCAGCTGTAGAAGAAGATCCAGTCCAAGAATTCCACCCAACATGAGAAGGTCTGGGGTCTCCTGGCTCTCCACCCTAGTCAGAAAGGAGCCCAGATAGGCATTTCCCTTCCATGGTGTACCTCACTGGAACTTTGTGGTCAGAGATCAGGCCAGGAGAAACACTCTGTGCCTTCCGTGAGACCATCTACAAGGGGAATAGAAGAAACACTCTCTGCCCCTTGCCCATCTACAATACTTGTAGATGTTCAAGGAGTGTGCCTTCTGCATTATAGTTGGCATCAGTTGGGATCCAGCAAGCACCCTAGTAGAGCCAAAAGAATGAAGTATATAATAGCATATTGATGGTTCAAAACCTAAATTGTCTTTGGAACCACAGCCCACAAAAGTAGGTCAGAACCTATAAGCTAAACCTAAACAAGGTGACTGCCTACTAAAATTAAGGATTTGAATAGGATCAAAAGTCTAACATAATATCCAGGCAATAATAAAAAAATCACCCATCATACTAAGAACTAGGAATATCACAACTTAAGTAAAAAAAATGCAATCAACTGACACCAAAGTCCTGATGAATCAGATGTTGGAACTCTCTGAAAAAGATCTCAAAGGAATCACCATGAAAATAGTTAAATAGGTAATTACAAATGAAGCAACAGCAAAACTCAGCAAAGAAATGGAAATTATGAAATTAAAAAATACAATCATATATCATGTTATTATTATTGTTAATAGCTGGAGTAGCTATATTAAAACAGTTAAGTAGGCTTAAAAGAAAAGTACTAAAAACAAACAGGGACATTATGTAATAAAATGATCAGTCCACCAAGAAGATCCAGCAGTTCAGACATTTGTATACACCAACAACAGAACTTCAAAATACATGAAACAAAAATTGATAGACCCTTCAACAGCCCACTCTCAGCAATTGAATATAACTACTGGACAAGAAATAAGCTAAATATAGACAAACTGAACCACATTTCCAACCAATAGGATAAAATGAAAATTTATAGAATAGTTTATCCAGAAATAGCAGAATACATATGCCTTTCTACCACTCATTGATCATATGCCAAGACAGACCATATCCTAGTTCAACAAGCCTCAATAAACTAAAAATAATTGCAATCAAACAGAGTATATTTTCTGAACAAAATGGAATTAGAAACCGATAATATGAAATAAACAAAAATTAAAAACAAACATGCTTCTAAACAGCCCATGAGTTAACGAGGGAGTCTCAGAGGGAATTTAAAAATGCTATAAACAATGAAAATGAATACACTATAACAAAATTAGTGGGGTGCAGCTAAACCATTGCAGAGAAGGAAATATTGCAGTAAATGCTGATATTAGAAAAGAAGAATAGTCTCAAACATTCTAAGGAACTACCTCAAGAAGCTAGAAATAATGTTTTCATAAGTTAAGACCTCATCACAGCACAATCAGCACCACCAGTTCCTCTTCAAGGGAGAGCACAATGGCTACAAAAATAAATGAAATATTTAGTTATAAAATTAACAAAACATGTACAGGATCTGTGTGCTATAAACTGCAAAATGGTAATGAAGAAATCAAAGAAGGTTAAATAAATGGAGCCACATACCATGTTCATGGATTAAGACTCAACAAAGTAAAGATGTCATTTTTCCTAAATTCATCTATTGGTTTAATATAATTCCTATCAAAATCCCAGAAAAGTTTTCTTGTAGACATAGGCAAACCTATTCTAAAACTTATATGGAAAGGCGGAAAAGAATAAAGTTGGAGGAATCGTTCTACCTAATATAATGGCTTACTATACAGGAATAATAGTCAAGGCAGTGAGGTGGTGGGATAGACAGATGTATGGAACTCAATAGAAATCTCAGAAATAGATCTACAGAAATATGCCTATGATCCAAAAAGGAAAATGGATAAATTGGACCTCATTAAAATTAAAACTTATGTTCGGAGAAAGATCCTATTGCAAGATTAAAAAAAAAAAAAAAAAAAAAACAAGCTGCAAATTGGGAGAAAATATGTTCAAACCATGTATCTGATGAAGGACTAGTATCTAGACTACATAAAGGACTCTCAAAATTCAAACTAAGCACATACACACACACACACAAAATGGTTAATACAATTAGAAAATGGACAAAAGACATTTCACCAAAGAGAATGAAGATGACAAGCACATGAGATGTTCAACTTTATTAGTTATGAGGGAAATGCAAATTAAAACCACAACTATCAGAATGGTAAAAATAAAAAAGAGAGACAACAATAAATGCTGAAGAAGCTTCAGAGAAACTGGATTTCTTATACATCACCAATAAAGATGTAAAATGAGACGGTGGCTCTAGGAAATAGTTTGGCAGTTTCTTATAAAACTAAACATGCAATTACTATGGTGCCCAGCAATTTCACTTTAGTACATTTATAGCAGAGAAATGGAAATTTGTATTCAAACAACAACCTGTACATGAATGTCCACACACCTTGATTGTTAATAAGAAAAAAATGTTCAAAAACTTTTTAGATGTCCTTCAATGGAGAAATGATTAAACAAACTGCTGTACAACTGTATCAAGGAATACTACTCAGCAATTAAAAGAGCAAACTTAATAAATTCAACTTGGATGATTTCCCAAAAATTATATTAAGTGAAAATGCCAGTCTGAAATGATTGCATATTGTTTGATTGCATAGACTTAACAGTCTTGAAATGACAAAATTATATAAACAGAACAGATTAGCACTTGCTAAGGTGCTAAAGACTAGAGGGGAGTGGGTATATTATAAAAGGGCAGCTTGAGGGATACTTTTGGTCATGGAACTGTTATGAATCTTGACTGTGTTGGTAGTTGCATGCGACAAAACATGGGATAAAATTGTTTAGAACTAAATATACATGTACAAAACAGAAATGAATCCAAGTGAAAGTGGGGAAAACTGAATGAAATGTGTGGACTGCACCAATGTCATCTGGCTGTGATATTATCCTATACTTTGTGTGATATTATTTTGAGGGAAACTGGGTAAAGGGGAGGCAGGATCTTTCCATTAGTTATTTTTTTATTGTATTACTCAATTATTTTTTCAATATATATTTTTTAAAGATACTTAGATTACCCAAAATATTACATGAAAAATATGAGATTCCCATATGCCCCACTCTCCACACATCCTACCCTTCCCCACATTAACAACTTCTTTCATTAGTGTGGTACATTCATTGCAATTGATGAACACATTTGAAGCCTTGCCACTAAAGCATGGATTACAGTTTACATTGTAGTTTATGCTCTCCCCCACTTAATTCTGTACATTATGGCAGGATATATAATGGCCTGTATCTGTCATTGCAATGTCATACAGGACAATTCCAAGTCCCCAAAATTCCCCCATATTACACCTCTTTTTCCTTCTCCCTGCCTTCAGCACCTCCAGTGGCCACTGTCTCCACATTAACGATAAAAATTTTTCCATTGCTAGAATACCAGAAAGTCCACTCTTGTCCATATTTTATTTCCCAATCTGAGGATTCTGGGATGGTGATGCTCACTCCATCTCTAACTGAGAGGGGGTTTCAATCCCATGTGGTTGATGGATGGGACTCTCTTGCTTACAGTTGTAGAGTCTCTCAGTTCCTTGGTACAGTGGTATACTATACCATCCCCTCATCTTCTTTTAGTTGTCCTGGGTGAGCCTAATGAAGTGCAGAGTAGGTGTTGCAACTCTGCTAAGGCTCCAGGCCCAGCTGGTACATGGACAGCCAAAGGATTCAAGTCTCTTGGATGCACACTTACCAACTCCAGCACCAGCTATAGGTTTAAATAGAAGGGACAGAAGAAGCACGTGGAAAGAATTCATATCTGAGTCCTACTCAGTCACATTTGGAAGCACAAACTCCAAGGCAGGGCCCACTGGTTAGGCACCAAACTCCAGAGCTATCTGCCATAACTTTAGGACCTGAAGGTCTCCAGAGCCCTCAGGAGCCCCACTATTTGGGACAATACCTGCTTTGGCAGCCTATAAGATCCTGCTGAGATGTGCATAAGTGTTACCCCTGGAATGCCCTCTGACTCACTTTGAAGTCTCTTAACCATATAAACTCATTTGTCTTTACCTTTTACCCTTTTAATCCAGGTCTTTTTTGGTTGCATTGCTCACTTGTGTTTGGTAGTAATCTCCCGGTGCCAGGGAGGCTCATCCCTGGGAGTCATGTCCCAAGATGGGGGGAAGGTAATGCATTTATATGCTGAGTTTGGATTAGAGAGAAACCACATTTGAGTAACATAGAGGGTCTCAAGAGGTAACTCTTAGGCACACTATAGCACTAGGCTAAGTTGCAATTTCAAGAGCAAAGGCTCATAAGCATAATTGTCAATATCAAGGGCCCTTCAATGGACTTAGTCATTGCCCTGTACTTAGGGGATTGTCGCTGTTTCATTAGAGAAAGTGGCAGAGCTCCCTAGGATAGGAATTCAATATACTTTCAGTTATTGTTTGAATCTCCACCCATTGTGACAATGCCCCATGAACATCTGAACACATTTATGTACATTATATGTATGCCCAGGTAAACTTCCTATGGTGTATCCCTCATCACTGACACCCCACACGAATGATCCTCTCCTGCCACAGTTATAACCCTACCATGGTCCAAAACTTCTTCAAAAATGAAGCCAAGACTATCATCAAATAAACTTAATGGGAAAATGAAGTAATAATGATAGGTTTAAACATAAGAATTAAATATATAATAATTTAGAAAAACTAAAAGTAATTACATTTGAAATGTGATTCTACAATTGTCTTGAAAGAAAAATAAAAAAGGAAGCTCTTTATTCATCAAATGCTAATATTTTAAGCAAAAGTTCTGTTTAAGAGTTTGTAAAATACTCAAGAAAGTTTATGTGAAGCAAACATTAGTTCCATATTAAACTGAATGATATTCACCAAAAGTACAATAAAAATGTATAAAATCTAAATATCCTTGTGGGTTTTAACTACATAAAAATGCTTCATAGAATAGCCAGCATTTGAATAGAATTGTGAAAGAAGGATAAAATTAAATAGGAAAGGGGAGGATGAAGAAATAGTGAGCAAAGTGCAAACTTAATCAGTTTATTTGGTAAAAGAAGGTCACTCAAGTTAAATTAAGTAAGAGAATTTATTAAACAGAGATATTTCATGGAGCCAAATGTTGGTACAGATAGTTTGACCTCCCTAGAGCCTGGAAATAAGATCTGGAATAGAGCATAAAACAGGTCACATGATATCTTCTCTCTGGGACAAACTGCTTCATTCTTCTTTATCCTTGCACAAAAGCCCTTGCATGTTGACTTATTTTGGTTACCTGAAGTGGGGCCCCTTACCACTAGGTTAAAATGATCACCTTGCTGTATTAGTTTCTCTATCACATTTATAATTGCTGGCATGATAAATGCAATTATCTTCTTCTCGTTGAGTAGCCCACTAGAGGTCTAAGCCACCTAAGGGACTGACCTGGATCGGTGCCCCAGCATATTTGCTAAGACTTTCTCATCAGACATAAGTGATGATTAGATATTAATAAGGGAAATAGGGGCTCAAAAGGCACACCTAAGATATGTTTGTCATTTTCAACAAGGTAGGAATAAATGTGGAATATACAGGCAATGACTAAAAACAGTGTAGGTGGGGCATTGAGGAAGTTCAAATCTCATTGGTAAAGGGGTGATACTGAAATTAGGCAAAGGAAGTTGGATTTGCTGGGATAGGAAATGGAAAACTGTGATTGATGGAAATTTGTGTGATTGAGAAGATGAGCCTCGCCAGAATTGTGGAGGGAGGAGGGGAGGCTTCTACCACCCCTGCCTCCATCACTTCTCACCCTGGCAGTCACATTAGTCTGTTCTGGCACTCTCCTGTTGAGCTCAGATGTGGCCTTAGAATTCTTCTCAACAAACGCTCCAGGAAGTCTCTACGCAGTGACAGATTTGGCCTGTGAAATGTAATCTCTTTGCCATCCTGGGAGTGCTGAGAGGAAGCCCAGCTGCAACTGGCTGTTGTAGCAATACAGGTTTGAGAGAATGTGGTGATTAGTCTATTATGAGTGCCTAATTGTAATTAAAAGAGCGCTAGACTAGGAATTAGCACACCTGGATGCTAGCCCTAGCTCTGGCTGTGAATCCTCCTTGTAAATGATCTTAGACAAAGCACTTAAATAAACTTGGACTCAGCTTCCTTATGTGGAAATTGAGGGTGATTGTGCTAGTTGTTCACCAAATCCGATTCTAGTTTAAAGTTTTTGTATTTTTTAAATTTATTTTTTGTTTAATCTTTTCGTTAATGAAATTGATCTATCAAGTTAGTCTGAACAAGTGATACATACTGATTTTCTGCCTAGTTTATCTTTTTCAGTTCCTTGAAGAATAACCCCTCCTAGTTACTTTTGCTTTTCAATGATCACCCAGAAGAGGATGCAATGCTATATATTTGGGTTTTACTTTTTAAGAATATTTATTGATTAGAAACTAACGTATTTTATTTTTAAATTACATAAAATAAATACAATCACAAAAAAAGAAAAAAAAAACTCATTACCCTAAGAGAACTCCTTGTTATCATTCTGTTGTATGTTCTTATATCTCTTTCCATATTTAGACATAATTTTTGTACTGCTCAAAATTGGTTTTATACTCTATGTATTCAAACATATAGATGTAAGATGAATGATTATATAGCATCTTAGATATGTAAAAATAAAATAATATAAAATGTTGATTTTAAGGAGAGGAATGAGTCAAGACTATAGAGGTGAAAGACTGATCAAATAACTAGCCACCTTCTCTATGGAGAGAATCTCTTCCCTCAAGGAATTTATTTACAAAGCAGTAGAGTCGCAGGCATGAGAATAGAAAATGAAAATATAGTGTGAAATATATCATCTTGGAAATTTGTACTAGATGTCATAAGGACATAAGAAGTAGAATACCAAAGAATCTTGTTCTGTGAGTTAAACAGTGACATTTTTAGCATAACAAAGACATAAGCTTAAAATTAAGAGGGAGTGTGATTGGCAGGAGAAATAACGCTTCCCTGGAAAAAGCACCCTGAGTGTAACAGCAGTTGATTCAAATGGAAAGAGTTCAAGTACGGAGGCAATAGACAGAGAGAAAAATGAAACTCTGATATGCTTTAGCACAGCATCAACTTAATCAAAACAGCATTCCAGAGTGAAAAGTACTTAGGAGAGACACAAACAAAAGACCTCTCATGATGAAAAATATTTTTATTGCTTATAAAGTTATGATGGTGAAAATAGAAATGCTTGAGAGGATAACAATACAGCTATAGAGTATTCTTGATTTTTAAAATGCCTTCAATTATGTACCAATCCATCAGCAGCAAGCTTATTGATCATATACAATCTTTTTTTTTATTTTTTATTTTTTTAATTTATTTATTTTTTTTATTGACTTTGTAATAATATTACATTAAAAATATATATATATGTGAGGTCCCATTCAACCCCACCCCCCCACCCCCCCTCTCCCCCCCCAACAACACTTGTTCCCATCATCATGACACATCCATTGGATTTGGTAAGTACATCTTTGGGCACCTCTGCACCTCATAGACAATGGTCCACATCATGGCCCATACTCTCCTCCATTCCATCCAGTGGGCCCTGTGAGGATTTACAATGTCCGGTGATTACCTCTGAGGCACCATCCAGGGCAGCTCCATGTCCCAAAGACGCCTCCACCTCTCATCTCTTCCTGCCTTTCCCCATACCCATCGTCCACCATGTCCACTTTTCCCAATCCAATGCCACCTCTTCTATGTGGACATTGGATTGGTTGTGTCCATTGCACCTCTATGTCAAGAGGAGGCTCAGATTCCACATGGATGCTGGATGCAATCCTTCCATTTTCAGTTGTAATCACTCTAGGCTCCATGGTGTGGTGATTGTCCTTCTTCAACTCCATCTTAGCTGAGTATGGTAAGTCCAATAAATCAGATTGTAGGTGCTGGAGTCTGTTGAGGCTCAGGACCTGGCTATCACATTGTCAGTCCAGAGATTCAAATCCCCTAAATATATCTTAAACCCCAACATTAACTGCACCTCCAGCACATTAGCATGAAAGTCTTATGAAGGGAAATCCCATCTGAGTCCAGATTCATCACACATAAACACCATTTCCAAAGTGGGGCCATCTGCCCTGGTAGTTAACCCCATCGGCCATGACCATAACTCTCATGGATCTCCTTAGCCTTCAAAGGAACCAATATCTGGGGGTTGTATCTGCTTTATCTGTCTCTCTGACTTTGCTCAGTTGTGCATGAGGGCAATCCTTCTGCCAGCCTCCAGACTCTTTTTTAGAAACTCGTAGCCATATAAACTCATTTCTCCTTTCCATTTCCCCCTTACTTTAGGTCAAACAGCATTTTAAAGTCATGTTATTTTATGTAGACATGGATATTCTGCTGATCCGCATTGAACCTTCCATATAAGGTCCTTTTCCAGTTGCATCATCAGTTGGTAGTTGATAGTGGTCCCTCGTTGCCAGGAAGGCTCATCCCCGGGTGTCATGTCCCACGCTGGAGGGAAGGCATTGCATTTACATGCTGAGTTTGGCTTTGAGACTGGCCACATTTGAGTAACATGAAGGCTGACAGGAGGAAATTCCCAGGCACAATGTTGCTCTAGGCCTTGTTCTTATTTTAGGTTTATCAGCTCACAAGCATAGTCATTAGCATCAGGGGCTCACTGTTGAACCCTCACTCCCTCCCGGTCCCCGCCGCTGTACCTGGGAGACTGTCGCTGCTCCCCTAGGGACCACGACAGAGCACCACTGGCCAGGAACCCAGTACCCCCCTGCTGTGGTTTTGATCATATACAATCTTATATGATCCTAACATCCTGCAATGTGAAGATCCAGGGCCCTTCCTCAGACCCCCTGATCCCAGCTCTCTTGCTCGTTCCTTCCCCCTTTTCTCCTTCTTTCATTCCCGATACCCTTCGGGTCCAAATCTCCAACACTGCAAGTTAAGTTAGGGTGGGTATTTCTTATTAAGTCCCATTGAATAGATCGATGGTTGCCAAATAGTTTTGATTGCACACTCCAACTATTTTTAAAAATGTTTAAATGAATTTATTTTGGCAATTACTTCCAATTATTAATTCATTACAAAAGGCATATAAAGAAAAATCTTCGAAGGATGATATGAAAATAACTTTTAAGCATTGTTTCTAAAATTTTCTTCATGTAGTTCTTTTGGGAGACCACTGAGTAAAATCTGAGTTATATGGAAAAAGGGTAAATTTCTGTTATCAGCAGAAGACAGCGGCAGAAGCAGAGCAACAATTATTGATTCCAATCCCAAATGTTGTGTCTCCCTGCTATACCACTGCTCTCTTACAAAATATAGGACTGTGAAAACAGAGATATTGACTATTTTAAACACATAACCTGAGTCAAAATATGTTTTCTTTCTTAATTTTTCATCAATGAAACTAGCAACTTGAGGTGAGGACAGCTGGTATCAGAGTGTCTTCTATTTTTATGTGCTAAATGAATGTTTGCTGAATTGGAACATGGAGCTCTAAAGTGTAAAAGAAAGATTGATCCCTGTTAGACTTTCTTGACCTGAGGTAATCAAAATAAGACAAAACTTGGGTGGGAGTGTACAGCTTAAGTAAAATAGAATCATCTTAAAGTGCAACCTGCAAATGTGTGGTTAATGGCTCTTGACTACAGCAAAATTTATTCAGTTCTGCAGTCCTTTAAAAAGTATTAAATAAAAAGCTGTGCATTTTATAAGCCCTAGTTTTTTTTTGAGTATATTTTATAAGCCCTAGAATTGTTTTTTGAGTATATTCTATTTTCAGTTATATGGCTTAGTAAGTATTACAACAATCTCATATATGCTACAGACCTCCTAATATTGCAGTTATGGGTCAACTTTGATTCCTTAGCTGACTTTGTGGTACATTAAAGGACCTGGGTAGTACAGGGCTGCATGTAAAAATGGTGAAATGTCATCGAATCATACCTTAATAGGTAAGAAGGGACTGGTTCTAGTCTCTATGACCCTAGAAAAGTCATGTATATTATCTACATTTTATCTGTAAATCAGGGGATGATAATACAAGCCCAACCTAACTTCAGGGATAATATAAATAGGTAAACATGTTTCAGAATTGGCATGTTCAGACAAATATGAACATTCATTCAAATATTCATCCATCCATTCATTCCTTTACCAAATTCCCTTTATAAATCAGCCACTATTAAGATATAGATAAGAAAGAAATGGTTGACTCAAAATACTCATGGATTATTGGAAGAGATAATTATTCAAACAATTATGGCTATAAGTAAATATATAACTGCTTCTAAGTGCTTAAAATATATCTTAATAATACTCAAATATATGTTCTATTGTCCCTTTTCATAAATAAGAACATTAAGGAGATTTTAAAGAAATTAAGACAGAGTTAAGGTATTGCCCTAGTTTATAATTGTGGCAGAAGCAAGCGTAAGGTATACCGGACACAAAATTGTGCTATGTCATTCTAGTTAGTTCTATCTAAGAAGTAAGAGAAGTTTTAAAATGTGATAAAAAGTATTTATTTGTTGTTGAGAGGCTTGGGTAAATTAGGTTTTCATAAAAGTTGTCGAGAAGTCATAATTGAATGTATATATACTTTAGAAGATATTTTAAAATCAGTACCTCCAAAATGAATATACTTAGAAATAATAAGGATCTAAGTGGGGGAGAATTATTTTAACATTATTATGGTAGAATGGATGCTTAGCTAAAGGAATTCTTATTTACTTACAGAAATCTAACTGTGCTGTAGCTGCTTCCAGGTAGCACATGTATCAGTTCTGTCACTAAGGGGTCCCTATACTTCAGAATAGTGCCAGGCAAATAAGAGGAGCTTACTACAGACTTTCTAATTGAATGAAATACTCAAATCAGCTACTTGAATGTTACAACGCATTAGGTTCCTTTAGCTTTCCAGTATACCAAAATTTTATTTTTAATTAAATGATTTTACACAAAACTTTGCACAGCATTGAATTAAAATACAATTGAGACTGCTCAGAGATAATGAGCTCCAAATTTCAAAAAATGTAATATAATCAGTAAGCACTCCTGAAAAAACAAAACTTTTCCAAGATTGTACATTTTATTTAATTTGTAAAAGATTTTGTACTTAAGGTATATCAAGGTCATATAGTGTGGGAAATGGTGGAAAAGAGCCCAGCAGCACCTTGTTTTCTGTTGTCATCATAATGTGATACTAAATGCCTCAGTATAAATGAAGCATTTGGTTTTAAACTACACCCTGCTTTCTAGGTTGATGTGGCTCTTTATATTTCTAATTGGCAGTGTTCTATATTTTCTCTATGATTTCATTATGTCAGAGTTTATTCATGTGTGAACTAATATTTTGTGTTAAGAATAACTAGAGAAGACTAGGTTGTAAAGCAGTTTGATATAAAAGAATATTTGCTGTTGTTCAATATAAATACTTATTGTAACTATCATATTGTAAGGGAAAGCTTATGTCATCAGTGAGCATAATGTGCCCCAACTTACTCTTAAAAACTTTAAGATTTGTAGATGGCTTCCTGAAAATCGACTTTCATATGAAAAATACTTTCTCTGAGTAAGACTAGTAGTCCATCTTAAGCATGAGCAATATATCCCCAAAAGTGAACTCCATTTATTTGAAATTATGATATTTGTGAACTTATATATTGGCAGCCACAAAAAAATTCAAATTTTGTTGTATTCAATGCTGTTGAAGATAGTTTTAAGAGGAATCTTGGATCAAGAATAGCAAAGAGAAGCAAAATATGTGGTACAGTAGCAGAGTGTTTTACATTGATATCTTTTAGTAATGTGGTTAAAGGAATTATTTTGGAAACTGTTGCCAGAAAAAAAATGGATTATTTCATTTGATAGCTATTGCTTGTTAAATAAGTTTTAATTGAATATGCTTTGTATTTTATTTTTGGTATATAACTTTTGTCATTAATAGTGTTTGAAAATAATTGATTTGATTTTTATTTTTTTATTTCAGAAAGCAGAGAAAAATTAAAAGTTTAATATATTTTCCTATTATTGTAAATATGAATTTAAATTTGCCATTGGATTTTTAAATATGTAGCTCATATTTCTAAGTAGGGTCTTAATCATTGCCTATGGAAATTTAAGTGACAAAAGAGAAAATATCTTGCCTAGTATTATAGAACCATTCAGTATTAAGCCTTGCACAGAAGCATTTTCTTTACAAAACTATTCTTTTCAGGATATGGAATTTGTTAAATAACTGTACCCTGGAAAAAGGGGCACATTTGTACATAGAGTTCAGTAATCAAAAAATAAAAACAGAAACAAAAAACCTTGAACCAGTGTCTATTTATTAGAACACTGAGCAAGAAAGATGTCTTCCATCCTTTCATGACATCATTGTGGACTTGGATTTCCTTAGCATGGGATAACTAAGGAAATGAATAAGATTAGGAATGGGGAGTATAAAGAAGAAGAAAAATATTAAAAAAGTAGATATAAAGTCTACTATCTCATCCTAGGAAATACAATCTTTTTGTATGACTGCCAAATATTCACAGTGACCCAAACTAGAGTTCATGAGTAATGTCATTAAAAAGTGATTCAAAAGTACAATTTGTACAAAGCTTTGATATATGTAGTCCAGAAGCCAAATAACCTGATTGGGGTGGGGGGTGGGGATGGGGAGGCAACGGAGGGAAATGGTAGAGGCATTTCTGCTACACTCCTCTCCCTATCATCACTGAAAACGACAGAAACCAAATGTTGTGAAAAAAATACAATTTAATAAATTATGAATCAACCATTAATCCAAATATACTCTAACTCAAAGAATAGCTTCAAAATACAGTCAAGTTTAGAGCAAATCAAAAGAAGATGTCAGGACATACAATGTCCAGCATCTGCCCCTGCAGTACCACTCAGGACAACTCCAAGTCCTAAAAATGCCCCAAATCACGTCTCCCCTTCCCTCTTCCTACCCTCAGCAGCTACTGTGGCCACTTTCTCCACATCAATGCTACAATTTCTTCCATTACTAATCACAATAGTTCCATAGGAGAATATCAGTAAGCCCACTCTAATCCACACTCTATTCCTCCTTCCTGTGGACCCATGTGGACTGGGGGAGAGTGTAAGCTACAACATAAACCACTACTCGTGTGGTGCAACAGTGCTCCAAAATGTATTCACCAAATGCAATGAATGTCCTACAATAATGAAAGAGGTTGTTGATGTGCGAGGAGTGGGGTGAGGGGAGTGAACGGTATATGGGGATCTCTTATATTTTTTGAATGTAACATTTAAAAAAATAGAGAAAAAAAAGATGTCAAAAGTGGAAAGAAACATTTAAAATGTGTGCACAGGATGGTGAGGGAACAGCAATGAGTGATGGTCTCCTCAGAATGGAGAGATTCAGAGCATGATGGCAGCTCTATGTTTCCCTGATTGTGGATCTACTCCTTGGAGTTTCAGATGAGCATAAACTGAAGGAGAACCTCTGTGGCCACTGAATTCTTGTGGAAAGCAGTCCACGGGAGAAGCAGGGTATAAGAGAGTGAAAAAAAAAAAAGTTTATGAATTTTGTTACAGAAAGATAAAGTGAAATCACCTAACAGATCATATGCATCATGCATCATACAAGACTCCCCTGCATGTGATAGCCTACACAAACATAGAAAGCATAGATTCACTGCATTTCAAGTCAATGGCACAAATTTGATGCATAAATGCTCTAAAATAATGTGGCTGACTGGAAGCTGCTTCTGCCCAGCACATCACAGCGACCCCTCAAACTGCCAGTACATATTCAGACTCTTCAGACGATATTATAGCTGGGCCATGTGGATATGTGATGTCTCTAAAATGGTAAGTAATAATTAGAAAGCACCAAAATAAAAAGTAATATATATTAAAAAAAAAAAACTAGATAAAAATTTACATTGGAAGAAAAAATTGACCTTGACTGGTCCAAGAATTACTTCTTGAAGAAAATTTCTGCAATTGGAGACATGGAGGCTGAGTTTGAGGAAGTGGAACAAATGGAAAAGGAAACGACCAAGAAATCAATTTAATTGGAGAGAAAGTGATAGAGATGGAGACAAAAGGAATACACATAATAACTGTTCTGGAAGGAGAGAACAGAACAAAAGTAACAGAAAAAATAGTGAATTTATTAGACTTTAAGGATGAATGATATAGCCTTTTGCAACTGAGCAACACTAAATAAAACAAAAGCCACCCAGTCATTTTTCTAAAAAGGAGAAAAATCTTGCATGCTTCACCCTTTTCTATCCATGGTAAACAACAGTTGAGCTTTGTCCTCAAAGTTTTTAGGAAAAGATATGTGAGTTAATTAATAAATTTACACTTGATCAATTTATCACTAAAAAAATAAATAAAAGCAGCAGAAGACAGCCCAAAATCTGACGATCTAAGTGAAACAAGCAGGAAGATAAAATTAAAATGGTCAGTAATTAAGAAGCCACAGTACGGATGAATGTAGATCCCTTTTTTAAGTATAGATAGCAGCTTAACACCTATGAGAATTATAGCTAATACTGAAAACACATGCTTTAATAGAAAGAAATAAAAATAGTTTAAGTGAATAAGATGATATTAGGAGGGAACAAAATGTGATAAATAAGCTAGTGTGCCAATTTCAGCATTTGTTGAAGCAGAATTTTGGACATAAATCTCAAGGCTCATAAATTAAATTTTAGAGAATAAGTATATTATTTAAATTTATAAGGCAACCTTTAAAGATGTGATAACATACAAAGTCAGAAACCACTGAGGAGAGAAGTTCTGAGAAAGTACAAATGTGTCAATTCAATCTGCATGTCTATATGTAGTCAAACGTTTTCAGCATGTGAACTGCAACCAGATAGAAAACACAATGAGAACAACAATTTACACTAGCAAATTAATTAAATAAATAAAAATTTAAAGATGTTATGCCCAAGAATAAGCTTAATTTAGAAAAACGTCAGAGTATTCAAAACATGTTAGCCCTTTCCTCCATGTTTCTTATCTAGCTCTTTGTCTCTCATCGAAGTTTCTTCAGATCTAGAATTTTTTATTCAATAATATTTTCTTCCACTGTGTCCAATCTTATTTACATATATGTCATATTTTGAATTTCAATTAATATGCTTTTCTTGCCTAGACTTTCAATTTGGTTCACTTTCAAATGTTTGTACATTTTTATACAGTTGCTCATTACTCATTTTCAATCTAGTCTTTTATATTTTAAAATCTTTTATACATAATTATTTTATATTTTATAGTTTCTGTTAATTCTTTTATATCTGAAATCTCTTTGGCTCTGATTTTCCCAGCTGTTATTTTTTGCTTATATATTGCATGATTTTGATGTGAGTTCACTTTTACCAGAAGTTTATCTGTGGGAATTCTTAAGTTTTCTCAAGACGAGATTTACATTTGTGTGTCTTTCTGGCACTGCAAGCAAAACCAGTTCAGCATCACTACAGGAAAAAAAATTCTTCACTTCAGATTTTGGAGCCACCTTCTTCCATGCTGATCTGAATGACAGATTAGGGTTAGAAATTATTTACCTCTATCATCAACACATTCTTGCTGGAGTAAGAGAGGTTTTATTTCTTGTTCATTTTTAAACTGAGGGAGTAAAACCCATGGGGTCCAGGTTATGTGAAATGGGTTTCCATCTAAGAATGTTTGAGGTGTACCTCTGTTCCCTGCACTGAATTTCATTTGCTCTTTGCCCAAGCCTGTTTCATTGCTCTATTTCCCTCACTGGGGCCCAGTTTTCATTTACTTTTGGTCTTCTTGGTCTTTTTAATTAACTTGACAATTTATGAGCATGTTTAAAAATAATTTAAAAATACTCATATTTGGTATTTCTAGCTGTTTGCAGTGAAAGAGTTATTCAGGTTACCTAATGCACACTGGCCAAAAGCAAAGACTACTCATAAATTTTAATCCTTTGGCTTGTGGTTTGAGTTCTCAATAAAATACAATCTCTCTCTAAGCAACATCACTACCAGGTTTGTCACTGACATACACTTTAGTGTGAATTAAATGACTCAATAGGTTCCAGAGACTTTGTTTCAGTGGGAGACTTGTGAGGTCACCCAGGGGAGAATCTGTCTCTCATCTAGGAGAAAAAGGGGGTTCTGGGGTGGCTTGGGGCAATCCTTGAGGTTTCTTGGCCTCAAACTGTTGACTGGCATCTCCTGGCTCTCTCTCTCTGTGCCTGTACTTTCAGTTTCTGTTGACTCTTGGCCTTTTCTTGTGGCTTTCTCTAACTTCTGTGTCAGAATTTCCTCTCTTTATAAAGTCTCCAGTATAAAAACTCACCCTTATTCAATTTGGCCCAGCTCAACTAAAATTTATCTTCAAAAGGTCCTGTTTACAAATGAGTTCACACCCACAAGGATGCAAATCAAGAGTAAGAACATGTCTTTTGTTGGGGGTCTTTACGTGATTCAATCTCTCATGGTGTTTTAAGTTTGGTTGTGCTCTAACAGAGTGTATTAATAATTCCTGTTATTTAAGGTGCCTGCTTATTTAGTTCATTGTTTGAAATGTTCCTATAAATTTAATTTTAGAAGGAATTTTAACACTATTTGACAATTGTTAAGCAATTATTAATAACATGGCTGTGAATCATATCTACAATTCCAGTTTTCATAATTCATTTAAAATCATCGGAAAGAACACTACATTATTATAACAGATCTACAGGTTTCTGGTGACCTATGTATATTTCCATGTTTATTACATATCCTTCCTTTTCTGTCTCAGTTATGAATTCTTCCCTTAACTCTAGCTGGGCATTAATAAACCCAGAGTTTACTGTGGAGGAGAGTGAATCCCTGGATATTAGGCTGGTTGAAGCTGTTTTGGCAAACGTCACATATCATTATGGAGCATTTACCAGGTGCTCGTAAAGATATGCTCCTTAAGGGACGAATAGAAAATTGCAAAATCACAGTTTGCTTTCAAATGCCTTCGTGTATTTTCTTTAATGTTTAAAGGGAATGTGCTTGTTTTTTTAATTCTAGGGGGGGGAGAACGTGTTTTGAATCTAACTTTTTAATGAATGAGCAATTTTTCTTAAAACAAAAAACCAGGGTGCCCAGAATTTTTCCCTGAAATGTGTTCAAACCACTGCTAGAGGTTGTAAAGACAATAATGAAAAGTGCCTGGTTTATGGTCTCAAAGAAAGGGTCATGGCAGTTTGTTTATAAACGATCCAATTAAAAGGAGAAAGCTACGTGCAGTTATTTCCTCATGTAAATTACATGAAATTTTAGCTACCCAGCTGTTTCAGTCACGGGAGAGTAGGGATTTTTTATGATGTCTGAATGTCTTTTGGTATTGAATATATATTGCAGCTCATCTTCTAATTTTAAATTCCCCTATTAGCCTTGTGAACAAGTTTTTGTTGGAAATATAAAGCAGGGTTTCAATAAAATGGAATGTCAGTCTTTACTTACCCACATCTCCAAATGTAGATTGATATAATATCTAATTTTTAAATTTATCCCAATTAAAATTACTGTTTTTTGTTTGACAGGATAATAGTTGTTTCTCTTAGACATGAAGATTATTTGAAAGTGAAAATATATTTACTTTTCATGATCTATCATAAAAAGAACCCAAATATCCTTATGCTGTAGAAGAGAATACATTTTATAAGATGATATTTGAAAAGTACTGAATGATGTGACGTGATGAAAAGGAAATAGCATTGATTTAGGGTCTGGAAACCTCCTTTCTTGTCTTGCCTCTATCATAATCTTGAACAAGTCAACTTCCATTGGGCTCAGTTTTTATCAACAAAATGCTGAAGTTTGCCTGTATTTTTCTCTAAATTCTAGATCCAAGAATCTATGATTATTAATTAATGTGAGCCAGTCATTTGCATACTTTTTTCTTATTTTGAAACTTTTGTTTAATTTTGCATGGGAAAGAAAAAGAATTTTCAGTCACATGAAGTCCTTGCCAATGATTTGAAATGGATCCACCATTAATCGGTCCAATCTATTTTCTTTCTTTTCAATATCCTCACTCTTACCTAAGTTTTTGATATGTCCTCTTCCCTTTGTAGGCTTATCTCCCATTTTACCTGTGCAGATTTTAGTTCTATTTCACAGAGATCTCTTTCATGCATCTTTAAAGAACAGCCTCTCCTGAGAGATACATAGTTCTTTAATCTGCCTAGCCTATGTGGCAGTGTTTTTCAGCCTTTGACTTGTATTTTTTCATATACCTTATGGTGACAGGATTCACTAGCAGATTATAGAAACTAATCCAAATCTTGTACTCACCACTTGAGGTCTTCCAAAATCTATGGAAAGACTGGAGAGGCCGGCTCTAATCCGGTATAGGCTGGGTTTCCAGAAATAACTACCTGAATGACTCCGTAGACCTCATGGGCCAGGATGGCTGCTTTCTAGATCACAATCAGGAAGACAGGGAAGCTATCAGGAAGCCGCCACTAAAATAGTTTGTTCCAGGGTTCTTCTGTGTCCATAGCATACTAGGAGCAAGGAAACTGTGGCCACAACTCCTGCTCCAAGTCCTCACTGCACCTGCTCTTTTCACGTAGTTGTCCCTATATGAACACACACATGATTAATCAGGAGGAGGCAATAAGTTTATTTTTACATCCCTCTTTAACTGGTAGGACATTTTTAAGAGGTTATATTCATTTCTACCTGATGACACTATTCTAACCAGTAGACCCTAAATTGATGGCCTACAGATAGTATGCTGAATAAATAATATGACATACTAATATAACATTAATATTTGTCATCATATTATATTATAATATGTAATAATATATAAACAACATAAAATTATCTAATTCTTTACATCAACAGTAACAGTACCACCCCCTCCAAATTAAATCTTCAAAATCAAAATAATTATGAGAGAAGATATTCTAAATTTCAGTGTCTGTTTCTGTCCGTCTCAGGGCTCTGATACTTCAGATGAGTGCAACAGTTGGTAAGTTACTGATCCTCTGAGTCTCAGTTGCCTAATCTGAGAATTAGCCTGCTTGGCTGTTTTTTAGGTTCAAAATAAAATAGCCTGAAAGCAGAACCTGCCTTGCTGGCACTTAGTGCCTTTTCAGTAATTGAAATGTGGTAATAAATACTAGCATTCTTATTGCCATCATTCCTCTAGTTTTATGATTACCTGACTTCTTTTGGTCCCTGATTAATTAATATGTCTTAATTTGCTGTTTATATTTATATGAAAGAGTCAAAGGCATTGAAGCAGTGTCTGTCTTGTTCATAAGATATTCTCAGAAGATCTCGATCATAGTAGGAACTCACAACTAGGTGCTGGAAAAAAATGAATGAAAAGTAGATGGTTATGCAAGTATTGTAAAACCTCTACTATCTTATTTTCTTTAGCTATCTGGATGTTCACGAAAGAGTTTAAACTCTCCCCAAAATTTTTTAATACTTAGAGCATAAAGAGTCAGTCATATAATTAGGAAATTAGAGCTCCTTTTCCAAGCATATAAGCTTCTAACTTTTTCAGAGTCAATTTAATTACCCACTTAGTGTCAGAGTCATGGTTTTGAGAAAGATTAAGGATACTTGAGGAAGAGAGTAATTTTGAAATTTTTTGTTTGAAATAAACAAAATGATACTCATGTCATTTACAATGGAGATCATAAAAGCTTGAAATAAAGGTCATTATATAAAAAGTTCCTGTTGGATTCTAGTAATTTTCTACAAATAAACTTTTAATTTTTAAAATAATATTCTACCATATACATATGCAGTTATGCCTTACACTACTTCAGGCCTACCATATACATATTCACTACCACCAGAATAGCAAAAAAACCTTTTAATTCATCCTGGGTTTTCCATAGTTTAAAAACAACTGCTTCTATCATTCCATTAAAGGTACAAGAGGTGCCATTGCGTCGAAAAAGGGACCAGATTGATACCTGATTGATGGACTGATACCTTAATGACACCTGATTTCTAGTTCAGGTTTTTAAAATCACACTAATAACTAGTGTTTGTGTAGAATTTCCCATATCTCTTCTTTATAGCTATTTCATTAGCGTCACAGCATTCCCTTAAGAAACAGGCATTAATATTATTATCATGTCCATTTTAATGATGGAAAACTGAAGCTCTTAGTAGATCCCTGACTTCCTTAAGCCCCAAGGCTCGTGAAGGGCGAGTCGTGTAATGCCCAGGACTTTTAACCCCAAATTTGTATTCTTTCCACTGGATCATCTTTGATGCTCTCTTGCCTCCGGGTCTTACTTTTCTCCTTGTTAAAGGGGTATAAGGTAGTTTCTAAGATAATTTTCAATTCTTACATTCGAGGGCATATTTTTATTCACCATTATGTTTATATGATTCATTCATGTTACCACACATAGCCTTAGTTCCTTCTTTTTTACTCCTGTACAATACTTTATTGTGTGACACGTTCACCATTCATTTATTTATTCCTCCAGCAATAGAATAGCTTTTCCCTCCTAATTTATTAGACTCTTAACTCAGATCATAACGAAGTCCAAATTTTAGATTAAGGATTTTATTATAAAGAGTAAAGTTTTAAGGTTTAGAAGAAAATGTAGGAAACTTATAAGACCCACCAATTACATAGTGTTTTCTAATTGCTAGACACTCTTCTAAGCATGTCACATTCATCACTTCCTTTAATCCTCACAACAGTCATACACTGGGGATGCTATTGTTATTTCATTTCACCAAAAATTGCAGCTAAAACACAGAAATGTTAAATTACTCATCTGAGCTAGCTTGGCCAATGAGTAGAAAAATTATTCTTTAAATCAGGCAGGCAGCTTGGGTTTAGAGTGATTTACCTTATGACTATACTCTCTCTCATGGTACTGAAAGTTTTAAAGACAAGACTGGAAGCAGTTACAGGGAATCCATTTCCTCTGCCTCCCCTTGCTGGAACTGAATGATTTTTAAACATAGTTTTTCTCGACATCGTTTCTCTCTGTAAGCCTTTGCCATTCTTCTCTCCTTGTAGTATACCCTTCTCTTCCTGTTTAAGCATTAGGTGAAAAACGGCTGTCTGAGTTTTATGTCACCTCTTAGTCCAGGAGGCTAACAGGCTGATGTGTGTCTCCATCCCATACTGTGGGAATTGGGCGAAGTAATCTGATTGTACCAACTCATGTCAGGTCTCTACACAGTCCTCAATGGCCAGCAGGTACTTGTCCAGGAAACTCTATTCACTTAGCAGGGAATGTGTGGAAGCAAATTCTTCACAAAGGAGAATTGGTTTGCTCTCTAGTCAGAAAATATGGAGTGAATAAAAAATAACTGGGCTTTTCTATATTTACAAGAAAATCATCATTTGTACAAAGAATCCAGTCTAAAGAATTACGCATTATGTCTGTACAGAGAATGTATTCAATAACTATTTCTAAATAATGTAGGTTTTTATTTTTGCTCTTTGATGACCAGAAAAAAAAAAACTTTCTTAAAAAGTATTAGTGTGCTAAATTTATAAATACTCCTACCAAACATTTTACTGGATAAATAAAAATGAATACAAAGAGGGACATCATCAACATGGCATAATGAAATTTCCCCTTTAAAAGTCTTCCCTCAGAATCAACAAATAAAAGGACAAATCCCACTTGATTGGATTTGAAGGACAATAGACTGGAGGGGGACACCACAGGTGTTGGCTACCAGCATTATCTTAAATTTTTTTTTTTTTTACATAGAGAAGTTTTTGGTTCAATGAAAAACCACGTGAAAATATGGAATTCCCATATCCCTCCATTTGTTGACACTTTGCATTAGATGAAAGAATATTAAAATTGTAAATTAACTATAGTCGATAATTTACATTAGGTGTATTTTTCCCATGTACCACTACATTATGACCACACCATGCACTAGTGTCATATATTTGATATAATTTGATATAATTCATGAAATAGCATTCTTACATTTGTACTATTAACTATACTCCATCAACTACAATATGGTTCACTGTGTTATACAGTCCTATATTTTAGCTTTTTTAATTTTTATCCTAATAAAGTACATAAGACCTAAAACTTCCCATTAATCACATTCTAATATATAATTCAGTGCTTTTATTTACACACGCAATAATTTGCTATCATCACCAACATCCACTTCCAAACCTTTACAATCAACCTAAATAGAAATTCTGTACTAAACAAGAATTCTTCCTTCCCTACCCATAATCCAGGCCCTGGAAATCTATAATCTAGCTTCTAACTCTATGAGTTTGAGCACTGTAATTATTTCATATCAATGAGATCAGACAATATTTGTCCTTTTGTGCCTGGCTTATTTCACTCAACATAAGTCCTCAAGGTTCATCCAGGTTGTCACATTCATCAGGACTTCATTCCTTTTTACAGCTGAATAACATTGCATTGTATGGGTATATGAGATTTTGTTTATTCCTACCTCTGTGGATGGACACTTGGGTTGCTTCCATCTTTTGGCAATTGTGAATACTGCCGCTTTGAACACTGATGTGGAAATATTTGTTCAAGTCCCTGTTTTCTATTCTTTTGGGTATATATCTAGTAGTGGGATTGCTGAGTCATACGGTAATTCTATGCTTAACTTCCTCAGATATTGCAAAACCGTCTTCCATGGTGGCTGCTCCATTGTACATTCCCACCAGCAATGAATGTCAGTATTTCTCCACATCCTCTCCAACATTTGTAATTTTCTTTTTTTAATAGTAGCCATTTTAGTAGGTGTGAAATTATATCTCGGTGTGGTTCTGATTTGCATTTCCCTAATAGCTAGGTATATTGAACATCTTTTCTTGTGCTTTTTAGCCTTTTGTATATCTTCTTTGAAAAAATGTCTTTTCAATTTTTTTGCCCATATTTTGTTGAATTGTTTGCCTTTTTATTGCTGAGTTGTGGAGTTTCTTTATATATTCTGGATATTAAGCTTTTATTGACTAGGTGGTTTCCAAATATTTTCTCCTGTTGTATAGGGCAACAAAGTCTTTTGGAGCACTAAAGTTTCATTTTGAGGAGGCCCCATTTGTCTATTATTTTCTTTTGTTGTCTGTGCTTTTGATATATATTCTAAGAAACCATTGCATAATGCAAGATTTTGAAGATGCTTCCTTACATTTTCTTCTAGGAGTTTTAGAGTCCAGGTTCTTATATTTAGATCTTTGATTCATTTTAAGTTACTTTTCTAATACAGTATAAGATAAAGGTGCTCCTTTATTCTTTTGCATATGAATATCTAATTCTCTCAGCAACATTGTTGAAGAGGCTATTATTTCCCAATTTAGTGTACTTGACAATCAAAAATCAACTCGCCATCGATTAGAGGTTCTATATTCTGAATTTTCAATTCAAGTCCATTGGTTTATATGTACACTCTTGTGACAGTACTATGTGGTTTTGACCACTGTAGCTTTTAATATGCTTTAAAGTCAGAAAGTGTGAGTCCTACAACTTCATTCTTATTTTCCAAGAAGTTTTTGGCTATGCAGGGCTCCTTAAACTTTCATATATATTTCATAAATGACCTCACTTCTGTAAAATGGGATGTTTGTAATTTGTTTGGGATTGCATTCAATATGTAAATCATTTTGGATAGACTTGATATTTAAAGATATTTAGTCTTCCAGTCCACAAACACATACTGTCCTTCCATATATTTAGGTCTTCCTTTACTTCTTTAAGTAATTTTTTATAGTTTTCTGTGTACAAAAGTCCTTTACATCCTTGGTTCATTTCATTCCCTGATATTTAATTCTTTCAGTTGCTATTATAAATGGAATTTTTCTTGATTTCCTTATCATATTGATCATTACTAGTATACAGAAACATTACTGATTTTTGCATGTTGATCTTGTATCCTACCATTTGCTAAATTTGTTTGTTAGCTCTAGTAGCTTTGTTGTAGAATTTTTGGAACTTTCTATATATAGGATCATGTCATTTGCAAATAGTGAAAGTGCATAAATTTATGATTATTTCTTCCTGGGGGATTGCCCCTTTTATTAATATATGGTGTTCTTCTTTGTCTCTTATGACAGTTTTTTATGTAAAGTCTATTTTGCTCAACACTATTATAGCTACCCTAGCTCTTTTTTGGTTGTTATTTGTAAGGATATCTTATTTACTTTAGTTATCTTTTCCTTGGTTTCTGTAAGTCATATTTTTTTGTCTTTCTTTTCCTTTATTGCAACTTACTTTTTGCTATAGTTGATCTTTTGTGCTGTATCTAATTGATCCCTTCCTCATTTCTGTCTCTGTATATTTTTAAAGCACTTCCTTTGTGGTTACCTTGAGGTTTATATTATACAAAATCTATAAACTGTTTTGAAAAGACCAATTTAAGCTTCAATAGCTTACATGTACTCTATTTCTGTCTTCCCACTTTATGTTGTTTTTGTCCCAGTTACCTCTTTATATTTTGCATGTCCATTATCAGGAAATATGCTTTTTTCTTGTTCAATTGTATTCTGACTCTTATAGGAATTAAGGAGTATATATTGAGGATACAATATCATTGGGTTTTGCATGTGCCCTTTTAGTTACCTTTACTGAAGATCTTCATTTCCTTCTTTCTTTTTTTTTTACTTAGTAATAAATCATAGTTTTTATTTTAGGCATAATACCCATATCAGAGTATAAAACACAAGGCATTTAGCTTTCTGTACTCAATGCCAAAATTTTTGACTAAGAATAAAATGTTTCAAAATATGTAGGTGTGTGACAAAATTCCTTTTTCAATCTTTATATTACTTTTATCATTATGGCAAGTTTTTTTTTTCCTTTTCCTTTTTTTATTTTTTAAAGATACTTAGATTACATAAATGTTATAGAGAATATATAGGGGATTCCCATATGCCCTGCTCCCCACACCTCCCACATTTTCCCACATTAGCAACATCTTTCATTAGTGTGGTACATTCATTGCAATTGATGAACACATTTTGGAGCATTGCCACCAAGCATGGATTATAGTTTACATTATAGTTTACACTCTCTCCCACTCAATTCTGTAGGTTATGGCAAGATATACAATGCCCTGTATCTATCATTGTAATGTCATTCAGTCCTGAAAATACCCCCATGTTATACCTGTTTTTCTCTCTCCCTACCCTTAGAACCTCCAGGGGGCACTGCCTCCACATCAATAATATTTCTTCCATTGCTAGGATCACAATAAGTCTATAGTAAATACCTGTAAGTCTACTTTAGTACATAGTTTATTCCCCAATCCTGATGATTCTGGGATGGTGATGCCCACTCCACCTTTAACTGAGGGTGGCTTTGATCCCATGCAGTCAATGGATGGGACTCTTGTTTGCGGTTGTAGACTCTCTCAGTTCCTTGGTGTGGTGATTGTCCATCCTCATCTTCCTGTCAGATGACCTGGGTAAGTCCAATGAACTGGAGAGTAGGTGCTGCAACACTGCTTAGACTTTGGGCCCAGAGGGAATATGGACAGCCCAGAGATTCAAGTCTTCTGGGCATACACCAACCCAGCACCAACCACAAGTTCAATAAAAGGGACAGAAGAGGCATGTGTAGAGAAGTCAGATCTGAGTCCAACTCCATCACACTCAGGAGCGCAAATTCCAAAGTAGGGCCCACTGAAAAGGCACTGAATGCTGGAGCCATGTGTGGTGACTGTAGGATCTGAGTGTCTCCATAACCCTCAGGAGCTCCATTACCTGGGTAATATCCCAATTTTCACATTTTATTTTATTTTTAGTTTTTCTAAATTATGTATTTTATTTATGTTTAAACCCATCATTATTTCATTTTCCTATTAACTGAATTTGGTGATATTCTTGGCTTCATTTTTGAAGAAGTTTTGGATCACAGAAGGGTTACAACTGTGGCAGGGAAGGATCATTGATGTGGGGTGTCAGTGATGGTGGATCCGTGGGAGGAAGTTCACCTGGGCATACATATAGTCATATAAATGAGTTCAAGTGTTCATGGGGCACTGTCATAGTGGGTGGAGATTTACACAATAACCAAAAGAATATCCAATTCCCATCCTGGGAAGCTCTGCTACATTCTCTAGTGGAACAGCAACAATCCTCCAAGAACAGGGGCAATGACTAATGAAGGAGCATGGTCCATCGATGGGACCTTGATATTTATGACTACACTTATGAACCTTTGCTCTTGACTTTGAAACAACCTCATATTGTAGGGTGCCTAAGAATTACCTATGGGGAGCCTCCTTGTTGCTCAAATTTGGCCTTTCTCTAAGCTGAAATCAGCATATAATTGCAATAATTTCCCTGCAGTATGGGACATGACTCCCAGGGATAAGCCTCCCTGGCACTGAGGGATTACTACCAAGTACCCACAAGCAAAGCAACTGGAATAATAATAATAAAAAATATCTTGACCAAAAGGGGGAAAAATAAAGACAAATGAGTTTATATGGCTAAGAGACTTCAAAGTGAGCCAGGATGTCATTTCAGAGGTAATGCTTATGCATATCTCAGCAGGATCTCATTGACAGCCAGAGTAGATACTACCACAAATAGTGGGGTTTCTGCGGGCTCTGGAGACATCCAGACACTATAATCAGGGCAGATAGCTCAGGAGATTGTTCCCTTGCCAGCGGGCCTTACTTTGGAATTTAAGACCTTCATTTCTTCATATGACTCTAACCCACTCTCTTCTCTCTTTTCCTTTCAATCTACAGAACTCCTTTAGTAATTCTTATAGGGCAGGGCTCTTGTTGACACACTCCTTGTTTCAGTTTATGTGTAAATATTTTATACTCACCCTAATTTTTGAAGGACGGATTTTCTGTATAAAGAATATTTGGCTGGCAGTTTTCCTCTTTCAGTACCTTAAATATATCATACTACCACCTTCTCACCTTCACAGTTTCTGATGAGAACTTGGCACTTATTCTTATTGAGGATCCTCTATATATGATAAATTGCTTTTCTCTTGTTGCTTTCAGAACTGTCTCTTTATCTTTGGCATCTGACATTCTAATTAGTATGTGTCTTGGAGTGGGTCTATAAACATATATATTTATGTTTTTATAAGAGTTGCTCTTTCTGCCCCATCCCTTCTCTCTTCTTTGAACACCCATAATGCATATGTTTGTGCACGTCATACTGTCACTCAAATCCCTGAGACACTGCTAATTTTTTTTTCTATTCTTTTCTTTATCAGTTGTTTTGACTGTAAGAATTTGATTGTCCTGTCTTCTAGTTTGCTGTTTCTTTCTTCTGTCTGTTCAAATCTTCTGTTGTAGGCTTCTAGTGTGTGTGTGTTTTATATATATATATATATAAAATATATATACATTTTTATATATATTATATATATAATTATATTATATATAATATAATTATATATATAATATATATAAATAATATATAATATATATATTATATATATAATTATATTATATATATATATATATATATATATATATATATATATATATATATATATATACACATTTTTTTTTTTCCTTGAGGTCCTGGGGCTGGGGATTAAACCCTGTACTTCATATGTGGGAAGCTGCCACTCAACCACTGAGCCATCGGTTTCCCTGAGTTGGTTTTGTCATTTGTTTGTTGTTGTTGTTGTTGTTTTTAGGAGGCATCAGGGTCCAAACCTGGGATCTTCCATGTGGTAAACAGGTGCTCAATTGCCTGAGCCTGAATCACATACTTTCTCATCTAGTGTATTTTTAATCTCCACTATTGTGCCTTTAATCTCCATAATTTTGGTTATATTTTCAAATTCTTCTTTATGCTCACACATCATCTTAATATCTTTTAGCTGTATATCCGTATATTCCTTCATGCCCTTGAATTGATTTAGGAGTTGTTTAAACTGCTTTGATTAGTTGTTCCAAATTCTGTGTCTCTTCTGAAGTTTTAATTTGTTCCCTTGACTGAGCTATATCTTCCTGTTTCTTGGTATGACATGTAATTTTTTGCTGATGCCTGGGCATCTGATTATCTTGATACATTAACTCTGAAGATCCATTTCTTCCTCTTGTTTATGGTTTTATTGTTGAATGGCTTTGTTTTAAGTCTCTTTTTTTTTAATGTTACATTAAAAAAATATGAGGTCCCCATAGCCCCCATCCCCCTCACCCCATTGCTCCCACATCAACAACCTCTTTCATCATCGTGGCACATTCATTGCATTTGGTGAATACATTTTGGAGCCCCGCTGCACCACATGGATAGTGGTTTACATTGTAGTTCACACTCTCACCCAGTCCACCCAGTGGGCCATGGCAAGACCTACAATGTCCAGCAACAATCCCTGAAGTATCACCCAGGACAACTCCAAGTCCTGAAAATGCCCCCACATCATATGTCTTCTTCCCTCTCCCTACCATACCATCAGCAGCTACCATGGCCACTTTCTCCACATTAATGCTACATTTTCTTTCATTACTAATCACAATAGTTCCAGAATAGAATATCTGTAAGTTCACTCTAATCCATACTCTATTCTTCCATCCAGTGTACCCTGGGATGGTTGTGTCTGCTCCCCTTCTATATCAAGAGGGTGCTTAGATTCCACATGGATGATGGATGCAATTCTCCTGCTTGCAGTTGTAGGCACTCTTGGCTCCCTGGTGTGGTGGTTGACCTTCTTCACCTCCCTGTTAGCTGGCCAGGGTAAGTTCATTAAACCAGAGGGTAGGAGTTGCAGGTCTGCTGAGGCTCAGGGCCTGGCTATAACATGGACAGTCCAGAGATTGGGTCTCTTCTTTGATGCATGTCCCAACTTATTATGAACCTTTAGTGTAGCTTGTATTTAACTATTCAAATTTTCTCAGCCCCTTTTCATCTGATTCTTGCCCAAGATATGTGTCACAATTTTTAAGATTGCAATTGTTTCACAACTAGGAGAAAGTGTGCTTTCCTCTATTCTTTGTCTGTGAATCTTGACATGTTCTATTTGTTTTTATGCAGAATTTTCTGCCTACCTCTTGTGATTAGTTGAACTTCTGTCCCTCACTCAGTGCCCCCTTTTCCTTACACTTTTCTCTTCTAGAACCCTTTCTGTATTACAGTAGTTCAATTTTCCCTTTTTTTTCTGTGAGTCTTTTTTGGCTCTGGTTTCTTCCCCTTTAGAGAATCCCACCCTAGGGACCCAGATGTAGCTAATCTGGAAATGTGGGTCACTCCAGAAAAGTCTGTTTTGAAACAGAAACTTTACTGAGTACGCACAGCTTTTGTCAACAGTTCTACTGTGGTCTCTTTCTCTTCTGTTCCTATCCACCCTTTGGGTTCCTTTTGTATACAGCACATTTTAGAGACTTGTGTTCTACCCTGGAATCTCTGCAGACATGGGTCCTTGGTCCTGGATATGCAAGGGGTTATAACATTGTGCTGTGAGTGGCTCTATATTCTGTGTCCACAGAGGTGTAGGCATGGGCCCCTGACTCTATGCAACTCTCAAGCTGTGCGGGACTAAGTGAGGGGGATGGGAATGGACTAGTGCACCCAGGACAGAAATATCCTACCTGATATTTTTCTTTTTCTTGAATTCATCAAGTGTGAATGTCTCTACCATCCTCCAGAGTTTTAAAAAAATTGAATTTTCTGCTCCTCCCCGCCACTCCCAGGTGGCTCTCTGGTCTGTTTGTTCATTTTTGCTTGTTGTCTGAGTGTTGTTTTTTGCTTGTTGTTTTTGCTCATTGTCTGCTCATTGTCTGTTTCTTCTTTAGGATGTACCAAGAACTTAACCTGGTACCTCCCATGTGGGAGGCAGGTGCCCAACTGCTTGCACCACATCTGCTCCCTGCACACTTTTTTTGTTTTTGCTCATTGTCTGCTTGTTGTTTCCTCATTGTCTTGCTCGTTGTTTTTGCTTGTTGTCTGCTTGTCATTTTTTGCTCATTATCTGCTCATTGTTTGTCTTCTTTAGGAGGCATCAGGAATCAAATCCAGGATATCCCATGTGGGATGCAGGTGCCCAACTGCCTGAGCCATATCTACTCCCAAAATTTTTCTTTTCACTAGCTGATTCTCTGGGGGTTCTTTTTCATAGGATGTCTTACGTTGCCATATTGATGATTTCACATCTGGCCAACTGATTTTGTAAAAAAAAAAAACTTTATATTTTATTAATAATTTTGTTTGTTAGGGAAGTTTCAGGCTTACAGAAATTTCACACATTAAATATATAAAATACAGAATTTCCATATACCACTCTTTTATTAATGTCTTTCCCAACTGATGTTTGACAAGGCTGCCAACTCAATCAATTGGGAAAGAAGAGTCTTTTAAACAAATGGTGCTGGGAGAATTGGCTGTCCATATGCAAAAGAATGAAGGAAAACTCTTAGCTCACAGAATATAAAAAAATTAACTCAAAATGGATCAAAGGCTTATATATGCCCTGGCTTCTGGATGACCTGCGTTCCTCCCTTGAGCTCTCCTCTTAGTCTTTCAGGTATTGATAGAATGAGTTTTGGTGATTTGTTGTTTGTTTTTAGTCAGTGTGAAGTGAGTTTTTATTACTTGCAACTAAAAAAGAATGAAGGTCCAACAATGAGCCCTTTATACTAATGACTATGCTTGTGAGCCTGTGCACCTGAAATAAGAACAAGGCCTAGAGCTGCAGAGTGCCTAAGAGTTACCTGCTGAGAGCCTCCATGTTGCTCAAAAGTGGCCAGTCTCGAAGACAAACTCAGCATGTAAATGCATTGCCTTCCCCCCAGTGTGGGACATGACTCCTGGGGATAAGCCTCCCTGGGGCCAAGGGATTACTACCAAGTACCTGCTGATGATGTAACTAGAAAATGACCTTGAATAAAAGGGTCAACTCGGACCAGCAGAATAACTCAATCTACATATAATACCAGGAGTTAAAAATGGTTTTGACCTGATTAAAAGGGGGAAATGGAAAGGACAAATGAGTTTATATAGCTGTGAGTCTCCAAAAAAGAGCCAGGAGGTTATCAGAGGGGTTGCCCTCATGCACACCTCAGCAGAGTCCCAGAGACAGATAAGTAGACACAACCCCAGGAATTGGTTCTTCTCAGGGCTGCAGAGACCCACAGGTTCTATGGTCATGGCGGATGGAGTTCAGTGCCATGTCAGTCGGCCCTACTTTGGAGTTTGTGTTTCTGTGTGATGGAGCTGGACTCAGATGTGATCTTTGTTCACCAGCTTCTCCTGTTACTTTTACCGGAACTGCAGTTGGTGCTGGGGTTTAATGTATACCCAGAGGACGTGAATCTCTGGACTGACCATGTGATAGCCAGGCCCTGAGCCTCAACAGACTTCAGCTCCTACACTCTGGTTTATTGGACTTACCCCACTCAGCTAACATGGAGGTGAAGAAGGTCAACCAACACACTAGGGAGCCAAGAGTGCCTACAACTGAAAGCAGGAGGATTGCACCCAGCATCCATGTGGAATCTAAGCCTCCTCTTGATATAGATGTGGAGTGGACACAACCATTCCAAGGTCCATAGGATGGAGGAATAGAATATGGATTAGAGTGGACTGACTGATATTCTATTCATGAACTATTGTGATTAGTAATCGAAGAAAACGTGGCATTGGTGTGGAGAAAGTGGCCATGGTGGCTGCTGGGGGTAGGGAGTGGAAGGAAGAGATGAGATGTGGGGGTGTTTTCGGGACTTGGAGTTGTCCTGGGTGATGCTGCAGGGACAGTTACTGGACATTGTGTGTCCTCCCATGGCCCACTGGGTGGAATGTGGGAGAGTGTGGGCTATGATGTGGACCATTGACCATGAGGTGCAGTGGTGCTCAGAGATGTATTCACGAAATGCAATGAATGTCTCATGATGATGGAGGAGATTGTTGTTATGGGGGGAGGAGTGGGGTGAGGGGGGTGGGGGGTATATGGGACCTCATATTTTTTTGAATGTAATGTTAAAAAAATAAATAAAGACAAAAAGAAAAAAGAAAAAAAATATAATTCCTCAATGGAAAAAAAAAAAGACTTATATAAGAACCAGGACTATAAAACTCCTAGAAAAAAATGTAAGGATGCATCTTCAGGATCTTTTGTTAGGTAGTGGCTTCTTAGAATTTATACCCAGAACACAAGCAATAAAAGAAAAATTAGATAAATGTGTCCTCCTCAAAATTAAAGACTTTTCATTAAAGGACTTTATCATGAAAATGAAAATACCTACACAATGGGAGAAAATATTTGGAAACCACATATCCAGTAAAGGTTTGATATCTAGAATATATAAAGAAATTCTACAACTAACAATAAAAGGACAAAAACACAATTAAAAATCAACAAAAGACTTTTTAGTAGACATTTCTCCAAAGAGGATAAACAAATGGCTAGAAGCACAGAAGAGATGCTAACCAATACTAGCTAGTCAAAATCACAATGAGATAACATTTTACATCTGCTAGAATGACTACTATTAAATAAAAACATAAAATTACTAGTGTTAAAGAGGATGTGGAGAAATAAGGGCACACATTCACTACTGGTGGAAATGTAAAATGGTGTGTCTGCGCTGGAAAAGAGTTCCTCAGAAAGCTATGTATAGAATTACCATACGACCCAAACAATACCACTACTAGGTATACACCCGAAAGAATTGAAAGCAGGGATTCCAAAAGATATTTGCACACTGATATTCACAGTGGCATTCACAGTTGCCAAAAATGGAAGTAACCCAAGTGTCCATCACTGATGAATGGATAAACAAAATCTTGCACATTCATACAATGGAATGTTACTCATCTGCAAAAAGGAATGAAGTCCTGATGGATGTGGCAACATGGATGAAACTTGAAGGCATCACACTGAGTGATATTTCAGACACAAAAGACAAATATTGTCTGATCTCATTGATATGAAATAATTACAAAGATCAAACTCATAGAGTTAGAATCTAGAATCTAGATTTCCAGGGACTGGATTATGGGTAGGGAATGGGGAATTCTTATTTAGTACAGAATTTCTATTTAGGTTGATTGTAAAGGTTTAGAAATGGATGGTGGTGATGGTAGCATACTATTGTGAGTGTAAATAACAGTACTGAATTATATGTGTGAACATGGTTAACAGGGGAAGTTTTAGGTCTTATATATGTTACCAGAATAAAAATTAAAGGATAAAACAAAGGACTATGTAACTCAGTGAACCCTTGTGTAAACAATGGTCTATGGTTAACAGTACAATTATAAAAATGTTCTTATAATAAGAACATAATGTGAATTATGACAAATGTACGACACTAATGCAAGGTCTTAGTAATAGGGTAGTACGTAGGAAAAAACATACCCTAATGTAAACTATGGACCTTAGCAACAAGACTGGGCTTGTAAGAATAGCAAAAAATCCTTTGATTTCGGAAGGCTAAGAAGAGTCTGGAGCTGGGCCTGTCTTCCTGGCCTAGCTCCCCAGAGCCAGCTCTGAAAAAAAAAATGATAGTACATTTTTAATATGCTTCACCAATTGTAGGAAATATACTATACTAATGAAAATTGTTAACAATAGGAGAGTATGTTTATTTTTCTACATGATTTTTCTGTAAATCTACAACACCTTGAATTTTTTAAAAATAATGAATATAACATGGTACCTGCACTTACAAAGTTCTCTTTCTTGTAGAAGAAGACAGCTACGTGACTACTAAGTGCAATTGAGTGTTATAACAACACCAAGCACCTACTATGTGCCAGACAGAGTGTTAAGTACTCTTTGTTTATTGGTTGTTTGTGTCCTTACAGATCTATAAGGCAGTCATTATTATGATCTGAATGTTACACTTGAGAAAAGTGAATCTTAGCAACATTAAGTAATTTGACCAAGTTCATGTATTTAATGCTGAAACCATGATTTGAAACCCAGACATTCTGAATCCAGAGGCCTTGCTCTTACCTATACGCTTCTCTTAGAGCTGCTCTGAGAAAAATCTGTGTGCAACCAAGGTGGGCACAAATTTTGGGCGGGCAATTATACCTGTATTTGTGGTGAGCAGATCAGGAAAAGTCTACATCAAAGTAATGCATGATTTGTGAAAAATGAAACAAAAAATGTTCAATAGACAAAATGATGGGGCGGAAGTAGTAGGAAGTGAACATAAGCAATAAAAGAAATGCAGAGATAAGGTAGTAGGAAATAGTAGAGTCCATCATGGAAATTTCAAAGATTGGGCAAACAGAGGCAGAGTGTGGAATCGCTTTCCGTGGTCAAACCCAACCAGGAAACACGGTATACTAGAGATGTGAATATGAGTATGCAAAAGGGAATAATTCTTCTCTTATATCTAAACTGGATGCAACGTGCTCCTAGTATAATACTAATGCACTTATTTATAAATTATATGTATGTACTACCAACAAATGCTATGTATACCACAAAATTTACTAATAAAAAGGAAATAAAAGAAATATAAATAGCTGTTCTAATATTCTCTTCCCTCATCTAAGTTTTTGCATACCCCCCGCCAATGGTGCTTATTCCCCCACTTTGGAGACAGGTGATATATTAATGCAGGTCCCCTAAAAAGACCTTCACCCAGAGACAGTGTTGACTCAACACACCAAAGTTTAACGTATCTTTAAGTAAGGAAGCTCTGGAGTTGAGCCTTTGCCTCTAGAGAGATTGGCCTCTGCGTTATTTCTGGAATCACACTGCAGGGAACGTAATGAGGAGGATGAAGCTCTTGGGTGTGCAACAGTAGCTGCACACTTTGCTCCAGCACCATTGTGAGGGCTCCCGAGGACATTCTCTGCTCCTGACTTTAAGCAGGGAAATATTACTCATAGGATTTGAAGCAGGGAAATAAAACGGCAATATCCTATATCACCATTGTCAGGCCCAATTACTGTACAGTGTAAATCATTACTTACAGTAGATTCAACATGAATTTCTCTAACATATTGGCTTGGAAATGTACAGTAATAGGTAATTTATAAAACTGACTAAAATTCTTCTGGTTATGCCAGGAATAACTGAAAATTTTCAAAAGAAAAACAGGAATATTTCCCTGTGTAAATAATAGATAAAGAACGAAGAAGAATAAATGAACATAATCCAACAGTAATCCCCTCAGGGGGCAATAAAACCCGAAAAGTCCAATTTGTGTATCAAGATCCATTAGGCAGGAAGTTAGTAAGCCAGACACTGTCCTATGACTCTGAAGGGAATAACTTAATGTACGGGTTTGATGCCTCAAATTAGAAATGACGGAAGGAAAGAATTTCAATATTTCATTATTTTGCATTAGTTCAGTATGAACAGGCTTTAATCTTAGATAATTTCTCTTAACATGTAGTCACACGGAAAGAACATTGCATATATTACAAGCTACATTATTTAAAAAATGCACTGCTTTTTGTGGCCCCTAAACACTTTTATTTAGCATTTCTTAGGCAGGTTGGAAATCTTTGGAGTGGGGTTTAGAGTGATACGCCTTTGGTTGTGTTGTAAGTTGGCTTGCCTTGTCAATTCTTAAATTCCAATGCCAGAATTAAGTTTTTTATTCTCAACTTATAAGTAAGTATTTTCTGTAAAGTTAGATACCTCAGAGAAATCTGTTTTAAAATGTTTTTAAGAATAGGTCGAGTGAAACAAATCATAATTTAAATCAGAATGGTGTTGTAAGCCTTACACATTTCTATGTTATAAATTTAAAAATTGGGAATTTAAATATTTATCCTTAATGTACTGAACATAATAACTTTTGCCCAACATTAGTAACCGTAAGAGTTATTTTCTGGTTTTCACCTTAATCAGGAATTGTGACTATTTTTCTCCATATATACTTAAGTGAGCTTCTCTAAATGTATGATTCAAAATGCTCTTCTTTGTATTGAAGACGGAACTCTTATAAGACTTTGAAACACTTTTTTCTATGATGATTATGAATTTTCATTGACATTTGTGACCAAAGTCATTTTTGTAGCAGTTGGGAAAGCCACAGAGCTGCATGAAGTCCATAAGCTTAGGGATGGATGAATGTACAAATCTGCTCCCTTTTACACAGAGCCCCAAATCAATTTTTATAGCTTGTCTTAGGAAGTGCTAAATTGATGCAAAATATTGTGTTCTGCAAGTGCAATCGACGATAAGGTTTATTACTCTGATTTTTTTAATAGTACATCTAGGCTAACTGAAATTTTTAGAAAAATTAGCCAGAATAGCCATAATCAAAATTTACTTCCTGTCTCCTTAAATTGATTACCAGTTTTTATAGTGACACTTAAAATATCTTCCTGTGATGATTAATTTCATGTGTCAGCTTGGCTAGGTTATGTTGTGCAGTTGTTTGGTCAAGCAAACACTAGCCTAATTCTTACTGTGAGGTCATTTTGTACATGGATTTATATCATTAGTCAGTTGATTGCATCTACACCTGATTGTATCTATAATCAACAAAGGAGATTACCCTCAGAAATGGGGGAACTCTCTTCATCCATATTCAACTGGAGATCTTAAAGCCAGAACTGAGGCTTTTCAGAAGTCACAAAAAGAATGTTTGCCTCTTCTTCAGCCAGCTTCTGCTTGGGAACACAACTTCTCCTGCACCAGGAGTTTCCAGCTGGTGGCCTACCCTGTGGAATTTGGATTTGCCAATCCCCGTGGTCATGTGACATGTGAACTAATTTCAATAATTAATCTCTTTACATACATATACGTGTGTGTATATATATGTATGTATTGCTCTTTCTTCGGAGAATGCTATTACACTTTCCACGTTTCACTATAGATCATGTCAATAAGGCTTGAACTTATTTGGATATGTGTGAACTGTCAAAAATATACTTCCTAAACTTTACTATTTTCTACTTTCTCAAATGTAGCATACTTCAACTATCTGATTAGTTTGTTTCTTCATGCTTTTTTCCAAAGAATTTCCTCAGTCAGAAAGACTGAAAAAATTAAACTACATATCTTTGTACAAAATATTTGAACTACAGAAATAACTCAGCATTAGAATTTGTTGTAGTATATATATATATATATATATATGTATTTTGAGAATGCAAATCTTATTTCATTATGTACCTGTAGTTTGGAAAAATTCTTTGGGGGCCCTAACAATGGACAAATAAGACATATTTGCATATTTGTGTTTACTATTTCAGTAGATATTTTCATGTGTTTGAAAGGCTAAGGCTATAACATGACTTACAGGCATTATTCCAAATCTAATTTTTAAATATGTTTAAAGAAAGAGTTTATGGAAGTATAAGATTTATCAAGCATACACATATATTTCCCTTCTGCCCCTGGTTCCAAACAGAAAAAATGAAAATTAAAGCTAAAATAAAATAAATTAATTCCAGATAAGAGCTGGAAGGCAAGAACACATTGCCATTAGCATACCAAAAATGTTGAAAAATTTCCAAAATTGAGAATGTAGTTAAGGTCAGATCTTTTGAGAGGAAAGATCTAAGCTTCTCGAAGTCATAGCACCAAATCCATATAAAAGACTGCTACAGAGGTAGGAACATTTGATGAAATCACCAAAGGATAGGTTCAAGGATGAATGGAGTTAAAAAGGGATTCATTACTGTGAAAAATTAGGTAAGGGCACTCAGTCTGGTTAAGCCAGGTTAGACCTGCCTTATTCCTCATTTGAGCTAAGGAGAAATAACTCACAGAGTTTCCTCAGAAGTTAAAGTAAAAATGTGGGTGATGAGACTATGAACAACCAGGGATGGCAGGGAAACAGAATCCCTGTACCCTAGAAAAAAATTCTAGCTGTGAACTTACCCAGTGCAATGGGAACTATGTCCTGCCCATGTCCCATACTCTTGCAAGATGAGGCCTTATATTCGGAACATGCTCCCACAAAGGACTAACAGAGATTTGTAAACTCGAAAATAAGCATTGGAGACAAACCAACTCTTAAGAGAGAAGCATAGGGACTTGTTTCTGCCAAGATGGGGTAGTCTAATTCCTCCCATGCCCTCCACCTTACAAGCCAAAAATCCATAGATAAAACACAACAGAAATGCACAGGAAGTCTCTGGAAGGTGGCAAGAAGAAGACTGATTGCCTTGAGACCTTAGAATTGGAAGAACAACACAGTATTGAGTTCTCCGAGTTTCCTTACTGCTCCCCTGGTATCCTGTCAGGGCAAGGGAGAATTCTCTTAGCCAGATCCCCCAACAGACATAGAGAGTTCCAAGAAAAACTTTCCCTTGACCAAAGGATGGCAAAAAGTGTGCACTACAGAAAACCATTTTGAAACTATCCACCCTACTCCAGAAAAGCATCAATGGATAAAGCACCCTGCCCACAACTTCAAGAAGATGATCTCCCATTCTCTCCCTCTTGCTACCCTACAGAAGCAGGTAAAGCTTCAATTCTCTGGCTGGTGGTATCAGTGGGTCCAAGAGTAAAGCAAACTGTCATCTTCTATAATCTGTATGGCAGAAGGAGGAGGTTGGCAGGATCAAACAGGAAGTTGATCTTCCACCCCCCGAACAGAATACGCAGTGTGTTGATTCCCTAGCTAGGGTAGTGCCAGTAAGGTCCAACAGGAGCTGAACCTCAATTCCTGTCCGGCAGCAACAAGATCTGACCAGCATGTGTGAGGTGGGGCTAGTCAGCACACCCTGATAGCAGGGACTCAGTAAAGAGCTGATCTATATCCCCACTTGGTATCAACAAGTTAGAACAGGCCTGAGCAAGGTGGAATAGTTAACTGCCCAATTCCCCCAACCCAGTTGTCAGAGAGGCCAAGTAGGGAGCTGAGCCTCTACTCCCATCTAGTACCAATCAGGCAAACAGGAAGGTAGGAAGGGACACCAGTTGGCATCCACCCTTTCCCTCTCCCAACACTGATGTCAGCAGAGGCCAGCAGGGAGCTGAGATGCCATCTCCACTCTGCAGCAACAAGGAAGTTTGAGTCTGCTCTCCACCTTCCCTTCCCCTGGTGGCTACAGGGTCCAATAGGGCAATGATCTTACATCTCCACTTGGAGGGAAGAAGGCAGTGTAAGTCAGTGCCCCATTTTGCTAGATGTTATTAGTGGAAAACAGCAGAAAGTTGAACATACACACCATATTTGTCAGCCAAAGGGGTGCTGATGCAAAATACCAGAAATTGGCTGGTTTTCATAAAGGGTATTTATTTGGGGTAGAAACTTATAGTTACCAGGTCATAAAGCATAAGTTGCTTCCCTCACCAAAGCCTCTTGCCAGGGTTCAGGCTTCCTGGGTTCCTCTCTTCCTGGGGCTCATTTTTCTCTAGGCTCAGCTCCTCTGTTTTCTCCACATGGTCAGCTATAGACTGAGGCTCTCTAGGCTTTGCCTCACTCCACAAGGCAACTAGTTTTGTCTCTCTCCCTGGGTTTCAGCTGCTTTGCTCCTCTGTATGCTTACCTCCTGGGCTCCAGCTCAAAACTACAGTATCTGTGAGCCACCACCCACCCTCCTACTGATGTGTCTCAATCAAAGTCCTAATCATAATTTAATCATGCCCAGAGGAAATGACCAGTTTACAAACAATCCAATATTTCTTCTTGGAAGTCATTAATAATATCAAACTGCTATACACACATACCTGGACCTAGATACACTACAGAGAGACTGACCCCTAACAAAATGAAGATAAATAGGATCCAGAGTCTCATAATATAATATTCGTAATGTCCAGGATACAATCAGGTAATCACTTGTCTTTCCAAGAACCACCAAAATTATAACATTAATGGGAAAAGACAGCTAATAGATGCTAACACTGAGATGAATTAGATGTTAGAATTATCTGACAAGGATATTAAAGGAGCCATCATAATATGTTTCAACAAACATTTATGAATTCTCTTGAAACAAATGAAAAAAGAAAAAATATTGGAAAAGAAATACAAATGATTAAAAAATCAAAATGGAGATTATACTACTGAAAAATATACTATAGATATTTTCTGGATAGGCTCAATAGTAGGAAGATGACAGAAGATAGTATCAGTGAACTTGAGAACAGATCAGTAGTATTAATGCAATCTTAACAACAGAGACAAATAGACTAAAAGAAACAAAGACAGTTTCAGGGACCTGTGGGAAATTAACAAAATATCAAACATTTGTACCATTGGAGTCCTAGAAGGAGAGAAGACAGAGAGCAGGACTGAAAAAATATCCAAAGAAACAATGGCTGGAAACTACTCAAATTGGCAAAGGACATAAACCTACAGATTCAAGGACTTGAAGAAAACCCAAATAAAATAAACCCCAAGAAATCCATGCCAAAATACAACATAATTGAACTTCTGAAAAATAAAGACAAAAAAAAATATTGAAAGCATCTGGAGACAAATGATGTTTTGCTTATAGGGGAACATATATCTGAACAACAGTGGATTTTTTTATCTGACATTATAGAGGCCATTAGGAAGAGGAACAATATTTTTCAAATGATTAAAGAAAAAAAAATGTCCATCCTGAGTTCTACATCCTGTCAAAATATCCTTCAGGAATGAGGAGGAAATAAAGACCTTCTCAGATGAAGGCAATAGAAGGGAATTATTACTAGCAAACATACCTTTAAAGAATGACTAAAGGAAATTCTCTGAAAAATGGTTATGATAACAGAAGGTTAAAACTTTGGAAAGGAAAGTACAACAGAGTAGGACTGTCCTCAGCTTGACAAAGAGCATCCACAAAAAGCCTATAACCAACATCATAATTAGTGATGAAAAACTGAATGCTTTCCCTCTTATTCAACATAGTACAGATAGTTCTATCCCCTTTAATAAGGTAAGAAAAAGAAATAAAAGGTACAGAGATTGGAAAGGAGAAAAGTTAAGCTGCTCCTATTTGCAGATGATATGATGGTCTGTATAAAAAGTCCCCGTGAATCCACAAAAATCCCCTTGTGACACTAATGCATGATTTGAGTAAGGTCACAGAATATAGGGTCAGTACATTAAAATCAATTACATTTCTATATACTAACAATGAGTATATGGAAATAGATACTATTTACAATCACTGGAAAGAAAATAGGATCTTTGTTTTAAATTGAGCAGAACATGTACAGAAACTGAGTGCTGAAAATGACAAAATGCTGATGAAAGAAATCAAAGAAGGCCTAAGCAAATAGAGATCCATTCCATGTTTATAGTTTGGAGGCCTCAACAGAAGCTAGAAATCATGCTTCCTCCCAGGATCAGTATCTTCTGGCTGGCTAGAAATCTTTGAAATTCCTTGGCTTTCCTGTCACATGACAGTGCTTATGGTGGCATCTTCTTTTTCTCATGGGTTCTGTGGACTTCCAGCTTCTGACTGTTCACTCTGGCTTCTCTTTTCTGTGTCCAATTTCCTTCACTTTATAAAGACTTCAGTTATATTAGATTAAAGCCCATTTTCATTTGGTTTGAGCACTACTGAACTAAAACATCTTCAAAGGTCCTATTGACAAGAGAGTTCACACCCACAGGATCAGGGGTTTGGATCTAAATGTGTCTTTTGTTGGGAACATGATTCAACCCCCAACACTAGTATCTAGAACACATAACGAATTCTCACGATGAAACAGTAACAGAACAAACACTTCAATTAGAAACTGGGCAAAAGACATGAACAGATGTTTACCAAACAGGATATACAGTTGGCAAAGAGGGCATGCAAGGATATTCAACTCCATCATCAATTTGGAAAGCATAAAATGGTGAGTTATCATTACACACCTATCAGAAAGACTGAAAAAAGGAACAAAAAATATTGAAGAGGAAGCAGATAGACTGGATCCCTGATACATTGCTGTTGGGAATGCAAAATGTAGAACCACTCTGGAAAATAGTTTGGCAGCTTCTTATAAAACTAAACAAGCGACTAGCATATGACCCAGCAATTGTACTCTTGGGCATTTATCCCAGAAAAATGAAAATATGTGCTCATAGCAGATTTATTCTTTAGCCAAAAGTGGGAAACAACCCAGATGTCTTTAAATGGATGAATGGTTAAACAAATTGTGCTATGTTCATACCATGGAATACTACTCAGCAATAAAAAGAATGAACTATTAACAGAGACATCTACCTGGGTATATCTCCAGAGAATTGTTCTGAGGTTAAAAAAGCCATTCCTAAAAGGTTACACACAGCGAGACTCCCTTTACATACATTCTTGAAATGATTGAACTATAGAAATGGAGAGCACATTAGTCCCCGGCAGGGGTAAGGGATGTGCTAAAGTGGAAGAGCAGGGTGGTAATAAAAGGGCAAGAGGTGGGATTCTTGGGTGATGAAGCCATACCACTATCAATATCTTTTTTGTGATACTTTACTATAATTTTACAAGATGTTGCCATTCGGGGAAAATGGGTACATCCACTCTCTGTATTATTTCCTACAACTGCATGCAAATCGACAACTATCACAAAATAAACAAGAGGTGCATCACATTTAACGATAAAAGGAGCTAAAACCCAAGGAAAGAGAGTGAATACAACACACAAAAGAGGTTTTGAAAATAAATGTAATTAATAACATCAGAGAGATTTTATTGGCTATTATATATATTAAAAATCACATATTAAAAACAAACAATATGTGAGGTATACAGCTATAAAATCCTATGCAAAAAAGTAACACTTCAATTGTATTGCAGGCAATTAAATATGCTTATCTTTTTCCATTATGAAATCCCACAAAAATAATAATAAAGGAATAAACCCTAGGATAAAAAAGGAAATTGGAAATGAAATGAACAAGGTATGGGAAAAGGAAGGAAAAACAGATGGAGGAGAGACAATTGATTTAGCAAACAAGAAGGAACAGAATGTCAAGCTACTAGTGGGAAAACCTGGAATCAACGCAATTCCCCAATTAAGACTCAAGAAAGATTTGGCAATTTTAGTTAGACGCAGTGAACCTGAGAGTTCCACTGAAACTGAAAACAGGAGTACTGTTTGTCCCGTAGATGGTAGTTCGTAAAATGAGATCTCCAACTAGCAGCATCAGCATCACCTGGGAGCTCATTAGACATGCAAATTTTCTGTCCCCACCCTAGAGTTCATGAATTAGAAACGATGTTGTGTAGGACCTGGACGCCCTCTGCAAGACTCTGATGCACAATCAAGTTTGAGAACGTGTGTCTAAGAAAGAACCCCAGAGGCCCTCTCCAACCCACAAAAACCTGGCAACTAACCCTCTCCAACTTAGCAGAAGACAGGAGATATCGTACTCGGAAATTTTCATTTCTAAAGAAATACGCTGCAAACGTTAATGTACATACAGATCTTGTTACAATGCAGATTCTTATTCAATAAGCTTGGGTTGAGATTGAAGAATATGCATGTTTAATAAGCTCCCAGGTGATATTTTTGCTGCAGGTCTGAGGATCACACATTGAGTATCAAGGATCAAGAACACTGTTTCTCAAAGTTGTCTGCACAATTGGAATCACCTGGGGAGCCTTAAATACTACCCATGCCTGAGTCCCACCCTGGAGATTCTGTTTAATTAGCATGGTGTGTGGCCTGAGTTTGGGAGTTTTAAAACTCCCTGGGGGACTCTAATGTGCTGCCAAGGTTAGGAACCACTGAGCTAGAGGGACTCTGGTAAAGCTGAAGTTGGACATTCCACAAGAAAATGGAGAATAAGTGGAAGTTTATATACTGAAAAGTGAGACTTACATTTCCTTCCTGACTCAGCTTCTAGGCAAGGAGATCATAAGATTACTCTGTGGGTAAAAGCTGCCCAAATGAAAAGAAACACACTATTGAGCCCCCACCTGCTCAGTAACAAGCTTTATCCATGTATATACAGAAATTAGTAAACTAAAAGATCAACTGAGCAATTATTTTCAATTTGAAATTGTAATGGCTGGAAAGAATCTTTTTAACAACTCCTCCTCCCCCAATATCTGGGCATCAAGTTATCAAGATTGTGCAAGACTTACAGGAAGAAACTATAATGTCTAAGAACATAAAAGTTGAAACTAAATAAACAGAAAATCTTACTAAGTGGAAAAATTCACCATTTAAGGCTGTCAGGTTTCCCCAAATTAATCTATTTAATTAATTCAATGAAAAAATCAAATCCCCAGTAGAATTTTTGGTAGAATTTGGAAAGCGATTCTACAATTCATGTAAAATATAGAAAAGAGTAGCCAATAGTATTTTCCAATACATGGAAAATGTAATTCTTTCATATGGAAAAGCTCATCAGTTGTGGGAAATGTCCAGCAGAGTTGAGATTAGAGGTGGTCTCTGTTTTCTGAGACCTCTTAGGTACTGGTAAATATCCAGCATGTGGGTCTGTCTCTCCATGCTGTTGCATCAAAACCCATTTATATCTGCACTTAGGACCAAATAGGTCACATGCTCCAACCTAATAATTCAGATCATGATGACACCTGAGCTCAGTATGCCCTATTTCAGGAGTTCTTAATCTTTTTGTTCCACGGGCCTCTTTGCCAGCCAGGTAAAAACCACAGACTCTTTATTAAGCCCACACTATGTATTATTTAATAATATATCATGCCCACACCAACACGTCCCCACAAGAATAATGATTTTTTTGAATTTCAATTCAAACTCACGGACCCCTTTGTAAGAACTCTAGTCTAAATTTATAATAAAAAATAAGTCAGACAAGCCAAGATACATACATAAGCTTGGCCACCATAATTTCTCTTTAGAGGCAGACCTGAAGTTTAATTATGAGTTTGTTGGGTTAATGTAGAATTAGAACAAGGATCTCATTACTTAAAACCACAGACCAATATGATCTGATAAATTTAGTACAATGGTAAGTGTCATTTGGCTGAGGACCCTAGGATGTTCTGGGACTTTCCCACTGGAGAGTGCTGGGATCAGTCTTGCCAATGTTTGCCTCCAGTACTCTGTTTTCACTGTGCATTTTTTGCTGATCAACTTTGATTCTTTTTTGAAATTTAAATTAAAATTGCCTAGTCTTTCTTTCCCCCTTTAACTTTGTATATAACTTCTGTTTTTTATTGTTGTTGATATTGCAAAACATATCTTGTTATATTTCTAGAGGTATAAGACTTCAAGACTGGTGCTTAGATAATCTCTAATGATCTAAATTAATTTTTCCATAATGAGAAATTTTTGATGATTCGGTTTCTTTACCTATACAATCAGCGTAGAAAATTATCTTATAGAGAGTAAAGGATGCAGCATATGTTAAAAGCTTATCAGACCCATGTGCAGCTGGCCCATGCACAGTGCTGATGCACGCAAGGAGTGCCGTGCCACGCAGGGGTGTCCCCCGCGTAGGGGAGCCCCACGCGCAAGGAGTGCACCCCATAAGGAGAGCTGCCCACGTAAAAGAAAGCGCAGCCTGCCCAGGAACGGCGCCGCACACACGGAGGGATGACAACAAAAAGAAACACAGACTCCCATGCCGTTAACAACAACAGAAGCTGACAAAAAGAACACGCAGTGAATGAACAGAGAAGAGATAACTGGGGTGGGAGGGGGGGAAGGGGAGAGAAATAAATAAAATAAATCTTAAAAAAAAGAGCTTATTAGAGTGCTCGTAAGTACTAGTAGATACTCAAAAGAATGTACAGAGTGTGTTCTTTCTGTAACCAGATAATGGATTTTTAAAATTATTTTTAAGGTACTATATCATGAGGCATAACAAACCACAATGGCATAATCAAAACAATTCCAGCTTCACTTGACAATAACTGTATTTCAGCTACTGAGTAAATAAGTGTCAGAAAAATGGAAATGGAAACAAGAATTTTGACAGAGGGAATCTAAAAGAGGAAAATGGACATAGTTTTGTAGAGCAGGAAGAACAAAATAAAAACCTTGAGGTAACTCAGATAACTTCAGGAAGCAGCTACCAATGTTAGGAATAAAAAATCGAAGGCTAGGTGTTGAAGTTGTCAGAAACAAGTTCAGACGGGGGTCTCTGAGAGCTGGGGCTCAGACCCAGGGGTGCTGACTGGCTGCTGGTCTTAACATGAACAGGTAGGCTAAAGTTGATTCTGGGAATTTTGAAAGAAGATAGAAGTTGGAACCAACTGCTCTCGCTGAGGCAATGAGCTGCTGATGGGGCATATTAAATTGTGAGCACTAAAATGATGATTAGAAGCTCTTTGTGCAGGGGTGGGATTTGTGGTTTTGCTGTCAATTGACCATTTATAGATCCATCTATTTTGAGGGGACTCCTATCTACCAGTTTCTCAACTTCTTTTCTCTTGGGCAAGCATCCCATGCCCTATAGGCACTCCCCACTCCACTGTCACGTGTGTGGTGTGGGAGGTGGGGACGGGGGACAGGTAATCTCGCTGGTGGCCAGCTTTTCAGAAGCAGAAAACAGGAGAGACTTGGAGACCTTCCCACTCATAATTTAGAACTTCACCTAATCTAATGCTTTTGTGCAGCACATATTGCCTCAGTCCTTAGTTATGCTTTGGGTTTCCTTGCCTAGAATCTATTTGATTAAACCTTTCCAGGGGAAACTTTCTGATCTCTTTTGGGATAAAAATGGGCGGCATATTCACTCTTTAAATGGCTTTCGATTATTATTGCTACTTATTGCCTCACTTTACATTCTGATTTCAAAGGTATCTGATGCTTCTAGTTCCTATAGATAAATGTCATTGACTAGGCTTTACTTATCATATATTACTTGACTTTAAAAACTTAAAAAACAAAATCACAAATGCCAAAGGAAGATAGAATACAAACCCTACAAAAGTAGCATAATAAAGTCTATTATTTAACTTTGACACTAATTTCACATAAAGACAAAGTGCAACCAATTTATCAATTCTGGTATAGAACAGATCTGCACAAGTCCAATATTCAGACCATTTTCATAAACAAACCCACTAATCTACCTCCACCTGTAGATGCAGTATGGCATTGGGTCATAAAACATACTGTACAGTAGAAGAGTAGAAAATAAAAATGGTCTGGAAGTTCATCTTGGCCATTGTCCTCCTAACTAACACCCTGGGAGACTCATTTTATCTGAGTTAAATAGAGGATACTATAGCATTATTGCTTAACTCCAACAGCTTTCATGAATTTTAAGTGTTGCAAATGAATGCTTTTCAATATTACAACAGTTTATTGGTGTGAGCAATCTTTAGTTATTAAGGAAGTCTATCCTAAAATGTCCCCAGATACCAGTGTGCAAGCAGGGCAAAGCAAGAGCTAAGTTCTAAGTTCATGAACACGTGGATCAGCACACTGTGTGTGCATATGTGATTTTTTAGTTTTTTGAGGTTTAGTATGGTCAGAAAAAAAGTTTTATAGCTTTAATCCATGTATCGAAGATGACTAGAATAATTTTTAAAAATCTTTGAAAGAGGGTCTGTTTTTTCCCAGGATAAGGTAATGGAGCTGGCACCAGGTTTCCAGGTCTAATATTTTCCCTGTGAATTGAGGCCAGTCCTCTCCCAGTAAGAAAATTTATTTCATAAGTCTGTATTACGTAGACTAAAATTAAATCACTACAGCCTAGGCACCTTTTCACACTCATGGCTAGGGAAAAAGTATTTACTGGGAGCTTGTTTAACTAGATTTTTTCATACAAATGGAAAAAGATATACAATCATTCTGTCTCATTTGTAGTCAAGAAGATGCATTGATGTTTTTAAAAGGATAATCACTTATAGACTCTAGCAGCCTGTATATGAAATTTATGAGAAGAAAATAGGGGCCTGAAACAGCCCTTTCCTGGACTTCTCTTTCTTTCATTTTGTGATTAAGAAGAGATATTTAAAAGTTAAGCAGAGCCACATGTGGAACCATATAAAGAAGTGAACCATGTGAAAAATATACGTGGGAGAGTGGGCATGAAGTATGTGCACACGAGGAAAGAGAAGTGAGTGGTCTGTTACTAACCTGGTAATGAGCCTGATTATACACTAGATCTGCTTATACAGTCAAGTCTTTATGGTCGTGTAGTCTGTGGATTCATATTTGGTATACAACATGGCAATTTGTACTTTAAAGAGGTCATTCTGCTTCTGAAACATGAATTTTCCATAATATAAACAGAGGCCATTGAGCTTGGTTTTATGGAGAACTAAAGATGGAGACAAGTTGTCTTTATTTTGGGGTAGTTTTTATAGAACTACATCTTTCTGAGTTTGAAAATACACTATAGGGAAGCGAACTTGGCCCAGTGGATAGGGCATCCATCTACCACATGGGAGGTCCACGGTTCACACCCCGGGCCTCCTTGACCCGTGTGGAGCTGGCCCATGCGCAGTGCTGATGTGTGCAAGGAGTGCCCTGCCATGCAGCGGTGTCCCCCGCGTAGGGAAGCCCCACGCAAAGGAGTGCGCCCCGTAAGGAGAGCCGCCCAGCAGGAAAGAAAGTGCAGCCTGCCCAGGAATGGCACCGCCCACACCGAGACCTGACACAACAAGATGATGCAACAAAAGAAGAAACACAGATTACCATGCCGCTGACAACAACAGAAGCGGACAAAGAAGATGCAGCAAATAGACACAGAAAACAGACAACTGGGATGGGGGGGAAGGGTAGGGAAGAGAAATAAATAAAAAAAAATCTTTATAAAAAAAGAAAATACACTATAGACAAAAGACTAGGTATAATGAGTCCTCATAATAATAATAATAATAATACCATAGTAATTATATTCCCAAAAGGAATTTATTAGAACCGATATGTGTGGCTATAAAACTTTATTTGGATATTAACTAATGACAAATAATAACAGAAAATGGGAAGCACATGTTAAGCTATGTTAAATTATTTGTCTAAATATGTTATATTTTTCTCCATGATAATTCTAATAAGGATATCTTAGAGTTATGATGATGTAACCAAATGGAATAGACACTAATGAAATATTCTCAGGGTCTATACGAAGACGAGCAAGAGTAGAAGGCATTCAGTTTAAAATAAGGTCTTTAAAACTGCAATACATTTAGATCTTTTCACTTAAGAATTAACTAATAATTTCCTTTTTTGTGATTTGTTTTGAATAACTTCATCCATTTCCATTCATCCCAAATTTTCTTACTAGATCCATGCAGAATAAATCTAACACTCTTTCACTTTACATTCTTCAAAAATTTGAAAATTGTTGATATTTCCAATGTATCTTCTTTTCCCTAAAGTCATACCATCATCATCAACACTACTTTTATTTTATTTTATTTTATCTTATTTTATTTTTGACACTACTTTTAGTCTTCTTGCCATCTTGACTCCTCCCTTCCTCTTTTGTCAATGCAGTTTTATGCAAATCCTTTTGAACAGAATATTCTGTGTTGAGACAGTGGAAACTATAATGAAAACATCACATTATTTCCCCTGAACTCTAAACTTCTATTGATATGCCTAAACGACACTGCCATTTTAATCGTGGAGTTATATTAACTTATATTGAATTATTGTTAAATAAAAAAATCTTAACTTTATCACACATGTTGCTCTGAAGCCATGTTGTACCTCTCCTGATTTAAATGAAAATTTTGAATCTAAATGATGGGTTTTATATTGAATCCTCTTAATGTCATCTTATCAGTTACATCCCATTAATTAACTGGTTGTGATCCTTTGGGTTTCTAGTTATTTTGCTAAAGATATTTTTTGTATTTCCTAAGTTTCTATAATTTTAAAATTTGTTTAACATACCATTCATTTTCCCCATTTTCAATATACTCATAAACAATTACAAGACATGCCCCAGGACAAAGAACTATGCATCACATTTTTGAGGCATCTTCTAAATTTCTGCTTTCACTCAATAAAAACTTAATGATACATCTTCAAAATATGAAGTAGGTGATGGAACCACAAAGACAATTTTTTCTCCTTTGAAGAAATGTATTCTATAATCATATCAATTAATTTGAAGCAACATTCTCTGAATATTATAACTTAGTTGTGAAGTCACTCAACTGTGCTAAAATATAGCTCACACTTCATCTTTTTCAAAGTAAGTCATCATCGTCATTATAGTCATCATTAATGTTTACGTGGCATTGTGGAAGGCACTTAGCTGACTCTCCAACTGGTGGTGTCTCTGTGAAGTATAGCCCAGCCAAGAACAAATTTTCTGAGCCCCCATTTGCATCTACATAGGGTCACAAGACTGGGGCTCACTAATGCAATGTGAGTTAAAGTATGATATTTCCAATACAAAACTCAGACCCAGAAGAACAGAGTCAATCCTCTTCTCTGTACAGCACCACACAGCCTAAATTGTTCTCAGCAAACCCTGTGCTGGGTCTACTGATCTATACTCGTACTCTGTAAATGATTTTAAGTCATCCTTCTAATATTATATCCTTGACCCAGAATCTGCCTTTTGAGAGAAACAAAATAATATTCCCTGCCTCTCTTCTTTCTTGCCCATCAAAGTTCAAAGTTCATCAACATGGTTTATCACACACATTTGTAAATTCTCAAAGTACTCTCTTAGCCAGCCCAAGGATAGACTAAAAATCTAGTGTATGCAATTAAGGACTGACACTCCAGCCAAGAAGAGCAACCATTTCTCAGATTTATGTCTTTTGAATTCTTTATACTACTGCTACCTCTTTCAGACTGCTCTCCTTGCCTCTGGCCATTGTACTTGCAAAATACGTATTTTCCTATTTTGTTCCTGCTTTAAAAATTGCAAAGAGTTCCCTCTTTGCTACAATTAAAAATTATTCATTCACCAAATATTTAATGAATAGCTACTATGGTCAAATGTTATTCTTTATTCTAAGCAGATAAAATAATATACCTTCATGTAGCTTAGTTTCTAGTGAGGGAGAGAGAAAATAAGTAATTGAATGGAAAGCAAACAGATAAAGCAGAGAAGAGGAAGATATGAAATGTCAGAAATTTGGTAGATTCAGGGTGTGGCATAATTTTGTCCAATTTATCCTTCAAGTTATGTTGCAGTCTCACCAAAATAGCCTATTTTTCATACACATACCATAATTTATCACATTTAAAAGATCTTTTTTCATTCTGATCCCAAGTACTCTTCTCATTTTATTTACATGCTACTCCTATCCCACCCATCAGCTCTCAAACTTCCACAAAGTCTTTCAGAATTCATCTCAAATATCTTTGTGCTACAAAACACTTCCTATGTTTGAGACATACCTATATGTTCCTTATGTACTGCTGTCACATGGTCCACTTGGTATTATAATACTTTTTTTAGAGAGTGAACCCTCCTAAGGAAAAACCATGCTACTGGAGAGTATGAGCTTTGGAATCAGACAGTCTGTATCTGAATTCTATCTTTATTATCTGCTACCCATGAATCTGAATACAAATACTTAAACACTTTTAACATCAACTTTCTTCCCTATTAACTATGAAACTGTAACTTTCTAATAATCTATGAATACCTATGTAAAGATTTCCACTAATAAAACAGCCCAATGCCCCAAATGTAGAAAGTGTTCAAAAGTGTCTTCTCCTATGAAGAGTACCAGAGGCTATGAATTCATGGGCACCCCCAAGAATTGGTACTTGCTAAGTGCCCAGAAGTTTATATTAACTCATTACACATGGTGTACCCATGTGAGAAAAGTGTGTGTTACAGCATATGTGGTTGATCTTTAAAGTTTCACAAAATGGAAATTTAGAATGTCCTAGCTTTATAATTTTATTTAAAACTTCCAAAGAAAAGATAACCTAATTGGTGTGTGTAAATGTATGTGAATTAAGGAGGTTGTGTGACAGCTGCCAGATAACTCAGTGGCTCATTTAGGGGTCTGAGGAGCCAAGTGGGCAGCAGCCAGCTCAGCTCAGTGGAAGTTCATTAGGGAAATGCTGAACATGCTTGTTCCAGTGGCCTGAGATGAACATCGATTGGGAAAAATCAATGTAAGAATCTCTGACTGGAAGTCAAAAACTAAAGGAGAATGACCTCTTGGTCTTACAGTTAGTACTGATTTTATTTATTTTGCTAGAAAAGAGAAAAAGAAAAGGCCTATTTTAATATTCTAAAAGGTCTTGTATTAATTTTAAAATATTTTCATAGAACTCCCGTGTTAGATTATATCCTTGCTCCAGATTTTAAGAAACCAGTTCTGGGGCTATTTTTCCTCTTTGTATCTTTTAGAATCAAGTAACATTACATTGGGGTTCACATTAGTCCATGAGCTTATACTATTTATTTATGTATGTATTTACATATGTATGTTAGTACTGTGCAGTAGCTAAGGTAGTCAGAAGGAACTAGTCTTCACTTGTTTATTCAATCATTCGTTTAACATTTTTGGGCATTCAGTAGGTGTTTAATGAATACTTGTTGAGTGGGTATGGATTGACCAAAGGCTAGATGCCTACCAATGTTGTAAGACTTCACAGATATAACAGAACTTGTAATACCTACTCACATCATATTAGGAAAACAGTAAAAATGAAATATTATTTAGTATGATGGAGCAAAGAATAGGGGTGCCTCCAGCAGGTCCCTCACATTCCAGACAGTCAAGCACATATGGCAATGTTGGGTGAGAAAACTTCTGGAAAGATTTCCTGGAGGAAGGGATGATTAGGTTTGGGTCTTACTAATGTGAAATGATGTGAATTAGTAGTACCTGAAGTATCTATTCCATAAATAATATATCTGCTCATAATTATATGTCTTTATAATACCAATTCCATGTATTATTCCAAGTATATTATTGAATGATTCCACATATTTATATTAGTAGTTATATGTTTATATGTGTGTATGTATGTATACACACATGTACATAGAGAGAGAGTAAGAGAAAGAGAAAGAGAATGTTGGAGGCTGGGTTAATTTCTAGATTTTGTAGGTAAATGTTACCACATTCTTGGACTCTTCTACTAACCACCTTATAGAGTGCTAGAATCTATACCTACCCCTTCTGATTTGTATTTTGTATAGGCATAAGATGACATTTTTTTCTAAAATGTTAATTTGAACTAATTTCCTTAATATTCTTCAATGATTCCATCTTCTTATATAGTAAATTTTATTCAAGCCCCATTATAATTGTGTTTATTTTGTAGTTTATGTTTTACCTTATAACTTTTTTATAGGGGTTTATTTCATCCAAACACATTTTCTTATCTCCTAAATACTCCTTGTTTATTTTTTGTCTTTCTACCTTTACTTATGCCATTTTTTTCATTGAAGTGATCATTTTGATACCTTTATGCCTAGCTCCTTTTATCTATTATCCTTGTAAACTGATTTCTGACCTGATTTCTACCTAATGTAAAAAATTTTATCCTTAGCTTGTTAACTTCTTTAGAAGTATTCAATTTTAAAATGTTTCTCACCGATTCTCTCAGTGTCAATCACATCCATATTTGGAGGACTCTTATACTGCTGTATGCAACTCTAGCATCTCCTTCCGGGTTCAGAGACTTGTATTCAATTACCAGGTAGACATCTTCACAGGAGATGGCATTTCAAACACCATTAATTCAACTATTTAGCTTTCCCGCAACCTTTCTCCACTATTACATTTTTACCGGTGAGAAACATTTTAAAATTGAATACTTCTAAAGAAGATGACATCATCACAATTCACTCACCCAAGAAATGTAGGAGTCATCCTCAACCCCACCCCCTAGCTCTTAATACATCCTCGGGGATGCAGTCATCAAATCCTTGCTGGTCTACCCCCTTATACCTCACTAATGTCCTTTCTATTCTATCTCCAATATTTTTTTATCTCCATTATTTTTGTTTGAGTTTGGGCTCTTATTGTCTCCTCTCTGGATAATTCCAACATCTCCCTCTGTAGACTCAATGCCTTGGTTTTTTTCCCCTAATAATTTTCCTTTGCTTAGTTACCACATGCTCTTCCGGCACAGAAATAGCATCATGTCAAGCTTATGCCTAAAACTGTTAACAGCTCTTAAAATGTATAGACAAATCCTAAGCTCATTGGCACGGTCCATGTGAACTTCTGCTAAGGTGCCTGCTACTTATCTCTGCAACCTCACAAACTATCATTCAGGCCTTGAACTTTATGTTCAGAGAACTTCAGACTGCTTCTACCTGCCTTCATCCTCTTCGACGTTTTTCACTCCTATGCCTTGTGTCATGCCTTTCATCCCTTCTCCAAATCCTCACACCTGGTTAACTCTTATTTGTGTCTAAGGTGGAGCTCCAGGAGGGTTCACTTTGTATCCTCTTAACTAAGTTGTGTTCGACTCGCCTTCTCTGTGTTCCCATAACATTTTGCCAGTCTCCTTGTACGTATTCCATTCTCTCATCATATTTGGTTTATGTGTCTACCTTCCAAACTTGACTGAATTTTCTCTATAAACCACAGGTAGTGTCATTTTAAATTTCCCATTCCTATCCTAGAATGTTTAAAATAAATGTTCACTGTCTGGGAGAATCAAATGGAAATAATACCTGATCATTTTTTGGAAGATAAAATGAGGTAATGTGTATAAACATGATTTGAAAACTTAAAAATACAAATGTTAGTGATAATGTTGATGATGATATTGATGGTGATGATGATGATGATGACAATAATGATGACGTAATTATAATGATGATTAATGTACAGGACAAGGATTTAGGAGAAAGGTCTGAGCTGGAAATTTAATAGTATTGTTCTTTATGAAATAAGTTTGGATGAGGTCAGCCAAGGGCAATTTTAGAAGTTGAAGTACAGAAAACAATAGATTGGTTCTCTCAGAAGAATATAATTTAAACTGTAGACAAGGAAAGAAGAAACCAGTGAGGGGTTAGAGAAGGAATTGTCAGAGAAGTAGAATGAAAACCCAAAGACAATGATGCTAATACTTCCAAGAGAGAAAAGTTTTAAAGAGGAGGGAACCAATAGTGGAAAATGCTACAGAGAGTTTACCCAAGAAATGGGATATAATTCCTTTAGAATATAGCAATTAAAATGTAAATTTTGACATGAATGACACAAGAACCTTTTTTCATTGGACTAAAATTGGAATAAATGTTAATTAATAAATTATTTACACTAGAAATTTATTGTACCATTTAAGGGCAGGAATAACATCTGGTATATAACACCTTCTGCTAGCACAGTATTTGACACATAGTAAGTCTTTAATATACAGACTTAGTTTTTCATGAAAAAAAATTGTCATGTCAGTGCAGGGCCATTTCCTGGGTAACTTATTTTAAGATTAATTTTTCTATGCCTGAATATCATTTAATTTTGGTGTAAAAATATTCGCTCTCTGGGCAGTAACTTTTGCATTTTTTGATTCAAGTAGTTGGTTATAGAAATAAATATATATTGAGAGTTGATCCCTGAAAGCAGTGATGTTTTTAATTAACTGGATAAATGAAATATTTTGTTGTTTATGTGATATGGATGAATTAGTATTGTGGCATTTATTCTTTCCCGTTTCTCCCCAATTTCCTTACAATATTCATATTCTCTTTCCTTGCCTCTCCCAACTCCTCCCTCCTCTCCAATAGGAGAGCTTTTATTTTAGTGGAATTTAAAGTGCCAGTATTTCACTATTGGACCCATCTCCCCCAAAACCCTAGAGCAATGGTGATGTTTTAGATAAATGAAAATTAGCAAATTTTAAAATTGGTTAAATATGCAATACATGAGAGTTTTCATCTGGGAAAAGAAAAGAATAAGACTTTCATATGAAAAATTTTAACTATTAAATATTGTTTAAAAGACATACAAAATACAAGAGCTGAAATGGATAGAAAGCGTTTGCATAAAAATGTGATATGAAGCAGATCTCAAAGGAGTTGACAGAATATACAGGGACCTTGTGTTCCAGTCTGAGTCAGAAGATAGATGATTAAAAAAATAAGATGAAGTCCTTCTAATGATGCCCCAACTCCAACCAATATTCTACCTTACTCAGCCAAATTTATTGAACTCATCTTTTCACTATTGCTCAGACATTTGTGACCTCACTGCACCCCAATTCAGTTTAAATAGCATGTTTCATCACCTTACTTTCTCTTCCCTTAACCCATTTGCCCTCTCTCACATCAGGGCCTTTGCTTGACTAAACCTCTTCCTGGGTCCTGGCTTAAATTCAGTGCTTTCTCCACATTAAATTTATCCCCAAGCACTTGAACATAGATTGAGGGAAAAAGCATAACAAGGGTTTAATGGCCTTACTTTAAAGAGCAAAACTCTCAAAAGAATTATTAGTGTTGCTTTGCAATCACATGACTTTTCTCTAATATATGCATTATCTGAATTTCCTAGACTATTTCATATCTTTTCTTCCTTCTTCAAACTTCCAACGACTCTTCATCTTTACTCTTGACTCTTAACTCTTAACTGATGACCTTACTTCCACTTTCACTGAAGAAATTCATCCAGTATCTTCACACTCACGTCTCACCCTCACTGGTCTCTAAATCTGTATTCTCTACCTTTCATTCCGTTACTGCGGGTAAATTGTACAGTCATCTATAAGATAAATTCTTGAAATGTTCAACAAATCCCTTCTTTTCATCTACTCAAGCCATCACTCTAGCAATTTCCCCAATGTCTCCAGATTCATCATTTCCCCCTGATTCCTATCAACAAGCCTACAAAAATTTGTCTTGTCTTTAAGAGAAAAATAAAACTATTGACCATGTGTACCCCTTCAAGCACTCCCAAGTTTTTCTGTGCATCTTTATAATAAAAACGATTCAGTCAAAACAATGATCTATTCTCTTTGTCTCAAGTTCCTTTCCTCCCATTCTCTCTTTAACCCTTTCCAATTAAGTTTTCAGCCCCAATACTCTTCTGAAATTACTCATCAATTTCACAAAAGGCCTCCACAATACTAAATCCAATGAAATATTTTAGACGATATTTTACTGGATTTAGCAATGGCATTAGACCTGGTTTATGAATTCCTTTACCTGCAAACAATTCTGTCATTTAGCTTCCAGGACCCTACCCCTTATTGAACATCCTTTTTGCTTCAATTACTGCACCTTCTTTATAAAAGCTTCAGTACCTCCTCTATCTTAGAGTTAGCGTGTTCCAGGCTCAGTCTTCAGATTTGTTGTCCTCTCTCTCTCCAGTCACTTGTTTAATAATCTTATTTAGTCCCAAGGTTTTAAATGCCACCTATAGGCTGAGGATTACAAATTTATTCTTAAAATCCTGAACTCCCTTCTTATTTCTGAACTCCTGAATTCTGAACTCTTAACATCTCAAGAGCAACCCCTACACTTGGATATTCAATAGTTTTCTTTTTTTTTTTTTTTAATTTTTTTATTTTTTATTGACTTTGTAATAATATTACATTAAAAATATATATGTGAGGTCCCATTCAACCCCACCCCCCCCCTCCCCCCCCCCAACAACACTCGTTCCCATCATCATGACACATCCATTGGATTTGGTAAGTACATCTTTGGGCACCTCTGCACCTCATATACATTGGTTCACATCATGGCCCATACTCTCCTCTATTCCATCAAGTGGGCCCTGTGAGGATTTACAATGTCTGGTGATTACCTCTGAAGCACCATCCAGGGCAGCTCCATGTCCCGAAGACGCCTCCACCTCTCATCTCTTCCTGCCTTTCCCCATACCCTTTGTCCATTATGTCCACTTTTCCCAATCCAATGCCACCTCTTCTATGTGGACATTGGATTGGTTGTGTCCATTGCACCTCTATGTCAAGAGGAGGGTCAGATTCCACCTGGATGCTGGATGCAATCCTCCCATTTTCAGTTGTAATCACTCTAGGCTCCATGGTGTGGTGGTTGTCCTTCTTCAACTCCATCTTAGCTGAGTGTGGTAAGTCCAATAAATCAGATTGTAGGTGCTGGAGTCTGTTGAGGCTCAGGATCTGGCTATCACATTGTCAGTCCAGAGATTCAAATCCCCTAAATATATCTTAAACCCCAACATTAACTGCACCTCCAGCACATTAGCATGAAAGTCTTATGAAGGGAGATCCCATCTGAGTCCAGATTCATCACACATAAACACCATTTCCAAAGAGGGGCCATCTGCCCTGGTAGTTAACCCCATCGGCCATGACCATAACTCCCATGGGTCTCTTTAGCCCTCAAAGGAACCAATATCTGGGGGTTGTATCTGCTTTATCTGTCTCTCTGACTCTGCTCAGTTGTGCATGAGGGCAAACCTTCTGCCAGCCTCCAGACTCTTTTTTAGAAACTCGTAGCCATATAAACTCATTTCTCCTTTCCATTTCCCCCTTACTTTAGGTCAAACAGCATTTTAAAGTCATGGTATTTTATGTAGACATGGATATTCTGCTGATCCGCATTGAACCTTCCGTTCAATAGTTTTCTTTATCTTAATATTTTAAAATTCACATGCCTGAAATTGTCTATTATCATAGAATCCCCAACCTAATAAATTGGTCTGAAATTACTTGCCTTCCCATATTTCCTATTTCTTTTCCTGGTTTATATTGTAATTACATCCCATTAGTTAACACTCACATGTTTTTACTTATCATATTTCCTGTCTGTCTTCTTCACAAGATTGCCAATTCAATGAGAGCAGGATTTTTTCTCCATTGTGATACCTTTGGTATTTCTGGTTCTTAAAACAGTGTCTGGCACAGAGTATTTACTCAATAAATACCTCTTGAGCAGGTGAATTAATGGAAAAGCCCAGGTATATTAGTTTTATAGAATTGAGAATAAGAATGCCAAAAGATGGCCCCTATTTAGTTTCAGAATGAGGGAACAAAAGAGGAAATCAGGTGATAATTGCAATGAAATCCAACATTTTCTAACAATCTTGATAAAGTTGTACTATTTTAATGAATATTTGATGACAGGAGACCTATTGCATTGGAGTTATTAGGACTTTGTCACTTTCTTTTAATAATTAAATATGCCTTTGTCAAGTCTGATCCAACAATTACACATCTTTTTATTAATAGCCTCTTTTTCCTTAATGGGAGATTCATCATGTTTTCTGAATGGAACCTCAAAAACTTTTCCTTGCACTATGCTGTTGGCATTTCATAAGTAAACAATTCCAAAAAATGAGATGTCAGTAATTTTGGCTGCGAATGCACAAAAAGCAAAGACTTGGAAAGAAAAGGTCAAACTCAAATCCATAATGTTGTTCACGAATAATGAGCAACAAGGTTAGATGTTTGGAGTTTGGTTTTAATGATAATTTGATAAGGTGGATTGAATTACAAAATGTGATTTGTGCCCTATTAGCTTTGCTGCTGTAATCTCTGGTAAAAAAAATACAGCACTTTATTCAACTCTGTTCGATGTGTATTATACTACCTTTAAAAAATTCTTTTAAATAATGAGCTTGCTTAGAAAACTGCTCATCTTTCTATTTAATGAATGTGGACATTTTCCTTAGAGAAGCTTTCTTCTGGTTGTTGTTTTTATTTTTCTTTTATCTTTCTTCCTTTCTTTCTTGCAAATAGAAAAGTAGCCAAACATCTGTGCAACAAATGCCCAGAATCTCTCGGGTACGTCCATGGAATGGCTGCTCTGTGAAATGAAAATTTGCCAGTATCTCTGCTTGGCAAAGACACCATGTGCAAACCCTGACTCAGTGGTGTTTGTGACCTCAATCCTTTAATTGAACTTCAGATGTGCTTGTGGAAAACCATTCTGTGACCATTAAAGTCAGCAAATCTCTGGCTGGTATGGCTTGAAGTACCACCTACTTGGAAGTTGAGAGCAGCCAGCATCTGTCTTTAAGTAGTTCCATGAGGCAAACCTTCAGATTAATATGACCTGCTGTCTGAAGGCTTGGGTCCTGAAATTTCTCAACTTGACAACTGAATATGAAGGAAGATTTTCCCAGGTCTCTGTTTACCTAGTACTTTTGTCATTCAATAACAATTTCAGCATGTTACTTCTCTGTTGGCATAATATTCATAAGAAGAAAGGTCTGAAAATCTTGTTATGAGTGTGAGTACAGGAGAAAGCATATCATGCTAAGGTCTATTATTCAGCAAATTCTTTCCAAGAATTAGATGTGCTGGCACATGTTTTAGGGAGGAATTCTTATAGAACCAGCAGCAGCTATTTGAATTATGAGCTCTGTGGAGATTAGTGATAGAGAGTGCTGATAGGTCTTTATTTTCTGCTAATTAATTAGTCACCATGTTATTTTTACCTATCATGCATTCAGGAAAAGAGGAGGAAAATGGGCTTGATGTTTATTAAGGATATGTGACACACATGCATGCCTTACAAACCCTTTTTTGTAGGTATTGACATCTTTATGAAAAAAAGACTCAAGAAGATTAAATCATTCACCCAATGTCACAGAGCCAACATTTAATCCTATGTACATACAATTCACACATGAAGTAACAAGCAATACAATGTGATTTGTGATCAGGTGTAAAATTTTGCTGGTCCAACTAGAAGTGGTTCAGGAGGGGGAGTCCGTGGACAAAAGCAGGCTGATAGAACTTCATAGAATTATTTGTTGAAAATTAGAAGGATTTGAATAGATAAAAGGGAAAGCTTATAAAATCAGTCAGGTATCCAAGCTTGGCACTTAAATTACAGAAATCATTTATCCTCTCGGCACCTAATTTTCTTCATCTGCTATCCACTGCCATCAGAATTAAAGGAAGTAATGTGCAAATCATATGACCCATACCAGATGCTCAAAAATTATAGCTTTTATAGATTGGACCATGGGAAAAATACAAGAAATAAAACAAAGAATTAGATTACGTGTTGTTCCTCTATGTTTTTTTTCCTCAAAAAACTGAGTTTTGGTTACACAACTGAGGGAAATAATATTGTTTTATGATTCACTATTCCAACTACTACAATCATTACCTTCAAACTGAGCTATTCTCTTTACTAAGTCTACTATTTAAAATTTTCCAAAGCACACAACAAAAAAACTGTCCTAGTAAGCCAAGAACAATGCTTCTTATATGGTATTGCTCCACAAATATATTGAATTTATTCTAATTTTTATTATAATATCAGATATTGGAAATACAGAGATGATCAAAGCTAGGTTCAAACTCTCAAGAATGTGGAAATTAGATATATAAATATTGATAATATTAGGTAGAAAATTATAATTTCCATATCAGAGTCAGGAGATCACTTTTGAAGTTCCATCTTTTAAATACTGGTATAGCAAAGCAAATTAGCATATTTTCAATAGAGCAGAAATTGAAATAACCTATTCTGGTCAAGATTAAAAATTGTCTAACCTATTTAAATCACAAATACATTCCTAGTGCAAAAGACAATTCCCTGTTTCTATGAAAATTTTGGATTTTCTACTGTTCACCTATTCTGGCAATGATTCATTTAGAGTTTTAAGTTCTTTTACTCTCAAAGGAACTTGTAAATATTCATAGAAGTCTCTATTTCCCTATGGTCTTTCTTTTTTTTGTCCAGAGACTGATACTGACTAACCAAGCTGTGAAAAATATAACAGATTCACATTTATTAATGGTTTATGAGACATGTGAATGTATGCCATGAATGACAAATATATCCTGAAATGTAAGTTGAATGTGGGTAAGGTGCTTGGAAGCCCCAAAGCTTCTGCTCTTTCACATGTTCTAAATATATTGCTCACTTGCCAAATTTTCAGTGTATTCACAGTGATAGAATTGAGGTCTTATTTGTAGAAGGAACCAATTTGATAATTAATCATATCCCTAAGCTCATAGAAAATTTTGTCTTCATATTTTACTGTTCAGTGGACACATTTTCTTCATCCACTGGTGTCCTAATTTCTTGGGTAATTTAGAGACCCTCAAGTCTCCTAGGCATAGAAAACCTTCCTCCTTGCCCTCTGAGCCTAGTGAAGAGGCTAGGGAAGAGAGTCAGTTAAGAGAGCTGACTGAACACTTACTGTTTAGTAATATTTCAATACCCTAGTTGCTTCTTCACTTCTAGAAGTCACAGAGGTTTGGAAACAGGCAGGAGAGGACAGGGAGTGGGTGAGTCATCTTTGGGAGCAATATCCAGGATGTTGGGAAACACTAATTCTCCCTCCAACATTTGGGACAAGGTACTCAGAGATTAATTATGAATCAGTGACTTTCTCCTAAGTAAGATCTCCTAATATATGCATAACCTGGATTCATTCAAGGTCTAAATTCCATATCTCTACATCTGGCCAGAAGAATGTCTCATGTCTACCTCCACATATTTTTGGGTTATGTACCTGAGAAACATGAAACTGTTTATGTGGATAAGTGCTTGTGTGTATGATTGTGTGCTTACTAATTCATTATGTTTATGGAGTACTTGGGCACAATCCCTTAGAGAAATGGGAAAATGGTCTAGATGACAGTTGACCATTTTTTCCGTGATTAAAAGTTAAAACCAACTGTTTGGATATGTATACTAATGGCCAGTTCAAGAAAGGAAAAATATGCTAAGAAACAAATTTTGTTTTGTTTTGTTTTTGTTTTTATTATGTCTTCTAGTGATTAAGCTAGTAGTGGGAGACCTTCTTGGTAGGGATTGTTTTATGTGTTTTATGTTTGTTTGTTTGTTTTTAAAGACTTTCCTATTTTATTTCCAGTACCACATGTTTTTCTGGAGTAGATCTCTGGTGAGGAGAAATTGATAGCTAACAAAACAGAATGGCAGAATGGGAAAAAAAAATAGGAGCAGTAGCACCAAGAGATTCTTTGGATGGTAGTATAATAAGGAAAACACTTTGGCAAAGTACTCATCACCATGCTGCAAGATGCTAATTATCATTCAGAAAAAAAGTTAGGGTATAAAATAATTCAGAACAATTTGATTGAATGAGAAAGTCATCAAGGATCAAGGACGTTGGAAGCATGTTTGATGCCTTCAAAAATGATTGATGCTTTGGTAAGATTTCAGATTATATCTTTGGATCATGTATTTAATATAATAACTTAAATTGTTTATATCTGGTCTTTTCAGTAAATATTGTTTAATTATCTAATCCCACATTTTATCTGGTAGGATACAAATGCTGTTGTGTTTTTATGGTTTTGTTACAGGAATTGAATGTCTGCAGTTGAGTTGATTCCATTTTTGTGCTAGTTATATGTACGATTTATAGAACTGAAAAATTTTAACAGGCAAAGTATCAACAGTTCGCTCATCCACATTTTACCAGTAGTTTGTCCTTCTTTAGAAAAGGGAAAATTTGCTTCCTGCCAAACACATGGATTTTAAAAATCTTTATTAGATTACAAGCATATTGCAAACCACATACCAAGCATGTAACCACATGCTGGTCTTCTTTAGTCAACAACATGTGAAACACATATCCTTTGCTTGTCTGCACTATAACTAACATGATAATAAATGCTACTAAAGGGTGAACAGATTCCAAATGGCAGCAGTCTTTAGTTCAATCGTTGTTGCACATATCACCTAATGTGATGATGCCAAGTGGAGACAACTTCAGTTTGATTATATCTTCTTTGCTACTTTAAAAAGGGAGAAAAGAATTCCTGAGGTTGAGGATATTGGCTGTCATAAATCTCAGGGAGTAGATCATTAGCTATGGTAAACTAATGAGCAAAAACAAATTAGGCCTACAAAGCTTGTACCAAACATAATGGAATAATAAAGTCTTAGAGGTTTGGTGATTTATATGTCATAACTTCCCAAATAATGTAGTACCATACCCTCTCTGCATACAATATCCTTAATAAATATAGCTTAGTATTGACTATCACAAATTGTATAACTTGCAAGGTATCCACTATATTGTTGGCCAGTTCTTAAATAATAGAATATTCCTTATACTAATAGGAAACCTGTCTCTCTATAACTCATTTGCCTTAGTCTTACTTTTTCTTTTATGTTTTCCAAATCTATGATACCATTTAAGGCCCACTCCAGAACATGATTTTCTTGTTTTGAATGGGAAATAGAACTGCATGGCAATTTGTGCTAAGCTTGCCCTTCCTTTCTTCCTTCCTTCCTTCCTTCCTTCCTTCCTTCCTTCCTTCCTTCCTTCCTTCCTTCCTTCCTTCCTTCCTTCCATCCATCTCAACTGAGCACATGCAACTGACATTTCAAGGTATTTTGCTATATATGATGAGACATAATTGAAATGTAAATGTTTTTTTGAAAGGTCAGTGCCCTATGTCTATAGCAGTCAACCCATCAAATAAATTAATTTATGTATTATGGTGGTCTGGAGTTATGTATCCTGAAAAACATGTTCTTAGACTTAATCCATTCCTGTGGGTGTGAAACTTGCGAGTAAGACATCTTCGTGAGGTTACCTCAGTGAAGGTGTGGCTCACCTCAGTCAGGAAGGGTCTTAACCCTGGTTGGAGGACTAATAGAGAAGGCCTCAAAAGAGAAAGACACAGGAAGCATCCAGAAGCTGGAAGTCAATGAAATCCAGAAGAGAAAGGAAAACCCAGGAGAGGCTTCCCTGTGCATTGCCATGGAACCAAAATGCCAAGGGCCAAGGATTACCAGCAGCCAGCTCTAGAATACCAGTTTCCTGGGAGAAAGCATCATCTTGATGACATCTTGATTTTGGGCTTCTCCTGTCCTCAAAACACTGAACCAACAAATTCCCATTGTTTAAGCCAACCCATTGCATGGTATTTGTTTTAGTAGCCAGGAAACTAAAACATGTATTCATCCGATTATTCAACTAGTATTTTGATCATCCTTATCTGCTTTCCTCTGTGCTGTGTGCTAGATATAAGGTAGTGAGCCCAATCCAAACTGAATCCTGTTTTCAGTGAGTTCATCTTATAATACTCTCACTTTATGAAGGGCCCTCTATGGTTACCAGTGGTTGGCACTTCACTTTCTTGGTGACTATGAAACTTCAATTGAATCATCTCATTATTATTTCTCTTTTTCAATTTCTTTTCCCTGCATATATCTCTTAGGGGTCTCTCAGAAATACAGTTTTCCTTTCCTGACAAATGCTATTATTTTTATCCTTGTTCCTAAAGGACACTGTGCTGTGTGGAAAAAAAGCATCGCCTTGCTTTTAGGGCCAAAACTAGTTTTGTGTAACTCTACATAATTGCCAAGTGACCTTGGGAAAGTCTCAACTTCTTAAGCCAGTTTCTTCTTCTACTCAATATTTACAGAAACTTTTGTCTTATACAGTTCTTATGAAGATCTAATATAATGTATAGAATAGTGCTACAATCAAGTTATAAATTTTATGATAATTATTATATCCATGTTAACCTGGAATTCTAACTTCACTACCTTTCTCATCTTTAAATCTTTCAAAATTACTTTCTTTTTTTAAATTAAAGTTAATAGGTCACATAGAACATTACATTAAAAAAACATAAGAGGTTCCCATATAACCCACACCCCACCCCCTCACCCCCATCCTTTTTGTAAATTGTATTTTTTTGAAGATACATATATCACAAAAAAAGGTTACATTATATAAAACATAAGAGGTTCCTGTATACCCCCTATCCTCCCACCCCACTCCTCCCACACCAACAACCTCCCCCATCATTGTGGCACACTCATCGCACTCAGCAAACACATTTTGGGGCACTGCTGCACCATATGGATAATAGTTTACCCTGTAGTTCACACTCTCCCCAGTACATTCAGTGGATTATGGCAGGATATATAATGTCCAGCATCTGATGCTGCAATATCATTTAGGACAACTCCAAGTCCTGATATTCTACTATAAAACTATTGTGATTACTAATAGAAGAAATTGTATCATTGACAGGGAAAAAGTGGCCACAGTAGTTGCTGAGGGCAGGGAGTGGGAAGAAGAGATGTGATGAGGGGGCAAATTTACTTTCAGTTCAAAATGTCACATCTTCCGTTAAATGATCTAAAATATCAGCAACTAGAAATTATTTCTACCTACCTGAATTGCCATGACACTTTGCAGTTTAAGAGGTTAGATTTTGTATTATTCTGTATGTGTATTTGAATCAGTCTGATTTCCTGTTTAATGCAGTGAAGTCCTGGAAACTTGGGCATATTACTTATATTTGCTTTTTTTTTTTTTTTTAAAGAGGAACTGAGGATTGAATCCAGGACCTGGCACATGGGAAGCATGTACTCAATCACTAAACTACATCTACTCACCAATGAGAGTTGGTTTTACTTATTCATTTATTTTAGGAGGTACTGGGAACTGAACATAGGACCTCACACAGGGGAAGCAGGCGCCCAACCACTTGACCTACATCTACTCCCCATATTTGCATTCTTATAGTTCCTGATGAGGGCTTTCACAAAGGAGTATTCAACAAATGTGTAAGTAATTGAACATAACAGAATATTGAATAATTGAGCTATCTCCCTCACCTTCCTCCACTATAAAAGGTTATATAGGGAGCAGATGTGGCTCAAGCAGTTGAGTGCTTGCTCCCCATATGGGATGCCCTGGGTTTGGTTTCTGGTGCCTCCTTAAAAATGAAAAGCAAACAAGGAAACAAACAAAAAAGCAACTCGGGGAGCCCATGTGGTTCAGTGGTTGAGCTCAGCCAGCTTCTCATATACGAGGTCCTGGGCTCAATCCCCTGTCCCAGGACTCCAAAAAAAAGAGACGTTATATATATCCAACTTACAAGAAATATTATCCGATGTGGGATGTGGGAAATTTGAGACCATTTTTTGAAATTCAACAAAAATTGTATTTGTATATATGCATATATATATATATATACACACATGCTGTATATTTTTTAATGTAGTATCACCATGTATGGAATCAAGAGATATCATTAGGATAAGGACACTTTCATAATTTGATGTCTTATATATTTAGTCTAAAGATAGCTGAATGTTGTTCTACAATTTCTATATAAGAAAATACATTAAAATTGAGATTAAGAGTATTTGGTAATATAGAATTGAGTCATTTCCATAATTTTAAAAAACTTTTAAAATTAAATTTTTGTAATTCCTTTTTATGTAAGATGAAAGGCACTCTGTAAATAAATAAATAAGATAAAATGAATCTAGAAATACACCCATATTATGTCATTATTATAACTGATGCAATATATCATTTTCATAAACTATTTTCTTTATATGCCATAACAAATTGTTTTCACAGGGGTGGAGTGATGGTGGATAAGAAAAGGATGTTTCCAATTAAGCAGTGCTACTACCATGGAAAATAACAACAAGGCATGGATATCCACTTCCAAAAGTCTCCCTCTGCTTTGGAGACTGAATACAAGGAGAGTAGAGTATTCTAGAATCCCTTGCAGCTCTGTTCCTTACATTCTGAGACAACCATATGACATCTAGAACTTCTCTTCAATTCTTTTCAGCACAATTTTCTGCTGTAAAGAATGAAACAGGAATGATATCAAAGGGTGGCACTGAGGCCTTCATCTTTGTAAATACCATCAGCGTTCCATCCAAAACCTTCACAAATGAGCACACAATTTAAGTAAGTGCTTCGTCTTTGCTTTACAAATACAACTTTAGTCATGTTCTTTTAGCTTTAAACTCCAAGCATCAAAATTCTGAGGCTACCACCGAGAGGGCTCCATGTGGGAAGGCAAGAGGGAAAGGATGTGAATATTTCTTAGAAATCTTGAAGAATATGACCTTTAATATTTAAGATAGTACAATGCAATTTCTTTTTTTTTCTAGGGAAGAGAGTTTCTTTTCCAGTGTCTCCTTTAGCATGCTAATTTGTGATGAAGGAATTCTCGTCTAAATAAAAAGACAACCTTTTGAATCCGTGACTCATGTGAATATTCAAAGTTGGTGACTTTAAAAATCTGAAAATTTGCAGAAAGTCAATTAAGTAATTAAATGATTCATTAAATCAGAACTCCTTTGGGCAGAAAACATGTCTTGATCTTTGTTGCTCCAGAAATTTTACGTGGGGTGATCAATAAAACTTTTCTAGAGGAAGAGGGTGTTAGGACAACGAACAACAAATGAATGAACTAATGGTTGGATTATCTTAAGCAGTAGATAGTTTTCAGGTGAAAAATTAGCATAGTTCTGAGATGTAAGGAAGATGTAAGTAAATTGGAAAAAACAAAATATTGCTTGGAGATTTAGGTATGGCAAAATGAAATCATGTCTAATAAAATTAGAATTTTTGATACATGATCTACATTGAAATATTACTGCCTCTTCCTGAAAGCAGTGAATCCTATCAATGTTGTCACAAGTTTGGGAAGCTGTTGTTTATATGATCTTTTTGTTACCTAGTAAGGGGCTTCCTGCCTGATGCACACAGAAGCTGATACTGTGACACGAGGATTTTGAGAACAGAAAGAGATATATTGCAAGGTTGACCAGCAGGAGACAAAAGGCAAGCTCAAATCTGTCTCCCTGATTCAAGAACTAAGGGAGGCTTATAAGATGGAACCAAAGGGAGGTGGGACAGTGACAGGTGTTCAGATTTATTGTTTATAGGCCCTTTTTTATATGATAGAAGTATGCCAGCGGGCCACATCTTATCCTCCTTTTGAAGAACTCTTCACATTTTATTTGCTCCTCATCCCTGTAATTTTGGTTCCGAGGAAGGTGATTTCTCGTTCCTAGTGTCTCAGGTCTTTCAGGGGAAAGTGCTTCGAGGCTTGCTCCAGTTGCCTGCTTACAGCTGAGTTTGGCTGCCTGTGAAACAAGCTCAAGAAAGACCTTTAGATATGGGAAAGAAAGAAATCCTGATAAGCAGGATCTGGTCTGAATCTTAACTTTTAGTCATGATTCCTTTCTCAGCCATGGTTTCATTTTGACAGTTTGATCCTATGACAATTAAAGGAGGGTAGATTTGAGGTCAAAAGATACTGTTGTCTTCTATATTAGTGTGCAAAGCTCAACTCTGATTTGATACTCTTTCTGGATTAGAGAATATCTATTGATAATTGCCACCATCCTAATTTTTCTGCTGGGGATCAAGGTGATTTGGGGCAGGTTCTCAAAAAGACCATAGATTTTTTGAAAGAACAGAGAGAATGTTCTAGAATACTCATTGTTTCAAGTTCTACTTCTCACTGTGGAACTATTGTGATGGCACTACTTTGCCATTTGAGAACATCCAAAACCCAGGTATTTCTCACTTCTTAAGGAGAGATTATTTTATTCTTATTTGTTCTAGCCCAAAGTTGAAGATTAAGCAGTTGGAAATCTTTTGTGAGAGTAATCATACTTTAGTCTTTAAAAGCAATTTTTGAAGTTTATAAATTTAAAAAAAGTCATTAGTAGTACAACATGGATAGCAAGGATGCATGTATCTAAATCCCATCTGTCATCTCAACTGTGGTGAGGCCAAATTTATAATTTAGTTTCTAAAGTCTAATAATCACCAAATGTTCAACCAGACCCTCTTGGCTAGTCCCCTTACAGTAGAGACATGCAAATATAAGGGAAGAAGATGAAGGGTTTTCATATTGTCATAACAAAATTCAGTCTACTTTCTGTATTCTTGACAATGACTACTAGGAGATATTACACAATTTACTTTCCGCAGGATTCTAAACCTCTATCCAACACAAACATGTGCTTATGTACACACAAACAGACACAGAAACACGCACACATGTATAATGGGTGTTTACAGGCAAACTAATGTTAGCAAATGAAATGTTCTTCTTAACAATGCAATATTATTATAATTGTTTGGGATAGAGATTTGCTGGAGGATATGTCCAATATCAATTAGTTTGAGTGACAGTGGAGGTGCCATTATTTGTTGCTATTTGGTTTTATAAATTATAATAGGGAAAGCCTTTTTTCTTTTCCTCAGTAGCCAGCATTTCAAAATTTACATTTTGAAGTAATTCATAATATGAAGCAATCTGATTTCCAGTTTTGAAGGAAATATTTTAAATTGTTGGCTTGGCATTGACTTTATGCTATTTATTTTTTTAGGGGTACCAGGGATTGAATTCAGGACCTCATACATGGGGGGCAGACCCTCAATCATATCCAACTTTTTGCTTTTTAATAAATAATTTATGTAGACATAATTTTCTGAAATATACCTCATATATACTATGTAGTATAATAATATATAATGTAATATATATGCAGGTATATTTACTAACTTTTAAGTTTTTCCCTCTAAAACTTTGTTGATCTTAAAACTGCCAATCATGTAGAAAGTTTTATGAAATAAATAAATCCAATTCTGACCCTGATAATAAATAAGGTAGGAGCCGGGTGAACTCATTCTATTGGAAAAATACTTTCCATGTATCTATAAACCAGATTAGCCCTTTTAAATGTACTGGGTGACTCTCATGTGGATGCTCACAAAGGAAAACATATATCCAACTCTAAGAAATGCAAACTTTATTTAGAAAATATTTAAATATGCAAAATTGTTGAGTGGCAAGGGGTTATGTATTAGTTCAACGCAAATTTAATAAGTGTTCTCTTCCAGGCACTTATGTAAGTCCTAGCATACAAAGATGAAAAGATCTATCTGTGGTCTTAAGGACCTCACAATCGATTGGAATAATGAAGGGCACATTTTCTTATATCTGTATCTGGGGACTAAATTTCCTGATTTTACAATATAAAGAGTAGCTTTGTCAATCAAGTCCAGTATTGCAAGAAAATACTTCACATTGAGAAAAAAAAAATATTTCAATTCTAAGACTGTAATTACAAAGACAGTAAAACAAAATAGCAGACTCTTATGCCTGGAAGGAATCTGAGGAATCATCTTATCTGACACCATCATTGTGAAATGAGGAGACTGCAGCTGGCAACAGTTGAGCAGCTGCAGTGTGTCAGATGAGGTCTCCTGCTCTCTGTCTTCACAGCACACTACACGACTCTGCCTATTATAAATACGCTCATCATGAACAGCCTTAAAGGCCTTGACCCAGAGGTGGGGCTGGCACTTAGGGCATCTGGAAATGTCTGTGGCCATTCCCTGGGCGGCAGCCGTTGATTACTTTTTGTTCTGTTACAGAAGGACGAGCCAGACACTGAAAAATAGGCTCGGATGACAGTATGGGGTGAAGCACATTTCTGCAAATACATAATTCAGTATTATTATCCATATTATATATATTTTAGCAAATGTCAGTCTCTTAAAAAAGGAAGGACTAAACAGAATAGAGAAGTCATTGGTACATTTCCAGAAATAATTCACTATCAATTTGTGTTAAAGTACTAATTTATTTATCAATGGACATAATATTTTTTAAATGCTATACTTAATCTCTGGAAGAAATAAATGTTTTCTTTCCAATACGTATGCTTGTTGAATGAAAATGTTCTTATTCACGTAATAAATCTGGTTCCTGAGATAAATGCGTCACTCAGGATAGATTGACATGAATACCAAGCCCTTGCTGTTTTCTTTAAATAATCCATTTATCTTACTCTAAGATTGGTTTGACTAAACGTGAATTTTCTTTTCTTTACATGCAGTGTTAATACATTCCAACAAATTTTAATAGAAAGTAAATGAATGAAAGATAAAGTAGTAATTGAGTTTTCAGTGTCTAAATATATGTTAAAACTACTCTTGAATTCCAGCATTTGATTTGTGTGATGATTATAGTGAGAATTTCCTGGTATAATATAAAATTCTTCAAAAACTCAAAACAAAATTACTGCCCAAGCAGTTTTTCTCAATTTCTCTTTACTATTTTTTTCAAACTGGTTTTACATCCCTCTCATAGTTATTGAAGAAGACAATCAAACCAAGTGTAGTTTCCCATGAATGGAGAGTAGACAGGAACAGCTGCTGTGTCTAACTTTGGCGTGTGTTGTTCCTCAAAGCTTGGATTCTCAACTCAGAAGCTCAATCAAAGGGTTCTAAATGAGAGGCCTAACGAACTGGGACTTCCTGCGTCAAATGATTTTGTTTAAAGTTGTTTTGCTTCTACTCTGCCTTCTTAATCAAGTTAATACTGTAGATATTTTGGGTTATTTGGGCATGTGGCTGTGAATAGATGTAAAATCTTTCAGTTTTCAAAGATTTTTGTTTTTCTCTGTGAACATCTACGTGACAGTTACGAAGAGGCTTTTGAAAAGGAATAATCTGGCTTATAGAAGCGTGAAAGAGTTGCTCAGAGAAGAATAATTTCATCCAACCTCTGACCTTAGGAAAATTTCATCCAAGTACAGTAACAGTCTCTTGATCTGACATTTTCAATGAACAAGATGTTTCTGGAGAGTAAAATTTTCAAATAATCGCAGTACTTCTTTAAGTGTACCCAGTGTCTTTTTTTAAAGCACTTCATTCTTAAAAATACTCTTAAATTATTGGACTCATTTTTCTGCTTTAAGAAAAATACTGGTTTCATCAACACTGAAATGTTCCTGAATCTCTGTTATTACAATCACAAACCAAAACTACAGAGTAGCAGCATACCATAAAGATATTAGACCTAGTCCATTGTCCAGTTTCAATGTCATTTCTTTTCTGCCCTCTCTTCTAGTTAACTACTGTTGCTGTCAGCCTATTTTCTAACTTACTATCCTTTTCTATTTAGGAAACTTGAAGGAAAATAAAGCTTGTTAAATTGGTAATCCTAATCTTACATAAAATAATAAAGATGGGGCTAAGTTTTTTTAGCCAACTTTAAAAATTAACACTGTATTCCAAATAATTGGCATTGCTTGAATCTGGACTACCAAAGAGCTAAAACATTTTTTCAAATGAATATATGCCTGAAAGTAAGACCCCAGATAAAATTGTCTCAAGATTGATCGTTGGGCTGCCTCATATAAATAATAAACAAAATAAAAGACTCAAACATGATATAACAAGCTGTGTGTTCTTTCCTTTTAGTGAGTTGTAGGTAAAGAGAAGAATGATTCTTCACTGATTCCATTATTGGAACCAGTCCACAGTCAGTTTAAATACAGTCTATTTTTCTTTTTCTTTAACAGTTTTGCTATCTGCTGTGCATATATAAATAAAATGAAATTTCCGTCTGTTAGTTAACATTTAAAAACACATGGAAATAGCTGGGTAGAGTTTCACTAAATTAGGATTGTGAATTTTGGATGTTATTACTAAAAAAGCAGGCTAGGTCCAAGACTCAGGCTGGCTTTGAAGACTCCTGGGAGGCCTTGCAAAGAGCCTGCATATCAGCCCCCAGGAAAGCTGAAAACTATATACATGTGGAACCTCTCTAGGAGGAGAATCTTGCCATAGCCAGTAAGCTTAAACATAGAAAATAAGTAGTTTTAAACATTATCCCAAAATTGAATGTCACAAGCACAAACATCCAAATTGTAGGCATTGATTTACATCTAAACTGCTTCTCACCTGGGCAATTCTGAGTAATTATTCTAGGGCATAGGCATCAATATTCAGGCAGTAATATTCTAGGACACGTGCAATAGAAAGAGGCTCAATGTTCTTAGACCTTAACTTCTGGATTCCTAATGACATTTCTAAGATATTTTCAAATTCTACCAACAGTTCCAAGCCTTTCTTCCTTTCCAGCTTTTCGTGAATTCTGCCTAGCCAGTGATACTTGATTCCCTGGACTTTCCTGAATTTGTCCATTCTTTTCTGACTACGATTTATCTTTTCTTTCATTTTCCATCTCAAACGATGTTTTCTCCATGAAGCACTCCCTTCTTTTTCCCACTATATCAGCCAAAATAATATATTTCTTGTCTGAACGCTACCATGTCTTATAGCTGTTTATTAATCCATTTTCTTTTTATTACAAAGTATACTCATAGACCTCAATAATCATCTCAGAAATGGTAATTGCTCTTCATATTATTGCAGTAGGGCTTCGGCACATGAATGTTCTTTAAATTCAAAGGATTTAAAGTCTGCTTCTGGACTCGGTTATAATCTAAATAAACCATTTCCATCTAAAGAAGAAATTAATTATAGTTAAAGAATTATTTTTAAATGATAAAAGTACTTAAGAGTATAATTTATTAGTTTAGTGTTTGTTTGGGGTTTCATGAAAATATCCAATAAAGGGCAGATTCTTTTCTGCCAAGCAGACACTCTTATCCTAAAGATTATTATTCCGCCTTCCAAAGATGGTGAACCATTTCTAACAGTCAGTGCCACTGGACGACTTGGTGTTAAGCTGGGAAATGGCCATTGATCCCCATGTTCTTCAAAATCAGTCGGATGCACTCAGTAAATGTTTATGTTAATGACTGAATCACAGAAAGGCCTTGCAATAATGTTTGGAAGAACTGAATTCTACACCTGTATGCAAAACACAGAGCCTTTCTATACTTGAATCCAGTTTTGCAGAATATAGCAGTATAATCATGAGTGTCTTGGGTATGAGTTTTCTTTGGCTGCCTCAGAGCACACAGCACAGTGCTGCTCTTCATGAAAAATCAGCATTCAAATGTTTATTAAACTTAAGATTTCATTTAGTTAAACATAGTAAATGAAACAGATAAATGTAAGGAGAGAAAGAATTGGGAGAAGCTGGATAGCTATTGTGTGATGATGGAAATATGTGAACGGTGTGATAGTTGAAGTGAATAGAAGAGTTATTTAAATCTTTCAGAATTCAGATGTCTAAACAAGAACTCTATCTGTCTTGAAGTTTCTCAAGCTAGCAGACGTGACGTAAAAAGCTCAATCTATTCCTCTGAACCACTGATTTTATAGTCAGACAGATTCAGGGTCAGATTTTTACTCTAAAACTTTCTAATTGCATAAGCCTAAGAAGAACACCAGTTTGTCTAAGCTCTGATTTATCCATATAGGATGCTCCTGAACTAATAACATTCATTCAGTTTTTCAACAAGCATTAATAAACACTAACCTGTGTCACAACTGATGTTAGTTTACACCCAAGTAAATGAAGAGGATATGATCTCTTTCTTTAGTCCAGTAGACAAAGACCACAAGTAAATAACAGAGTAAAAAAATGTTTCAAGAATATGATAAGAAGCATAGAGGAAGTTATAATCAGTTTTATCCAGTCATTCAGTAAATTATTCAAAAAGTAGGTTGCACAAGCTGTCTTAAAAAAAAAAAAAAGAGCACCTTTTTGTGAGATGGTATATAAAAAGGAACTTGAGGAAGGGAAGTTCCAAGAAAAGAGACAGAATCAGTGTGAGCAAATGTAAATTCACGGAGGACTGGAATAGCCCAGTCTGTTAGATACACTGAAAACAGTTTGGAATTGCTGGATCACAGAGTATTGCATGGGAGAAATAGGCAAAGGCCAGAGCATGGAGGGTTCTCTTATGTCAAATCGGATCTGGACTTAACTTACTGCAAATGGGATACACCAAAGGCTTTTATGCAAAGAGAAAATACAACCTTTCACTTAAGAAAAATAAATCTGGCAGCCATGTGGAGGGCAGGCATTTTTGTCTGTTTAATTCACTATTGCATCCCAGTGCCTAAAATGGTGTGAGGCAAATAGTAGGCAATTATTCTTTGCATGATAAGAAACTACAAGCATAAAGGCCAATTGAAAAGGCAGTTGCAACAGGTCAGGTGAGAGATGATGAGGCTCTGAACTAAGGTGTAATATACGAACTAGAGATAAGGAGCAGTATCTGTGGGACTGCAGGAGTCATCAGTTACAAGGGGAAGGACTTGTCTGTCTTGTTTATTGTGTAGAACAGTGCCAGACACATTGCAGGTACACCATAAATTTTTATGGAATAAATTCCAATATTTCATGAATATACCCATAAATAGGTTGACTTCATAGTCATTTCACTTTGTGGTCATTTTCCCTTGTTTTCCAGGATGAGATCATTACAAAATGAACTAAAATAAACATCCTGGACACTCCTTTGGTTCCAGGCACTGTTGATATCTATCTTGTACTGGATGTCCCTGATTTTTCAGTTCCTGCAAGCAGATTCCAGAGAGGATGATGGCAACAAAAGGAGCTCAGCTACATAGTAAGTCTAGCTACTGTACCTCTTTAGATACAGATCCCTCAAGTGCATCCATCAATTATTAAGATTGTTTCTGGGGTCCCTAGGAAAGATAACTTAATGTGTTGGGACATTCTGTAGGGTATAATTTAACATTTCTAAAGAGTCCTGGATTGTAGAAGAACAATTCTCTTGTATATGGTTTTATACATGTTTTGACTCTCAAGGGCATAAAATGACAGTGATTTTTGCCTCATATGACTAGAATATCTTCCTTCTGTTTTATATTCATATTCAGCCAAAGTTGATATACTTGCCTCAGTACTTAACTTCCCTTGGGGACTTGTCTGTTGTAGATATTTTTATTTTTACTCCATATACCCCATAAAAGTTAGTTTTTTATGATAATTTGAGTATCCCGATATAATGAAATCCTTCTAAGAGCAATTAGAAAATGTTTATGTTGTTTCCCTGTGGTATAGCTATAAGAAATAGTGACAGAAGGATGCCTGGTCCAATGAAATCCTGTTTATTTGTTTGCTTACCTGTTTGTTTGTTTTTCATGATGTGATATATTTAATTAGACTTGTAGCTTAAGGGGAAGCAATCAGTGGAGCAGGGTGATGGGGTTGCAATATCCAAAGAAGGAATACCCAATGATTGTAGAAGTTCCAAGAGAAGATTGAAACACAGGTTCAAATGGAAGAATTTATCTTTGTATGGGACAAGAGATGTCTCTTCCTCTGGGATTGGAGAATAGTGGATTGACACAGATATAGACATGATTATAGGATTTGAAGTGGGAAATTTAAAGTGTCAGGAACCTGAGCAAAGAAACAAAGCTCTCTGCTAAGAGAAAGAGGATGGCTCTTTAGTAAATGGTTTGAGGACTGTGGTGATTATCTCGGATAGTTCCCATAAAGAGTGGGTGAGGAAAATGACCAGGGATGCATGAGGAGTTTGCTTAATAACAGTAAGAGGTCAGCTGCATTCAGAGGCCACAGCCCAATTATAGAATTATCTCTGATAATTCTCAGTATCTCTGTGTAGAACTAGTAAAAGTTGATACTCCTGTTGATTAAAGGAAGAATGGTAATTATACTACTGTTTATTGTACAAGTTCTCTGTTTTAGGCACCAAAATGAATATATTTAATCTTCTCAATATTATCTTTATTTTACTGGTTGGGAAACTGAGACATATCGAAGGTAAAAAAAATAAAAAATAAAAAATAGCCCAAACCATTCAATTCACAACTGGCTTAGCCAAGTTTGCAATCCAGATAGTCAACTCCAAAGCCATGATCATAATCAGTACTCTAGACAATCTCTTATTTTATTCTAGGACAATTGGCTTGAGAATAGGTGAAACAGTGAACCAAGGATCCATAATGAATATATAAAAAAGGTGATTGCTTTAGAGAATAGAGTGATGGATTTAGAGTATATGGAGTGTTCAAGTATTCAGAGAATAAGTACAGCTGGAGTAAAGGAAAGGACTTAGGAAGTATGGTGATTTGAAGATGTATGTACTCCAGAAAAGCATGTTCTTAAATTTAAATCATTTCTGTGGGTTTGTATCCATTGTAAGCAGGATCTTTTGATGAGGGTATATCAGTTAAGGAGGAATGGCCCACCTCAATCAGTGTGTGTTCTAATCCTATCACTGGAGTCCTTTATAAGTAGAATGAATTCAGACATGAGAGAGAGAGAGAGAGCGCCAATGAAGCAAGAAGCTGAAATCAATAAAACCCAGAAAAGAAGAGAGAGACAAGGAGATGCCACCACTTGCCTTGCCGTGTGACAGAGGATCCAAGGATCACGAGCAGTAAGGTCCAAAATGCCACAGTCTTTGGAGGAGAAAGTATTGCCTTGATGATGCCTTGATTTGGATATTTTCCTGGCCTCAAAACCTTGAGCAAATAAATTGCCATTGTTTAACCTGACCCATTTCATTGCATTTGCTTAAGCAGCCTAGGAAACTAAAATAGGTTATACTTTTCTAATTGGAAATTAATGTTCCAGAGCTCATGTTTTCAGAGGCAACTGAAGTTAAATTGTAGTAAATTACAATGGTGTTGAGAAAGATAAGATTAGGATGATGAATGGGACACTCAAGTGGCTCTTGATTTTTTCCATGAATATAGCAGGAGTTTACATAGAGAGGAGGCAAATGAGAAACATGTATACTTCCTCCATGAATGAGGGATGATTGAAAGGTCCGTTGATGATCAATAGAACAGTGGCAGAGGTTAGTATAGGATTTCAGTATAAGCCCCAAAGGAAGAGATATTTGTACATGACTGGAATACAAACAAGGCACTGGGGAAAATGTGGACATTAGTTCTAGGCTTTGTGGAATAGGAGCATTTGGAAAATTTGTGCCCAAGAAGCCATTAGGGAAGTAGTATCCTTAGTCTGTAAACTATGTGAGTTAAGGCCAGAGCAAAGGAAATGATCTATGAAAATACTGGTGTTGAAGAGGTAATTTATTGATCATAAAATAAAGATTTCAATAGATAGGGAAACAGGGATTGTTAGGAAGGCTATCAGTAGAAGAAAGAACAAGAGGAAGTACATTTTAGTGTGAGTATGATGATATGCGCAGTGGATTGTTGGTGCTTACATTTTTCAGGCTGGTCGAGTACATCAGGGACCAGAGGTATAGTTGAAGTGGCAAATCCTTCAGGTCACACGTTTGACCAAGCCATGGGCAAGCAGGATATGAAATCTGCAGGCTGAGAATGTTTTCTGTTCTTTCTGAAGAGAATGATTCTCAGGACATTAGAGAATAGGTAGCTTCATTCCAGATGGCCTAGAAATAGCATGAGGTGAAGACAGACCCAAGGCAGGAACCACTTTTGGAAAAATGCCCTCTGTGTTGTAGTCTTCCCTGTATGATTCAAAAGGAGACTGGATGGGACTCTGGGATGTGATCTGAGAAGAATCCCAGTAGCCAGTGTTGGGTAGAAGGTTCAGGGCTGCAAGCACTGTTGGGACTTGTGGAGGCTGGGTTGGGGATAGTGGATGGAACCCTTTTGCTTTTCTCATAATGAATTCCCAAGATTGTCTTTTGATCCCTGTGGGCCCTCTTTGGGAGTGACAAGGCAAGTCTTTTACAACTGAGGCAACTAAAGTTCAGAGAGTTTAAGTTACTTGCCTGAGGTCAGAAGGATAGTCCATGGCAGACCTGGGATACAAAGCCAAAATCCATATAATTTTAAGCCATGTTATCTTTTCATTACAATGACTTACTTTCTTAAGAGGAACTAAGTTGAAATCTCATCACTCAAGGTCATGAATACATTCACACCAAAGCCATTTTTTTAAAAAAAATTACTTCTAAGACTTCCACAATGGTATTTTAATAAAATACATGCAGCCCTAGGAAGAGTAAATTCTAGGACTTTCCTTCACAGATTCTGTAAGGGTGTTAGGTTATAATTAAGAGAAATAAGTGTTAGTATATAGACAGTTTATTTTGGTCTAATTAGTTAGTTTTGCCCCTTCTGTCAGGATGTGGCATAGCAATGATCTAATTTAACATTCCTGTGTGAACTGGAGCAGAGCAAGCGTTAGAAGAGAATCATTTACTCATGAACTTGTGAACATGCCAGACTTCAGAACCCCTGAATGACTTCAAAGAATGTAAAGAATGGTTCAACTTAACCCTAAAATCAACACACCCTGAATGGTGTCCTGTAAAGACAAATATACTTCTGTCACCTGCAGTCAGTGGCAAAAATAAAACTAGCTTAAATGAAGGTAGGGCTTCTCATTAGCTCATGCCAGTTATATTACAAATTGCACACACACACAGATTATTGAAGAAATTTAAAGAAGTTGGTCAGGTTTGGTGGACATAATTGGGAGAAAATTATTCAAACTCTTTTTCATTTTTAATTAGCTAAGACAGAATATATCCTTAACTTTATATAATTCTACCAAATTCTTTCCCTTGAAAGGTGATGGCTGGACTATGTTTCCTACTTTAGCAGGTGTTTCTTAGTAACAATACTCTCTTACAATATACTTTAAAAAACAGAATATTAAGATGATACATGTAAAACAGGGCCAGATCTGGTCCATAGATTTATTGGAATGCAGCCATGCTCATTGATTTATGTTATGTTTATGTCTACTTTTTTGCTACAATGGCAGAGATGAGTAGTTGTAACAGAGACCAAATGGCTCACAAAGTCTAAAATATTTATATTATCTTTGCTCTTCTCAGTAATGGTGCTGACCCCTGATCTAAATGATACATTTGCAGTACAAAATTTGTGAATGGGTTACATGTCAGGTCTTCATTCTAATGTGTAGAAATGCTGGATAAAATAGAGCACATTTAAATGTAGTATTTAGCCAAATGCCTGGCTTAAAAGCCTGATCATATACACTGCTCTGACCATAGCCCAGAGGAAACTATAGACCCAAAACCAAGAATCTATATAAACTCTACTCTAATGACAGGAAGATGTGACTCCTAATATCTGAGAAATGGTGAGAAAGCTCATTCTCCCTATGATCTATCAGGTAAAGAACAATCAGTGTCATGTGAGAAACCATGACAGCAGTCATGTGACATGGATACTTTTGCTAAGACTCTTACAGAAAAACTGATTGAGGACCATAAATATAAGCCTGGGCCTGAGAGAAGTAAGCCTCATACTGCATTATGGCAACAAGTCCACAATCCCTGACATAGGAACTTTCTTATCCTGATAGTAGGGGTGTACATTGGCAATTTGGAAAACAATCTGTCAATATCTGCAAAAGTCATGCATGTATATCACCCTCAACTCAACACTTGTACCCATAAAGGGATTCTCATATCTATGCACAATTAGCAAGGTCATGGATGTGCATTTGTAGCATAGTTTATGAAAGCAAAAATAATGGAAACAATCTAAAAATCCACAAGCAAGGAATTAGATGAAAATATTAAAATATATGCAATGGAATATTATATAGTAGTGAAAAAGGAATTATCTATATTTATGCGTATCAGTACCAGGTCAGCTAACAGGAAGGTGATGATGGTCAACCACCACACCAGGGAATTAAGAGCGCCTACAACTGCAAGCAGTTGCATCCATCATCCATGTGGAATCTAAGTCCCCTCTTGATCTAGAGGTGGTGTGGATATCACCATCCCAGGGTCCACAGAATGGAGGAATAAAATATGGATTATAGTGGACTTACTGATATTCTACTATAAAACTATTGTGACTAGTGATAGAAGAAATTGTAGCATTGAGGTGGAGAAAGTGGCCACAGTAGTTGCTGAGGGCAGGGAGAGGAAAGAAGAGATGTGATGTGGGGGCATTTTTGGGACTTTGAGTTGTCCTAATTGATATTGCTGGGTCAGATGCTGGACTTTATATATCCTGCCATAACCCACTGAATGTACTGGGGGAGAATGTGAACTAAAGGGTAAACTATTATCCATGTGGTGCAGAAGTGCTCCAAAATATGTTCACCGAGTGCGGTGAGTGTGCCACAATGATGGGGGAAGTTGTTGGTGTGGGAGGAGTGGGGTGGGGAGGTGGGGGGTATACAGGAACCTCTTACATTTATTAATGTAACATTTTTTTAGATGTATATATCATCAAAAATTCCAATTTACAAAAATGATGGGGGTGGGGATGTGGGGAGTGGGTTATGTGGAAACCTCTATGTTTTTTAATGTAATGTTCTTTGTGATCTATTAACTTTAATTTAAAAAAATACAAAGATGCTACAAGGCTCCCAAGGGGATTACAACCTAGGAGAAATAAAACAAAAAGGCATTAGCCTTAAAAAAAAAAAAAGCAAATTGAGTGGTTAATGGCAAGTTGAAAAGAGAGACATATATATACTTTTCATGTAAATTGTATAAACATTCATCTTGTTTCTTTTTCACATATATAGTCAAAGCATAAAACACATCATAAGATAGACACACACCAACTTCAAAATACAGTGATTATCTCTGGAGGAAGAATGTTAGGAATATAATTGAGGGAATTTTTTTCAGTATCAATATAGCTTTATTTCCCTGAAAAAATAAAATCAGAAAAAAGCATGTTAATTTGTTTTTATATTTGTTTCTAACTTTTTCCAAATAGTTAGCATATGAATATTCCATTATTCTCTGTACTTTTCAGAGTGGTAAAAATGAGAAATAAAAAGTATATGTTTAAACTGATAGTATTCTAGATATATAGGAATCTGTTTTCTTGTCACAGTTCTGTAACTTTCTAAGTGATTATTTTTTCTATTTTGTGTATACCTCTCTTCTTTGCTAAGAGGCCATACATATGCCTTTTGAAAATTCTTATTTGCACCAACTAATATGCTGAATTCATGTGTCATACAAAATATTATCATTATAAGGAAACAGATGAATTGAAGTCATAAGCAGATGATTTAAAGGCAGGTAAAAATTTACACGAATTCCTTTTCTCACAGTGAAGTGCATACTGACACTTTATAGTTGCTTCCATCTTCCTGTGTTTGTGTGTCTGTGTTTAACAGAATAGAATGGAGACCTCTCTTTTTAGTAGACTGAGGAGAGAATATAGCACTGGAAAAGTCCCTTGTATATTAGATAAAGGATGCTGGAGGTAATGTGGACACAGATGACTGATTGCCAAAGTGAAGTCAGATTTCTGGAGCCTGATGAGCAGTCAGACATGTCACACAATGGGGTTTTAGAAAGACAGGGAGGATAAAGCAAGAAGGAGTAGGATTGTAAGCATGTCGTTCATGCAGTTGAGTTATTAAGAAGTCAGTAAGTAGTTAATAGCTACCACATTCAAAAACCCACTATGAAGGGACAGGCAGCTGGAAGCCCTAGTCTATATACCATTTATTCAAGTGGGGATCATCTCAGCCTCTACTACAGAAACTCACGAACTTGCAAAACCCTGAAAAATGGCCAGTGCAGTAACTGAGCTCTTTACAGGACAAGGATGTGTCCCTGGTGATAGAGGTGGCCCTAAACTAAGTAGGCTTGGGTGATTTGGCTTAGTAGAAGTGATTATGTGATCAGTGATAAAATTAGATCCTTATAAAATGAGTGATTATTAGATTACTCAGTACATTAGAAAATAGCCATATATCACAAACACACTTCTAAGAGTGCATAGAGAATGAATCGGACATTTAAAAGATCCATAGGAAATATGAAGGTACCTTAAAATTTGAGAAGCACAAATCCTTAATTGAATCTTTAGTTAGTTCCCTTGCATTTTTGGCAAAGGTGTCTTTATTCTTCCGAAGCACTGGTTTGTGTGGCTTAAATTATTTTGGCACAAGTATATGTCTAAAATGACATAGAAATCATATTTTAAAAGTTCAGAGAATAAAGACATCATTTACTTTATGTTTATCTTCTATTTTACAGAAATATGCAGAAAAAACAGGATTATGAAAAGGACATCCTGGCTAAGAACATGAGAGTGAAAACTCACTTATTTGCTTTTTCAAAACTTTTTGTTTAATTTTTTTACTTTTTAAAAGATATTTAGATTACATAAATGTTGCATAAGAAATATAGGGGATTCCCCATGCCTTGCTCCCTACACTGCCCACATTTGCCCACATTAACAGCATCCTTCATTAGTGTGGTATATTCATTGCAATTGATGAACACATTTTGGAACATTGCCACTAAGCATGGATTATAGTTTACATTGTAGTTCATGCTCTCTCCCACCCAATTCTGTAGGTTATGGCAAGATACATAATGGCCTGTGTCTGTCATTATAATGTCATTCAGGACAATTCCTAAGTCCCCAAAATGCCCCCATATTACACCTATTTTTCCTTTTCCTGACCTCAGAACTTCCAGTGGGTACTGCCTCCATGTCAATAATATAATTTCTTCCTCCACTAGAAATCCAATAAGTCTATAGTAAAATAACAGTACAGCTACTTTATGCCATTGTTCATTCCCAGTCCTGAGGATTCCAGGATGGTGATGTCCACTCCACCTCTAATTGATAGGGGGGCTTTGGTCCTATATGGCCAATAGAAGGAACTCCCTTACTTGCAGTTGTAGAGTCTCTCAGTTCCTTGGTGTCATGGCTGTCCATCATCACTTTGTTGTTAGTTGTCCCGGTTGAGTCCAATAAAATGGAGAGTTGCAGCTCAGGAGCCAGCTGACATATGGACAGCCCAAAGATTCAAGTCTCTTGGATATACACCTACCAACTCCATCACTAACCGTAAGTTCAGACAAAAGTGAGAGAAGAGCCATGTGTAGGGAAACCACAACTGAGTCCAACTCGGTCACACTGGAAAGCACAAACTCCAAAGTAAGGCCCACTGAAAAGCACCAAACTAACAAGCTTTCTGCCCTGACCATAGTGCCTAGGTGTCTCCAGAGCCATCAGGAGCCTGGCTATTCGGGGTAGTGTCTACTTTGGCAATCAATGAGATCCTGCTGAGTCGTGCATAAGTGTAACCTCTGGAACGACCTCCTGACTCACTTTGAAGTCTCTTAGCCATATAAATTCATTTTTCTTTATCTTTTCCCCCTTTTGGTCAAGGTCTTTTTCTAATTGCATTGCTAGTTGGTGCTTGATAGTAATCCCTTGGTGCCAGGGAGGCTCATCCCCAGGAGTAATGTCTCATGCTGGGGGAAGTTATTGCATTTATTTTTGTAGGAAAACAGTAAGGAAAATGGTTTGAAGTTGAAATGTTTCCATAACACACAAAAAGTGCAGGTTTAGGAACACCAGGCCTTGACTAGATGGAACACTGTCTGGTCAGCAAGAAAAAATTTTTGCATGAGGAGGCATTTGAACTTTTTTGACCTGTATAACTTATTATTGTAAATGTTGCACCTGTCCTTATTATAGTAAATAACTACCAGCTGCTTGTTAGTTCCTAAATAAATACAATGTGGAAACTAGGGTTGAGGGTCTCAGTTTCAAAAGCTGTGAGTCCCCAGTCCCATCTTTATTTCCTCTCTTGTGTCTTTCTGTCCTTTTATTTCTTCAGTTCTGCATCATCTTCCCTTCATGCAAACCCATTGCTGAGGTGGTCTCAGCAACTGGTGCCCAATGTGGGGCATGAAGGGGAGAAGAATTGCTTCAAGCAAAATTAAAGGTGTTGTCATGGCATAGAGCCCTGAGTGGTTTAGAAGGCCTTCCAAGTCCTTGGTGAATAAGAACCCTCTCAGGTATTCTAGCAAGGTTATGATGGGAAATGGAGACAGTTCAATAAAATGTTGCCCGTATGTCTGTCTCCTCAAACAACTACTCAAGGCAGGAGGAGCCAAGGCCAGCAAGTCTCATATTTTGAACTTTTACCGATTATAGAAAAATATTGCTCATGGTTCCCAACAGTAGGAAGTTTAGAATTAGAAGACTGGAAAAGAGTAAGATAAGAGTTAGAAAAATTACATATACAAAGTGTTCCACTCCCTGTTACTATTTGTTCCACTTGGATGATTATTAAATATGTTTTGGAACCTTTGCAAACAGAAGATGAGGAAGAGAAAAATGAAAATAGAGAAAGTGAGGAAGATCCTCCCACTGAATTTTTTGATGATACTAAATCTAAAGTTATTTTGCCTTTTGCTCCTTCATTAACTGACTTTAGAGAGTCACACCCCCCCCCCAACCACTGACACCTCCTTCCTCTCCCAGAGAAACTCAGCCAAAGTTGTCAGCTTTACAACAAGGCTTTTTACAGGCTAGAAGGGAGGGTGACTTGAAGGCACATCAAATGGCCTTTCCGGTCACCGTAAGAGAAAGAGTAGTTCCTGGAGTGGATCCTCAAAATCTGAATGGAGTTTATGAGTTCACTCATGAACTCTTCCCATTTAAAATTTTGAAAGAGTTAAAAGTAGCTGTGCAACAATATGGTCCAAATTCTCCTTTTACCTATGATATGGTGCAGGGGCTTGCTGAAGGCTCTAGGCTGATCCCAGCTGACTGGTCTTCATTGGCACACATCACCCTAGGGTCTGGAGAGCTTTTCAATTAAAAACCTGGTAGATAGATCATGCAGAGACTTAGGCTGCCCATAGTGAAGCCCATAATAGCCCCATTTCCTTGGATCAGTTAGTGGGGGTGGGGAATTGGGCAGGAGTAGATCAGCAATTAACAATGACTGATCAAGCCATTGCACAAGTCTGTTGCTGTTGCTTAAGGGCCTAGGGAAAAATTGAGGCTAAAGGCCAGCCTTCAGTGTCATTTCAAAAAATATTACAAGGACCTAAAGAACCTTACTCTGACTTTATCACTCAGTTATAAGAGGCTGTCAAAAAACAGGTCAATAATTTAGAAACTGCTGATACTATTTTGCAGCTAATTGCTTATGAAAATGTTTATCAGTCTTGTCAGAAAGCTACTGGGATTATGACAGGTAAAGTGGATTTAACTGGATATATTAAATTGTGCCAGGATGTAGTGACAGAGAGCCATCATGCTACTATGATGGCTCAGGCTATGGCAGGAATGAAAATCAGTGAGGTTCTCTGGAAAATGTTTCAATTGTGGAAAAATTGGTCACATGAGAAAAGATGGTCAGAAAAAGTCTGAGTGAAAAACAATGCCACCCAGACAGAATATTTCTACTTGGAAACCATTTGAGCCATGCCCCTGCTGTGGGAAAGGAAATCATTGGGTTAGCCAATGTCGGTCTAATTATTATAAGAATGGCACTCCCTTGTTGGGAAACTTCCAGTGGGGCCCGCTCCTAGCCCTGTTCCAAAAGGGTTTTGCCAGTTCAGCAGAGCAATCCTGGCACTCCCTAATACTCTGCAGTACCCTTGACTTATCCCCTGCCATGGCAGGAAGTGCACCCATAGATATCCCTATGGCAGAACCTGTTATCTTGCTTCCAAGGGATACCCCCATCTATGTAAAAATGGGAATAAGGGAACATTTACCAACTGGCATGGTCATACTTCTCCTCAGGAGAAGCAGTTTCACCTCCCAGAGAGTTAGAGTGCGTACAGGAGTAATTGATTGTGACTATCAAGGAGAGATTCAAGTTATCATGTCCACCTCAGTTCCATGGAAAGCTGATATTGGAGATCACATAGCACAATTGTTGTTGCTCTTTTATGTTCCTGTAGAAGCTAGTGAGGAAGTCTGAGGGAAAAATGATTTTGGAAGTACAGGAATAGCAGGAGTATTCTTAAATGAAAAAATTTTAGAATCTCTTCCTGAAGTAACCATTCAGAACAGTTTAAAGGACTTAATGATACTGGAGCTGACATTTCTATCATTAGTTCTAACCATTGACCCTCTGGTTGGCCATTACAAGATGCATCTATTTCTATTTTGGGACTTGGCACTCCCAGAGGTTTAAAACAGAGTGTACAAATTTTTCATTGTCTGGGCCCTGATGGGCAACAGGCCACCCTGCAGCCATATGTTGCAGACTTATCTATTAATCTCTGGGGATGTGATCTATTAGAACAATGGCAGGTTGAAATTTATATTCCCAAGTTTAGTCAATATAATAAACAAGGTCAACAATTAGTGAGGAAACAAGGGCTTGTTCCAGGGTTTGGATTGGGTAGGCACCACCAGGGAACTGTTAAATCAATAGATCCCACCACTCATGGTAATAGTAAAGGATTAGGATATTCACCTTTTCCATAATGACCACTGCTCAGCCTAGCCTCCTTGAACCTCCCAAGCCCATCCCTCTTAAATGGACTACAACCTCTCTGGTTTGGGTTAAACTGTGGCCATTAACCCAAGAAAAATTGGAGGCATTCCATAAATTAGTTAAGGAAGAGTTAGACAAAGGCCATATTGAAGAACCTTTTAGTCTTTGGAACTCTCCAGTATTTCCTATTTAGAAAAAATCAGGCAAATGGAGGCTTTTAACAGATCTCTGAGCAGTAAACGCAGTCATTCAACCTGTGGGTGCACTGCAGCCAGGTTTGCCCACACCAGCTATGATCCCTCGTAGCTGGCCACTTGTTGTTATTGATTTAAAGAATCATTTCTTTACAATACCTTTGGCTCCCCAAGACTATGAGAAATTTGCATTCTCAGTGCCTTCTTTCAATAACAAAGAACCTATAAAATGGTTTCAGTGGAAATATCTTCCTCAAGGAATGCTTCATAGCCCCACCATATGTCAAAATTTTGTAGCTAAAGCCTTAAATCCAGTCAGACTGGCTTTTCCTTCTTGTTATATTATACATTACATGGATGATACGTTGTGTGCCGCTCCCTTTTCCCAGACTCTAGTCTTAGCATATCATGCCTTAGAAAAGAACTTAACTGCAACAGGGTTAAAACTTGCCCCTGAGAGTTTTCAAAATGTTACTCCCATTTCTTATCTTGGGACTATCATTGATAAAATTATAATTAAGTCTCAGAAGGTTCAGATTCATAGGGACTCTATTAAAACTTTGGATGATCTGCAGAAATTATTAGGAGACATAAATTCGCTGAGGCCCAAAGTGGGCATTTCCATGTATGAACTGTCCAAACCTTTTTCCCTATTATAAGGAGATCCTCAATTTAACAGCCCCAGGTTCTAATGAGAGAAGCAGAACAGGAATTAAAACTAATAGAAAAAAAATTCAAAGTGCCCAAGTTAAGTGCATTAATCCAGAACCGCCACTGCAATTGATTATCTTGCCTTTCTTACACTCCCGCATGGGAATCCTTAGGCAGCAAGATCATATTGTAGAATGGATATCTTTACCTAACAGTATTTGTTAAAACTTTATCTCCTTATGTGGATTTTATGGCCCAAATTATACTTAAAGGCTGTGAATGCACTCATGCCCTTCACAGACAGGATCCTTCTCATATTCTTCCACTTTTGCACAGGGAAGTTGAGGCTTGCCTGCAAAATCATATACAATGGCAAATAGCCTTTGCTGATTATATTGGACAGATAATCATTACCCTAAAAATCATATATTACAATTCATTAAAAGCACTCAATGGATTTTACCTGGCATAACTAAGTTTTAACCAATACTTGATGCCCTTACAATATTTACTGATGGGTCTGGAAATGGTGCAGCCGGGAATACTGGGTATAAAACTAAGAAAATTCCTACTCCTGCATTTTCAGCTCAGCAAGATGAAATAATAGCAGTACTTCCTGCTTTCAAGACAACCAGAGTCCATAAACATCCTTTCAGACTTGGCATATGTTGTCCAGGTTACTCAATTGATTGAAACAGCTCTTATCAAACCTAACATAAATCAGTTTCTTTATAAGCTTTTTCACAAACTTCAACAGTAATTAGAAATAGAAAAAGTCCATTTTTTATCACTCACATTCGATCTCATTCAAATTTACCTGGACCATTAGTACAAGGCAATAATGCCACTGATAAATTAGTCACTCCTGTTTTACAAGAAGCTATTCATTTTCATAATCTAACCCATATAAATGCAGCTGGTCTCAAAGCTCATTTTCCTTTAACATGGACACAAGCTAGGGACATTGTTCAGATTTGTCCCTCCTGTCAAATTCTTAATAACCCAAAACAACTGGAACCTGGAATAAATAGCCATCGTTTAATTGCTAACTCCCTGTGGCAAATGGATGTAACTTATATCTCCTCTTTTGGAAAATTATGTATGTTTACATCTCTGTAGATATTTGTTCAGGATTCATTTGGGCTATAGCTCAGATGGGAGAAACTGCTCAACACATAAGACAGCATTTGTTAGCTTGCTTTGCTGTAATGGGACTTGTCCACTCCCTAAAAACAGATAATGCTCCTGCTTATACCAGTGTTTCCCTTAAAAGATTTCTAGATACTTGGAGTATTTCACATATAACAGGACTTCCATATAACCCCCACGGGCAAGCTATTGTGGAGGCAGCATGAAGTGGAAATGTTTCCATAATGCAGACAAAAAATGTGGGTTTAGGATCACTGGGCCTTGACTAGATGGAACACCATCTCGTCAGCATGAAAAAAATGTTTGCATGAGAAGGCATTTGAACTTTGTATGACCTATACTTTATTACTGTAAATGTTGCACCTGTCCCTTACTATAGTAGATAACAAACAGCTGTTTGTTAGTTCCTAAATAATTATGATATGGAAACTAGGGTTGAGGTTCTCTGTTTCAGAAGCTGTGAGTCCCCTGGTCCCATCTTTATTTCCTCTCTTGTGTCTTTCTTTCTGTCCTTTTATTTCTTTAATTCTATGTCACCTTCCCTTCATGCAAACCCATTGCTGAGCTGGTCTCAGCAATTTATAAACTGATTTCAGCTTAGAGAGAGGCCACATTTGAGCAGCAAGGAGGGTCTCAGGAGGCAACTCTTAGGCACCCTATAATACTAGACTAAGTTTCAATTTCAGGTAATTTTACTTGGGGGATTCTTGCTGTTCCATTAGAGAATGTGGCAGAGTTCCCCATGATGGCAATTCTCTATTACAAGATCCTGTAGATGCTTCACTACATTATCTCCCATGGTCTTTAAGATCTTGCTCTTATATATAGATCTTTGATCCATCTGGAGTTAATTTTTGTATATAGTGTGAGATGGTGTTCACTCAATTTTTTTGGATATGGATATACAGTTCTCCAAGCACCATTTGTTGAAGAGGACATTCTTTCCTGCTTAAGTGGCTTGGAGGCCTTGTTGAATATCGGTTGACTGATATTCTGAACTAATTTATAAGCTATAGAAGCTTGCATATTTCTCAGGGCTCTCTATGCATAGGATCATGTTGTCTGCAAATAGTGAAATTTTGACTACTTCCTTTCCAATTTATATGCCTTTTATAACTTTTACTTCTCTAAGTGCTCAAGCAAGTACTTCTAACACAGTGTTAAATAAGAGTATTGAAAGTGGACATCCTTGTCTTGTTCCTGTTCTTAGAGGGACAGCTTTTAGGATTTCTCTGCTGAATATGTTAGCTATGGATTTTTCACATATGCCCTTTATCATGTTGAAGAAATTTCCTTCTATTCCTATTTTTTTTAGTAGATTTATCAGTATAGTGTGTTTTATTTTGTCAAATGCTTTTTCTGCATCTGTATAAATGATCATTTGATTTTTCTTTTGATCTATTTATGTGGTGTATTACATTGATTGATTTTCTTATGTTGAACCATCCTTGCATACAAGGGATGAAACTCACTTGGTCATGGTGTATACTTCATTTAATTTGTTGTTGAATGCACTTAGCAAGTTTCGTTGATGATTTTAGAATCTAAATTCATTAGAGAGATTGGCCTATAGTTTTTCTTTCTTGTGGCATCTTTGTTTGGTTTTGGTATAGTGTGATTTTGGCATCATAGGATGAGTTAGACAATGTTCCCCCCACTTCTGTTTTTGGAAGAGTTTAAGCAGGATTGGTGTTAGCTCTTTCTCGAATGTTTGGTTGAATTCATCTGTGAAGCCATCTTGTCCTGTGCACCTCTTAATTGGAAGGTTTGATGATTGATCCTATCTCGTTACTTGTGATTGTTGTGTTGAGTTCATCAAGTTTTTCCTTTGTCAATGTAGTCTGCTGCTTTGTTTCTAGGAATTTGTCCATTTCCTCCAAATTATTGATCTTGTTGGCATAATATTTTTTTAAAGTATCCTCTTATCATACTCTTTATTTCTGTGACGTCATTGGTGATATCTCCTTTCTCATTTCTTACTTTATGTATTTGCAAATTATTTCTTTTTTTCTTTCTTATTGTTATTCTCAAAGTACCAGCTTTTGGTTTTATTTTTTCCAGTGCTTTCTTATTTTCAATTTCATTCAATTTTTGCTCTAATTTTTGCTATTTCCTTCTTTCTACATCCTTTGGAGTTCGTTTGTTGTTCTTTTTCTAATTCCTCCAGGGGTGCAGTTAGGTCTTTGATTTTAGCCCTTCTTTTTAATATAGGCATTATGGCTATGAATTTTCCTCTCTGTACAGCTTCTGCTGCATTTCATTGTTTTTTGTTAGTTGTGCTGTCATTTTCTCTCATTTCAAGGTGGTTACTGATTTCTTTTTTAATTTCTTCCTTGACACATTGTTTGTCCAAGAGTGTGTTGTTCAACTTCCATATCTTTGTTCCTAATCTGGTTATCTGTCCCTTACTGATTTCCAGCTTCATTCTATTGTTTGCCTCATGTATTTTGAGGTACCCTGGTTAGTTGGATAATGCTTATGATTGTTCTTTCTTCTTGATAGATCACCTCTTTTTATCAATATATAGTGTCTGTTTTAGTCTCTTACAATAGTTTTGCATTTAAAATCTATTTTGTCTGATGTTAGTATAGATACTCCTCCCCTTTTTTGGTTAGTGATTTCTTGTAAGATTGTTTTCTAGCCATTCACTTTCAACCTCCTTGAATCCCTGGGTGTAAGGTGGGTTTCTTGTAGACATCATATACATGGGTCATATTTCCTTTTTCATTCTGCCAATCTGTGTCTCTTGAATGGTGAGTTAAATCCATTAGCATTCAACATTATTACTGTTGCAAATTGCTTACATTAGCCATATTTTGTTTAGGATTCTGTATGCCATATATTGTTTTTATTTCTCTTCTTATCTCTTTAGTTGTTCTTACACTATTCTTTAACTCTCTCTTCTGTTTCATTTTTCTTTTCTCCTTGCAGAACTCCCTTTAGTATTTCTTGAAGTGCAGGTTTCTTATTGACATACTCTCTTAAATTCTGTTTATCTGTGAATATTTTGATCTCTCTTGTTCTTTTTTTGTTGTTGTTGTTGTTTTGTTTTGTTTTTTAGCTACTTTTGTTAGGTAGAGAATTCTTGGCTGGAATTTTTTTTCTTTAACACCTTGACTATGTCATACCACTGCCTTCTTACCTCCTTGGTTTCAGATGAGAAATCTCCACTTAATCTTATCAAGCTTCCCTTGTATATGATGGTTCCTTTTCTCTTGCTGCTTTCAGTATTCTCTCTTTTTCTTGAGCATTGGACAATTTGAGAAGTATACGTCTTGGAGAAGGCAGGCCTGTTAGGACTTATACTGTTTGGGGTGCGCTGCATTTCCTGGACATGTATATTCATGTCCTTAAATAAGGTTGGAAAATTTTCAGCAATAATTTCCTCTGTCCCCTTTCCCTTCCCTTCTCCCTCTGGGATGCCTATAATATGTATGTTTGTGCATTTCATGCTGTCATTCAAATCTCTGTACCCCTGCTGGATTTTTTTCTGTCTTTTTATCTCTCTGTTTTACTACCTGTTTCATTTCAGCTGTCCTGTCTTCCACATCACTGATTCTTTTCTCTGCATGTTCAAATCTGCTGTTATGTGCTTCCAGTGCATTTTAAAAATTTCTTGTATTGTGCAATTCATCAACATACCCATTATCTTTTTATGTATGTTTACTTATTTCTTGTATTGTGCAATTCATCAACATCATACCCATTACCTTTTTATGTATGTTTACAATTTATTCAGTGTGTTCTCCCAGAGTCTTCTTAATATCCTTAATCTCTTCTTTCACTTCATTAAATTGATTCATGATGTATTTTTGGACATCTCTGATTAGTTGTTCCATGTTCCACATCTCCTGTTTTTTTAATTGGTCTGGACCATGTCTTCATTTTTCTTAGTAAGGGTTGTTGTTGTTTTTTTTTTTGGTGTCAAGGCTTCAGTTTATCTTGATGAGTTTGTTCAGCTGATTAGCTTCTTCTCTAATCTAGTGTTTTATTTTGTTGTTGTTTTTGTGTTTCTGATAAGTTTTCACTTTGATTATTCATTACTCTTATTTTATTTCTTTTCTGTTGTGTATGTTCCCTAAACTGATGCCATTATACTGGAACATCCTCAAAACTTTTCATTTTGAAAAAGAGTTTGGCTGGATATAGAATTCTTGGTTTGAAATTTTTGCTTTCAACTCATTAAATATGTCATAACCTGCCTTCTTGATTCCATGGTTTCTGATGGGAAATTGGGACTTAATTTTATTGTGTCTCCCTTGTATATGACACATTGTTTCCAAGCTTTCAGAATTCTCTCTTTATTTCTGGAAAATAAGAGTTTTAAATAAAATATGCTGTCATGTGGGTCTATCTGGGTTCATCCTATTTGGAGTTCATAGAGTACCTTGGATGTGTATGGATATTTATGTCTTTTGTTCAAGTTGGGAAGTTTTCAGCCATTATTTCTTTGATTATTTTCTCTGCCCTTTTCTTCTCTTTCTGGGACTCCCACAATGTATATATTGGTGTGCCTGATGGTGTTCTACTTATAGGTTCCTCAGGCTTTGTCCATTTTTATTCATTCTTCCTTCTTTCTGCTTCTTAGACTGAATGATTTCAACTGTCTTTTATTCAAGTTCTCTGATTCTTTCTTCTGTCAGCTCTGATCTGCTGCTGAAGTCTTCTAGGGATTTTTATTTAAAATTCTGTTACTCTAGCCTTCAGTTCTTTTTTGTTCCTTTTCATAATTTCTATGTCTATATTGCTAATCTCTTTGTGTTCATTGACAATTTTCCTGATTTTCTTTAGTCCCTTCTCCATGTTTTCCTTTACCTCTTTGAGCATATTTAGGACCATTTTATTAAGTTTTTGTCTGCTATGTTTCAGGTCTGGTCCTCCTAATCAATAGGTTCTAATGCTTTACTCTTATCCTTTGCCTGGGTATTGATTGCTGTTTCTTTGTATGTTTTGTTACTTTTTGTTGAAACCTAGCCATTTTTATATTTTCATGTATTTTAACTGGGTTTTAGACACTGAGGCATATGTTCCTTAAGCTTGCATCCAGCTATTGTTGTAACAGAATTTCCATTGAATGCCTGGAGATTTTTTTCAAATGAGAAAAGAAAAGAAAAGAAAGAAGTGAAAAAAGAAAACACCATTTTCAGTCTTTGCAGATTAACCTATGTAAGTGCTCTCCTTCAGAGTTTATTCATACTGTGAGTTTAGAAATAGCTCCAGGTTAAAGTGTAGGGACCTCTGTGATGCTTTCTATATCTGTGACTTGTTGTGGCATGAATGTGTGGCCCTAGGAATTCCCCTACTTTTGTAATCCTGAATGTTTACTTTTCCCTAGGAAATAGGTTCTTCACAATCCCAGGCTCTGTGCACTGTATATCCTACAGCCAGCAATCCTTTGCTACAAGCAGCATGACTTGCCTGCTTTCCCATGGCATTCTGTAGGAGAGCTCAGTGAGCCACCTTCTACACACAGGGCAGGTTCAGGGATATCAAGTCCCTCAGGCCACTACCAGACAAATTCAGGAAGACACACACACTCCCAGTATATGCACCTGGATTTTTATGCTCTCCCTGGAACCAGCACCAGGGAGCTATCCATTTGGAGCATGGGCCAGCTCTGTGCCAAGCCAGGGAAGGGCTAGCCAGGTGTCCAGAGATCACACAGCTTTTAAGTAGCTTTTTTCTCTATTTCACACTTGCCTTGTTACTGCAGACCTTTTTCTGTTTTCTGGAGCTTTGAGAAAGATGTTTCTGTTACTTCTTGCTTGTTGTTCAAAGCCTCTGAGGGCTCGTAAAGCCCTGAAGAGTCTTAATCCACAATCATGATTGGGGCAATTCCTGCCTTTTGCTTTTTCCTTACATTTTATAAAAGAACTCATCAAATTGAAAAATGGCTGGTCATTAAAAAAATGTTTGACTAAAAGTCTAACATCAATTGTTTCATCTATAAATGATTTTTCTTTTCTTGGTTAATTATCTGCATCTCAGCTCTTGGAGAAATCAAAAGAAATCATAACACTGTTAGTATCTATGCTGCCTCTTAGAAAACTATCTGATATTGTTAGTAGGTAGGAATACAGCAATTTCTGGATATTAGCATTAAATATATAAGTATGCATATTATATTTAAAATATATCAACACAGATAGCTGTAGCTATATAAAATTAAGTTTTTCTTACTTGTTTTCAGGTATGCAATGGTGGGTTTATTTTGTTTGTAACCTGATCATTCTTAAGTTTCCTTTCAGTGATCAACATTCTAAATTTTGCCAAATGAAGTTTACTTGAAAGTCTTTTATCAAACCTTTTAAAAATTTGATTCTTACAGTTGTTTGTTGTTTTTATTTCATTATCTTTTTAAAAAATTCCTCCTACTCAGGGTCTTTTTATAGCAATAATTATGTATATTAAAATATATAAAATGCTTTAAAATATTTAATTTTTTCATATAAATATATGTGACTAATTTCATTTTTATAGTAGATAACAACAATGACACAGACTCTAAATTTATAGGGTTAGCTAAGACTACTATTAGAGTAGAATTATTTCAGTCTATTGTTCAAGACTAATGCTTTGGCTATTGTTGCTAATTTTTAATTCATTGTCTCTGCCTTAAAAATCAATGTATTTTCATGAAAAATTTTATATACCAAATTTGAAAGCACAGAGAGATACAAAAGTCAAAAGTAAACTCATAATTATGGGAAAATTACTGTTAATATTTGGTTTCTTATGCAGATGCATACACAAATACAGAAAGTTTTATTTTAGAAAATGAAATGATACTACATGTACTGTTTTGTATCATTATTCTTAACTGTATATTTTGTGCTAGTTTGAGACATTTGTGGATGCCAAAAAAATCCTGTTCTTAAAGCAAGTCTATTTCTGTGCCTGTAAACCTTCTATAGATGGGACCTTTTGATTAGATTGAGTTAGGGGGACTTTTGATCAGAGCACTTTTTTATTACATCACTTCAGTTAAGGATCTTTGATTAGACTGCAGGACCCAAGGTGAATCATCATCCTCTTAATGGAGTCCTTTATAAATGGCAGACTAAAGAGCCACAGACACAAAGAAGAACATGGCAGAGATGGAGAGAGGTCTCTAGAAGTTGACAAGTCCAGGAGAGAGACAAGCCATGGGCCTAGAGGAAAAGGAGAGAGGAGTGGACCAGTGCTGTGCCCTTCCACATGTTTGATCTCTGTGCCCTTCCATGTGTTTGATCTCCATACCCTCTCAAGTGTTTGATATCCCACAGCTACAACTTGGTGAAACAGCATCTCTTGATGATGCTTTGATTTGGACACTTTCATGGCCTCAGAACTATAAGCTTTTAGCTTAATAAATTTCCATTATAAAAGCCAACATAGGGAAGCAGGTGTGGTTCAAGTGATTGGGCTCCTGCCTAACACATGGGAGGTCTCTGGTTTGGTTCCCAGTGCCTCTTAGAGAAGACAGCAAGCTGACCGAAGATGATGCAACAAGAGACACAAGAAGAAAAACATTATGAAAGACACAACAAAAAGCAGGGAATAGAGGTTCCTGGTGCCTCCTTGAGAAGCGAGCTGGCGTGACAGGCAGGCATGGCAAGCTGACACCAAAAGATGACAAAAGAGACACCGGAGGAAGCACACAATGAGAGACACAACAAAGCACAGAATGGATGTGGGTTAAGCAATCAGGTGCCTCCCTCCCACATCCAAGGTTCCGGGCTCGGTCCCTGGTGCCACCCAAAGAAACAAAGAAGATGAAAAGTCACAGCAAGTGCAAAACAATGAGGAGGTGGAAAGAAAGAAAGAAAGAGAGAGAGAGAGACAGAGAGAGAGACAGAGAGAGAGACAGAGAGATTGATTTCTGGTACATTGCTCCCAGCAGCCTTTAGCAAACAAAAGCATTTTCTGAATATAATTTCATGTCATTATATTCTTCTATAATATCATTTGTAGTGCCTACATTGTATTGCATCATGTGAGCAATAATTGATTTAATCAGCTATTATTTCTATGTTTTGCTAATTAGCACAATATTTCTAAGAATATCTTTACAGATAAATCTTCATTACATTATTTTATCACAATTTCTAGAAGTAAAATGGCTAGAATAAAATGTAACAGCATTTTTAACATTTGTAATATATATTTAAACTTTCGACAGTCATACTTAAGAGTGCCTCTTTACCCAAAGACTTAGGCCAAAAGACTGAGGCCAACACTGAGAAATACATTTTTTAATGACTTTACAAATATGTATAATGGTCTTTTATTGATTTAATATGACAACTGAGATTACTAATGATATTGAACAGTTTTTCACATGCTTATTGGTTATTTGTATTTCTTCTTTTATGAGGTATCTGTCCTGCCTTTGGCATTTTCATAACATTTTTAAAAATGAAATTTAAATTACGATTTAAAAAGTAATATATGAAGTTTACTAAAAAATATTTGACAGATACTCTAACTGAGAATACTGATATATTCTTAAATTTGCATCTTCCCAAATAGACTTGTAATATGTAAAACAGTGAGAAAAGTCTATAAAAAGGAAAACATGATCTCAGCATAATGGATGCAGAATGGCTGAAATTTTAAGTTACCTGAAGAAAACAAGAGGGAAAAACCCATACAAATTCAGGAAGTTATCCCTCATGTAACTTCTACTTTGGCACTCTGGATAAACTGCAGGGAATAAAAATAGGAGAGGTAGAAGTGTGTTTTTAAGATTGACCTAAAATTATCACCATAGGGAGAAAAATTATCCTAAACATAAAAAAGGCTGGAAAGATGTTCTGGTATTTCAAAGAACTGGTGACAGAGAAGGCACATTAACATGAATATAATTTGAGGTGGAATTCTTCCAGATACATTGCTTCTGGGGGAGAAGATAGAAAAAAGAGTAAAAGAGAAGCACTCATTGGAAGTTTAGTGTCAAAGGGAATAAGTAGCAAAAGAGTAATGTTGAGGTCCCACATGATACAAGAGACTGAAAACTCAGAGGACAAATAATCCCTCCCTCTACCAATGCCTCCACTGCCACCACCTCCACCAGCAGGACCATGAAAGAAACTGTATTTTTCTACACAGACAGAAGAGGGTGCTATTGAACTAGCAATCATATAAACCTGCCCAAAACCACAAAATGAATAAAAGAAATAGAATAATTCAAGTACAGCTACAACAGTAAACTTAGTAAGAATCAATAATCCTCTGCTATTGAATAATTAGTTCTCTCTCGCTTCCCTCCTGAAAAAGAAACATGAAGCTGAAGATAAAAGTAACCTAACATTCCAAACTAAATTAGTTGCCCTCAAATAATTACATGGAGTTTAAAACACATCCTAGAAAGAGTAATTGAAATTTTAAAAGAAAGGGAAAAAGCACAGTCATAATGAATTAAGAGTTTACTGAACTTAGGAAAGAAATGGAATAAAAATATATCACCTCATAAATAAAGTCCAAATTAAAAGCTAACTGTGGAATATAGACTAAAATGAAAATTTAACATGGTGACTTGAGCAAAAGCCAGAAAGCAGTCTATAAAATTAAGAAAGATAATAAAGAAGTAAATATGATCATAGAGAAAGTGGATGAAATAACACACACATATATAACTGAAATACATTAAGGTGAAAAACAAAACTATGGAATAGAACTAATATTTAAAATTATAATCTAAGAAAACTTGCCCCAAATAAAAGGAACAATTAATCTACATGTTGAAAGGACCATCAGGTTACTAAAAAAACTGACTCAAAATGTTCAACAACCAGACATATCCTAGTAAAACTCAATTTCCAAAAAAGTTTAAAAGTCTGCAAAGTCTCTAGGTCAAAAGATCAAATAATTTACAAGGCAAAAGATTTTAGCAAGGCAATAATAGAGCATAATTTTTAAAATATTTAAGGAAAGAAAATGTAAAGCAAAATTTTATAGCCAGTAAAGCCTTTCAAGATTTAAAATAATGCACACTATGTGGGTATAGTAAAAACACTAATCAGAAGAAAATTCAGAGCCCTAAATACTTCTTTCAATAAAAATAAAGGAAAGAAATAAGCTTTTCAACACAAAATTATTAAAAAACAGCAAATCAAAGTAAAAGTTCAAAGGAAGAGATAACACAGATGAAAAAAAGAAATTAATGAGTTAGAGATTTAAAATGGATTAGCCTTCATTAATAAATGATAATCCTGTTTTTAAATGAACAAATTCAAAAACCATTAGGTATTTCAAATAAGGAAAACTAGAACATGTTTATATATAAAATATGTGCTTATATATAATACAGTAAAATAACTTTAAAATATTATCAGAGGATACGTTACAGGCTTCTATAGAAATCTATTTCTTATCACAACAAACATGAAAAATTACCCAGAAAAATAACAAAAAATACAATTTTCAGTAGGTGGTGGTAGTTTTGGTGGTTATTTACCTGTGCTATCAGACATCAAAGCTTTCCATGGAAATGCTATAATTTAAATTGTGTGGCACAGGTCCATAAATAGGAGGAAAAAAGAACAATGTAATGAAATAGAATTTGAGTAATAAAACCAAGAAATTTGGCAATTTAGCACATGATAAAGATCACATCTTACAACTGAAATGAATTTCAACTTTTTAATAAAGAGTACCTAGACTATTAGTTTGAACAAAGATAAAATTAGATTTTTATCTCACACTATACAAGAATAAATTATAAATGTATGTATCAAGGATCTAAATGTAAAAAAGTAAAACTATATATGTGCTAGTGAAACATGAGGTAGGTCAAGATTTTCTAGATACAAATAAAATTAAGATTCAGTAAAAGAAAATATTGATATATTTGACTACTTAAAATATATTTTTTATTTTCATGGCAAAAACATTATAAATAAATTAACAAACAAGTGGTAAGTATTGGTAGCATGTAGCACATATAAAAGCCAATTATCTCCAAAACATAAAGGATTCTCCATATTTGAGGGGGCATTAGAAAAATGGGTTAAATAGGTGAGCAGAAAATTCAAATCGATATTTAAAAATATAGTTTAGGAGGAACTTTTGGAATTGCAGACCAAACAACTTTGAATACCCACTCATCCATAAAAGTAATTAGAACACTGGAAAAATTTATCAAAATCAACTTTTCAAAACTCTGAAAATTAACCCAATATTTGCAATGATATGAAGAACATTTATTCAAGAAAAACTACTGAATCTGGGTAGTAACAGCAAGCTTTGTGGCAGTTTAACTTGCTTAATCTCCATCTGGATTTCCTGGGCTCCACAATAGTCTTGAATACCAGCAACTTTGTAACCACAAAAGAGATAAAAACAAAAAATGAAGCATTAACTGTAGGACATTGACCTGGGATTCATACTCCTCCAAAAGAGCCATCATTGTCAGAGAATTGCCTCTATGTGACTTGCTGGCATTTCCCTGGAAGAGCCCCATTCTCTGTCATTATTTAACCACACTCAGAATGTGCTCAGAGAGATAAATCTTATCCCCAGGGCATTTATAGAAAACAATCAGTGTCACTTATTTGTAAATGCTGCTAACTGAGGAAGTGATAACAGTGCGGTGAACAAGAGGTTTGCCAAAATCTTGAAAGGAATATCTGGGAATAAGGTGTCCATAGAATTTGAAATGTTCCAACATATTCCTGGGGATGTAGAGAAACATGTGAATGTGTGTGGCTGTTTGTATGCATAGAAAATACCTCACAAGTTTCCTCCATATTATCATGTGCTTCCCAAAATTTCTTCTTACAGCTGAATAGTGTTCCATTGTATGTATATACCACACCTTGTTTATCCATTCATCAATTGACAGACACTTAAGTTGTTTCCATCATTTAGCAATTGTGAAAAAAAAAAAAAAGAAAATAACTCACAAGGTCCTATCTTTTACCTTTGACTGAACTTGATGACTGTGTAAGGAGATAGTGAAAGCTAAAACAGAGATAAAAACAGTGTTGAAGCCATGCCCATTACACACACAGAAGCCCTTGGCCAAAGGTTTGGAGATTGATTGGTTAAAGAACTTTAAGGAAATATCAGTCTAATCATTTGCTGATGAACTATAATAACTAACTGAATAGTGACTTTAGAGTGCACAAAACACAGGGAGTACAAATTTTGCAGAATTCATTCAGGAAATTCACTAAATAAACAGGCAGCAACAACAAACCGTGGAGCAGGGAATCTGATTCCAAGAGTTGATAGATATATTATAATACCCAGTTTTGGAAAAATATATCATGGTACATGCAAAGGAATAGGAAAGCGTGGCTTATCCATAGGAAAAAAGCAGCCAAAAGCAACAATCTCTGATGAAGTCCAGATGTTGTCCTTACCAGACAAAGACTTTAAATCAGCTATTCTAAATATATCCAAAGAGCTAAAGGAAACCATTTCAAAATATTTTTTTAAAGTGTGAGAACAGTGTATCACCAATTAGAGAATACCAATAGAGAGAAAATATAAAATAATGAGATAATTCTGGAGTTGAAAAGTTAAATTACTGAAATAAACTCTTCACTAAAGTAACTCAACAGCAGATTTGATTGGCAGAAGAAAGACTCAGTGAACCTGAAGATATCTGAGTTGAGGTTTTCCAGTCTGAGGGAGAGAAAGAAAAATATAAAGAATGAGGGAAAAAGAACAGAACCTAAAAGAATTTTGGAAAGCAAACAAGTGTACTAACATGCATTTAATAGAAGTCCCAGAAGGAAAGGAAAGAGAGGAAGGATCAGAAAGACTATTTGAAAAAATAATGGCTAAAAACTTTAAAAATTTGTTGTAAAACTTTATGCATCCAAAAAGCTCAATGAGTTCCCAGTGGGATGTACTAAAAATGATCCACACCTACACACATTATACTCAAACTGTTTATAACACCACAAAGAAAGAATCTTGAAAGAAGCAAAAGAAAAATGACTCATTAGGTACAGGAATAACAGCTGACCTCTCATCAGAAACCAAGGAGACTAGAAGGCAGTGGGATGACAATTAAATTGCTATAAAACACACCAAGATTTCCTTCTCCAGCAAAACTTTGTCAAAAATGAAAGAGAAATTGAGACATTTTCAAACAAACAAGAACCAAAAGAATTTGTTGTTAGAAATCCTACCATACCAAAAATACTAGAGACAACTCTTCAGGCTGAAATGTAAAAGTGTTAGACAGTAATTCAAATCCACATAAAGAAATAAAGATCCCCAGTAAAGATAAATGATAAGGAGAAATAGATAGCATAAATGATTTTTTTTGTTTGTAACTCTTTTCCATTCTGAAATAAAAGATAACTACAGTAAGCAGTGATTATGCAACCTTTTGATAGGCTTACAATGTATAAAAATGTAAATTGTGTGATAATGAAAGCAAAAAAGAGGGGGAGGGCACAGATCATTATTGAAACTAATTTTTGTATATTATTGAAATTATTAATCTTTTCTATATTATTTTATTATATTAATATTTACTATATTATTTTAAGCTAGTATACTAATTGCAACCTCCCTGGGAAATCACAAAGAGAATACTTTAAAAATATATAGTAACAGAAGCAACAAGACAATTAAAATGTTACCCATCAAAAGAAAAGAAAACTACAGACACAAATCCCTCATAAATATGCATATAAAAATTCTCAACAACAGTGAGGAGTGAAATATGTGCCAAATAAAAAGTACCAGGTATGTGGGATTTATCTCAGTAATTAAAGTTTGGCTTGATATCCTAAACTCAATCAATGTACTACACTATAACCATACTTAAAAAGCAAAAACACATGATCAATTCAATAGGTGTAAAAAAAGTATTTGACAAATTCGAATTTCAAAATTTACTACAAAGCTACAGTATTCAAGACAATATGGAATTGGTAAAAAAGATAGAGAAGTAGATCTATGGAATAAAATGTTGTCCAGAAATAAACAATTATATTATGGTCAATTATTTTTAACAAGTGTATCATGACAATTCAGGGCATAAAAATAGCCTTTTAACAAATACACCCAGAACGGCTATATATTCCCACGCAAAAGAATGAAGTTCAACCTATCTCACGACACATACAAAACAAACTTGTAAAAAAAAAAGTCTGACTCCATTTTTCATGTTTAACTTTGAACATTTTCAAGCCCCACCACTCTCCTTTCCCTTCTGCCTACATCTGGACAAGCTGACTATGTAAAGTTTCCACTACACAAGCCCTACCCACATGGGAAAATTTACCCCAAACCTACTTCCTAACCACTATAACACTGAGCCAGTTTTCTTTTCCTGTCCTCTTAAATCATTTTAAGGTCAGCTTGGGGATCTGTTATTTTCCCCCACAGAGCCTCATTATGTGAGTAGTAGTTTTTTCGTAATATCTTCTTGATGCAAATGTGGAATGATCAGTCTTGACGTCTGAATCAAATATGGCAGTCACGTCTGTGGGGTGACCACAATTGGTGCTATGAGCAGGATGTCTAGATGAACCAATGCCACAGAGGTTCTTTCTTCTCTTGCTTTTTCTTACTCATTTGCTTTGCTGCCTTCTGGTAAGTTTGTGCTTGGAGTGGCTGCCTACTAGCTAACCTGCTCTTTGAGCTGCACCACTGCCTGCTGGAGACCTTGTACTTTGAACTGGGCTGTTTAGTGTTGCACTTACTGAGTCCTACTGAGCCTCTGTTACAGATTTAACTAACCCAAGTTAGAAATTTTGATCATTGGCATTTAGAGACAAAAGTATGGTAATATGATCATCTTTAAAATAGCCCTGGATCCTGTGTGCCATACTGGACCAATCTGTGTGTCTCAGACTGAACTGTGTTTCTTGATTCCAGTACAATCCATAACGAAATTAGGCCCAGGGGAACAATTCTTACCCTAAGACCATGGGTTGTATGTCTCATCCAGGTGTTGGCTCCCATTTTACAGAGCACTCAAGGGGGAAGGCAGATACTCTGCACAATATATGGGTACATTTGGTGGTTATGTATATAGAGGAAAAACTGTTACTAGGTGGCAAGCTGAGAGGTCCTCACTAAAAACAAATGACTCAATAAAACCCTACAGAATGCTTCTGATATTGCCACTGTCCATGCTGTGTTACTGAGAAAGATCCTGATCCTCAGGGTTATAGGGGAAAATGCCCATGGCAACCCCATGAAACAGCAAAGGGATTAATTCAAACCTTATTTAAACCCGAGTTCCCCAAGAACAGTATAATAACCATTGCCCATAACCCTGATGATGCTGATTTAAGACTGTATGGAGAAAGAATCTTATATTTATGAGCAGAATAGAGGACCCCACCAAAGTATATCCTATGACTACCAAAAAGAAAAGAAAAGGAAAGAAAAAAGATGAAATAAGAAATAATGGGAGGCAGATGTGGCTCAGGTGATTGAGCTCCCATTTACCGTATGGAAGGCCCTGGGTTTGATTTCTGGAGCTTCCTGGTGAAGACAAGCTGGCCACGGAGAGCTGACAGCCTGCACCAGCCGCAGAGAGCTGACCGCAGACAGCGAGTGCAAACAAGGGGGTGGGGGTAGTAAATTTAAAAAGCAATAATAAAAAAATAAAAGGAAAGAAACTGAGGGAAAACAAAAGGAAAAAAGAAAAGAATCAGGAGGTGTAAATAAAAAAATGAAACACAGGTCCACAATTTGTTTCAACCCGAAATTCTAAATTTATTGTAACAAAATACACAACAAAAGGTATAGTTCTGGATTAACATTAACATCTGCTGAAATATACAGATTGTCTTAATCAGTAATGGTCCTCAAATTATAGTTATTTCTGGGGATCTCACTGACTATGAACAAGGTACCAATAATCTTAGCTGAGTTACTAATCAAAAATAGAGGACAAAATAGGTATGTCTCACTTAAAATGTTGAAACTATTGCCTTGCCTAAATTCACCATGTGATAGAACCCCTTGCCCTAAAATAGTCCAGAGTGGGAACAGATGCTCTGACCCAAAGAGTAATAAGTTAAAATTAAATTGACTTTTGTGCTTAAAATTTGCTTGAGGAATGAGATCCCATGGACCTTCTGCTCTCTTCTCAGTTATAATAGTTAGTAAGGCTCAATATAAATTAAATCATGACATTCAAGGATTTAAACCCATTTGAAATCCCAATTTGTCCTGCTATTAAACCTGGAAAGAACAAATAGCACACTATGATAGATTACTACGTGTGAACTTAATGCTACGCTGCTACACAGTAAGTCTTCTCTACCCAACGTTATTGAAAATGATTCCATTCAATCAGCAGCTAATAAACATGTACAGTGATAAACTTGACTAGTATATTATATCCAATGCCTACTTCAAAAGGCTCTTAGCTGCAGTTTGCCCTCACTTCTGAGGGCATGCAATCCATTTTACCCAAGTATACATTGGGTACCTCAGTAGCCCTACTATCATGCTCAAGCTATGAAGGCAAGCTTAAAGGCATTCAGCTTTCTCCAGGATAGAGATCAAACATTACCCTGATGTCATCCTCTTTCTCTGAGATTCATTTGATACATTCATTGAAGACATATTAATAATGCACAACAAGACGCTCATGAAAAGGGTATGGACAATTGCCCATACATAGTACAAAGCCCCATAGCCATTTAATTCCTGTAAATTATTTGATCGGCAGAGATCTGATCCATCCCTTATATTGTCTAAAAAAGCTATTGACCCACTCTCAGCACACACAATGTTAAAACAATCTTTTAGGCCTTTTTGGTTCTGGATGCATCATGTTACTCATTTTTAAATCTTACTTAGGCTCACGTATGCTGTTACTTGCAAATTGACCCACTACAAATGGGGACTCCTACAACCAAGGCTCTGGAATGTGTCCAAATTATAATATGAGCACTACCATTAGTGTGGTTCTCCCACCTCCCACGACAGAAACTTCTTTCTTATTATAAGGGGCTTTAGCAACTTCCTCTCATGTGTTCTAAAGTCTCTGGACTACCTATGACTGCTACAAGTTACCCATGGACATCTGGTTCAAGAAACTGCCTTCCTCTGCCCCATGTTATATGCCATTATAATAGTAATGCTGGTTGTGTATTGGGCTCTCTGGAAACAGAAACTCTGTAGACCCTGAGCCCATACCTTTGTACACAGCTTCCCATTATGAGTTGGGTCATGGCATCAAGACTCAACCATGGCCACTGAGTGTTCCTTCTGAAAATGGAAATTGTGTGCATAGGATAGAGCCAAAGCTGGGTACTCAGGTATATGCTACCTGCAGAAAAGAGTGTCCTCCCCATTCTCAGTCCCTTACCAGATGCCAGAGGAAGCACCCTTCTCCAAGACTTCTTGGCTATCCATAAAACCGCTAGGATCAACTAAGTGAACAGCCAATGAAATTTATATATTTTATTGATGACAGTATCATCATCACAAGAGACAGCTCTTGCTGGAGAGCTACTCTTTTTTTTTGACCCTCTAGCTGGGGCATCCCTGATCAATGATAAGATTCATTGGCCAGCTATGCTGGCCAAAATCCAGGCAGTTGTGCAAGCACTAGATGTCCCAGCCAGCAATCATCCCAATCTGTACATTTTATAGACACTTGAAGCCATCTGGTCTGGCCAATGGCAGCAGCAACAATTCTTAATCCACAATTGTTGCATTTTTGATAAAGAATTCTTGGAATCTCTTGCATCACAGATATCCAAAATACAAATCAAGGTCACACATATCATTTCATATAATAAACCTAAAATTAAAGGCCTCACAAAGACATGCCTTACCCCATTCAGAGATCCAGACATTATGTATAGTGACCAAGATACTTCCTTTCTCAAAATACACAATTCTGAGTTCTTATACATGGAATTCAGTAGAGCTTTCATCACACTGACTAGTCACAGGCTATAGGCCTTATAGTGCATGATAATGGCTTACTTAAATAAGTTGAAATTCAGATAATGAAATGGCACATTTCAATCATCAGTCAAACATCACAGGTGAATTATAAAAAAGAATCTGACTCAATTTTTTGACATCTGATCTCTTTCAAGGCCCACCATTCCCCTTCACCTTTGCTTCCTATCTTGATCAGCTGATGAGAAGCCCCAGTGCTCTTTCTGATAATGGCAAGAAGTCCCAAGGTTGCTAGAGTGGCCTGTGTGCACATGGCAGCTCTCACCCAAGTCTCACCACCCCATCCCAATAAAAGCCAATTTGCTCTTTTATTTCTGCCCTCTCAAACCACTTTGCAATCAGCCCAGAAGCCTGTCAGGCTTCCCATAAAGCCTCATTAAGTGAGTAATAAACCTTTTCATATCTCCTTGATACATGTGTGGCATTTTCAACCTCTACATCTGAACCAAATTTATATGGCAGTTCTAGCCTGCTCCTGTAGAATAACTACCATACAACTCAAAATAAGTCTTGAGTAAGAACTAAATCTATGAATCTCTTGGGAGAAAACATAGGAATAAATCTTCATGGCTTTGGCATAGGCAGTTATACTTTAGTTACAATATCAAAAACGCAAGCAACCAAAGAAAAGAAATAAATTGGATTTCATAAAGTGTAAAGCATGTGTTCTTCACAGGATGCCATAAAAAAAGTGGAAAAAAACCCCAAAGAATGGGTAAAACATTTGCATATCATATGTCTTATAATAGACTTGCATCATAGGATATGTAAAGAACCCTTGGAACTAAATAATAAGAAATGACTCAATTTTTAAAATGGGCAAAGGATTTGAATAGACATTGCTCCAAAGATACACAGTTATCCAATAAGCATTTGAAAAGCTGCTAAGCATAATTAAGCATTAGAAAAATACAATTCAAATCATTTAGATAGCTATATTTTAAAAGTTAAAAAATAACGAGTTTCAGAAAGGATGGGAAGAAACTGGAACCTCATTCATTGCTAGCTGGTATGTAAAATGGTGCCACCACTGGAAAATAGTTTGGCTTTGGCCAAAGGAATTCAATTCCTAGGTCTATATACAAGAATATTGAAACATATGTTTACTGAAAAAACATAGTGGCTTTATTCATAGTATCTGAAAGGTGGAAACAGCCCAAGTGTTCATCAAATGATGCATAAATTTTAAAAATGTGGTCTATCCATAGCATGGAATATTTTTCTACAAGAAAAAAGAATCAAGTACTGATATAGGCTGCAACATGGATGATACTTGAAAATAAAGTGCTAATTGAAAGAAGTCAGTCAAAAATAACACATATCTTTTATTATTTATAACAAATGCACCACCCCAAGGCAAGGTGTTAATAATAAGGTAGTATATGGGAATCCTGTATTTTATGCTTGATTGTTCTGCAAACCCCAAATTTCTCTAATAAATAATTCTTTAAAAATGAGAACACATATTGTCTGATTTCACTTATATGAAATGTATAGAAGGTTATTGTTTGTCAGGATCTGGGAGGAAGGAGAGATAAGGAGTGAATGCTGATGATACAGGGTTTCTTTAGGGGTGGTGAAAATGTGGTTAATTAGGGTTGCACAACTCTCAGTATACTAAAAAATATCAGTTCATACATTTTAAAGGGGTGGGTTTTATGGTATGTTAATTATATTTTAATAAACTGTTATAAAAAGGGGAATGGCACTTAAAATATGAAAAGATATTCAAGCTCATTCTTAATTTGATGAATGCAAGTCAAAGCTACACTGAGATAACATTTCCCATCTATTAATTTGGTAAAAATTAACACACTGTATTTGTGAGGCTATGTCATTTATTATTAGTCAGAAAACTGGCATAACCACTTTGAAGGAATATTTGGCAATATCTATTGAAAGTAGGTATGCATTTACCTTTTGACCCAACAGTCTCTATTCTTGGAATCATCCCTGAAGACATGCCTCCAACAATATAAAATACAAATGCACAAGATTAATTATTGCCTCACTGAAATTGCAAAATATTGAAAATAAACTAAATGCCCATAAATTTGATGGTGGTTGAGGAAATTATGTTACATCTACACAATGCAAGACAGTGGTGCTGCAAAAAATGAAGATCTATATGAACTTATATAAAGTGATTTCCAGAATATATTATTAATTGGGAGAAATGGCAGAAGAGTATCTAAAGTATGCCATTATTTGCATTTGAAGAAGTAAAAATAAGATATTGAGATATATACAGCATCTGTTTAATTGTATAAAACTTCACACACACACACAAAGTATAAACCAGTATAAACTAATGAGATTTTAATTCAGAGAGTTGGATGGCTAAAGTTGTATTGGATGGGGTGGGGTGGGAACAGAATATAAATGAGGGACACTTTTCTTAAAAAGTAAACTCTATTTCAATTAAAAAAAATAAGATAACAGACAAAACAAAACTTAACAAATTATGGAAGCATTACTTTAAAAAAATTGTCCAGGCACATTTATCTTATTTTTTTCAGTATACATTTTTGTACAGTTATTTTGTTAAAACTAGTTAAGTTTCACATACTCTATCTCTCAGAAAAAAAGTACATCACTTATTTGAATAGATTATTTATATAGTTGTTTTAGAACCACATTAAGAATCAACAGGGATGGGTGGGAAAAAAATCAAATGGAATGCAAACAGCAACCAGTAAAATTGAATTTCAAAAGAGTAACATAATCATTCTCAAGGGACCAGGAATGAGAGAGATAAGGAGGAATTAACCCAAATAACTTCTGAATACAGTTATTTGGGTTAATTAATACCATCAGGCTAAAATAGGAAACTGTAAACAAATATACTTGAGTTTGTAGGTTTGTTTTTCACTGAGGCATGGGTTAGCAATTTTGAAACTATCTTACTTGTATTCTAGGGTTAACAAATAAGTAAATACACTGTGGATAAAGAAAGCCATGTTTCTCGCTGTCAGAAAAGGAAGTGACAAGTGTGGAAAGGAGGTAGGTTAGAATGAACCCCATGGTGTTGAATTGGTTTTAATAGCTAGATGATTGATAAGTAAATTGATACATTGATACCTAGATATGTAGAGATAAATATAAAAGGTAGATAATGAAATAAATACAGATTTGTATGTGTGTGTGTTTTCCATTTCTCTCTCCCAAGTGAGTCCATAAGCAGTGACATCCAATTAGCAACAAGTATACCTAATCCCCTGCTTGTGATTTCTGAGTACCAATCTCCAATAAAAAGAACCAGAGCTCCTTGGAGAGATGGCTGATTCCAGTGCAAGCCAAAGAAAGTACAAGGGTAGTGTGGTACATCTTGTGTAAGAAAGTATGGAAGTGCTCAAAGAATGATGGAGACTTATCAAGAAGACAGAAGAGTCAGCTTGAAAGCAGTCCTGACGGATCAGTGGTATCTTCGTATAAAGTTTAAAATTCCACCTTACTCACCTTACTCAGCTTCATTGGGAAGCTGTAGTGAAAATGATAATATGACTGTGAATATCACTCTCTAGAGTCATGAAATGCATAACTCGTATAACTGTACTCAGAGGCACTGATTCATACAATGAAACATTAAACAACTTTAGGGAAGAATGAAGGAATCTTTCTGGGCTGATAGAGAAGTCCAAAATAAGATGGAAAACAGGATAATATGCTGTATAAGGGATGAAATAAAACTATATATTTTCATTTACTGTATTTGTGTAAAAACTCTGGAAATGCTAATAAAGTGCTTACCCTGCTCTTGGTCTAATAAGAGGCGTTACCTTGCTCTGGGTAGAGATTAACCATTATGGGTGCAGTGAGGCAACACTTTTCATTATGTACTTTGTATACTGTTTTAAGTTTTAAACCAAGTGTATATACAACTGAGCCAAAAGTAAAAATATCAATTAATAATACAGTGAACAGTCATAAACATAGATTCATGCAGGTGAGAGCAGGTTCAGAGGCAAAGAGTCCTAAAAAGATAATATTGCTAGTTCAGCCACTAAACATGCTTTTTCAATTTGATAGACATTGTTAAACTGTTGTCTTTCCTTGTTGGTACCAATTTGCACTCCACTATTAAATAATTATGTTCTTTCACCTACATTTTAACTAATCTGAATAATAACAATTTAAACAGGATTTTATAAAATCCTATGAGAAAAAACGGTGCTATATTATTGGCTGTATTTTTATTATATTTTATGAAATTGAACATTACTTTATGTTTATCAGCCATTCTTGTTCTTTGTTTCTTAGTTTTTCAGTTTATACATTTGGCTTTTTTTTGTTTGATATTACTTTCTGGAGATTATCTGTTTCATTCTGTTATGTGTGCTGGATGCATTTTCTCTTGGTTTGTTAATTGATTTTCACTGTGTGTTTTTTTTTTCAGATTTATTTTTATTTATTTCTCTCCCCTTCACCCCCCCCCCCCCAGTTGTCTGCTCTCTGTGTTCATTCACTGTGTGTTCTTCTGTGACCGCTTCTATCTTTATCAGCGGCACCGGGAATCTGTGTTTCTTTTTGTTGCATCATCTTGTGTCAGCTCTCCACATACGCGGCACCATTCCTGGGCAGGCTGCACTTTCTTTAGTGCTGGGCAGCTCCTCCTTATGGGGCGCACTCCTTGTGCGTGGGGCTCCCCTATGCGGGGGGGCACCCCTGAGTGGCAGGGCACTCCTTGCGTGCATCAACGCTGCACATGGGCCAGCTCCACACGGGTCAAGGGGCCCGGGGTTTGAACCGCGGACCTCCCATGTGGTAGGCAGACGCCCTATCCATTGGGCCAAGTCTGCTTCCTTCACTGTGTTTCTTGTTCTTCAATAATACAAAGGTTTTTAATTTTGTGTAAGTCCTTTTTTTGTTCCATACAGCTTCTAGATGGTGTAACATTAATTTTTTCAATATTTTATTCTACTATATATAGAGCTTTTTATTCCCATATATTTTTTCATCCATTTGAATAGTATGTGGTGTGGTTTGGGACTTATATTTTTAAATAGGGAAGTTGATTTTCCCAATGCTGGTTATTAAAGTGTGCATTTTTCTATTGGTCTGAAATATAAGTTTTACCATAACTACATGGATATAGTTTTGGGACCTATGCTGAATAATTATTTTCTAAAGTTTAATAATTAATGGCTATTACTCTCCAAATACTAGTTCACACTAATTTTGTACACTACCACCTTATTCATTGTTTTTCAAGATCCACATTCTAATGTAGAAGAAGTTATATTTGCATTTCTTTGATTTGAGCACTAACCATTATTTTGACACTGTATATTTGGCTAATCATAGCAATATTTTGACCACAACTCCACCTCGCTTTAACATATCCAAGTATTTAGTGTTAATTCTGGTTCTCTAAAGTAACAGTACCATAGTGAAAATGGTTGTTTATTCAAATCTGTCACTCTCTCACACCTCGAATAGTTGTGGAACATTGATTTTTTTGACAAAACAACCTGCAAGTTCTTTTGCATTTAAATTATTTATGTGTATTTATCAAATCAAAGTTTAAAAGTTCTCTCCTCCTGAAACCCCTCTGCCATCTCCCTTTTTGCTTTTGAAGCTGCTTCTTTTGACCCCTATCAGAGTATTTGCTCCACATTGTCAGTGCTTTGGTCAATCTACCCTACTAGAACACACACCTGAAGAACAGAAAGTGTGTCTTCATTCACTTTTGTATTTATAACACCTAGTACACATTCCAAAAGATAGTACCTTCTCGGCAAGTGTTAACTGGATTTCTTGAAAAAAGCCTTCCCTTCTAATTTTTTAGTCCCTAGGGCATAACCTCCTTGCTTATTGTAAACAATTTTAAAGATTTTCTAGTAATCTTTTTCTGTCATAAAAATGATTATCACGATTCAGTGTGATGTTAAGTAGGAAGAAGTAACAAGAAACGTAATACATATGCTACAGCAGGAAGAGGTTCCGGATTTGAACGAAAGCCAGGTAACTCATATAGGAGGGACCTTCCTTCATGTCACTCGCTCAGTTACTACACTGGAGGAAAAAAATTGGCATATCAGTCAGGCCTTATTTTACAGATCTCCCATAGAGATGGAAATTGATTGTAAACATAGGTTTTGTGTAGGTCTGCCAAATTCTTCAGAAGAATCAGTCACTCTCATGAGAATTCAATTAACAGTGAACTGTCTGATCACAAAACACGCTTGGCTTTGCCACCTTGTTGAGGAAATGATTTCATTCTGTATCATTTGCTCTGACCCGTGCTATTTCCCCTAACACCCACATATTTATTTAGCAGTAAAATCACTGTCACAGGGAAAAAGAACCATGGGTTTTCAAGTCCCATAAACTAGACTTGAAGCTTTATTATTTCCGTTCGGACAGCTGCTGACTCTACAGATTGGGAGAGGTCCCACAATTAGACACTCTTATAGAACTTTCTATGCCATGTTATTTACTTGTATGTGGTTATTTAATTATCGTCCCTTTTGTTGTTGCTTACTTGTGGATTCCCCATTCCCAGCAGAGCAGCTAACAAAGTGTAGACACTCAATAAACATTTTGTATATGGTTTGGGTGAGTTAGTTTTCTCATGTAGAATAAAAATAGTAATACCTCAATAAGAGCTTTGAAGATTCAGTATCTTGAAGGGCATAAAGTATGTAGTATATTGTCTAGGACAAACATGTCCTACACACGCATTGTTTTCTCCTCACTGATAATGGCCATGGCCCTGAAAACCAAGATTAACATCTCATGTAAAGCTGTAAGGAGTCAGTCCACATTGAGTCCCCTTCCCTCCTTTTTGAGCCTACATCTGCAATGTCCAGTGTCCAGGTGTCATATCACCCCACAGCTCTACCTGTGTATTCTGTGCATCATTCTCCTATAGTCTCCACCTCCCACACACAACACATGACCATGTGGTAAGTAAGTTTCACATGTCTGGAACATCATTGCTTCAGGGGATCATGTAATGGAGAAAGCAGAATGACTGACGCAGCATTCACTGGTGAGCGGGTGTGCCAATAACCAACCTTCCATGTATGCTGACCTTTTTTACCCTCTGGCACGTCGTTTCTTTCAGTTCTCTAATAGGGTATATAGAGCAATTGCTTAAAGAGGCGAAGCTAGATCAGGTTTCTAGCCTTTGATTTCTTGTAGAATGTTCCTTTTATTAAATATTTTCTGGTTATTTGTTTTTCTCCTAGGTTATTCTTATAAGGGTAATAATTTTATTGGAAATGAGCTTTTCATGAACTTGTTAATTACTTCAATAATTGCATGTTGATTGCAATAGAATATTGGAAATAATCTAAATATTCTTCAGGAGGAGAATGGATAAACAAATGGTGCTAAATTTATAGCAATCCGTTATTGAATGAATTAGATCTATAGATATCAACATGAATGAATGCAAAAATAATGGTGAAAGAAAAATGAAATTATTATAAAATTTTTTTTCTTGGTACTATGACATATTTTATGCTCATCCCAGATAAACAATTTCTTTTAAAGCTGTTAAATGAAATTAGGCTTTAAGTGGGCAAGAAACACTTCTTTCTACTCGAAATTTTAAATTGTATTATCATAGTAGCTCAAAGTAGTAGAGCAGTACATGTTTATTTCATACATGAATGGAATACCAAATAAATGACAAAAATGAATAAAGCAATCAATGAAAATGAAGGCACAAGTGAAGGCACTAACCTAGTACTGAGTTTCTCCAGGAAGCCACTACTTCCTTTTTCATTCCTGACAATTTGTGTCAGGCCTGGGACTGCACTCACAATGTGTGACCATGTTCTTCCAACAGGGCAGTTGTCACACGGTGGTTCCATACTGCAAAGATCCGTTTTATGTATGATAGCTAAGTTCGTTTGTCATCTTGGCTAGGTTATGGTGTCCAGTTGTTGGGTAGAGAAAGCACTGGCCTGATTGTTACTGTGAAGGTATTTTGTGAATTTCAATTAGTAGTCAGTTAGTTGCATCTATGGCTGATTACTTCTACATCAACGAAGAAGATTGCCTTCAGCAACGGGAAAAGTCTCAAACAATCAATTGAAGGTCTTCAAGGAGAACTGGTGATTTCAGCAGTCAGAAGAATTTCATCTTTACTTTAGCCAGCCAGCTTTTCCAAGGGAATTCTTCGAAACCTTCACTAGAGTTCCCAACCTGTGGCCTGCCCTATGGAATTTGGACTTGCCAATCCCCAGGGTTGCATAAGCCAATTCCTATAATAAATCTCATAATATTTGCATGTATATTTAGTCAGCTACGCTCCCCTGGAGGACACTGACTAACACAGGGTACATCACCTTAATTATATGGCTACTAAAAATGGCAAGCAATGTCTTGTATTCTCCCATACCCCCCAAAACTTCAAAGTTACCATTTTAGAAATAATCGCGAATACAATGACATTTTTAATATCCATATTCACAAGAATAACTTACTGATAAAAAGGATAATAGGAATGAGGTCAAATGGTATTATTTTCTCGCATAGATTCTAATTTATACCTCCGGTTTAACAGAGCCTAGAGTCTTGCAAAGGAGAAAACAACTGAATGAGTAGCTGAAAATGATTCAAGATGAGAGTCACCAATATTGAATTTACATTTTGTCCTTTTACAATGCCTTTTTGTGAAAGATCTTGTCTTTCATTGAGTAACGTTTTGGGTTCAAAGCCTAAAATTATACTTACTTTGAAAAGAAAGTCTAAACAGTACAAACAGGACTTACCCCACTCAGCTAACAATGAGTTGAAGAAGATCAACTACCACACCATGGAGCCAAGAGTGCCTACAACTGAAAGCAGGAGGATTGCATCCAGCATCCATGTGGAATCTAAGCCCCCTCTTGATATAGATGTGGAGTGGATACAACCATTCCGAGGTCCACAGGATGGAGGAATAGAGTTTGGATTAGAGTGGACTTACTGATATTCTATTCACAAACTATTGTGATTAGTAACCGAAGAAAATGTGGCATTGGTGTGGAGAAAGTGGCCATGGTGGCTGCTGGGGGTAGGGAGTGGGAAGAAGAGAAGAGATGTGGGGCGTTTTTGGGACTTGGAGTTGTCCTGGGTGGTGCTGCAAGGACAATTACCGGACATTGTATGTCCTCCCATGGCCCACTGGGTGGAATGTGGAAGAGTATGGGCTATGATGTGGACCATTGACCATGAGGTGCAGCGGTGCTCAGAGATATCTTCACCAAATGCAATGAATGTCTCATGATGATGGAGGAGATTGTTGCTATGGGGGGAGGAGTGGGGTAAGGAAGGTGGGGGGTATATGGGGACCTCATATTTTTTTAATGTAATATTAAAAAAATAAATAAAGACAAAAAAAAATCCTCTGGGAATGTTTGAGATAAATCAAGAAAAAAGGAAGACCTATTAAGAAAGAAACAAAGATAAATTTATGCTGTCTGGCAAAAAAAAAAAGTGAAAAAATGAGGACATTGGGGAAAAAATTGTAAATTGATGGACTCTTGCTTCTTCATTTCAAATTTTCTTTTAAATTTCCAGCATTCTTTCCTTCTCATTGAAGCTGTACTCATGATTCCGAAGAATTTTCATGTTGCCAACTCTAAGCCCAAATTGGTTAATACACAGAATAAATTCCCTTAAAAAGCTAGAGTGGGGAAGCATGTACTAAAATATACATTATATATGTATAAGTGTGTATATATATTTAGCATAGGAAAATGTACTAATGGATTTTTTTCTGTACAATTTTTAAGTTCAGCAACTTTTCAAGGATTTACATAGCTTATGCTTTAAAATTCTTTTAAATGTTTTTACATTGAAATCATAATGTAAGAATGCATTAAAAAAAAACTTAACCCAATTAAAACCCATTAAAACCTAAACCCACCTTAACCCACTTTTTTAAGTGTTTATCTAGGCACCTCTATTCTTTGTCTTTTCTTCTGTTTTTGTTTATCAATGTAGTTTACCATAAAACTGCAGTATAATCACTGAATACCTATTAAGTTAGGGTAATGTGAAAATTCCCCACAGCAGAAAATATTTTCTTAGAGAAGATTATTTTTCCAGGTTAGCTGGATATTTGTTTTTACTCATGGATCTTTAATAATAAACTCACTACCCAGTGTCTCAATAGAGTCTGCACAAAGGTGGGCTGGAAGCAGGAATATTAATGAAGTAGGAGTACAACCCATTTAAAGTACAGAAAACTTTAGGATTGTCTTTTATTTCACAATTATATATGCTACCAAAGTGTTGTTTGATCTTTTGAGGGAGAGAAGGATTGAGTTAGACTAAAAGTTGAGAAGATTACTTCTAGCATTAGCTGTTCTCATGCATTCCCGGATATTTAAAGGGGAGAGTTACAATCATTAAGAAGAAAATTAAGACTTTATCCCAAATCCTGCTGAACTCCAAAGAGAGTTTTCCTCAAGAGGCATTGTACTGGCAACCTGTGCTGGCACCTGCCTGTAAACTCCATGCTTTTTCCTGTAGACCCTGATCAGGAGATCCTGATTTTACAGTCTTCTAAGCCCAATGCCAAAACTTAATTGTTCTTTCTGAAATAGGTCATATTCCTTTCTGAAATAGTGTCCCTTGAGGTAAATGTAGTTCAAGGGGAACCCAGACTGCTTTTCAAGTTCATGAGCTAAATACCTCTCTGGTCATTTTTAATTTACCTCCCAACTGTTACCTTGACACTCTTTTACTGTGTGAATGGGCTACAATTCTATATGGCAAATTGCAATGTGCCAGGCTACACCTTGAGAAATGAGGAGCAAACTTTCCCACTTCCCTCAGCAATGTGATACCTGCAAATTCTATTCTCTCTGAATTATTGATTCTTCCCTGAAATTTTTAAGCACTGGCGGAAGGGAAATGCTGAGAGAGGGCAATATAGAAGAGTCTTATACAACTTCTCTTCTCTAGGATTTTTTTCCATCTCTCTTCTGCTTTCCTCCCAGCTCTGGCACCAGAAAGCCTTTGTACTTCCCATTCCTGCCTGATGAAAACCTCTCAGATCTTAACCCCTTCCCTGGGGACACTAATGGTGGAAGGGCTTCAAGGAAAGAAAAGAAGCCTGTAAATTCAATTGGGAGATATTACAAATAGAAGAAGACCAGCACAGTGGGAATCAAGCTTGGCTTTCAGATCTCTGGCAAGAGCAATTGTGTGGATGGCCATTTTTTCTGATATGGACAGACCAGAGGAGTTGTTGGAGGCTGGGGCCTCAAAAATTCTATTTTGCATGTGAAAAGATGCTTCTGAGACATCTTGATGGTGATGTTAAGTAAGTAATCAGATATGCCAGTCTGAAGCTCAGCAGACACTTCTGCAGGGGAAAAAAACCCAAATCTTTAGGGGTTATAGCCTATCCATTACATTTAAAGCCAAAAAGGACGAAGGACATCAACTGAGAAAGAAAAGACTCAATATTGATTGCTAAGAGATGACAATATTTAGGGGGTATGGGGAAGAGATCTGTCAGCAATGGAGACTGAAAGGAAGCAACTCAGGAGGTAGGAGGAAAGCAAAGCTCTCTCTATGTATACACACACATGCATACACACACACACACATACATATATATGCTTATCCACATGCATAAAAGAGACACAGACACAAATATTTTACTGCACTTTCTACGTGCTAAGGACTAAAGGTCTCATAATACTCCCTGAAGTGAACAATGAGTTGAACAGGTGGTCCTCCAGCCAGAGTTCTTCACCTCCTATGATGCGTTTAGCATTTTTTCCATTTCTCTATCATAGCCTTGCCTACTTTTATGTAGTTGTATTCTTTAGTCCCCTTCGTACCAGTTGCACATTCCTATGGGTAGAGACTATGACTTTTCCTTTCTGTCTTTGGCAGGACCCGGTATATGGCAGGTGCTCAGTGTCTATTAATTGGAATGGCTCTTTAAAGCAATGAATCCTATCAGCTGCCCAACACCATATCCAACAAAGACTGCCACTCACAGCCTCATACCGTGCTATGTTCTATGTGCCCCATTCTGGACTGTAAACTTACCTGTGCATTGTCTAGGATTTTCAGGTTCTTCTGCTATTGGCCTTTTATTTTCCCACCCCAGAAACTGATTAAGAAACAAACATTAACTTCTATGGGTATTTTACATACATGGCTGGAAAAAGCTCTAGAGAATAAGAGGGAAAAATGCCAGATGCTGGGAAGACATCCAGAAAAGCCTTTTCTGGAAACTAACTCCTTTCTTGTTCCTATTTTTAAAAGCAGAAATGGCTCTTTGGAGAGAAAAACAAATATGAAGTGTGTATGTTCGCACTGTAGCTACTAGGGTAGAGGCAAAGGGAAACAATGGAGTTGCCTTGACTGGAACTGTAACTTGACTGCGATAATCACTGCTCTTACTTTCCTCTCCCTTGAACATCTACTAGTCCAGAGTGACTTATGGAAGAAGTGAAAAAGAAAAAAAAAGGCAATTTAGTAAGATTTAGTAAGAAGAGTATCCTGCTATTTTTAGGGCCAGAATAATTATCTTAGCATGTTATCTGCTTCATTCTTGATAATTCAAGTATATATTTATATCCAATCACTGGTTACTTTAACTCAAAACAACACATTACAATAACATTATGGTGAAATCCCAGAACTTAATAAGTAATATAAATTAAAATTCTACTTCTTACAGTTCCCTTAAATCAGGATTTTATTTTAAACAGGATTACTTTCATTTTCTTAATATATATGTGTGTACTGTGGGACAAATACTCCAATAAATGAGTCATTTCTTATCTAATCCTGATCTTTAGTTCCATTATAAGCACAGTGCCCTTCCAATAGATTGTTCTAGAAAATTGTTGTGACACTGAGGAAAAAAAATGTTATCTACCTGAAACTTCATTAATTCCCTTATACATCATTTCAGTCATATATTAGAGGTGATTTCTGCTTAAACTATGTATAATATACCTATATATATGCAATTAAAGGAAAAAAGTTAAAAGAAATTGAAGATGGAGAAAAGAGAAGAGTATTATTCAGAAGCCAGGAAAGAGATAATCATTATTAAGGAGCATAATTATCTTTAAGTCTTTGGCATTGTTTTATTTTGGGATTTCTTCTTTTTTTTTTTTTTTTGGTCTGGATCAATCTAACGTGCACCTGGATGTCCTTCTGTGTCTAGTGTTTCTCCTTTCTGATTTTGATTCCATAGCTCTCTTTAAAAATACATGTTTGATCCGATAATTTCTCAGTGAATCCATTCAATGATGCTTCTGAGCAGGGTATGCTCCATCTTTGGTAGCCAGGCCCCAGAGCACTTGCCAGACTCATTCTGTGGCCTCGTTCCTGTGGGTTTCCTGAACTTGCTGTGCCCTCTCCTTCTTCTCGGTCTCGTCAAACAGCTCATTTTGCAGCTTTCCCTTTATTATCTGATATCCTTACCCCGAGTCCCAAAACCGTTTATTAAAAGACTTAAAACATTGCACTTTTTCTGACACATCTCCTCCTCTACTGGGCCCTGAGCTCCTCAAAGGAAAGGAATGTCTTTCATTCCTTGGGATCACCAGTCCCAAGAGCAGCACTTGACTGAGTAGCATTGGCACTATGTGAGTGCTTGTTGAATAAATGAATGGGTGAATGTGTGAATAGTAGACAGAGAGACAGAGAGAAAGAGGGCAAATAAAGAAGCACAAAAGGGTATCAGCTATTGGTGGAAGCATGCAGGTTTCAGAAAAGTGAACCTTTTAGAAATCATGAAGACCTAAATTATAGGATAAATATATAACTTGGCTTCATATATACAGGACATATACATATAAAATGTTTCTTCAACAGTTGTTCTTCAGAAGCATAAATGCCTTTTGGATACTTACTTCTTTTAGACCCTCAAATCTAAAAGCATATGTTGAACTGTAATTCAGTGAGAGCATTTCTTTGGGGAACTAAATTAATGCTGTCAAAATAAGTTTCTTTCTGATGATTTAAGCTGATATCAGATTGAACTCAGAAAAACTAGAGAAATGAATGATTAGCTTGTCCCTAAAGGCTTACCTAATATACTACTCTCCCAGTTGGTCTTTCGACAAGAGCTGAACAGTACTTCAAGACTACACAGCCTTGCAAGTGACTCAAGAAATATATATTCCTTCTTGTTCACTAAAAAGAAGTGCCATATGCTTTAGATATCCTAAAGTTAATCTAACAGAAGAGCTTTCCTATTTTAGAGAAAGAGGAATTGGCTACCTCTTTAAGTAAATTATAAAGCACAGCCTTAAGTTGACTAGCATTTATTTACATTTAATTTCTTAAATGGAGCCATACTTTCACATTTCCTTTTCACATTTTAAATAATTTCTTGTTTTAGTAACAAGTCAAAGAGGATGATCAAATTGTATGCATTTTACTAATGAAGGCTAGTAATGGGTATTTGCTGTGTAAGTGATGTGTAATTGTTGAACACATTTTTCCCTTTCTTTGGTAGCCTGGACACTATTTGAGGAGTCATGGTCATTTATCTCTATATCAACCAGTAGGCAGACAATGTTTTTATTCTGTTTGCTTTTTAATTCTACTTCTTATTTTTAAAAATACTGTAGATAGAACAGAGTAAGTAAACACCCTTATGTTAGGGCATAACAAGACTTCAAGACTTTAAAATAAAACCAAGTGGGTTTTTTTTTTTTTGACAATTAACATTAAATATTTATAATGGAAACTCTATGGAATGCTTTAGTTTGCTCTATAATTCTTTCTTCATATAATCCTTTAGCCTCATTGCAGCCCAAAATGTGACCTCTAGAGAACTAAAGTGTGAGGGCAGTGGGCAAAGCCAGATAGGCTTTCTCCCAGAAAATGAATGCATATTGAGTCATTATTTTTATTACTGCCATGTCCTTTGGCTGTGTTTGAATGTTTACTATTCATATTCAACTCGTTTGTTCTCAGTTTTCCCTGGATCTGACTTATTAACAGCCCTTAGAGCCTTGGAATACTTCCTTCAGGTTCCAGCACTGGACATACCTGTTTTTTCCTACCTTTCTGACGGATACATTTAAAGTTCCTTTGTTGGCCCCCTGTCAATTAGAGGTGAAGTGGACATCACCATCCCTGAATGCTCACGATTGGGGAAAGAACTATGGACCAAAGTAGACTTACTGGTATTCTGCTATAGACTTATTGAGATTCTAGCAATGGAAGAACTTATGTCATTGATGTGGAGGCAGCGGCCATTGGAGGTTCTGAGGGCAGGGAGCAGGAAAAACAGGCTTAATATGGGGACGTTTTCGGAACTTGGAATTGTCCTGAATGACATTGCAAATACAGTTACAGATCATTATATATCTTGCCATAACCTACAGAATTGGGTAGGAGCAAGTGAATTACAATGTAAACTATAGTCCATGCTCAGTGGCAATGCTCTAAAATGTGTTCATCGATTGTAATGAATGTACCACACTAATAAGGGATGTTGTTAATGTGGGAAAACGTGGGAGGAGTAGGGAGTGGGGCATATGGGAATCCCTTTTATTTTTTTATGTAATCTTTCTGTAATCTAAGTATCTTTAAAAAAATTAAAAATATATTAAAAAAACAAGGACATAGCACTGAAAAAGCATGTGTTTTATGGTTTTAAAAACGAATCAATATACTGTTTTCACTGTTCACTAAGTGATTTCTGTGTTTTAACTTTAATTGTAAATCAATATAAGTACACAATACTGAATTAAGAATGTATTCTACATATTTTACAAAATTAATAAAGATAGTGTTTTCATAGTTTAAAAAAATGTTCCTTTGTTGGTACTTCCGTACCTTCCTCAACAAAACAGGTTCTTAGAGCTGGTATTAACAAAAGCCAGTATAAAAAAGTAGTGGATTCTTGGGGAAATATTGTGAAATTCTTCTACAAAATGGTTTAAAAATGCATACAACTACATAAAATTATAAAAATTCTTCTATGGAATGATTTAAAAATGCCCACACCATTGTCATATACACTACATGCTTATGAGCATACATTTTTTCTGAAGAATTTTTAAATATATAATTAGCAATCACATTCAGCCAGTGTCAATGTATGTAGAGAATCTGAATTGTTAATGTGGAAGATGACAGTATATAGGAAATTTACATATTGTATAAAAATATTTACACCCCAGTTACTTTGGCTCTCCCTTTCCTCCTTATGTATCTTTCTATACAATATTTTTTAGCTTATTTTGTGGGCTATGAATTGAAAACTCTAAATTTTAGGGTTAGCTGGTGGAAAGAACTGTTGTTAAAGTAGTTCTGCTTTAGTTTTTGCCTGATTGTATTCCCCAGTAAAGGCTTAGAATATGTTAAAATGCAAACCTGGCTGAGTTTCTGGGCTTATGCTTTTATCTTCTTTACAAAGGGAACAAAGTTCCAATATGATAAAGGAGTCATTTTGTATATTTAGTGTCATCAGTCAACAATCATACCTTACAAGAGCACACACCATTCTCATACATAGTACATGCCTATGAGCATACATTTTTTTCCTGAAGAATTTTAAAATGTAGAATCAGCAAATCACATTTATATTTAATTTACATGAAAGTAAACAAAGTATAAATTGACTTTAAAAGATTAGGCTGGAATAAAATTATATACTCATATGGTGTGTTATATATGATACTTGTTCAGGCCTATTTAAAGCAGGTCAAAACACTGATAAAATTCTAAGAATTCATTTATGAATTCCATTTCTATTTAACCTAACACAATTTAAACGTATTTTGTATTTTTCTAGTCTTCAAGGAAAAGACTTTAGTTGACTTAGGATCTACCTATTCAGCATCACACAAATCCTCAGAAGAAATTACTTGTAGACAATATGAGCTTTTCATAAGCATGCATGTTCAACTTCTTCCTTCCAAAATTGCCAATTGTCCAGTTGCTGTTTTCAGCATATTTTTTAAAAATGAATTATTTATACAGGTGCTTGCTGAAAATGAAACACCCTTCAGAAATGAAACTAAAAACATTGTAAATCTGAAGAGCCTGTGTGCCCAAATATCGTAGGATCATCCTCTGTCTTGGAGATCATGGCTTTTCATATTTCCCATTATTACATTGTATATTGTACATACTAGGTTTTCTGGGATGCCTCACCACATTCACGATCGCCCAGAAATTTTCTAAACTGACCAAGGCATACAATCTTGTCACTGAGAAAAAGTACAGTCTCCTAAAATTATAAAGTCATTTTAATTTGAATAGATTCCCTCCACACATTAATTTTATTGTGTGGATTGCTTTTCAGAAAATCAGCTTCTTATACTAAAAAAGCACTCAGTTTATCTGTTGAGTTTTCTACTGTTGTGGGGGAAATACATTTTTCCATGACACAGTGCTTGTCCTTTCAAACTTCTCATTTGTGTATTCAAATGTCTATTTGATGTCTACATTTGGATGTCCAATAGTCATCTTCTGAGCGTCTAAACTTTCCACTTAACCCACTTCTACTAACAACAGCCTTCTCCATCTAGATGCTGGATGTTGCAACATGTAACCTTCTCATCGCAGTAACTGAACACAATAAAGGCTCATCCCTTGTTCACATCACGTGTATAATACAACCTAGGGAAGGCTCTGTTAGTGGAGGTCAAACCTGATGAGGTCCCCCATCTTGTAGCTGCACCATTTCGAGTATGTATCTTCTGAGGTCACAATGAAAGGGGATCACTGTGTTAGAGAAGGTACAACTGCCTTTTAACTGCTGGGGTCTGGAACTAAAGCAAACCAATTCCTCTCACAGTCCACTGATCAGAAGCACTTCTCAGGACCCTATTTAATAGCAAGAACTTTTGTTCAGTTGCTTAGAAGAAAATTTTTGAATTAATCATTAATCTTTTTCATTCTTTCACACCCCAAATCTAATCCTTCCGGAAATCCTGACAGCTCTACCTTCAAAAGACATGCCATATCCAGCCACTTTTCACTACCTTTACTGAAACCATCTTGGTATGAACCATAATAATCTCATTTGGACTTTTGCCCTTCTTTTACCCTTGGTCCTTCTCAGTACAGAAGCCTGAATGATCCATTTGAAAATGTGTCAGAGGATGTCACTTCTCTGCTCAAAACCCTGCAATGGCTCCTCACTCCCACCCCACTTGTTTCATCCAGAATAAAATCTGTCCACATTTTCCTGTCTATATGAGGAATTTCATGATGAAACACCCATAACATTTCTCATCTCTTTTTGTATTGCAGTCCTTGTTTTCACTCCACTTTAACCAAACTGGTGATTTGCTGTTCTTTGCTTATACAAAGCATACCCGCCCATCAGAGCTTTTGCGCCTGCTCTTCTCTTTGACTGGAATGTCCCTTTCCTATATAGCCTCATTGTTCATGTCTTTGCTCAGATGTCACTTCTTAGGGAGGCAGCTCCTGCTACCCCCTCTAAAATGACACTCTCTATAATCACCTTCATTTTTTCTCATTTCACTTTTTTAAATGGCAAGACTTTTCCTCTTCTAACATACTATATGATTTATTGGTTAGGTATATGTATTGGTTATTACCTTTCTCTCCAACAGAATGTAAGCACCATGGGAATACAACACTTTTGCCAGTTTTGTTCAATGATGAATCCCAAGTAGTTGGCAAAGAGTTAACACAACATGTATTTGTTGAATGAATAAAATAATTCTCACAAGAAACAAATGAAACAAATGACATCAGTTTTTCGACTTAAGCTAATTTTGGCAAGTGAGGAAATGGTTTCCAAAACCCTCTACACCTGGCCACCACTCCAATCTAACTGCAACACAAAAGCTTGCTATAGAAGTTTGCACGATAATATGAACTGATTTAAGAGATAAAAATATATGTTTAAAAGTAGTAAATTCTCATTCCCCACCTGTGCATTATATATTTTAAAGATTATCTGAAGCCAATTTATAATAAATATATGAGATCCTTCTACCCTCAGACAGCCTCTATCTTCCCACCACCCCCGACACACACACCGACCAGCTGTTCTATACTAAGAAAATGCAAACATATTTAATATTAGCCTAATTGAACCTGATTGGAGGACAGTTTGGCTGCCAAAATAATATGCATTCCTAAATCAAAGATGTATACAGGATGCTTGATCATCCCATGTTTGGATTGTCCCCTGTTCTTCATGCATATGGATCATTGAGTGTTGGCAGTATCTTATTTCCACATCAATATATTAGGCATTTCCCATGAAATGCTTCAGGATATGAGAATGTAACTATATGTCACATAGGTCTTGTTTCAAAAAATTAATCCCCACAAAGATTTTTTTTTTTTATTTTATTCCAGATGGTAGTGTATAATTCATTTTTCAGTCTAAAAAGTACTGCTGTCCAAATCAGGGCCCCAGCTCTCCAACCCTTGACTCCTGTGCTGATGATTATAACCCAAGAAAGCTTTAAAAAGATTACCTCCACATGTGTACTATATTGCTACAATAATACCAACAAAGCTTCAAATTCATGAGAATATGTGTAGCTGGATTTAAGAGACTGTCTCTTCAGAATACACATTTTAGGTTTCACACAAACCAGCTATGATTTTTGACTGTGGATAACTTTGCTTATTTTATACTTCAGTATTCAGTTTTCTCATGTACCTTTAGGTGATATTTATTTCATCCTATCTGGAATATAGTGGGCTAGTACTTTCCCGCCCAGAATTGCTGGGTTTCCTTACTCTGGAATATAAACTCTCTTCATTGTTCCTGATTCTTCTGCAGAGTTCTGAGCCTTTGCCCTGAAATAGAAGATTGGCATTTCATTGGGTGGGATGGGAACATAGGAGTGTCACCCAGAAGAATTTCTTTTTCTTGCTGGGTAAGTTTACCTGATGTAAATTTCCCTGTGATTTATTACTTGTATAATTCTCAGGAGTTGTCCCAGTGGGTTGGCCAGTCCTGAGTTTTAGCAAATGTAGGTTCACTCTCAGAATCTTTTGTACCGTTCCTTATTTGCCCAGCCTTGCCAAGGAGTTGCCAACTCTCTTATCTCAGATTCCAGATTCTCCTGGGAGGCTTGCTGGCGCCCCCTGGTGGGATCTGATTAAAAACTTTTTGAGAATTTATTCTGTATTTCAGTCTAATTTGGCAAAAACTCATTGAAGGTCTATGTTCCTAGAAGAAACTGGTAATGTTTTCTGCTTCTACAGGAAAGAGGCATTATTTTTCAATACCTATGAAGACTTCAGCAGCAAGATCACAAGGTCTATTGTTCATTAACAAGCACAGGGGTTGTTTCCTACAGCATGGTGGCCATCTCTTCATTCCTTCTGAAAACTTCAAATTCTCTTGTTGAAATAATGAAGGCGTTCTAGGGTTGGTACAGTCTCTTTCACAATCCCCTCTTCTTTCTCTCTTTCAAGCTCTCATTCCTTCACCTAAATTCACTTTGAAAGAAATAATAAATAATTGTAAATTTTTAATAAACGACTATATCTAAACCTATTTCTTGGCCCAAACACTATTCTAGACACTGGGGAGAAAAGATTTAATATGAAGCAAGACGCTCAGTGTCCCTATCCTCTTGCAGCACAGGATTCAGAAACGAAGCAAAATGTAACAGGAAAAATAAGAAAATTATTATGACTTTTATTTCCATTTTACCATAAACATAGTTTTTTTAAAAAAGAATTAAGGTTATATGATTTATCAGGGAGAAAGTATGGTGATTTTGCTTGCATCTTGCTGCAATAGTAAAGCATGTAAAATTAAATGCACTTACAGGGTAGTGCTTTGGGATGAATTATATTCCATGAAAAGACACGTTCAAGTTCTAATCACCAGTCTTATGCTTGTGATCTTATTTGAAAAGAGAGTCTTGGAAGATGTGGTTAGTTGAGATGAAGCTGTATTAGGGTGGACCCTAATCTATTATAAGAAGGGGAAATTTGAACAGACAGACAGACAGAAAGGAGAATGACATGTGATGGGGGGGACAGAGACTGAAATTCTGCAGCTGCAAGCCAAGGAGAGCCAAGGCTTGTCAGCAAACCACCAGAAACTAGAAAAGGCAAGGGCGCATTCTCCCTGCAGCTTCAGAAGGAGCCTGGCCTGCCGGCACCTTGATTTTGGACTGCTAGCCTCTTCCTCTGCAAGGTAATTAATTTCTATTGTCTTAACCATTCAGTTTGTGGTATATTATTTCTACAGCCCTAATTCAAGGAGTTCAAACTCTTTTCAATGTATTATTGGATATTAACGACTTTAATTAAAGCAATGTTACTTAATGCAGGAAATTTCTATATTTCTGTGGCATTTTCTCTTGACAAAACTGTCATGTACATGTGATAGGAAAATCTTATGGGCCTGAGAGGGCAGATACTTCCATTAAAACTGATGAACTAAGTTGTCCTTGATCTATTGAACATTCTGAATAAACTCTTCAGGCTGTGAACAGAGGACAATCTTACCCCTCTTCCCATTTTCCGTAGCTTTGTGGATCTAATATTCCTTGCTCCACAATGCAGCTCTTGCAGGAATCGTAGTTTTACCCAAGACGTTTTCCCTAATTACTGTTATGAGTCACCTTCACGGGGTTCTCCAAGACGTCCTCACCCGGTTAGGATCTCCAGCTCCTTGGAAAGAAGTAATGCTTTCTTGCTGCTGATGCTTGTGGCCTTGTAAGGGCTTGGGTCTCTGGGGATATGCACCTCCAGAATCACCTTTTAAGAGAGTGCCAGGCTGGCTCCTTGCACAGAATTCATCCAAGTTCTCTGGGTCTTTGTTCCACCATACATAGAGATGTCTTCACCAGCAATGCAATCCTTCCAATCATCAGGCAGAGGTAGAGCATTGCCTCAAAACATTTAGAGATCATGCAGAGTCATGACCATTGGATTCTCTTTTAAAAGTTCTTCTCACTGACAACTTGGGGTGGGCGGATATGGGGTTACTGTGTCTCCACTGATGAGTCTCTCCAAAGAATTCAATCCTGGGAATTTCTCAATTGTTTATATAACTTTTAAGTGAAGATAACCAATGCTAGCAGAACCATGTGTAAAATCACTTGATAAGGGGTCTATAAATTCACTTTAAATAAGGGACAACTTGGACTCTTCTCAGCCTTTAGGAACTTCTGCCTTTCAATACAAAAGGATCCCTTTTTAACTGCCTAGTATACTTGCTTAATATAGAAGTTGTGAAAATTAAATTATGTACATAAAACATTTACCATAGCACCAGATACATGATAAATCTTTAGCAGAGAGTAACTATTAGCACTATTACTTAATAGCATGAACAACAAGGAGAGCTGAAGTGTACTCTTCATCAAACAGCATTGTGTTATCAATACAAAAATATATAAAACTAAATTAAATGGTCAATTATTTTTTCTTTATGAGGCTCTTAATTGGTCTTTGGTCATCTGCTTTATTGCACTTATTGTCTAAATATTATATATACATAAATAATGCACACATTCCATAATGAGTATAGAATATATTAAGCACTTAATAACTAGTTGATGGTTGGTTACTTATAATTAATATTTAATGATTAATTATAGATAATAATTCATGATCAAATTACTCTGGAGTTTAGCTATGGTCAGTATAAAATAAAATAACAGAGCAAATTCATAGAGTCAGGAACTAAAATACAGGTTATCAGGAACTGGGGTGGGGGAAGAGAATAAAGAGTTAATTCTTAATTGGTACGGTTTCTGTTTGGGTTGATTGAAAAGTTTTAGTAATGTACAGAGGTGAAGGTAATGCAACATTGTGAATGTAATTAATACCACTGAATTATATATCTGAATGTGGTTAAAAGGGAGAAATTTCACATGGTAGATATGTTGCTAGAACAAAAAGTTAATGGAGAAAACATCCATAGAACTGTACAACTCAAAAAGTGACCCCTAACTTAAAACTTTGGATCATAACTAATAGTATATTAATGTTAAAATGAGGGCAAATGTTTGGAAAATCTGTATTTTGTGCAAGATCTTTCTGTAAATCTGCAACTTCTCTAATTTTAAAAATGATAAATCAAAAACAAACAACAACAAAAAACTTTAATATTGTGATATGTAGTTTTTGATTAGCTCCATAACTAAGAACTTTAGAGGTGTAAAAAAAAAAACTTGTCTTTGAATATATATGAAGTAAAAAATATTAACACATGGGTCAAATTTTAAATGTTACCCACTGCTTAAAATTGCTTAATATATTATGCCTACTGTATTTTTAAGATAATGAAATTATTATTTTTTCTTTCTTATGGACTCTGGCTTAATGTTTTATGTTATAAAACTTGTGTTTGCATAAATTTTTGAATTTTTAAAATTTTGATTTTAGGATTTTTTTGGCAATTCTATTTGTTTCCTGAAAAAATATTTTTATTAAGACAAAATGTGAAAATACTAGGCAAGAAATAGGCTATAGTCCTTCATGTTGCATTTCATTTTCTTTTTTCTATTCATTAATAGAAGGATATAAAGTTTCCATTTATACTTTATCTTTGGCATCTATCATTTAATCAGTTTTTTACTATCAGTTCCTATTGTGTTCCCACATCTAGCATTTTCAGAGCTGTCCATCTTAATAAGCACTGGTTTATGGGTGGCTGCCCAGTAAAAAGGCATATCTGTGTACACATTTTTTAGACCAATTTATTTTCCCTTTGTCCTTTATAAAAATGAGTCCTCTCTTCCAGTTCCCGAAACAACATTGAACCAAACATTTACAAACATTTGGATGTGTGCATGGAATCATATACACCCCAAACCTAGTAAATGCCAAGAATAATAAAGCAGAACCATTACAATTCAAAAGCATAAATAATTACAACAAATCACATCTTTCTCAACATACCAAATAGCAGGCTTATTGCAGCAACACAATGTTCTGTATTGGGAATGTCTGCCAAGTGCAATTTTCATCTGCACACACAAGTTTATAGGGCTACTCACAAAGAGAATAATCTTGGTTGGAGTGTTGGAATGTTGGCAGTGTTTGGTTCCTTTTCCAGGAAAAAGGGGAAATTTCTAAATCACTTTGGATTGATGCTGTACCTGGCTGCATTATATTCTGGGAAGTATTTCTATGAATTTTTTTCTTTTCACCTATTAGAAATCAGCAAGATTTTCCTATAAGGAACATTATATGGTCCTGGAAGGAGGGGTAGGGGAAATGATGGCAAAATTGGAAGTTGGGACAGTCTGTGAATCAAGAGAATGGAAGTCCAGGTGAGGAATAGAATCTTCAGACTCCAATGTATTTTGCACCCATATGCCACATTGAAGGTTTCCAATGCATTCCACATCAATTAAAACACTTCCTTCACTAATGTCTTCATGAGGATACCACTCTTTCTTCATGGTGACCAACCTCCTAGCTGGAGGGCTCTGTTCCAGCTGTTCATATCTAACCCTGAGCTGAAGGTCCTCATAGCAATCACTCCCAGCTGCCCAGACTCTCTTACACATCGTGGCAGTTTGACATTATTTATGAATTCCAAAAAGAAATACAGATTATTATGTTTGTAAACCGGTCTGTTCCACTGGCTTGGTAACCCTTTGATTATATTAGATTCAGCCTAGCCGTCTGATTAATTTATGTTACAATTAGGATTGTATTCGACCACATTATAAGAGTGACTGAGCATCAAGTCCCAGCCCCCTTGGTCTTATAAAACAAACTCTCACATGAAAGTTGATACATAGAGAAGAAGAACACAGAGGAAGAGAGACAGCTCATTAGACATGGCAGAGGCCCAGGAAGAGAGATGAGCCTGATAGTCTACAACTGGCCTTGTGAAGAGAGCTGAAAAGCTGAGCCCAGAGAGAAATGAGCCCCAGGAAGAGAGATGAGCCTAATGCCAGCCCACAGCTGAGATCAGAAGAAGCTGGGACCACAGGGCCTTAAGAGGGAAGAAGGAAGGCTGAGCCCTCATAGACATAGACCACCATCTTGCATCAACACATGGCAACAGACTTTGGAAGAAAAAGTACCTCCTATGGTACCTTAAGTTGGACTCTTTAGGGCTTTGTGACTGTAAGCTTCTATCCCAAATAAATACCCTTTATAAAAGCCAACAGATTTCTGGTATTTTGCATCAGCACCCCTTTGGCTGACTAATATACATATCATCATAAATTTCTATTTCTTGGCAACCCTGAGTCAATATGCCGTTGGAGAATTGGCATGTCTCTTTGCTATCCAGTGGAATTCCAAGTGCAAAATAGCCAAACTTCGGGAGAGACACTATTAGACAATGCAGCATGTTAGGGCATGCACAGGATTTTCTTTCCATGTAGTTACTCTTTCTGGTATCTGGTGGAATAATTATTCTAAACCTTTGACACAGTCTTGGTTGGAGGACTGGAAAAAGAATTAGGCCAGAGAGTAGCTCACCTTCTCTCCATCTCCTCTAGTATGCCAAAGAGTCTTCTGCTCTCCAGCTATGGTAATTGTTCCTTTTCATTTTGAGTTTTTTCCCTTTGTATTTTAAATCAAACTGCTTGGGTTGGGAGTAGCCTTAAAAGCTTTCTAGTTCAAACCTAGCATGTTATGGAGTAGAAATTCAGAGACATAAATGATAAGTCAAAGACCAAACAGCTGATTAACGGCAGGGCCAGGATTGTGGCGCACGTTTTCTGACTCCTCACAATTCTCTATCACGTGACAGTTGATATTTGATGTTGGTCACTTTGTCAAGTTTAAATGGCTTCTTCTTCCTGTTTAACTTTTTTTTTTCTTTGAGGTACGGGCCAGGGATTGACGCCAGGACCTCTAATGTGGGAAGCCGGCGCGCCATCACTGAGCCACATCAGCTCCACTGAGTTGGCCTTTTTCTTTGTTTGCTTGCTGTTATGTTTCCTTGTTTTTAGGGGAAACCAGGGCAGATCCCAGGACCTCCCATGTGGGAAGCAGGCGCCCAACAGCTTGAGCAGCATCTGCTCCCTCCTGTTAACTTTAACTCAAAGGCAGGAACCAGAACTTACATGTGTATTAAATCCTCTGTTTTACCTCAAAGAGAGAATACAATTAACAGTAATTAACAGTATTGCTAGTTGTTAGCATTTATATAAGGCTACATAAGGTTTATTTAAAGATAGGCACAGTTCAAAGTCTCTTCCACATATTAATTCATACCAATTCTCATAACAACACTATGAGAGAAGTGCTACTGTTATTTCCACTTTTACAAAATGAAGCAACTAGGCCAAAGTCAAAGAGCTAGTAAGTGGTATATAGCATTTGAACCTAGTAAATCCTGGGCCAAATTTTGCCTATAAGTGTGGATTCATTTATCTTACTCCTCCCCAGTCCCTAATTCATAAACACTGAGATTACTTTGAAGCTACACACAACTGGTTCTAAAAATGTATCATCGCAATCCAAATATTCTATGGTTTCCTGCTGAAATGTTTTATTTCAAGGAAGATCTGAGTGTTTAGAACAAATTACGTGTTGCTGAGTTGCTCTGGGCATGTGTGGGCATCTTAAAGTGAGTTATAAAACTCATATCATTTGTTTATCACAGAGATAAGCTTTCTATTTCCACTTGGTAAGTAAAATTTGAAAAGATAGAATGACTTAAACCTTATCTGGCAAGTAATGGAACCATGATTTGAATCTGGGATGCACATCTTTTCACCCCACCAGAAATGGGAAAATATGGTTGGGTTTCAAATAGTATAGGAAATAGCTCTTTAAGGTATTTGTCCCACTTGCTGGCAGTTTACAGTTTCTAACTTGATTGGCCTTGTAAGTTCATAATGTCACTTGTTAATCTCTTTCAGTTCCAAAAATAATATGGCATTTCTCTATTGGTTCTAGTATTTTATGTATTTTTCCAGGATACTGGTAAAAAAGTAAAATTTAGAAATATAATATTAAATACAAATGATGCATGTTATATTTCAAAGTTTTCATTTGAAAAAAAAAACATAGAAGGACCAATAAATCATTTTTTCCATCACTGGAAAAATGTATTATTGTATTATGAGGCATGTAGTTTTATGTTTTCATCTTTTTAATAATAAAATTGTTTTTACATGTAAGTTTTTTTAAGATATACCTTAATTCTTTTCAGGCCTGGATTGTCATGCCTAACTTTATAAGCGTGCTATTACCCTTCATCATTTAACACTGAAATGGCTTTGTTCCCTTTGAATCTTACTTGGTCATTTAAAAGGTAAGGGTTTTTTTTAAAGATTTATTTTTTTATTTATTTCTCTCCCTTCCCCTCCCCTGCCCAGGTGTCTGCTCTCTGTATCCATTCACTGTGTGTTCTTTTGAGTCCACTTATATTCTTGTAAGTAGCACCAGGAAACTGTGTCTCTTTGTTGCGACATCTTGTTGCCTCAGCTTTCCATATGTGCTGTGCCAATCCTGGGCAGGCTGCACTTTTTTTGCACAGGGCGGTTCTCCTTACGGGGCGCACTCCTTGCGCGTGGGGTTCCCCTATGCCGGGGACACTCCTGCGTGGCACGGCACTCCTTGCGCGCATCAGCACTGTGAGGGGGCCAGTTCACCACACGGGACAGGAGGCCCGGGGTTTGAACCACGGACCTCCCATGTGGTAGACAGATGCTCTATCAATTGAACCAAATCCACTTCCCAAGTTAACTTTTGATAGTTGTCTGCTTTGTCTTTAAGGACCTAAATCAATAATTGTTTACCTATTAATATCTAAATAGATACTATTAGGAGTATCTATTATTTCAAAAACTGAGGTCAAGCACCTCCTCCACCATCTTAAAGATGTTCTTAAGCCCCATTGCAGAGATGATCTCAATTAATAGAAAATCTATGAGTATTATTCCTGAAGGCTAGGTTTTAAGACCACAGGATCTTCTAAATCTGTATTTTGCAATCTTTCTGTCTCTTACACAAAGGTGACAGAAAGGAGGGAGTATGGTTTTTGTTATTTTGGGGTTTTTTTCTTTCGATCTCTGAGACTCTTAATTCTTTTCATAATTGTGTTTTGAGTCTCCAGCTCTAGCCATCTGTTTCTTTTCTCTGTTTACCTTCAATAGCCTATGTGTACTTCCTTTACCCTGCCCTTTACCATTCAGCCATGACTACAACTTAAATGATCAGCTAGAGACCTTCTTGATGGTGGCGGGGGAAGAGGCCGTGGTTCGTGTGTAGTTGTTTCTGACTTATTTAAATACGTGTTTGCACAGCAGGGATGGTATTAAATTGTGGCCTCCCCTGTTACTATCCCTCATAGCACCCATTCTTTCTCTTGCTAGCACATATGACCACTTAAAAATATTTTTTCTCTTATTTGTTTACTTATTTAATGCCCATCTTCCCCACTTAGTGTGTGTTCCAAGAAGGCAGAAATTATATTCAATTATTTTCTGCCCTATACCCCACACCTTAAACAATGACAGCCACAAGTATAGTTGTTGAGTAAATGGATCATTGCAGCAAGTGAAAGTGAATTAACTGATCTTTGTTTTAACCCAGTTTTCAAAATGGATTTATGAGCAATATCGGCATTTAATTAAGACTGTGTTGAACCTACTGTGTAGTGACAACAGCACTGGATTGAAACAGGATTGACACTGTTAGGGGTCAGGTGACACTCGCCTAATAGCTCTTTAGTCCTTCAACGTTCCAGTTCAGTTACCCAGAATCCCCTATTATATAATAGTCTACAGGGTCTGGAGTAGGCCCACAGATGTTCTGAAAAACTGTGATGGCATATGTGTCTACAGGGTCATGTAACATAGTGAAAATCCGCATTGTTTCAAAATATTTTAATAAATAATGAAGATTGCCATACAACAAATTAGAAAAAAGACCTCATAGAGAATCTGCTGGAACTTGTTTTAAGCAGCATCAAGGGCTATTTATAAGGAAAATGGAAAACAACACTTGCATAGATTTTGCCAAAAACTGTATTTTAAAAACAATGATTTGGCAAAAGAACAACATTATTGGAAATAGCCTACAGCTCTTTTGTGCTGTGGCTTTCTTCCAGCCTCCAAACCCCACTAAGGCATAGGCTGAAATTAAAAGTCAGTTTAAATAATTAAAGTAGAAAAAGATTTAATAATAGCCAGAATATGTGGAGACTTGAAATAGAGAGATGCTTTCACCTGTTTTCTCCCCTTCAAGTCTCCGTTGACCAATGTTTAAAATAAATATCCAGTTCTTTTCTTTCCCTCTTTTTGTTTTCCTTAAAATTATGCTGGCTTATAAATTCATCTATGTAAATTGTCTTTGATTTTACATTTTAGAATACCTCCTAAACATGTTTAAATACAGTTTGCTGCAGAGCCATTGGATGATATTGTAGAACAACCAAAAATTATCTCGCAAAAATATACATGCCACGGAAAAATTACCTTCTCAATTCTTTGTTTTCTCTTTTGGTAGCAATCTGGCAAACCATTTATTGGAGAATAATTTCCAATTATATTTATTTGCTTAAACACTAGATCATTTCAGTTTGATTGCTGTACTTAAATTATTAGGAGTTAGACTACATTATCCCTATATTTTGTTATTAGCCAATATTCCACCATAGTCACAGTGATATTATTGGACAACCCTTGAAATGATGACTTCAGGTTCACAGCTATGTCATTAGAACTACACAAGTATTTTGTCCAGCTTTGCATGTTTTGTTCTAGGAATAATTCAGGAAACAACTACTTTGCTTCTCTCTGTGTTTGCCAAAGGGGTGTTAATGGAAAGTACCAGAACTTTTATAAAGGGTATTTATTTGGGGTAGAAGCTTACAGCTACCAGGCCTTAAAGGGTCCACCTCAAGGTACCATAAGAGGTACTTTCTCACCCACTCTGTTGCCACGTGCTGATGCAAGATGGCGGGCCATGTCTGTGAGGGTTCAGCGTTCCTCCTTCCTATTAAGGCTCTGTGGTCCCAGCTTCTTCTGATCTCAGCTGTAGACTGGCACTCTCCCCAGGGCTCATTTCTTTCCCGTCTCAGGTGCTTTGGTCTCTCCACAAGGTCAGCTGTAGACTATCAGGCTCATTTCTCTCCTGGGGCCATGTCTATGGATCATTCTCTCCTCCTGTGTGTCTACTTCCATGTGAAAGTCTATTTTATCATCCCAAGGAGGCTGGCTGGCATTTGATGCTTGAGTCACACTATCATGACGTGATTGGATTGTCCTAATCTTAATTTAATCAGACGTCTCAGCTGAATCTAATACAATCAAAGGGTTCTCACACAACAGGAACAGACCAGTTTACAGATATGATCTATATTTCTTTTTGGAATCATAAATAATATAATACCAAAACCCTGGCTGACTCCCACTGCGGGCAGTCCATTTGTCTGTCTGTTTCATCATTCCCTGAAATTGTCTTATCAGCTGTGCCAAAGACAGGTAAAATAGCCAGGACTTGGTCATTCAAGGAATTGTAAGAATGGACATCTACTATGTCTTCTTAGCAAATGCCACTTTAGCCACCCATTTTGCAAAAATCGGATTTCTCTGATCTCTCTCTCTCTCTAATAATCTATTCAGCTACCAATTCTATTTATTAGCCTTCCCAAAGGCAGCCTAAAATTGCCACCTTCTTTCTGTCCTTAACACTATATCATTAACCAAAACCCATCCTTTCCAAGCATAGATGACAGATAATATTCTTCTAATTAGAATATTTCTCCTGCTCTCACCCTGTCACAAAAATACCATAGTGCCTTCCTAAAACTCTTAAGTCTGATCTTTCTTTTCCTATGGTTCCATTAGCATAAAATGGACTTAGTATGAAATGTAACGTAGCACACAAACTGGTTGTTTCCCACCTCCCTAATTATATCTCCCCCATGACGTTCCACTACCCACAACCTCGCCATCAGTGTGCTGCACCCACTGTCCTTATAGTTTCAGAAATGCACTGGGAAAGGTATCTTCTTTATCTATTTCCAATGTTAAAGTCTCCACCATATTAAACAAGAAAGAATAGCTCTGCCTCTTATCAAGACCCAAGGGATCAGAGAGCACATATATTACGTAAATGTAATGGATACATTTTGAATCTCATAATTTTAGACACATAATGGCCTGGTAACAGGTAGGCAGCGCAGGATTGCATTTGAAAGCATCAACTTCAGAGGCAGAAAGAACCTGCTTGATTCCCAGCCCTGCAATTTACTATTCGAGTAAACTTACGGAACTTACTTAGCCCAAGATAATACTATTTGTTCACTTGAAAAATTGAAGGTAATAATAATAAAGTGTTTCTCTGAGGATGTAAGGCATTAGTTTGGACTTGGATGTTCAACCCATGACAAGGAAAGAAAAGAAAAAACACAAATGCACCCACAGTATAACAGGGATATATTTTTTTCCTTCTATTCTTTGTTTTACCATTACAATCTTTGCCATTTGGGGCTTAATGCTTACAAGTTTTGTGTCCAAAGAATGCCAGGTTTTGTAATTTAGAATGTATGGAGTAAAAGTAAAATAAGGAATATGAGTTTCCCTAAAGACAATCATTAGGCAACAGTTTGGAAACTGCAAAGAAATGGTCATAAAAGTTTATTTTTATTTTTATTTTTTAATTTATTTTTTATTTTTTTGTCATCTTTATTTATTTTTTTAGTATTACATTAAAAAATATGAGGTCCCCATATACCCCCCACCACCCTCACCCCATTCCTTCCCCTGTAACAACAATTTCCATCATCATGAGACATTCATTGCATTTGGTGAATACATCTCTAAGCACTGCTGCACCTCATGGTCAATGGTCCACATCATAGCCCACACTCTCCCATGTTCCACTCAGTGGGCCATGGGAAGACCTACAATGTCCAGTAATTCTTACTGCAGCACCACCCAGGATAACTCCAAGTCCCAAAAATACCTCCACATCTCATCTCTTCCTCCCATTCCCCACACGCAGCAGCCACTATGGCCACTTTCTCCACACCAATGCCACATTTTCTTCGACTACTAATCACAATAGTTCATGAATAGAATATCAGTAAGTCCACTCTCATCCATATTCTATTCCTCCATCCTGTGGACCTTGGAATGGTTGTGTCCACTCCACATCTATATCAAGAGGGGGCTTAGATTCCACATGGATGCTGGATGCAATCCCCCTGCTTTCAGTTGTAGGAACTCTTGGCTCCATGGTGTGGTGGTTGACCTTCTTCACCTCCATGTTAGCTGAGTGGGGTAAGTGCAATAAATCAGAGTGTAGGAGCTGAAGTCTGTTGAGGCTCAGGGCCTGGCTATCGCATGGTCAGTTCAGAGATTCAGGTCCCCTGGGTATACATTAAACCCCAACACCAACTACAGTTCTGGTAAAAGTAACAGGAGAGGCTTGTTTTTAATGTATTTTAATGAGAAGTTTTAAAAATCTTTTGCTATCAGGCTTTCGTTTTTCTTAACTGAAAAATCCATAATTCAAATGTAGCTTTAGGAGATTTAAGTCTAAATTAGCAGAGGCTCACTGAATTCCTGACAATCTCTTTGCTGTGGTTTTAGTTACACAAGGAGTTGGTGTGATGGAGTATTTCTAATAAAGTCAAAACACGATTCCTGCAGAGTTATCCAAAAAATAATATCAGGCAGTAAAAAAGAAATGGAGAATATTTATGGAAGAAAAAAATAACAGTTATTTTGGGGATTTCAGGAAGTAAAGTAGGCAAAAAATACATTTAGAAATGAGAAATAAAGTTAGTGGAGAATTAAGTGGAATAATCTATCACTGGGTCCACATATTGAGATATGAGATCATTTTTAAATATTCATAACTAGTTTTAATAAAATAGACTATTTTCTTATTCCCTGTCTCTAAGATGGAGATTGCAGTAATGGTTCAATGAACATTATTTTGAAGAGCATAATCCCTGCAAATGAGACCACAAAATGTAATAATTTAATTAGTAGTCACATTTTCTTTAAACTCTCCATCAAGGATAAACTCTTGTTTTTGTTTTTAATTTAGGAAAGTTTTTAAATATAGAAAAGTATAGTGGATAATAGAGTATTTACCATGACTCAAAAATATAATACTTTGTTATGACATATTTATATCTGATATTTCCTTTCATAGAATAAAACCTAGAATTTGGATAGTGAATGTAACTCAAGTGGTTTAGTGCCTGTTTCCCATGTCCAAGATCCTGGGTTCGATCCCCTGTATCTCCTTAAAAAACAAAACAAAACAAAACAAAAAACCAAAAGACTGGAATTTATAGAATACAGATTGAAAAGAAAAAAAAAACCAAAAAATTCCAAGTAAAGTTGCACTCCTCTTCCTCCCAATCACTTTCCTCACTGTTAGGTAAAAAAACCTGCAGAATCTTATTAAGTGAGTTCCCGTGAGGTCCTTTAGAAATCCATGCTGATAGAAGTTGTGACCTTAAACATTGACGTCTCATCTCCATTCCAGCTTCATTTCATAGGGTTTGCTCTCTTTGGTATGCTGTACCTCTAAAGTCATGCAATTCTAATATTTGATAATTTCTATAATGGTTTCGTATTTAATTCCAAAGCCATTTATTTTTTGTTTGTTTCCAAATGCATGGAAATTTTTGTTTTCTTCTGTCATACTGATCCTTTGATTCCTACTCTTACCTCACCCCTTTTTGTGTTTTTTTTAGCAACCTAGTATAGCTCACATTTTGGTAAATTTTCTCTATACTAGAAAATAATATATATAAATTATTTTTATGATATTCAAGTCTTCAATAAACTTATGACATTTAGCTCTATTTCAACATTCAAGGTCATAGAGTATGAATCAATTCTTACTCTATAGATTTGTTGAGTTTTTTAGATTTTATTTTATGTATCTAAGGTGATTTATTAGGTGCATTGAAGTGTATGTTGTTTTACCTCCATATTGTTCTTTTCATCAATGGGCAGTGTCTATATTTGCTACAGTTTATTATTTATTCCTTAAATTCTATTTGATGTAATATTAATCTTTCTATACTAGCTTTCTTTTTGTGAATATTTAATTAGTATTCACCACCATTCTTTAAAAAAAAGTAAAGCAAAACTTGACTGCTCTTCTGCTATATATGTATTTTTTATTTTAATAGATTAATTTGCCTATTAGTAAAATTGATGTATTTGAACTTAATTCTATCTACAATATTTTGGACTTGTTTTTGACAAATTTTACTCTCAAATTTTACTTCTTTTTCTCTTTCTGGGCTTCTTTTCAAATGATTTTTCTTTATTTCCATTTTATCTCTAAATTGGCTTTAGGTCTGTAGCCAAACAACTTTTCTTTCTTTACACTAACCTTTCTTTAGTGTTATAAATATTAACAAGAATTCTTGAATTACCAAATAATAAATTTAAGCAGTATCTCCTTTCTTTTTCCAAAGCTTTAATTAAAATCTTCCATCCTGTCTTATATATTTTTATATAGTATCTTTACTTTCTTTTTTAATCCCTGAAAGTTACCACTTATTATTTTTACTCTATACTTTCAATTTATTAAGGTGTTTATTAGCTCTTGCATGCCAAGAATATCTTCCTAAATTCATTTTTTGTGAAGTACATCCTTCTATAATTCTTTGGGCAGTATTAATGGATGTTTAATTAGCTGTCCCTCTTATAATGTTTAAGTTTATTTTGATATTATCGATGGTAATTAATGATAATTTAGTTGGGTATAAAATTATACCATCTAAACAACAATCACATGTTATTTTTCCCCCTTCTTAATTTTAAAAATATCATTACATTACCTTCTAGTATCTATTATTGGCAATATGAATTCTACTGTTATCCTAACTCATTTCTTCATAAATAATCTCTTTAATTCTCTGGCACCATTCGAGATTTTCACTTTTCTTTTGATATTCTAAAATTTTCTTGCAGTATATTTATGTATAAAAGTATTTTATAGGAAGCAGATGTGGCTCAAGTGATAAAGCTTCTGCCTACCATATGGAAGGATCTGGATCCAATCCCTGGGGCCTCCTGGTGAAAAAGAAGAAGAGAAAGTGTGTTCATGCAGCAAGTCAGTGCCCATATGGAGAACCAGTGCCTGCATGAGTGCCCACATGGTGAGTCAGTGCTCCATGCAAGTGAGTTATGCAGCAAGACGATGATGCATCAAAAGAGAGACAGGGAAAGAGTCAATGTGAAGTGCAGCAGAAACCAGGAACTGACATGGCACAATTGACAGGGAACCTCTTTCACCAACAGAGGTCTCCAGGATCAAATCCTGGTGAATCCTAGAAGAGAGAAAATGAGAAGACAACACAGATAGAAAAAACAGCAGGGCAGGAGGAAGGGAAGGGAGAAAGTAAATAAATAAATCTTTTTTAAAAATAGACTGATGTATTGAAGGAAAAGAAGTGTTTTATATAACTATGCTCACACATATAATTACATGTACTCCTTTAATCATGTCTTCCTTCATTCTAGAAAATTCTAACCACTATTTCTCCTTTTTATATTCCTTTCTGGAATCTTATTTGATGTATATGGAACCTGATATTTCATCTTCAATAACTCTTAACATCTCTTTCATATACCGTATCTCTGTCTGTATGTTACATTTTGATAGCTCTTCTCACAACTGCCTTCCAAATCAATAATTCTCTCTTTGGTTATTTCTAAAGCAAAGCAACAGTTTTCATGCATTTTAAAAATAAAAATGAACATTTTTTTCCTAAAAATATATTTTAGATTCCTTCCTTTATGGTCTGTCACCTATAATTACCTATTTAAGTTAAAGGAATTTTATTACTTTTAACCTCTTTGAACACTTTTATGTACTTATTTTTAAATATAGTCCATGTTTTAGTAGCTTTCTTAGAAATTTAAGCTCTTTATTTCAATACCAACTCTCTTTCTAGTGATCATTTCCCTCTGAAGTTTGTAATTAATTGTACAGTATGAGAGTATCTTTGGTGAGTCCTATGGCCCCTTGTTTACAAAATTTCTACAGGGTATTTTGCATTTGTCTCTGTTGGGGTCCTACATGTTGCATCAGCTCTATATTAGATTTTATGCTCACTTTTTTGGCTTGGTACAAGAATCAGGTGATAGTGTGAGTTTGCATTTCCCTGATCACTAACAAAATTGAACATCTTTTAATGTGTTTATTGATCATTTGTATATATTTTTTATTGAAGTATCTCTTCAAGTCTTTGCCTATTTTTAGTTAGACTGTGTGACTTTTTATTATTTTGATTTAAGAATTATTTATACAGTTTGAATGGTGCTTTTTCAAATATAGGTAATTATCTATAAATGTTAATTAGGTCAGATTGGCTGATAGTGCTGCCTAGGTTTTTTTTTTTTGTATAATGGATGATTCCTTTGTCTAATTGCTCTATCAATTACTGAGAGATGGATATTAGAATCTTCAACTATAATTGTGGATCTGTGATTTATCATTTTAATTACATCAAGTTTTGCTTCATATTTTTGTATCTATTAGTAGATGAAGGCATGCTTATGGTGGTTATATTTTCTTAGTAAATTTATATTTTATTATTAGGAAATGTTCCTTTTTTTGGTTTGTTTTAAAGATTTATTTCATTTATTTCTCTGCCCTTCTCCCTCCATCCTCCCCCACCCCCCCGGTTGTCTGCTCCCTTTGTGTCCATTCGCTGCGTGGTCTGTGTCCACTTGCATTCTCGGTAGCACTGGGAACCTATACCTCTTTTTTTGTTGCATCATCTTGCTGTGTCAGCTCTCGGTGTGTGAGGCGCCACTCCTGGGCAGGCTGCACTGTTTCTCGTGTGGGGTGGCTCCTTGCAGGGCACATTCCTTGCACGTGGCATTTCTTTACGTCGGGGACACACCAGCATGGCATGGCATTCCTTGTGTGTGGCAGAACTGCATATGGGCCAGTTCACCACATGGGCCAGGAGGCCCTGGGTTTGAACCTTGGACCTCCTATATGGTAGGTGGGTGCTCTATCAGTTGAGCCATATCCGCTTCCCCCTTTTTAATTCTGGTAACATTTATTTTTCTTGTCGTCTACCTAGTATGCAATTTATGTACCTACTATCATTTTTTTATTACTATTTTCCATGATACAGGCATACCTTGGAGATATTGCAAGTTGGGTTCCAGACCATTGCATAAGGCAATTATTGTGATAAAGTGAGTTATACATATTTTTTTTTGGTTTCCCAGTGCGTATAAAAGTTATGTTTATACTATACTGTAGTCTATCAAGTGTGCAATAGCACTATTTCTAAAAACAATGTACATACCTTAATTAAAATACTTTATTGTTAAGAAGTGCTAACCATCATCTGAGTATTCAATGTGTCTTATTGCTGATGGAGGGTCTTGTCTCAGTGTTGATGGCTGCTTACTGATCAGGTTGGTGGTTGCTGAAGGTTGGGATAGCTGTGGCAATTTCTTAAAATAAGACAACAATGAAGTTGCTGCAGTGATTGACTCTTCCCTTAATGAAAGATTTCTTTGTAGCATGGGAGGCTGTCTGACAGCATTTTACCCACAGAAGAACTTCTTTCAATAATTGAAGTCAACCCTCTCAAACCCTGCCATTTCTTTATCAACTACCTTTATGGAATATTCTAAATGCTTTGCTAATATTTCAATAATGTTAAAGAATATTCACCAGGTTTAGAGGCCATTTCAAGAGACTACTTTTGATTGGCCTGCAGACCCACCAGCTTCACACCTAACTAGTTGTGTGATACCCTCCAAGTCTTGCTCCAGTTGTCTGTGAGATGCAGCAAAGAAAACAAAAACTCAAGCAACATCCTGAGTTTAGAAAGAAAAATACTTTTAGTATATAAAGAGGAAGATCAGATATTATCCAGTAGAGACAGGAGAATGTTGACATCTGAATCAAGTCCAAGAAGGAGCAAAGGTTCTGAAACTTAAAACAAAAATTCCAATAGACCTACAGAAAGCAAAAATAATATAAGAATGGAAAAAATTATAGCAGTGGATACACATAATTTTGAGAATAATAATCTAACTCTTCCATTGTTACCATTAAAGATGATCCCCAAAATCAATGTATGGCATTTAGCCAGGCATTTCACTTTTAAAATAGTAAAAGAAAACAAAAGACTACAGGAAAACCAAAGCAAGATGCTAAAGTTCCCAAGAAAACTATGCTTGGATCTTATTGTAGCCAAAACGTTCAGTCTAAGTTTAATTCATTTAGAAAACCTACAAGTTCAACCTGGAACAATCTCTAAAACTACAGAACCTCAGACTATAAACACCAGTATTGTGAGAGTGAAAAGTGATAGAGGGAAGCAGACTTGGCCCAGTGGTTAGGGCGTCAGTCTACCACATGGGAGGTCTGCAGTTCAAACCCGGGGCTTCCTTGACCCGTGTGGAGCTGGCCCACGCACAGTGCTGATATGCACAAGGAGTGCCGTGCCACGTAGGGGTGTCCCCGCATAGAGGAGCCCCACGCGCAAGGAGTGTACCCCGTAAGGAGAGCCACCCAACAAGAAAGAAAGTGTAGCCTGCCCAGTATTGGCGTGGCACACATGGAGAGCTGACACAGCAAGATGATGCAACAAAAAAAGAAACACAGATTCCCGTGCTGCTGACAGCAACAGAAGTGGACAAAGACAAGAACACGCAGCAAATAGACACAGAGAACAGACAACTGGGGCAGGGGTTAGAAGGGAAGAGAAATAAATAAATAAATAAACCTTTAAAAAAAAAGGGATAGAGTCTCAAATAACTAAATTTGTGAGCACATGTCAGGACAGACACCATTATAATACCAGGGTAGGGTAAAAGGGGCATCAATAGAACCTTTGCCAGTGTTGCAATCCAGATAGGACTTACCAAAAAAGATTACTACAATTACAAACAGGTTTAGCTAGTGTCCAAATCAACTCTTCTCAAGACACAAAAAGAAATAGGACATTTTCAGGAAACATGCTTCTGAAATTATTACCAGGTTTGCTTTGTCTTCTAATACCAAACTGATAGAAAAGTCGAAAGCCATTGGCCAGTGAATACCTACTTCAGCAAGAGCAAACCTTGGTAGATTAACTCAGCCCAAAGAAACTACAGAAGAGAGCAAAATGCATCTGACTGAGTGGAAAACTAGCAAAGGAAGAGTGCTGGAAAGGTCTCCTTGCTTGATATTTACCAAGCTGGAGCTGAAAGACAAAATGAAAAACAGTTGGGTGCTTTTGAACTACCAAGGCAGGAGATGAGCAAGGACTATTTACTTAAAAAGCACCAAGTCATTTTCTGAATTCCTGAATCTAATTAATAAATGATGATGCCCAAAAGAAGAAACATTGACTGTACTGAATGACCTGGATAAAAATATTTCTGATGCCAAAAAACTTGTTAAATATTGGGTATACCTTGCATCTCTTGAAATCATGAGTCCTATTGAATATATTATCACAGTATATGAGAAAACCATTCTGCCACAGGCTCAGTCTACTGAAGAGATGCAACATGAAATTATAGATATTATAAAGCTGAAGAGTCAATAAAAAGTCAATTTGGGAGAAACTATTGAGGTTTGTGCAGCCATGGAACAAATCCAAGAAGTCAACACTGGAATTATAGGTGTTAACCTAGAGCCAGGAAAGCTGGAAATGGAAAATAAACAACATAGGTCTGTAATATTTCAGGACTGTGAAAAAGAATAAGAGGACAAACCAAAAGAACTCATCAATGATATTAAATCCCTTAAAAGAGAAACTAGAGTGAATTGCTTAATTAAATATAATATCTACAGCACCATACTTGCAAAGTATATAAAAGAAGTTGCAGTTTGATGAAACAAATTTTACCTTAAAAGAGTTGAAATTTCTAACACTGTGAGAGGTTCTGGATGTCTTCAAGAGAACAATTCCAACCTGCAAGATATGTGGAAAGACGCTGATCCTCGTATATCTTCATTGGAACGGTTAGAGTTGTAAAACAGATGCTTTAGTATGCCGTTCTAATGCAGCACTCAGATACTGAGAAAGTAGAAGAAAAATAAAGCTAGGATAAGGAATGGGGGCTCATGCCTGGGGATTTTGTTTCATTTTGCAGTGGCTAGGCATTTCTTTTAGGTCTGGAGTTAGCCAAGTACCCAAGTACTCTAAATATTCATGGCAGTAAGCTCTTTAACTTACTTTCACATTATAGCAGGAGTGGCCTTCTAGATCTAAGAAAGCTAATCCTACCTTGTCAATCTCAACAAATTGAGGTTTTCTTTAAGGTAAGGAAATTTTGTCAGCTAGTTTACTATGTTCTATGAGTATAAACAGGTTTCTTTAAATGTTAGCTTTTTCACTCTACTTTTTAAAAGAATTCTAAATCACAGATAATGTCACTAATATAAATGCAGTAATGCTGCATTGCCAAATAGTGAGATATTCTAGGTAAAATTTGTATCTATACAAAAGAAGGTACTTTGTGGTAAGAAATGGTGGCAGAGTGTATATTAAAATTTTAATTAATTTGAATTTCTTTTATCAATTAAAATTTTAACTTCCATGAAGAATGTCAACCACCACACCATGGAGCCAAGAGTGCCTACAACTGAAAGCAGGAGGATTGCATCCAGCACCCATGTGGAATCTAAGCCCCTGCTTGACATAGATGTGGAATGGACACAACCAATCCAAGGGCCACAGGATGGAGGAATAGAATATGGATTCGAGTGGACTTACTGATATTCTATTCATGAACTATTGTGATTAGTAGTCGAAGAAAATGTGGCATTGGTGTGGAGAAAGTGGCCATAGTGGCTGCTGCGTGTGGGGAATGGGAGGAAGAGATGAGATGTGGAGGTATTTTTGGGACTTGGAGTTATCCTGGGTGGTGCTGCAGTAAGAATTACTGGACATTGTGGGTCTTCCCATGGCCCACTGAATGGAACATGGGAGAGTGTGGGCTATGATGTGAACCATTGACCATGAGGTGCAGCAGTGCTCAGAACTGTATTCACCAAGGGCAATGAATGTCTCATGTTGATGGAGGAAAATGTTGCTATGGGGGGAGTAGTGGGGTGAGGGAGGTGGGGGGTATATGGGGACCTCATATTTTTTGAATGTAATATTAAAAAAATGAATAAAGACAAAAAAATAAATAAACTCCAATATGAACTAAAAAAAATTTTTTTAACTTCCGTAGCTTCATTTGATATAGTTATAGATGACTGGAATGGTGTTAGGGTTGGAATGTATAATACTTAATAAATATTCTAGTTTAGGTAGCATTTCTAAAATAACTTATAGTTAAACTTGTTTTCTTCCACATGATATAAAAACTTTACTGTTAAATCCTGTCTCCTGAAATATGGCCATTAGATAAGTAAACATTTCTCTTCTCCCCACATAGAAATACCAGTAATAAAATTGTTTTTTAAAGTCCTGAAGTAATGCTTAAATGGCATACATAAACTATTAATTCTACACAGTTTCAAATCAGTGATTTTCCATTGTAAAAGATCAGTTTTAAAACTATTATATAAATTGAATGTTATTGAAGACCACATATTTTATTTTATTTATATTTATCCATTCCATTTATAATAGCAAATATCTTTGTTCTGTTTGTTTTATGTTCTGGAAATTAGGACTTTTATTTCTTTTTAATTGTGTACCTAATATGTATACAATAAATTAAAATACCTGTAAAAAAATAAAACACTTTCTTTGCTCTGCCATAAGAAGCATCTCCTTACTCATTCAAGTTTTATCATGGGAGAGCAGCAATTCAGTCACATCTTCAGACACCACTTCTAATTGTAGTTCTCTTGCTATTTCTACTACATTTACTTCTACTCCCTCCACAGAAGTCTTGAATGCCTCAAAGTCACCCATGAGGGTTGGAATCAACTTCTTCCAAACTCCTGTTCATGTTGATATTTTGACCTCCTCCCATGAATCACAAATGTCCTTAATAGCATCTGCAATGGTAAATCCTTTCCAGAAGGTTTTCAATATACTTTGCCCAGATCCATCAGAGGAATCATTGTCAATGCAGCTATAGCTGTATAAAATGTATTTCTTAAGTAATAAGACTTGAAAGTCTAAATTACTCCTTGATCTATGGGCTGCAGAAAGAATATTGTGTTAGCAGGCTTGAAAACAACATTCATGTCATTGTATACCTTCATCAGAGTTTGGGTGATCAGGTTCATTGTCAATGAGCAGTAATAGTTTAAAATACATACATATTTTTCTGACCCATAGTTCTCAACATTGGGTTTAAAATATTCGGTAAATTCTCAGGTCTAGCAGGCGATTTTTTTAAATAAGTCAATTTTTTTTATCCATATTAATAAAGCATATCTGAGAGGAGTTCCAGCAAGATGTTGTCAGCTTAGATATGAACTCCCCCAGTTCTCTCACATAAAACAGCTGACAAGGGGCAAAATCCTACTCGAGTGAGTTGTTTTGGGAACCCACAGAGCAGGAGGCTTCTGAGCATCAATCTGGAGGGAACTGGACAAAGAGATAAAAAGCCCAAGTTACAACCATTAGTTTCTTGTGGCTGGAAATGGTGGATGGCTAACCCCCTCCCTCAAGGCAAAAAGCTTCCATAAACCCCCTGACTCCCACCAGCCACTGAGTGGGAGGGACATTCTCTGGTAGGAAGAGGGCTCTGGTGAAGGGTGGAGAGGGGTTGCCCTTCTGTGGTTTGACTACCTGGGCCCTCTTTGAACTTCAGGGAGCATACCTGCTAGCACTGAGGTGGCACCAGGAAGAAGGGAGAGGGGAAGCTGCTCAGGCAACCTGATGCACTCAGCCACCCTGGGAGAGAGGAACTTGGGTGGGGAGAGGGCGGAGACAGGCAATTGACTAGTCCAGCACTGAAAACCGTCAAAATTCCAACTCCCCTAAGGGAGGCAGGATGTAGAAACCGTCAGTAAACTTTCCAGGGAGGATTTGAGTCCCCTGGGAGGAGGAAGGGTCTGGAAGAGGGTCGAGAATGGTTTCTTTATAGTGAGTCTGGTCACGGTCACCAAGGTCCCCTTTGAATTTCAGAAGGGACCTTCACCTGACCAGGAGAGGGGAGGGGGTCCACTAACACAGATCGTCACTCCTAGCTGCCCTGGGAGCTCACCATGTGGTGAGCTGGTCCATGCACAGTGCTGATGCAGGCAAGGAGTGCTGTGCCATGCAGGGTGTCCCTCATGTAGGGGAGCCCCACGGAGAGCTGCCCCATGCAAAAAAAAAAAAGTGCAGCTGGCCCAGGAGTGGCACCACACACATGGAGAGCTGATGCCGCAAGATGATGCAACAAAAAGAGGCACAGATTCCTGGTGCTGCTGACAAGAATACAAGTGGACACAGAAGAACACACAGCAAATGGACACAGGGAGCAGACAATGGGGGGAGGGGGATAAATAAAAATAAATAAATAAATCTTTATTTTAAAAAATAATAGAAAGGGGGTTGGTGGGGTGAGGGAAGACAAGCACATAAGCAGCAGGACTCTGGCCACTTGCAATGATTCTAACCTGCACAAGGGAAAGGGGATGGATAGCTTTCTGAAAGATTAACTGACTAAGAAGAAAGTTTAGCTCAGTGGAGGAGTTCTTCCCCTGAATACACAAGGTCCCTGGTTTGATTTCCAGCTCTCCTTAGAGAAGTGATCCACTGGGTTATCAGCCATCCAGCTGATACTTTAGGACAGGAAGCATATAGACATTTTTTTTTCGTATTAGCTTTTCTTGGATTTCTTATTTTTCTTAAAAAAAAAAAAATCCTTTAAAAAAAATTTAACTTAGTTTACTCACTAAAACCTGATTCAAAATCTGCAGAGGGCAGGCTGCAAGGTAACTGCTTGATGACCACCAGCAGCCTGAGAAGCTCCTTAGGGGCCTAAAAGGGAAGGATGTTTTTCCATGGCTTTTGTTTGCTTGTTTGTTTGTTGTTCTTTTTTTCTTTTTTATCCTCTTTTCCCCCTCCCCCCCCCCTTTTTAATCAGGTACTGTTGCTTTTTTTCTTCTTTTTTTTGTTTCCCCCCCTTTTTTTTGTTGTTTGCCAATTTTGTCTACCTACACTATTTCTTTTCCTTCCTTCATTTTTCTATCTTATTTTCTGTTGTTCTTACATTCCATCTCTTTTTGTTTGGTCTTCAATTTTCCTTGTCTTTATTTCTCTCTCCTTTTTTCTGTTTTTTTTTTTCATTTTTGAATTTTTTTCTATTTGTCTTTTCTTTTTCCCTCTTTTCTCAAAATTCTGGCCTTTTAATTGATCCTAGATATTGTTCTCTATTCAATTTCTCATCTCATTGTTTGTACTCCACTTTTTTATTCTTATTCATCTGCTCCTCTTACTCAAGTTAATTATTCATTTTCCTAGGTCTTTTTTGGTTCCTCTTATTCCTTTTACTATTATTATTACTATTATACTTTTTCTCTTCTTACCTCTTTCCTTTTCTCTGAGCTAATTTTTTTCCCAAGGAAGCATAGACAAAACAAAGAAATAGAAAGAGAGAAAGGAAGTGTCAAATTGAAAACCTACCATACATATACACCAAAAAAAAACAAAAACAAAATAAAACCCTAGATTACAAAGAGAAGCTAATCGACTGAACAAACCCATCAAAATAAACTGCTTAGACACCAACAAAAATTACAACCCATACTAAGAAACAGGAAGACATGGCCCAGTCCAATGAACTGACTGAAAAACAGAAGGAGAGGAGAGGAGGCAGCATGGCGTTAGTTTAAATGGGCACTCACCATGTCCCTCACAAAAAAATGATTGACTGAGGGCAAGATCCTGCCTGAGTGAGCTATTTCAGGAATGCACAGAGCAGAAGCCTTCAGGTCATCTATCCGGAGGGAACGGAACAAAGAGATAAATTGCTCAAGGTAAAACCATGAATTTTTACCCCTGTGGACAGCTACCCCTAAGGCAAAAAGCTACTACCAGACCTGACTCCCCACTGGCCACCCAGCAGGAGGGAGCCTTCTGTGAGAGTGGGAAGGTTCTGGCAAAGGATGGAGGGTGGTTTCCTTTCTGGGGGTTTGGTTGCCTGCCCCCCCCTTTGTGCTTTGGGTAGCATACTAGCTGGCTGGAGGTGGCATGAGGAAGAAGGGAGAGGTGAATCTGCTGAGGCAGTCTGATTTACCTAACTGTCCTGGGATAGAGAACTTGGCCTGGGAGAGGGCAGAGTCAGGCAATTGATTAGTCTGGTGCTAAAAACTATCAAAATATCAACTACCCTAAGGGAGGCAGGCAGTGGGAAGCACTCACTAAGCTTCCAAGAACCTATTTAGGGCTCCCTGGGAGGAAGGGATTGTCTGGAAGAGGGTTGAGAGTCATTTTTCTGTGGTGAGTTCAGTAGCCAGGGTCCCATTTGAATTTCAGAAGGGAACTCAAGTTGACCAAGAGAGGTGAGGGGGATTTCACTCACACAGACTTTTGGTTTCTGCTGCCCTGGGAGAGAAGGCAACAAGAATAGAAAGGTGGCAGGGACAGTCTTCTAACCAGCAGGAATCTACCCAACTGCAAAGAGTCAAGCCTGCCAAGGGAAAGTGACTGGAGAGATTTCTGAAGCGCTAACTGACCCAATGAGAAAGTTTAGCTCAGTGGAGGAGTTTCTACCTTGAATGTACAAAGTCTCTAGTTTGGTTCCAGCTCCTCTTAGAGTAGTGATCCACTGAGCTCTCAAACATCTAGATGATATTTTAGAACATGGAAAATTTAGACATTATTTTTGTATTAGTTTCTCTTGGGTCTCTTCTTTTTCCAAAAATTTGTTTTAAAATTTGTTTTAAAAAATTAACTTAGATTACTTGCTAACAGATGCTTCAAAACCTGCAACCCAACAGCACATTTGGAGGAATTAGAAAAAGAACAATAAACTAACTCTAAAGGAAGTAGAAAGAAGGAAATAACAAAGATTAGAGCAGAACTAAATGAAATAGAAAATAAGAAAGAACTAGAAAAAATAAAACCAAAAGTTAGTTCTTCAAAAAGGTCAATAAAATTGACAAACTTTTAGCAGGACTAACAAAGAAAACAAAAGAAAAGATGCAAATACACAATAAGAAAGAGGAAGGGGATATCACCACTGACCCCACAGAAATAAAGAGTATCATAAAAGGATATGTTGAAAAATTATATGCCAACAAGAAGGGTAATGTAGAGGAATTGGACAAATTTCTAGAAACACACAAGCAACCTACATTAATGAAAGAAGCAACTGATGAACTCAACAGACCAATCACAAGTAAAGAGAGAGAATCAGTCATCAAAATCCTCCCTAATAAGAACCCAGGATCAGATGGCTTCAGAGGTGAATTCTACCAAACATTCTGGAAAGAACTAATACCAATCCTGTTTAAAATCTTCCAAAAAACAGAAGTAGAAGGAACATTGCCTAACTCATTCTATGATGCCAACATTACCTTAATAACAAAATCAAACAAAGACACCACAAGAAAACTATAGACCAACCATTCCCTTGAACTGAGGTGCTAAAATACTCAACAAAATACTTGCTAATCATATTCAACAAAACATCAAATGAATTATACACCATGACCAAGTGGACTTCATCCTGGTATGCAAGGATGGTTCAACATAAGAGAATCAATCAGTGCAACATACAACATAAAGAGATTGAAAGAGAAAAATCACATGATAATCTCTATAGACACAGAAAAAGCATTCAACAAAATATAGTACCCTTTCCTAATCAAAACACTGCAAAAGATAGGAAGAGAATGAAACTTTCTAAGCATGATAGAGGGTATACATGAAAAACACACAGCTAATATGATATACAAAGGTGAAATTCTAAAAGCTTTCCCTCTAAGACTGGGAAAAAGACAAGGATGCCCACTATCACAGTTCCTATTTAACACTGTATTAGAAATACTTGCTCAGTCACCAAGGCAAGAAAAACGATATAAAAGGCATCCAAATGAGAAAGGAAGATGTCAAAATTTCACTATTTGCAGAAAACATGATCCTATACATAGAAAGCCCTGTGAAAAATACAACAAAGCTTCTAAAGCTTATAAATGAGTTCAGTAAAGTCACAGGTTATAAGATCAAGGTGCAAAAATCAGTAGCATTTCTGTACACCAACAATGAGCAATATGAGTGGGAAATCAAGAAAAAAAATCCCATTTAAAAAAGCAACTAAAAAAATCAAATACCTAGGAATAAATGTAACTAAAGATGTAAATGACTTCTACACAGAAAACTGCACAGCACAGTTAGAGGAAGTCAAAAAAGATTTAAATAAATGGAGGACTATTCCCTGTTCATGGATAGAAAGACTAAACATCATTAAGGTATCTATCCTACTTAAAATAATCTAAATATTTAATGCAATCCCAATAAAAATCACCACAGCATTTTTAACTGAATTGGAAAAACTAGCTATGAAATTTGTCTGGAAAGGCAAGAGGCCCCAAATAGCCAAAGACATATTGAAAAAGAAAAATGAAATCAGAGGAATCACACTACCTGACTTCAAAACATACTACAAAGCTACAGTGATCAAAGCTGCATGGAATTGGCACAAGGATATACATACTGACCAGTGGAACTGAATTGAGACTTCTGATATAGCTCCTCACACATACAGTCAACTGATATTCAACAAGGCCACCAAGCCCATTCAATTGGGTGAGAATGACCTCTTTAACAAATGGTGCTTAGACAATTGGATATCCTTATCCAAAAGAATGAGAGAGGATCATCATCACACACCTTACACAAAAATCAATTCAGGATGGATCAAGACCTAAATATAAGAGACAAGACTATAAAGACCTTGGAAGACAAGCATCTACAAGACCTTGTAATAGGAAATGGCTTCGTGAACTTCAAACCCAAAGCATGAGCAATGAAAGAAAAAATATATAAATGGGACCTCCTCAAAATTAAAAACTTTTGCACCTCAAAGGAGTTTGTCAAGAAAGTGAAAAGGCAACCTACTTAATGAGACAAAATATTTGGTAACCATGTATCTGATAGGGGCTTAATATCCAGCATATATAAATAAATCTTACACCTCAAAAATAAAAAGACAGACAACCCATTTTATTTTTATTTATTTATTTATTTCTCCCCCCTTCCCCCCCACCCCGGTTGTCTGTTCTCTGTGTCTATTTGCTGTGTCTTCTTTGTCCACTTCTGTTGTCAGCGGCATGGGAATCTGTGTTTCTTTTGGTTGCGTCATCTTGTTGTGTTAGCTCTCCGTGTGTGCAGCACCATTCCTGGGCAGGCTGCACTTTCTTTCGCGCTGGGCAGCTCTCCTTACGGGGTGCACTCCTTGTGTGTGGCTCTCCTTACAGGGTGCACTCCTTGTGCATGGGGCTCCCCTATGAGGGGGACACCCCTGCGTGGCACAGCACTCGTTGCATGCATCAGCACTGTGCATGGGACAGCTGCACACGGGTCAAGGAGGCCGGGGGTTTGAACTGCGGACCTCCCATATGGGAGACAGATGCCCTAACCACTGGGCCAAGTCCGCCGCCCAACCCATTTTAAAAATAGGCAAGTGATTTGAATAGACACTTCTCCAAAGAAGAAATACAAATGGCTAAAAAGCACATGAAAAGATGTTCAACTTCAATAGCTATTGAGGAAATGCAAATTCAACTATAATGTGATACCATCTTATACCCATTAGACTGGCAGCTATTGAAAAAAAAAACAGAACTACAAGTGTTTGAGAGGATGTAAAGGAATGGGAACCCTCATCTATTGCTAGTGGGAATGTAGAAGGTTGCAACCATTGTGGAAGACAGTATGGCATTTCCTCACAAAACTAACTATTGAACTACCATAATATCCAGGAATTCTATTGCTAGGTATATACCCAGAGGAATTGAAAGCAAGGACATGAACAAATATATGTACACCAATGTTCACAGTGGCATTATTTACTATTGCCAAAAGCTGGAATCAACCCAAATGCCCTTCAACAGATGAATGGATAAATAAAATGTGGTATACACATACAATGGAATATTAATCAATTTTAAGAAGAATACATTACTAACACACTGGATAACATGGATGAATCTCGAGCACCTTATGTTGCGTGAAGCAAGCCAGGTACTAATGAATGAATATTACATGACCTCACCGATTTGTCTTAAGCAAATTGATCAGAATCACAGAGCTATCTAGGAGATAGGTTTTCAGGAAATAGAAAGGGAGAAGAAGGCTGTAAGCCAGTGCTCATACAGGCAAAATCTATGATAAGGTGAAAGTGTGTAGTTATGCAGTGTAGGGTCATGACTGTGGTGCAGTGATACTGTTGGGTTAGGCAGTGCAGGTATGTCAGGAGGATAGGGTTTAGAGGTGGAGCTGGACTGTCCATGGAACTGGGGAAGAGGGTTATGGGAGGGGCCAGGTGAAAAGTGGTGATTTGTAGGTACATGGTTGAAACTACAATGTTAGGAATGCTCTTTTGCTCTTTTGTCAATAAGGCATTGGATGTGGGGGACATTCGGGACAGGGCGCACCAGGGGAAGGCTTCTAGGGATTGTGTGAGTGTTCATTTTGACATAGTATGTTATATCAGTGGGTGGAGACCCACATAATGAGCAGGACGGTGTTGGACTCCCATCCTGGGGTGGCCTGATATGTTCTCAAACAGAGGGGTAGGAGTCTCTAGGGAGCATAGGCAGTGCCCAGTAGGGGTGGACAGACCAGTGAGTCAAGCCCTCAGTGTTTTTGCAAGTAAATATGATCTGGTCCTGCAAAGAATGAAGTCTGGTGATTGTTTGGGTCCTGAGGGGAGGGGAAGGTAGGAATAGAATAGATGTAACAGGCAGCATTTTGGGAGTAATGGAAGTGTTCAACAAGATCTTGCAATGATGGATACAGGCCAGGTTAAGTTTCATTAAAATTTACATAAGTGTATGGTTTGGTTGGTAGCTATGTTTCAATATTTGTACATCAGTTGTAACAAATATACCATCCACATATAGAATGCTATTAATAGGGAAGGGGGGAAAGGGAGAGGGTGAGGGATACATGGGAGTCCCTATAGTCTGTGCATGCCTTTGCTGTGACCTAAAACTTCTTTGAAGACAAAATTTTAGAAGTAAGGCATTGAGGGAATAAATGAAAGAAAATGTCACTATACATACAGAACAATAGATCTTACAGTGATGAAAGGCAAAATATTTTTAACAACTTATATATTTTCATTTTCTATTACCCCAAATTTTAAAATTATTTTTTCATTTCTTATCTTTTTTGCATTTTATTTCCTATTTTAAAATTATCATTATTATTGTATTTTATTATTAATTATATTTGGGTATTTTATTGGCTTCATTTTTGAAGAAGTTTTGGATCACAGAAGGGTTACAACTGTGGCAGGGGTGGACCATTTGTGTGGGATGTCAGTGATGGGGGACACTGGGAGGAGGTTCATCTGGGCATACATATAAGGCATATAAAATTGTTCAAATGTTCATGGGACATTGTCGCAGTGGGTGGAGATTCACACAATAACTGATCGAATGTTAAATTCCCATCCTAGGGAGTTCTGTCACATTCTCTAGTGGATCAGCAAGAATTCCTCAAGTATAGAGGCAATGGCTAGTGAAGTAGGATGGTCCATTGATGGGCCCTTGATATTGATTACTGTGCTTATGAACCTTTACTTTTGAAATTGAAGCTTAGCATAGTATTATGGGGTGCCTAAGTATTACCTTCTGAGAGCCTCTTTGTTGTTCAAATGTGGCCTCTCTCTAAGCTGATATATAAATGTAATAACTTCCCCCCAGCATTGGACATGACTCCCAAAGATGAGCCTCCCTGGCACCAAGAGATTACTACCAAGCACCAAGTAGCAATGTCACTGGAAAAAGACCTTGACCAAAAAGAGAAAAATGTAAATATAAGTGAGTTTATGTGGTTAAGAGACTTCAAAGTGATTTGAGACACCATTGCAGAGGTTTTCCTTCTGCATGTCTCAGCAGGATCTCATTGACTGCCAGATTGGATACTACCCCAAATAGCAGGGCTCAGGGCTCTGGTGACACCCATACACTATGGTCAGTGCAGATAGTTTGAGTTTGATGACTTGCCAGTGGGCCCTACTTTGAGATTTGTGCTTCCCAGTGTGACAGAATTGGATCCAGTTTTGGTTTCCCTATACATGGTTCTTCAGTCCCTTCTATTTGAACCTATAGTATATTGGAGTTGGTAGGAGTACATCCAAGATACTTGAATCTTTGGACTGTCCATGTGCCAGCTGGACCCTGAGCCTCAACAGAGTTGCAGCACCTACTCTCCAGTTCATTAGACTCACCCAGGACAATGAACAAGGAGGTAATGATGGACAACCACCATACCAAGGAACCTAGAGAGTCTACAACTACAAGCAATAGAGTCCCATCCATCGCCCTATGGGACTGAAGCCCCCTCTCAGTTAGAGGTGGAGTGGGCATCACCATCCCAGAATCCTCAGGATTAGGGAATGAACTATGGACTAAAGTGGACTTACTGGTATTCTACTATAGACTTATTGTGATTCTAGCAGTGAAAGAAATTATATCATTGATGTTGAAGTTGTGGCCACTGGAGGTTCTGAGGTCAGGGAGAGGGAAAATAGGTATAATACAGGGACATTTTTGGGATATGGGAATTGTCCTGAATGACATTGCAATGACAGACACAGGCCATTATATATCTTTCCATAACCTACAGAATTGTGTGAGAGAGAGTGTAAACTACAATGTAAACTATAATCAAAGCTTAGTGGCAATGCTCCAAAATGTGTTCATCAAGTGCAATGAAAATACCACACTAATGAAGGATGTTGCTAATGTGAGTAAATGTGGGAGGTATGAGGAGCAGGGCATATGGGAATCTCCTACACTTTTTATGTAACATTTATGTAATCTAAACATCTTTTGAAAAATAAAAAATTAAAACTGCAAAAAAATAAAGCTTAAATCCATCCAAAGTGTAAAATAAATGGTATTTAATATAATCACATATTTGTGCATTCATCACTTCATTCATTCTTAGAGCATTTTCATTATTCCAATAATAACAATAAACAAAAAACAAAGAAAACTCAACACTTCTCGATCTCTGTATGCTTATCCTGCCGTACATTGCTGCTAATCTGTTTCTTGCTCTCTAGTTCGTTTGTGTTTATATTTTGTAAAAACAGTCTTATATATGCAATATCACCCATATCCGTACTTTATGTGAGGTTTTACTACCTTATACATTCCCATGTTTCCGTTTTGAGCTTCCTTTCTAGACTTTCTCTTTTAACCACTGTTACATGCATCTAATAGCTTTGTTAGTTACCATCACCATGATATGCTTTCATCATTTGTATTCATTTCCAAAGTTTTACAAACAACCTTTTAACAATTCTGCAGAGATTAACCCTCAGCTTTCTATTCTCTATCCTCCTTCTATGTTCTGGTGACCTATATGCTATTTCTACCCTTTCCCTTAAGATCTACATTAGAGACCAGCCCTACTCTCAATAATGTTTCCTTTCTACAAGTCGTCCCAGGTCTTTATTTGGATTCTAAAGGAGGAGGTATCTTACCAAGTGGAAGCAACTCCAGACATGGCTCATTGTGACCGAAAGAGCAAAAGAGAGTGAAATTCAAAAAAAGAAAAAGAAAAACTCTTTCTCTCCTTTATTTCTTCTTCTGCTGAAAGCATCTACTCCTGGCTTAGTGTTCTCCAGAATATATTTCACCTGTATTGGAGCATATTTGAAGGAACAACAATGTACAGACTTAAAATGTGGTAATAATAATAGCTACAAATTGAAAAATATATTTGCATACATTATTTAATTTCTAACCTTCTTCTTCCAACAAAGTAAATGTTATTTCTACTTCACAGTTACAGATACTGGCTAATAATAAAGCTTAATAAATTCGTCTAAGATTATAGCAGCTATTAGGTAACAGGATGAGTTTTTACTCCCAGATCTGTCTTACTCAGAAACTGTATTTTTTTCCAATGATTCACTCCCACCTGTACATGCAAAAATGATTAATATAGATTGAATATTAATATATTCTTTTACAGTTTTCTTACTTGTTATGTTCATCATTTACAACCTTCCAAAAATTATGCAGTTTATAAAAAAGAAAGAAAAGAGGGAAGGGAGTGAGTTTTGTTAACAGTTGTATTCAAAGAGGTTTTGCCAGTACAGCTAAGATTGTAAGATTGTACCTTGTTAATTAAAGTTACTCAACAACCCCTTCCACTCTGTCCCCCCACTTCTTATCTTATTTCTTTTTGGAGAAATTCCAAAACACATAATCCCATTGTAACCCAAATTGAATTTAGGGACAAGAGCTGGTCTAGAAACATAAATCTCCAACTATAACTAATTCTCAGTCAAGTGGGATTTCCCAGGCTCACACCTGTCTTCTCCACAGGCAAGTTCTTCTTTTGCCAGAAATAAGCGATAAAGTTTTCCTTGAAGATTCAGCTGGTAAACAAGTAGAAATTTAATTTAAAAAATTAAATTTTATGATGATACTCAGTATCATAATATATTGAATAAAAAGTTAAAACACTCAGGTAAATGCTGAACTAACATCAAAGTGCATCTTCTTCAACTTGAAGGCATTTCCATGTACTCCCACGTAGCAGAGTTGACCAGGGTAAAAGTGGTGTTTGATGCTTGAAAACTCTCATTAAATGTTAAAGGAAAGAATTAGGACCGAGGGGAATTGGTATTTCTAAAACACATGGTCTCTTAACCTCACAACTATAAACACCACCAACAACCTTTTAGGGAACTGAGGAAAACTCAGAAGAGCTGGTGCTGGACTTCGGGCAGACAGTGTAGAGGCAAATGTCCTAATAGGCAGCCAAAAGAAGCCAGAGACACACAGGAGGCTGTTGGGAAACCCAGGGAAACAAATCCTAGAGAACCAAATATGGAAACCAGTTCCAAGGAACAGTGGCAGACTGGAGATAGGAGGCCAAAGCCAAGTGCGAGCAGCTGGATGTTGTGTATCAAGTGAGAAATAACGGAGCCATTACCATTGACATCATTGGAACTGCAAAAACAGCTTCTTGTCCCTTAGAAATCAGATGTGTGTATCTAGAAAAGGTTTGCTTAAAGTTTCAGGAGTGAAGGCTAGCACGATAGACTGAAACTGCTAGCATAAAATGTGAAATTTACCAATCAAAAAGAACTGACCGGGATGCCGATGTAGCTCAAGTGGTTGAGCACCTGCTCCCCATGTACAAGGTCCCGGGTTTGATCCTCGGTAATTCCTAAAAACAAACAAACAAAAAAACCAGCTCTCACTGGGGAGCATATATAGCTCAGTGACTGAACACCTGCTTCCTGTGTACAAGGTCCTGTACCTCCTTAAAAAATTTTTTTTAAAGAAATGACTAAGTCATTTTTTAAGGACAAAGAGAAAACTTAATGTGGTAGCAAATGTATATTATATTTAGCTTCTAGTTTCTCTCTCTCTATTTTTATCCCATCTATATAATACTCTACAACTAGATTTTTAAGTTTAATAATATATTCCCAAGCATGCATGATTTCTGTTATAATCATTAGTCTCATGTTTTTGGCAAAGTAAGAAGGTAAATGGCTGCTACAAACACTATCACTTCTGTTTTTCTTTGTTCTTTAAAAGAGCATTTCCTCATATTTGAATATATTTCATTCACTAATGTATTCATTAGTCAAATATTTATTGACCACCAATATGCACTATGCATTGTTCTAAGCATGTTAAGGTTTTAATCTGATAGATCCTCACAATCATCTTCTGCAATAGACATTTTTTTGTTATTATATCTCTATTTTCCAGGTGACGACACAGATGTTAAGTAACATGTCCAGGATTTGTCAAACCAAAAAAACCCTTTATTGTAATCATGATGAAGTTACTAAAGTACTTTAAGAATAAAAGAGAAAAATTATAAGGAATTTCCCTAGTGTCGAATAGGTTTCTAACATGAAGACTTAATCCACTGTTTATGACCCATCTCAGTCCAAATTTGTCTCAAAGTCTACATTTAGAGAGCATCTATAAGATACAAGTAAACTTACACAATTACAAAAAAGAGGTTAGAGTTTACTAGTAAGTACATGACCCAGAGAAGCAAAAACATTAATTAATTAGAACATGCTTGAGGAGATTCAAGATTGAATGTGAGGATATTGATGCTCTTGAAGAACTTACAGAGTTATTAGGGATTTAAGCATGTACTCTAATAACTATTGCACATGTTAAAATATGGTATATGCCCAAATGAGTACAGAGAGTGCTATGGGAAATCAGAACTAAGCTCTGCCTGGAAAAATTAGTAAAGAGATCTTAGAGGACATAGCCTTTGAGTTGTTCAGAGAGAGAGAATCATTATGTGGTTAAGAGCATGGCTTGAAGGTCTCGTGGGTTGGTGTGAATTTCTGCTTTGCCAAGTACACACCACATGTCTTTAGATAAATCACTTTACTTCTCTGGACTTTGCTGTTGTTGATTTATTACTGTTTGCAATACAACTAATAATAATACATACTTAATAAAAATAATTTGAGGAGTATATCTATTGATGTATTTAAAATGTATAGTACTGTGTCTAGGATATTAAAAAATGCCCAGAAAATATTAAAGAAATAAAGGTGTCAAGTGCAAAAAAAAAAAAAGAATTAATCTTGAAAAATTCAAAAATGCCATTTCTCAAGGTTGAAGAAGTTTTATATTCCTTAAGTTAGATAATATTAGTTTTTACTTTAAAAATGCTATATTCTAGTCTCCTCCTTAATAATAGACTTCTCTGATACCTTCAAAATATCCATTATCTATGGAAGCAATTATCAATTTTGAAAGAGTGAAATACTCAGAACCCAAATAATTAAAATTGATGAAAAAGATGCTTATCTTGTTGACAGATATGTGAAAAATTGATCCTGACTTCTTTAATTCCCCTTGTCTCATCCTGTCCCAACACCAGATATAACTACTAAATGGTTGACAAGATGATCTCTCCAAGTTTAACTCACTTTTTGAGTGGCAAAATTTATTTTCTTTTGAGCATTAATATGAAACCATGATTAGTCTATTGGGACTAGGCAACTGTTATACAAAATCACTCTATCATATAATAACAAATGTGTTTCCTGCCTTGCTTACTTAATACTTTCATTTTTCAAAAAAATTCATAAATATATCTTGAGGCCCAGGTACTGAGGATATCAAATTAATAGACTTTAGGCTGGCCCTCATACAGATTACACTCTACAGGGATGTAAAAACAGCTCTAAAATGTTATTAAATGACACAACTAATAAAACGTAATTGTAGAAAAAAACAGAAAATGTAGATAAAAATAAAGACAAAAAAATACCATGAATCCCAATAATTAGAGATAATCACCATATATTTTTGTATGTACCTAGCTACTCAACATCTTCAGTATCTGTTAGGAACCTCAAAACTCAAATTAAACGTTTCTGAAATGGATCTTCCCTTCCAAACTGTCCCCTGACAGTCCTTATCATCTCATTAAATAGCAGCTCCATGCCTTCAAAACTTTGGAGTCATCCTTGATTTTCTTTTCCCCATACATCAAATTTCACTGGATTTACTTTCAAAATGTATCCAGAATCTTTCGTTCACCACCTCCACCTCTATCACTCTGGCCCAAGCCACCATCATTCTCATACAGAATGTTGCTTTTGCCTCCTAATGGTTCTCATCACTTCTGTCCTTGTCTACAACCCCATGCAATCTATTCTTAATTCAGTAGCCAAAGTGAGAGATTATAAATCCAAGTTTGATTATGTTGCCCCTCATTTCCAAACCCTCTCAGAGTGTCCCACCTCACTCAGAGTAAAGACCAAAATCTTCACGAAGCCCTATTTAGCTCACAAGACCTGGTCTTCCATTGCTTCTCCAATGTCCTCTCTCTTTCACCCCCCACTTTTGGGCACTCCATTAGAGCCACGCTAGCCTCTTGGCCACTGGGAATGCACCAGACTAGCTCCTGCTTAGAACATTTGAACTTGCTACTCCTGCTGCTGGAATGTCTGCCAGTTTTCTTTGTTGCAAACCCCCTCACCACCCACAGAATTTTGCTCAACCATTATTTTTTCAAGGGAACTTCACCCGATCGTCTTATTTAGAAGAGGTCCTTGTCACTTCTGGTGACTTCCCTGCTTTAATTTTCTCCTTAACATTTATCCACATCTTATTTATCAGAACATAAATTCCATGAGGGCAGAGATTTGTATGTGTTTTACTTGCTATTATAGTCCTAATATCTTATATAGGACCTTAGCACATTGTAGGAAGTAAATATTTGCTTCACAAGCATATAAATGAATGAATCTCTTCATGCACTCTGACTTTACCACTAGCCTTTCTTTTATTATAGCTTTTTAAGTACTCTTTAATATATTGTAAAAAATTATCCCACATTACTTATTTCGGTTCCCCCAGAACTTTGCTCACTGTTTTTACATGTTTATTCCACAAGGTGATTCCACTTTGGATCCTCACATCAACCTAACTCTATTTCAGACATCCAAGCAATGTTTGCTAAAGTGTTTTGCTGACAGAAATCAGTATAACTTGTACCAACAAAGAAATAAAGGAAGCATATTTAAGGAAGCATTGTAGTGGCTTGAGGGTTTTAGAGGCAAGAAAATTTCTTAAGAAAATATGCAAGATAAGACAAAAAACAGTGTAAGATTACAATATGGTAGCAAGTCTTCAAAATCTAAAAGAATGTGACATGGAAGAAAAGGAAAAGACCCTCCATAGACTTCTAGCTTAAGAGAACTGTGTTTTTTATTCATAAAGGGATGCTAGGGAGGATAAAAACCAGAGATGTGAGGAAGAATGGAAAAATGTGATGAAGGAACAAATATGTGGCTAATTCAAATTCACACTACCTTTCTATATTTTGGGGTACTTGCTGAAATTTACTGAGCTGGCACATTCACATTCCATATAGCACTTGCAGGCAAGTTTTACAAGGATGTTTGGAGACTATATAGAAGGTATCTGAAAAATCTTGCAAGCACAGGGAATGTTTGCATTATTTCTTTCAATTGATTATTGAGGCTTTACATGCCAGAGTCTAAGAGTCTATATGGTTGATAATAACAAACTATTTTTGTGAGTCTGAAATGATGGGTTCTTACAATGAAAGGCAAATTATGAGGGTCTGCCATATATCATCCATTTCCTCCTCAGGGGTCATTTCTTATCTTTTCCACCCTGCTCTGTGCCCGAGGAGGCTAGCCCGTGCAGCCTACAACAGGCCACTTTGCTCTCTGGTTTCTGGTGGGTTTCATCCAGTGAGTGGCCCTGAATGGACATGATGAAGGAGAAGACTGTGGTTAGGGCATTGAGGCCTCAACTCCCTCCCTCACTGCTGAGTTTTACTGTGGTTGGCTGGATCTCTCTTCCAAAGGCCACCGTTCTTGTCAGAAACACCGCTCCAATCAGCTTTCTCTTTGCGTTCTAGAAATTGCTTCCTTCACCTGACCCTCCTTACCCAGATGAAGTAATGGCTCCCCACTCTTCCTGGGGTACTACACCACCCTTTATTATATTTTTTCCACCCAACCATACTTTTTGTTAAACATTCTGAACCATCTGGCTTAAGGGTGCCATCTGTTGCCTAGGACCCAGTCTTGGGAAAGAGAAAATTTCACACAATGGTCTGGATGATAACAAATATGTTGGACCATTATCAGTTATTTTGAGGTATTTTAGATAATAAAATTAGAAATTGATAAATTCTCTTTTGATTTTCAAAAAGGAAAAGAAGATCAATTTAAAAAAAAAACTTTTGAACTTGACTTTGATCTTGGACACACAATAATTGTGAGAATTTCCAAAAGGAAGAGTGATCCTTTGGACCTGGCCTTAGAACACTAAAAACAAGTCACGTCAGAACTACCTTAGGTATCATTCTGAATTAGACAGAAGTATTAGTGCTATAATCTTCCTGGACTATAAAAGTCATTTAATATTAGATTTCGTAATACTCAGGATGGAAAAGAATGGGTTGTATGCTACCATAAGAGAAGGAAAATCCCAGCAATTTGCCAAAGCCTTACTCATAGAAGACAAACATCAAGTACAGAAAGGTGGAGGTATAGCTTAGCAACAGTTAATTTATTATGAGTCACCAGTGATGTGACAACAAAAACATCTAATTTGGTATTAACCTGCTATAACAGAAGTAAATTAGACCTGTGGCATTTTGCTTAGTTTGGAGCAACACATTTCAAAAAGGAAGTGTAAAACTGGAATGTGTTCTGAAAAGCAACCAGGATGATGAAAGGCCTTAGAATTTTCTCTAAGCAATGGAGATTGTTTTGATTTGAAGCAAAGAAAGCTTGAGGGGCAGAGTGGGGGTCAGAGCAAGATGCTGCTTTCAAATACAAGAGGGCTGCCATGTAGAAAGTGGGTAAGACTTGTTGCAAAAATAGGACTGATGGGTAAAAGATAAAGGATAATTAGTTTTAACAGGGCTGTTCAAAAAATGGCATCAGTTTACCAACCTCAGGTGTGGATGAGCACACATGGGAGGTTCACAGAGAGTGAAAGTTACTGAGGGAAGTCAAGCATAGTGTAGCCACTGATTCACTTTTTATCCTTCAACTTGTATAACCTAGAGATCCATATGTTTTGATCATATTCATATTATGAAAATATGAAATATTTATATTTATGATATAATATGACCAAAAATCATATTATATAAAAAACATCCTTCTTAAAACATTAAAGTGGAAAATTAATGCCAGAAGAGAAAGACAAATATTTCTTCCCTTCTAAAAGTTCCTGCTAAGAATTACTATTTCTTCTTCATACATGTTTTCTTTTTCTTTGTTACACATAAGCTACCAGCACACAGTGTACAGAAAAATGCTTTGCTAAAGAAGTCTACTCACTGGAATTAGCTGCATGGGGAGTTTAGGATTTTAGCCTTTGGGCTGAAATTCCACCTGGAGGAAACCTTCCCTGTATTTGTAATCCACACTTTGTTGGGGTTCTGTTGCGATTTTCCTATCAGTTAACATAGCTAATTGAATATGTAAACACCTATTTCAATGACCTTACCAGAATCACCACTGGGTGCTTTAAACTCTGTACTTTTTCCCATTTGATAGGTCATGAAACAATTGCCACAGAGGAACACACCTTTATCTCCCTCCCACACTCAAGGTCAGATACCAAGGCTGCACACTTCAATGGATCAACCTTTCCTTTGCTGCGTGGGCAGAGCTCCGTTGCTGTTCAGATTCTCAGCATACATTTGCCATATGCTGAGCAATTACATGATTCATAGACTTTTGCTACATCTGGGTGACCTGCATAAATGGAGGCCAAACGTATTTTCATTCCTTTAGAAATGGAAAACAGGAGCTGGCTCAAGATTGTATTCTTTGCGATTGAAGACAACTGGATAGAGTTTGATACTTAGATGCTGTGAATAATTTTATGGACAAAATCAGCATAATTGAAAGCAGATATGGACCAAGAACCATGGCATTATCTTACAGTCACCCCAGCTTTCCCACCCTCAAGACACATGCCTTTGCCAAATCACGTGATGCCTTCTTTGTAACGTGGCCTGTGCCCCCTTCCCTAGGACAATCCAAAGTCCTGTCTGGCAGCTCCTCAGTGTGGACATGCCCAGCTCCTCCTCTGGCCTTGGTTTTGACTCGGTAATCAAAATAAAGCCACTGTTGTCACCTGAGTTTAACGCCACTTCCAAGGCAATTACAAATTCCTTCTCTACAGACTTCTGAATCCGTCAGGGCTTTGGTTGGCTTGAGGCTGGTCTGCACTGAGATGACCCTGCCTCTTTCAAAGGGAAGAATCCCAACAGGCGTCTTTGTAAAGTGTAAACAGCCAGTTTGCCTACATTTTCTAAGCATGCAGCCAAAATTTTGTGCAGATTTGGCATCCTGTACATATGCCATAATTACTCCATAACACTGTGTTTCTCCAAAACCAGGAATACAACAAAATAATCATTGTGTGTTAGCTGTAACCAAAACAAATTATCTATTCTTTCAAGGAATGAAGTCTGCTTCCCCAACAGTGGTCCAGTACTTAAATTTAGAAGGGAAGGTAAAACAAACCAACAAAAACCAAATGGGAAAAACAAGTCTGTGGTGAGAGAAGAGAGGTAATCGGGATCAGAAAACATGGGGTTCAAGTCCCAGTTTGCTCTTATTGTCTACATAACAAGGGGCAAGGCAAGATTTGAGCCTCAGTTTCCTCTCCTGTAAAATAATCGATTCCACAAAGTGGTTTGGAGGAGATGAAATAAAATGTTAGTAGATATGTATAGTATAATATCATGACTTTTGCTTATGTTAATAAAATATAAACTATAAATATTTTATAAATATATAATTATACGAATAATTCATAAACTATAAATTTATAAAATATTAATATATGTTGATATATTTGTGAAATATAATATCACAACTGTAGTCTTTAGCAGGTTTAAATAAAAGGAGAAACCAGGTGCCATTAAAAAGCATCCTTGTATTACCTATCCAGTTGCTTAGAAAATGTGCACTTTGAATTTCTGTCACTTATTATCAACTTATTCCTGAATATTGAGCTCCTCTCCAACCTATAGGATGTGTCTGACCACCTTTGCCAAAGATTAAATGTAAATTCAGTGAGTAACAGATAAAACTGTTCATGATATAAGATTTTCCTAATGAAAACAAATGATGACAGAAACCCCATTTTCTTTTACTCTTATGCCAATTTTAAATAAAGTCAGAGAAGACTCTAACCCATGGTCTACTATGGATTTATATTTAGCTCTTATCTAAAAACTTCATCTTCCTAAATACTTTGCCAACACCCTAACATTAAATGTTTAATTTTCTTGTTTCTAATGGTAAAAGTGTGTGTGTGGTTTGTTGGTGTGGGAGTGGGTTGAGGGAAAAAAATAGGATATATAGATCATATCAGAGATCTCTGCAGGCAGGTTTAGTATGTGTAAGTTTAAATGAAAAATAAAAGGCAAATAAGCGTATCCATTTAGCCAAAAACAGCGTGGACGGCATTGGCCACTGCAGGTCAAGTTCAGCCTGAGGTCACAGGGAGGCTTCCAGTTCCCAGTCTCCCAAGCATTAGGCCAAGAAGCATGTAATTGAGCTGATTGTTTAATTAAGGAGATTTTAAAGTTACAGCAGTTTGGAGCCTATACATGATTCATTTTGCAAAATGAAACTCCTTATTTCTCTGCAGACCCGTGCCAGATATAAATAACTCTACTGTTTTTAATATTGGACAACATCTTTTAGAAAGGAGGGGACAGTTCATCTGCTGCTGAGACAAACAGTGACAGCCTAATGACTAGGGGTGAGTGGAATAATTTTGACTCTTAAGGTTCAAGAAGGTAGACTCAGGTTATTCAGCTTCTGTTGTTTTCTTTTTTTTTTATTTTTTTATTTTTATTTTTATTTTTTTATTGACTTTGTAATAATATTACATTAAAAAAATATATATATATGAGGTCCCATTCAACCCCACCACCCCCACCCCACCTCTCCCCCCCCCAGCAACACTCCTTCCCATCATCATGACACATCCATTGCATTTGGCAAGTACATCTTTGGGCACCTCTGCACCTCATGGTCAATGGTCCACATCATGGCCCATACTCTCCCCCATTCCATCAAGTGGGCCCTGTTGTTTTCGATGGCAAATCCTTTCTTGAACTTTTTTGTGTCTATTAAAGATTCTCATTAAAATAATAATTCATTTTGGAATTCCTCTATCTTATGGAAGACTTTCTTGAAAGTGAGCCTTGAGGACACTGTACTGTCAGAGGAGAGGACAGGTGCCAGCATCTGGACTTGTCAGTAGTTTATAGAGATTTGTTGAAAGAAAAATACGTGTCCTGTTGTGTGTCAGTGTTGCAAATATAAGGATGTGTAGGATGCAGTCCCCACCTTCCAGTGTCTCATTCTCTATAGAAGTAGCAGAATATGAACAAGTACAGTGTGATTGACATTGACATTCTAGAGGAGCTGTTTCAGACCTCACAAGTTGGACCTTGAAGGATTAGCAGGCACTCACCAGGTACAGAGGGGTGAGCAAAACATCTGAGGAATAAGAACAGTGACACGTAGATACAGACTTGGAGACCTGTGAAGCCATGGCATCATTGGAGAATTGCAACTGGTTCAGAAGTCAGCAAGCAAGTAGAAAAGAGGGAGGAGGTACATCCTACAGGTGGTTGCAGCCTGATAGGAAACAGCATCGGTGCTCATATTAACAAATTTGGGTTTGTTTTAGTTTTCCAAATGCAAAGTACCGGAAATGGGTTGAGTTTTATAAGAGAGACTTTGTCACCAAAGTCAGCTACTGTTGATCCTATTGTCCCAGCATGTGGCAAAGCATGATGGCCACCGATTTCTGTTGAGTTCTCTACCTTCCTCTCCAAAATCTATAGTCACCTCCTGGAGCTCAGCTGTGGAGAGCTAGGCATAGGGTTTTTCTCTTTCTGGGCCTCCTTTATCAGTCTCAGCTGCTCCATGGGCTCAGCCTCTTGGGGGCTTCATGCTTAAGCTATCCTCTAGTCCTCTCTCACAAAGCAGTATAAAAATGGCAGCTTCCTTTTCCTGTGCCTGGTGTCTTTTTTTCTGTTTCCATTTTCATCAGACCCAGCAAGAGGACAGAGACTCAACATGGATTATGCCCCACTGACATAGTCTAAGCAAAAGCCCAAAAATGATCTTATCAAGTAATCTAATCAAAGTCCCCTCTACTGAATTTGATGCAATCAAATGGTATCACACCCACAGGAATAGATCCATTTAAAAACATTACCTTTCTCTTCTTGTGATTCATAAAACCATCTCAGACTGCCACAGGTAAGTTCTGCTGGGGACAGGGAATGTAGTTTAAAGGCTTACATGTAGAAGGATTGCAATGACTAAGTGTTATTTTTAGGAAGATCATTCTGAGGGCAGAGAGAACAGATTTTTTTTCTTTTTTTAATGGGTAAGGTTGGCATAGCAAGGCAAAAAGAAATAAGACCAATTAGTAGGTTTTGGCAGAAATATAGGCAAAAAGTAATAAGACCTCCAACTAAGTCAATCACAGTAGGGATGGAGAGATGGAGTTATTTCTGTTTTATTTTGATTTGTTTAGATGAAAGATGTTTAAGTAGTGTAACTGATAATTATAGGTGACTTCATCAAATTTAAAATTTTACTGAGAGATTGTCTAAAATACAAACCAGCCCATACGCGTCATTTCAAGAAGTATTTATCTAGCACCTCCATCAGAGAGTACAGCCTCACTCAGTGTTTGCATTTGCTTGTATTGACCAAGATGTATAAGTGTAAACTCTTTCCCTGAAGGTTTAACTGAAACTTTCCCCTAAAGTCATAAAGAGGGAAGAACAAGGGCCTCAATTTGAATCTGTTTTCAATTAGAGTCCAAAGATAGCATCTACACAAGCTCTTAGGTACCTAAGCTCAAGTCTTCCTTTCTCACTAAACTCCCACCACATGTTGTTCCAGCTTCCGTTTCTCATTTCAAGGGAAGATGGAATTGTATTTGACTTGGAGTTTTGTAGATGACCCATTGGTGGCTTTGGTCCATGAATCTTCCAAATGCCAGCTGGCAGCTCATTGCAACATTGCCTTAATTTATCTGATTTGGCTAATAGTTTGGTTTGGAAAAACAGATGATAGGTTGAGGGACTGAAAATAATCATTTAATCTCACCTTATGAAAACTAAGAAGCATAAGTGAAGTTGCTATTACTTCAATTTAAATGTTTGATGAATAGAAATCTGAAGCACTTTTTTTTCAGGTTTGCATTCCTGAGTTAACAATATCTATCTGACATATGAAATTACAGTTTTTGTTTTCTAAGTTTTTCCAGGTCAATAAAATGAAAGTTAAATAATCTGACCTAAAGGTGTGAATATGCTTGCAATTTACTACTAACAGCTCATTAATCATACACTCAACAAAAAGCTTCCAGAAAGGGACCTAAGTTAACATGTTTGGCTAGACACAGGATGTGTTTTAGGGGCAGTATTTTTTTAAAATTTTCTTTTAAATTCAAGATTAAAACTACTTGCAAATAAGTGGAACTTATTTGTTTCAATAGAACTTAGCTTAAGAGAAGAGGGATATTTGTATAGAGTATATGGATCAAAACATAGTATTGTAATTAAAGTTCTATTTGGATACAGGCAGAACCCCAGAGAAGCAATAGGCTACTCAAACAAAACAAAACAATGCAAAACAAACCAAAACAAACAATATCCAAAACATAAGGCAAAGTAAGGAACCATTTAAAGAGCATAATTGCAGAGTGTTATTCAGCTAGTTGAGTGAGGGCCTACTGCCTGCTAGACAGTCTGTTTAGCACTGCAGATACAGAGAAAATATGATTTAGTTCTTGTTCTCAAGGCTTTTGTAATGAGGTAGTCATCAAAACTAAAAACATTACAACATATTAAGTACAATAATATAAATATGTCCAGTATACTATTGAGTCACTGTGGAGAGCATAGCTTTCTCAGTCCACAAGAGACAAATAGTAAGGTTTTCAGGAAAAGACATCTGAATTGAATCTCAAAGAATAACCTAGAATTATCAAGTCAAGGAAGTAAGGGGTGAAATGAGCCTTGGGGAATTGGCATGAAGGTAGGGATGTAAGAAGCTTCTTTATGGGAGCAAAGAACCAGAACAACTAGTAAAATGTGAATTACAGAAGACAAAGACTAGGTCAAGGTGCACTAGCTGTGTTCTTTGTAGGTTCTACTTCTGGGCTCTTCAATACTGTGTTGGCTATTCTGGATATTTTGCCCTTCATATAAGCTGTACAATCAGTTTGTCAACAATCACAAAATAGCTTGTTGGGATTGTATTGAATCTATATATCCAGGTTGTCCCCATTGAGTATGATGCTAGCACCAGGTTTTTGTAGAAGTTCTATATCAAACTGAGGTAATTCCTCTCTTTTCCTAGTTTGTTGAGTGTTGTTACCATGAATGATGTTGGTTTTTGTCATATGCTTTTCTTATTAAATTTTTTATATCCATGTTACAAGGTACTCAGTTAACACAATCTATTAACTACAATAACAATAAATCCACTTTAGTCAGTGGTTACACCCTTTATTTTTGCTCATTTCTCAGTCTTGAGGGATCTGGGATGATGTCAGCTCAGACTGCTTCAGGCTGAGAAGGAACGTAGATATCATGGGGCAGAGGAATGGAATTGTTCTATTGCAGTTGAAGATACTTCTTGCTTTTGGGATGGGGCTGATCCATCGTCATCATTTTGTTAGTTGTCCAGGGCACGCCTGAAGAACTGGAGAGTAGGAGTTGGCTGCAACCCTATTGGGTTCCAGGGCTTAACCAGCAGATGAACAATCGGAAGACTTAAAATGTCTGAGAAATATACTTAGCAAGTAAGTTGAAAATTACAGGTTCGAGTAAAAGAAGTAGAAGAATCATAAGTAGGAGAATTATAAATGAGCATAAGTATATTATATTGGGAAAATAGATTATTATATCTTCCCAAATATGCCCTGCTGGATGGGAGGGCTGTTGATTTTATGAGACTGTGCCTTGCCCCTGTGTTTGGATGTCCCCAGAGCCTTCAGGGCCCTCTTGTTTGAAGCTTTGTTTGCTGTGACGGTTAGTGAAATCTATCTGAGACCTTCATAAGTGTGACCTCCAGAATGACCTCCCACCTCACTTTGAAATCTCTCAGCCATAAAAATACTTTTTATTTAACGTTTTCTCTTTTGGTCAAAGTCATAGTTCCTTCTTTTTAAATTTTACTTCAGTTTGGAAAGTTTCTACTGTCTTATCTTCAAGTTCTCTGATTATTTCCTTGATGCAGTAGTTTATTGCTGAGCCCATCAAAGATATTCTTAATTTCTATTACAGTGTTTTTTATTTCTAGCATTTTGAGTTTCTTTTTTTTTTTAATTTTTTGGTCTTTGTTTTATTTTTCTAGCATTTCATTTTAATTATTTCTTAGAGTTCCCATTATATAATTACTTTACCTCTCAGCTCTTGCATGTTGTCTACTTTTTTCATTAGAGTCCATTGCATATTAATCAGAGTTATTTTAAATTCCTTATCTGATAACTTCAAAATCTTTGTCATATATGAATTTGGTTCTGATGCATACTTTGTCTCTTCAAACTGTATTTTTTTCTCACCTTTTATTATACTTTGTAAATTTTTGTTGAAAGTCCAACATAATGTATCAGGTAATAGGAAACCGAAGTAATTAGGATGTCAGTGTAAGGTTTTATGTTAATTTGGTGAGTAGTTGGGCTGTGTTTAATATTTGCTGTGGATGTAGGTGTCAGAAACTTCAATCTCCTCTGGTTTCTCATTTTACCTTCCCTGTTGTTTTGGACTTCCTTATATATTCCTCCTCAGAGACGGCCTGTATCTTGCCAGTCTTAAAGATGTTATTGTACTGACGCCATGTTGGTGTGGTGGTATATTGTTTGTAGAGGAAGCATCCTAAATTTTAGATTAAATTTCAGGTTTTTAATGAGCTGTGTCAATGAACTTATGATACTGTGACAGAATACGAATGTCTACACAAAGAGATATGATGGAGGTGATGACTCAGAAGTTCGCTGGGCAGACCAAGGCTCCTCCTTGACACCCATCCTGGTGCTATTGATGGCCAGACTTCTTTTCCAGGTATTTAGATATTGGTGCTGCTTCGTATTGGTTCAGAAACTAAGGATTATGGACAGCTAAGGGGAGAAGGAAAAGAGCAAAGGTTGATTAAAAGGAACTTTTATATTTGTTAGAACCAAATATTTATTTGTTAGAACAAATGGACATTTTTCAAAATGACCAGATTATTGTTCTGTAATGAAAACCTGGTGGACACAAATCCACAAGAATTTCTTGGTAATCTGCAGCCTTCATGAGCTCCTTCCCAACCCTACCTCACTGGGACAAAAAACAATCCCTATTATCTTCATCTGGCTGCACTATGATTACACAGTTCTGACTCTAGGGTTAACTGCTAACTCCCAGAGTGTAGTATGTGACACTCCCCACTTTTTGTTGGTATATGAATGTTACATCCAGTCTGAAATCTGTGAATGCCTTTATTCTAATTCCCGCCAGGAAACACCAGCCCAAATCAAAATTGTTGTTCTATCCAGGAACTCATTCACCAAATATTAGTTTCCTTCTATTTTTTGTGATATACTTCAGGTTGTGGATAATACAAAGATGAATCATGCCAGGGGATGTCTTTTATGGAGTCCATGGGGATAGGGAAGAAAATATCAGGGCATCTCTATATATTATATTTATTTAGTATCTTACCCTTTCTTAAGAGTATATATTTATGGGTTTTTATAATGCTTTTATAATATATACAATTTATTGACACAGTAGCTCACGTACACTGGATTAGATTAGTTTAATTCAATGCTTAAAAGTTTTACTGATAAAAGGGTTCAATCTAAACCTTTAGCAAAACTAGAGAGATTATTTAGGAAATAGAAGCCTTGGGCAAAACCATAAACAAATGAGTACTCACAGGTATCTATAGAACATCTCATCCAACACCAGATGAATATACATTCTTCTCAAGTACAAATAGAGCATTCTACAGGATATACCATATGCTATCTTCCAAACAAACCTCAATACATTTTAAAGGATTGAAATAATGCTAAGTATAGATTCCCTCCAGAATGAAATGAAATTAGAAATCAATAACAGAAAAAAACTGGGAAATTTACAAATTTGTGGACATTAAACAATATACTCATAAATAGCCAATGGGCCTAAGAAGAAAATGCAAAGGAAATTAGAAACACTTCGGGATGAATAATAGCAAAAACAGTAAAGTAAAACTTATGGGATAACTCTAAAATAGTGGATATAAGGAAAAAGAAGAAGAGATTCAGATAAAAAAAACTATGGATCTAAGCCATCTCTCAATAGAGGTGGAGAGGACATCACCAACCTAGGGTTCACAGGATGGAGGAATAAAATATGGATTAGAGTGAATTTACTGGTATTCTACTGTAGAACTATTGTGACTAGTAATGGAAGAAACTGTAACATTCATCTGGAAAGATTGGCCAAGGTAGTTGCTGAGGGCAGGGAGAGGGAAGTAGAAATGAGATATGGGGGCATTTTAGGGACTTGGAGTTGTCCTATATGATATAGATGCAGGGACAGATGCTGGACATTATATATCCTGCCATAATCCACTGAATGTACTGGCAGAGAGTGTAAACTACAATGTAAACTATAATAAGAGAAGGTTTTCATACATTGGTATAGCATACAAACACTATTTATAATTAAGGTAAATATTTGTAAGTTAAAAATAAAATTAGGGAAGTGGATTTGACTCAACTGATAGAGCATCTGCCTACCACATGGGAAGTCCAGGGTTCAAATTCAGGGACTCCTGGCTCATGTGGTGAGCTGGCCCAAGCGCAGTGCTGATGCACGCAAGGAGTGCTGTGCCATGCAGGGGTGTCCCCCGCGTACCAGATCTCCACGTGCAAGGAGTGCGCCCTGTGAGGAGAGCCACTCCACATGAAGAAAGTGCAGCCTGCCCAGGAGTGACACCACACACAGAGAGAGCTGACTCAGCAAGACAATGCAATAAAAAGAGACACAGATTCCTGGTGCCACTGACAAGAATACAAGTGGGCACAGAAGAACACACAGCTAATGGACACAGAGAGCAGACAATGGGGGGGGGGAGGGGGGAGGAGCAGAGAGAAATAAATTTAAAAAAATAAATCTTTAAAAGAAAGGAAAAAAAGAAAAAATTAAATAAGTACAATAAAAAAATTTAAAAAACAAAAATAAATAAAATTAGAAACTTCATTCCAAATATATCACCAAGAGCACTAAAATGCAAGATTGTACTTACAATACATGTAACCAACAAAGGATTTTTAAGAAGAATATAAAGAGAACTACAAATCAGTAAGAAAAAGACAGACAACCTAATTTAAAATAAAAACCCAAAAGTCATGATGGTTCTTCATACAAAAGAATATCAAAATAACATATTAACACATAAATAACAAGTCAACCAAGTAACAAATTATTATATGAAAATGCACAAAACCTCGTTATTTATCAAGAAAATACTAAGTAAAATCATAAAGTCCTAGTACCACAAAGGTGACAAAACTAGCTAAATAAATAAATACGTACTGATGGAGAGGATGTGAAGTATCATGCACTGCTACTGGGAGACTAAATTGGCAAAATCACGTGGGAAAACTGTTTAGCATTTTTCACTAAAGTTGAAAATACCATACCCTATAACCAAGGAACTCAATTCCCAGGTATAATGTGAACCTACCAGAATTGCATACATATGTGCATCAAAATATTTGCACACATATATTCATGTAAGATTTAAAAGTCCCCAAGTGAAAACAATACAAATGTCCATCAACAGTAGATTTCTTAAATAAATTACATTGTATTCTCACAATGGAATACTATACAGAAATAAATTTATGAAAAATGTTACATACAACATAAAATATAGTAAAATACAAGGAAACCTTGAGGTGAATTAGAGGGGATGCCATGTGGAATATTCTTTAAGACCAGAAATGACACTAAGTCAAGAAAGGACATAAGGTCTGATGGAAATTGACTCGACAATTGTGCAAAATCTGTTACAGAACCTGGTAGCATAATAAAGAATAAAGAGCATGCAAATGGAAGTCTAAGGAGCATAAAATACTAAGTGCATCACTTTTATTTCTCTTTTCAACTCTTGAAACGAAAGATTCACAACATATGGTCTCTAGCTTTGCAACTAAATCTCAGCCAACTTTGGGAACATCCAGAATTATGTCAGGGAAGGCTCTCCTCAATATCTGTTAATTTGCTCAATGTTTTTTACTTTACCTTTTCCTGAGATTGTATTTAGAACAGATAAAAGTTTCGAAAAGTTGAATATTCCTCAATCATTTGTCCATTTGGAGGGAGAATGCAGAAAAAAGAGAGGATGTGTTAATGAATAGAGCAAAATTATAGCTCCATTGAAAATTTGTTTCACAAGCTCTAGAGTGGAAAATTTGCCAAGGATATTCTACTATTTTTAACATCAAGATCTTTCTCTTTCTGGTTCAGAGAACCTAGACTCAATGCTTAAATTCATTTTTTTTTCTGAGGAATATTTGTTTAAATGAAGTTCTTATTTTTGAGAGACTGGAAGAATAATGCACAATTTTATTCTGTGTGGATTTCTGTTGTATCTTTAAAGTAATATTGGAAACAAAGTCTAGAGTAGAAAGAATATGGAAATGTAATCTGTATTTACAACCAATTATTGCTTTGAGAGCTTGTCTCTAATATAATGATAGAAACAACAGAGAGAAACTTTTCATTGTGGAAGCCCAAGCAATATAATTACATTATTATTTTCAAGTCATCTTTGAGCAAATAGTTAGGCTACATGTTTTCTTAGAATGTAAAGGAAGAGTTCAGTTTATATAAACAGTGTAAGTTTTATAAAATATAACAGAAAATGTGTGTCAGAATGTGCTTTGCCCTCCTTCAAACTGATCCCCAGAAGAGGCAGTGAATTCATTCCCATTATAATTCTGTTAGTTCAAATGATTTTGGAGCTACTTGTCTAGGGCAACTGAGCCTATGACATATTGTTTTGAAAATCTGCAGCAATGACAATTAACTTTAGGATTTATTTACTATTTGGGAATAGCCAAAATTGATTTGGGAGCAAACTAGAAAAAGCAATTATTAGCACCTCCTCCAAAAAATTAAAAGTAAAATAAGTTAAATAAATCTTTTATAATTGTTCAGCAGGAGATTGCAGAGGGAGACTTTCTAGTTTGTTTTAAGTAAGGCTTAATTTATTCATTTGTTAAAGAAATACGTATTAAACAGCTACCCAGTTTTCAAGGCAGGATTGCTGAAATAAGTTACCTTCCAATAAATTGAACAGAAATGCTCATTTGGCATTAAAATGCATTGTATGTTTTCTCAAAAGAAAATGTTTTATTCCTAGATTCACTTCCAATATATATTGGGATATATATACACATGTATGTGTGTGTAAAAATATAATATATAAAGATTACTCTGCTAAGTTCAGAATTGCATTGCTTCTGATTAAGGATCACTGGAAGATGTCAACGGCTTTAAGAATAAAATTAAATCAGAAGAAAAAAGTAGCAGAGAGGAATTGATATTGATCACAAGACTTAGATTAATGAGCAGACAATGATTGTTTATTAAGAGTTATTTATATGAAAAGAAAGCCTCATAAAACATCTCTTACATGTTTTTCATTTCATCGTGTACAAGCTATTACAAGTTTTTAAAGTTTTTATTATGTAAAATGCCTTGGGTTCCAATTCTTGTTAGTGGCCACTACAAATAGTAAATGCTTTTTTTAAAAAACTTTTCTCTCCCCTTCCCCAACCCCCCCGTTGGTCTGCTCTCTGTGTCCACTTGCTGTGTGTTCTTCTGTGACCACTTCTATCTTTATCAGCGACACCAGGAATCTGTATTTCTTTTTGTTGCATCATCTTGTGACAGTTCTCCGTGTGTGTGGCACCGTTCTTGGGCAGGCTGCACTTTCTTTTGCACTGGGTGGCTCTCCTTACGGGCGCAGTCCTGGCGCGTGGGGCTCCCCTACGCAGGGGACTCCCCTGCGTGGCACAATACTCCTTGCGCGCATCAGCACTGCACATGGGCCAGCTCCACATGGGTAAAGGAGGCCCAGGGTTTGAACCACAGACCTCCCATGTGGTAGGCGGACGCCTTATCCATTGGGCCAAGTCTGCTTCCCAGTAAATGCTTTTTTATCTACATGTGGGCATGTAAAACAGCAATCCTTATACTTTAGATATCATTTCAAAAACAGATGTAAGATATAATGTTATTCCAATAAAATTCCAAGGTGATTGCACAGGGATTGCATAAGTTAAAATGTGATGAGGGAGGTCATTTGAGCATGTACATTAGTTTACATTCACTGGGCATGAAGTTGCTCCTGGTACCTGCTTTGACCTGGATCTGGACTTGGCTTGAACTTGAAGCAAATAACTACAAACTGTTTTCTGATACTGGAAGAAGAAAGTTAATCTGGTGGTAAGAACTACTGTAATTAATGTTAATTATTCTATATCACCTGAAGTAAAGGAGTAAGTCTGCTGAATCCAGCTTGGATTGAAACTCTAGACAACACGTCCAATAGAACTTTCTGCAGTGATTGTAAATTTCACATGTGCTGTGCATATTTCTAACACTGTGGCTATCAAGTCCTTGAAATGTGGCTAGCATAACTAAAGACCTGAATTTTTCAATTAAATTAAATTTAAAGTTAAATAGCTATGTGAGCTTTTGGATACCATATTAGACAGCACAGTTGCATGTCTTTAGATTAGTTTCAGTTTAACAAAAGATATGATGCCAATTTATTTATATTGTGTGGAAAATATTATTCTGAAGATGAACTAATTTTATTGGAGGCATGATAAATATCAAGGAAAGTTGTTAGAGATAAAATGTTAGTAAAGATAAGACATCCCAGTTAATGAGTGCTTGTGAAGAAACAGAAGAAAATATAAAGGAGAGAAAAATGTGCAGTTTTCACTTAACCCACAAAATGAGATAGGGCAAGATCCCAGTTGTAGAATGACCAAACGCATCAGGTTTGACTGAGACGGAGTAAGAGAGGCAATACTCTCCTTCACTTTGGTTAAGATCTTCCTCTCCTCCTAAGTAATTAATATACAATTTTACCATAATGAGAAAATCCACATGCAAGTGAAGAGAATAATAATTGGAAGTGGAAGAACTGATGGTTTAGCCAGCTCTATCTTGAGGGAGGACTGTGGAGAAGACTGGGGAAAGGTTTAACACCAAAGTGGGAGATAGGAGTTATATATGAACTTGCCTACCTAAGATCTTGAGTACTGCAGGCATGCTGAATTTCTGGAGATTTGTGTTGTGTCATTATAAGTAATTAAATATTTGTGCATTTGCACTGCCTGACTTGTCCTGTCCAATTCCACTGCCTCATGGGAAGGAAATCCTGAATGACTGGGGTAGATGGTTCAACAATTTATGCTCCCACATTTTCCATTATAAGTATGTAATTAAGGAGAACTTAGGGAAGTGGATTTGGCCCAAAGGATAGGGCATCCGCCTACCACATGGGAGGTCCATGGTTCAAACCCTGGGCCTCTTGACCCATGTGGGGAGCTGGCCCACGTACAGTGCTGATGCACACAAGGAGTGCCCTGCCATGCAGGGGTGTCCCCCACATAGGGGAGTCCCATGAGCAAGGAGTGCACTCCATAAGGAGAGCCGCCCCTTGCGAAAGAAAGTGCAGCCTACCCAGGAGTAGCACCACACACACAGAGAGCTGACGCAGCAAGATGACGCAACAAAAAGAGACACAGATTTCGGGTGCCACTGACAAGAATCCAAGTGGACACAAAGGAACACACAGCAAATGAACACAGAGAGCAGACAATGGGGAGTGCAGAGAGAAGGGGAAAGAAAAAAAAAATCTAAAAAAAAAGGAGAACTCAATTCTTAAGGAATGAAGAATCTAAGGTGTTATATTCAATTATTTCAAATATGTTGCTAGAAATAGAAAGTTTTCACAGGTGCTTCTTACTATTTACAATTTAGTTATTACATAAAGTTGAAAGACATTGAGAAATAGAAGTGCAAATAATAGTACAAGTAAAACCAGATAAATTGAGCTTAAATAAATAACCATTACATATACACACATAAACATTTCATTTACATAAAATGCTTTCAAACATACATTTTCACCTTATCTTTATAGCAAAATTATAAAATAGATTGTAATTTCTTTTAAAAATTCCCCCCCATCGCCCATATAGTGTAGTAAATAATTATTATAATTGTTTTTGTTGTCTGTGTCCATTTGCTGTGTGATCTTCTGTATCTATTTCTCTTTTCTTCTTCTCTTCTTGTCTTTCTCCTCTAGGATTCACCAGAATTTGATCCTGGGCAACTCTGATATGGAGATAGGCTCCCTGTCAATTGCACCACCTCAGTTCTTGGTCTCTGCTGCGCTTCGCCTTGACTGTTCCCTTCGTCTCTCTTTTGTTGCATCATCATCTTGCTGCATGACTCACTTATGTGGGCACTGGCTCACCATGCAGGCACTCAGCTTGCTGAATGGGCACTCAACTCACCGCACAGGCACTTGGCTCACCATGCAGCCACTCATGTGGGAGGGCACCCACATGGGCACTCAGCTCACCGCGCGGGGACTGAGCTCACTGCATAGGCACTTGGCTCACTGTGTGGGCACTCAGCTGACCACATGGGCACTGGCTCGCTGCACAGGCACACTTTCTCTTTTTCCTTTTCACCAGGAGGCCCCATGGATCAAACCCAGGTCCTCCTGTATGGTAGGCAGAGGCCTTATCATTTGAGCCACATCCACTTCCCCTGATACTCTTTTATTATTTCCACTTTATATATGGGAAAACTGCAACCCAAAGAATTTAAGAAACTTGTTTCAAATCATATAACTAAAAAGAGTTAAATCTGGAGCCCCAAATTTTTGATACCCTTCTACTTCGTAGCTAAGAGCTTGGTTTTATCTAGGAACCTACTCTAGTTTCAAGATTCAGCATCCATGAATATATTTATGGAAACAGGCTCAATTTGCATCATCATTCCCAAAAGAAATCCATTGTTTGTTTCAAGTTTCTAGTTTTTTTCCAAAAGCATGACTCTGGGAATAATTGCAAAATTTAATTTTAAAAGAGACTGTCCCTCTAACTACGGTTCCTGGGAAACTGACCATTAAAAATTAACAACCTGGTAGATGAGAAACGTGGGCATTTTTTTTCAGTTAGCTATATAGCAGTAATTTAGGAATGATGCACACTGCAGTAATAATTTAATTTCTGTTATTGGCATTCTCTTGCCAAAATTAAAGGTAATCTTTCAGTAAGTTCTTGACATTTGGTTCACTATGAAGCAAATATGGGAATGAATATTTCAGGCCTAAAATATATGCTAATATTCCCTCTTACCTCAGCCCACTGACATATAAAACAGTGGCAGTGTACTGTTCATCAGCCTCACAAACATGCTAACTGAATTAGGAAAACAATAAATGGTCATTCAAGTCATCAGATATATGTTGTTATAGGTTAATCAACTCTATGAGGATTGACATAGAATACATTTGTACTCAGGAAAGATAAAATTCTACTACCATAAATCCTGCTCCCTACTTCTACCAAAACTCGTGTATTTTTCAAGTATTGCTTATAGGGGTGAAAAAGAAATCAATCTGAGCCAAAAAACAAAAAACAGTTAAAACAGCTAATACAGTCAGTGAAAGAAATAAAATCGCACTTGTAGCTCTTTATCGGATGTGGTTTGTTTTCTAGGGAATAACATTGGACCAAGTGTATGGTGTTTTAGTCTCCTGGACTGCTCAAATAAATACCATGAAATGGGTCAGGTTAAATAATGATGATTTATTCACTCATGGCTTGAGACTAGGAAAAATTCCAAGTCAAGGTGTCAAGGTGATGCTTTCTTCCTTAAGACCAGTATTCTGGAGCTAGTGCTAGTGACCTTGGCTCCTCTGTCCCACGCCAAGGCACATGCCGACTTCTCCCAGCCTCCCAGCATTTCCAGGTTCAGCTTCTTGCCTTCCATGGCTTTCTCTTCCTCTGTCTGAATTTCATTCCATTTATACAGGACTCTAGTGATAAGATTAAGACCCACCCCCATTGATGTGGGGCTCACCTTAACTTGAACAGCCTCTTCAAAAGGGCCTACTTACAGTGCGTTCTCACCCACAGAAATGGGTTAAATTTAAGTACAAGTTTTTGTGGCATACACACACTTTCCAACCACACAAAGACCAACCAGTCACTCTGGGGTCATTTGATTACACTGGACTCCTTCTACCCTGAGGGTGACAGTGATACATTCTGACAAAAATAGACACATGTTCAGGTATGGATTTGCCTTTCCTGCCACAAGGTCTCAGCCGTCACCACTACCTGAAAACTTGTAGAATATTTCCTCTACCAGAATGGGATCCCACTTAAGTTGGTCAAGTGACAGACCTTATATCTACGAAAGTGGGAAACAGGGTACATGACCATGAACTTACTGGTCTTATCATACATACACCACTGAGAAGTTACCAGTCTGACAAAGCAATAGAATGGCTTGTTGAAGGCACAGCTAAGTGCCAGGTCAGAGGTAATGCATAGGAGGAAGGGGCCCTTCCTGGATGTTTATATGGTTCTTTGTCTCCAACTGGTAGAATACGTATTGGTAGCATACATAGACAAGGAGAAAGGGTTTTGGAAGCTGGAGTGGCTTCATCTAGCATCATTCTCAGTTATCGACTTGGAAAGTTTGTGTTTCCCATCCCTGCAAGTCTGGGTTCTTAAAGAATGAATAAGTGGTATTTTCACCAGGGGGCATAACAAGAGTCCCATTGAGCTATAGGTTATGGTTGCTGTCTGAGCACTTAGGTTCCTTGTGCCAAGGGACTAGTAGGCAAGAAAATGAGTCACTATCTTGGCAGAGGTAGTTGACCCAATGAAGGTAGGGAAGAATGCATTTAGCACCCAGAAGATCCACTTAGGTGTCTCTGGTGTTGAGTTTTTTGTATGATTAATGGACAAATGTTAACAGCCACAACTTAAAAATGGAATCCTGACCAGAGTTTCAGAGCCCTTAAGCACAATTTCAAAAAATGTTGTATTGGTTTCTCAGCTCAGGAAATTTCTCTCTAACATATATGTTTTTCAAGGCTTACACATATTTTGTTCAGTTTTCCCATTGACCATCCTCCTAGGAATGGTTATTGGATTCCTTTTATATTTGGCACCTATTTCTTTTCTTTTCTGATATTTTATGCTCAGTTATATATAACAATTTTTTCAATATTTCATTCAGTATTGCTTGTGTTAGGAGTGAAAGCAGAGCTTCACGCATCTGCTCAATGAGCCAACTTTTCTAGAAATTAAAAAGTCTGAGAAAGCTGCCTCAAGGTCCCACTTAGCAGAAATATGATATAATCCCATAGTGACTTAAAGCCATTTTTGAAAATGTTCAAATTAAATGAAAAAAGAAAAATCCTCTAGAAAAGTAATTTCAACAGCTATCAAAGGATAAAATAATCTTTTAGGTACTTAAAAATGCAGTGAATAAGTGAATTCACAATTTGTTCTTCTTTGCTACCTTGCTAGTCAAAAGGTCTAATTCATCATTCCCTTCACTAGAAAGGTTTGATTTTTTTCTCTCTGGCAGCTGAAGTTGTAAAAGAGGTTTAGTTCTTTATGTGTAGTTCCACTAGGGGAAGAATTTTCAGTTACTTTCTCTTGATGAATACAGAGATTTAGGTTTTCCTTACTTAAAATGAGATAAGAAATGAGTGCCAAGAGGGGAGAGGAAATTGTGAGAAAGGCAAAAAGGTATGCCCTTTCTGTAATTGTTCCACATCTCTCCATATTAAATTTGAAAGTTAATTCCTGCCTTCTCACCAAAACTTTTGTATTTTCTCAAACATGTGTCCTTTAAATCTGAGTGAAAAGTGGTCCTTAAATTCAGTCATTGTAGATACCTGTTATTTTAGGAAATGCCAGGACAAGGTGCCCCAGGCATAAAACTCAATGCTACCGAGAGCCAAGAAGAAAAACTTCTCATATATACAATGTGAAAGAAATCTGGAGTTGCTATACTAATGTCATACAAAATAGAATTGGAGGCATGATGCATTATCAGAGATAAAGAAGGACATTTCATAAACATAATATTTCAAACTGTAAGGATAATATAGCAATTTCTAAATATGCATGCTTTTATTAATATACTTTCAAAATACATAAAGCAAAACAAAGGATAGCAAAAAGTAATAGACAAATCCTCAGCTATGCAGTTTGGTTTTAAAATACATCTCTCAGTAATTAATAGAAAAAGCATGCAAAACAATCAGCAAGGATATGAGAGTTTAATCTTCTAAAACAAATCAATAGAAATCACCATATTAATAGAATAAAGAAAAATTACCTTAACTGATGCAGAAAAAAGTAAATGATAAATTGCAATATACATTCATAACTGACAACATCAACAGAAAAGACTTGGCAAACTAGAGAAAAAAGGAAATTTCCTTATTTTGAAGAAGAATATCTGCAAATACTCTACAGCAAAGTTATAATGGTAGAATGTTGAACCCCTTCTCTCCTTGAACTCAAGAGACAACAATGGAACTAGAGATTCTAATCATTGTAACAAAATAAATAAAAGAATCGTATAAGAATTGAAAATGAGAAATTACTTGTATATATATGCCATGGTTATGTATGTGGAAAATCCAACAAAATAGACAAACTGAAAAAATTGATAATTGATACATACATTTAGCAAGATATTAAATTAAGATAGGCATACAAAATCCATTTTATTTGCACATAACAGAAATAAACATAAAATTAAAAAATTAAAGATACCTTTGTGATGACATAAAAATCAGATATTGGCAACATATCTAGCAAAAGATGTATAAGACTTTTATGCTGAAATCCAGAAAATGTAATAGAAAAAATTAAAGACAACCTAATCAAATTAAACAACTTAATATTTTCATTATGTCAATTTTCTCCAACATGTTCTATTGGTTCAATATAAAATCCTAACTTAATTTATGTGGGAACATATATAGTTAAGAAAACCTTGTAGAAGAACAAATTTGGAATAATTACATACGCAAATATGAAGATTTATTATAAAGCTACACTAATTAAGATAGTAGGATATTGTCACAAGGATAAATAACTAGGACAATAAACATAATAAATGGTTCAGAAAGAGACCTACACATATATAAACCTTCAATTTACGACATAGATGGTACTCCAGAGCAATGGGGAAAGTACAATCTTTTCAATAAATGGGTATTGATTCATTTGGATACTCATGTGGAAAAAGTATAACTGGATATTTAACCCAAACTATAAACAAATAAAAATAAATTAATTCCACGGGGATAGATCTAAATGAAAAAGGTAAAATAATAAAGTTTCTAGAAGATAACTTAGTCAAATATCTTGGTAACTATGGGGTATGGAAAGGCTAAAGTCTAAAATATAAAGTCAAATTTTGTCTAAACTAAATGGACAATAAGGATAATATGATGAAGCACATTATATTAAAATTGAAAACTTATGTTCATTAAAATATTGTCATAAGGCAAGATAGACCAGAAGAAGACATTTTCAATGCGTATAATTGGCAAAAACTCATATCCATTTTACAGAAAGAGCACTTATATAACAGGAAGATAAACATGGGACAACTCCACAGAAAAATGAGTGAGAAGCTTGAAGAATGGGCACTTCATTAACATTTGCAAATGTGCTCAACTGCATTATTCATCAAGGAAATGCTAACTAAAAACAAAATGAGATACCATTGTCCATCACCCAGAATAGTTCAAATCAAAACAGCTGTTATAACCAAGTGACAGATTCCATTTACATGAAGCTGAAACCCAGGCAAAACTAATCCATGATGTGAAGTTCCAGATAACACCAGATATGACCAACTTTTAGGAAGCTGTTGAGAGACTAATACACGGAAAGGAGCATGAGAGGGATTTCTGGGGCTGTGATTATATTTTATAACTTGACATAAATAGTGGTTTACTTTGTCCATTAAGTTATTTGCTTATTCTTTGTGTACATTTCTGAAACATATTAATAATAAATACTGCTTAACAATACATTGATTAATAAAAGTAATTTGAAAAACTAATAAGGAGAACCAAGTGTCAAGCAGCACGGTAGAACCTGAGAAGAGAAACATGACATAGAATCAGAATAAAGGGCCTGAGCAAACCCAAGGTCCAGTTTTGAAGTCCAAAAGAATGAAGGTGAGAGGTTTCAGGATTTTTCTCGTGAAAGCCATTTTTATGTATCCTTGTTCTGTGTGTATGTTTTACCTGTGTTAATGTGTCATGCTTAGGACACAGAGAAGGTGCACAGTTTCAAGTCAGTTATGGATAGTGTTGGGCCAGGGGCCAGAATATTGATGATCACAAAAGAGATTTTCAGGTGGGAAGGTATCCCTTGCGAATCCCAGCGTGGACTCTTGGCAGTTTTCACCGCAGTGGACAGATTCCAGGGACAGGCAATTTGTCAAGAAGAGATAGAAGCAGCAGGTATCCATGATCCAAATATGAAGTATTAGTTGTAGAGCTAATTCCTGACAATATTTGATGGGAAAGAAAAAAACTCCAAACTCCCAAAATAATGTTGGGCAAGGAACCTGATAGGAAACCAGTGGGCAAGAGTGAAACTTCAATTTAAAAAAGAGAAAATCTTTAGTTCATGGTCAGCAGAGATCTAGCAGTAGATTTGGCAAGCTGTTGAAATACTGATGTACTACAATGCAACCCCTTACGTTTTTTTAGATGAGTAATGGGAATTAGGCCCGAGATTCTTAAGTAGGGTCTGATCCACAAATGGCGATTAAAACCCCTCACCAACAATGGTTAACTCTTTCTTTGGCATGAGTAATACGCCATGTACTATGCTTAGAATAGGACCTTTACGTGTTATCTCTATCAGTGTTGAGAAAGAAAAAATGCAGCCAATGACTGTTGTCAGCTTGGGCTTTGCTGGCTCTAACAGCGGCGGTGGTCGTTCTCCTGTTGAAAATAAACAAATTCACAGAGCACCAACATCAGACAAGCTCACTCTGTGACTGTGAAGAAGTGAAATGCAAACCAGAACATTTCCAAAACTATGTCTGAAAGCAGACCAAAGCAAGGACACGCGCCAAACCATAAAAGTAAGCTAATATCTCCCTCTCCCGGCTAATATGAGTGACGACTGCTTCCTTGCCAATTACAGGTTTCAGCCAGCTCTACTTCTTCTACCTTCCAGAAAAATTATTAAAATGCCCAGTTGTAGAATTGCTTCCAATTTCCGACATGTTTGCTTGAAGGCTCTTAACATAAGCCCCTTGTAGCACACAGACCCTAATGGCTCCGTTTTTATTTCCTGTATAATCTGTTAACCTTGCGTGACCTGGATGTGTGACTTGCTTCTTGACCCAGAGGCTATGACTGAGGGGAAGGGGTGTCCCGTTGGGATTGCATCACACATAGCGATCTAAGCAAGCACACCCTAGACCGGGATTCTCTGTGTTGACTTGAATTCAGCAACCATCTCGAGGACACGCATTGGCATGGGAATGAAGGTGCCTTCTAAGAGTTTGGGCTGACTTCCAGGAGTCGAGGGAAACTAGACATGTTGTACACTGAAAGGATGTTAATGATTTTGGATCCTAAGTAAACACGATAAATAAGTTGAACACAATCAGAATGTAAATAAATTGAGTACAATATGTTTCGTACAGCTTATAAGCCGTCCTTTGTGTGAGGACATGATATACATTAACTTGATGCCAGCCAGTGGGGAACTCCCTCTAAAAACCCGGTGAAAAATTCTGGAAAGCTTTCGGGGAAGATGGCTGAGTAAGGAATGCTAGGAATCAGTCCTTGCACCAAAACAATTATTAAAGAGGCAGGAACTGTCTGAAGTAATTGTTTTGAAATGCCAGAGGCCAGGAAACGGACTTTGGCCCAGTGGTTAGGGCGTCCGTCTACCATATGGGAGGTCCGAGGTTCAAACCCCGGGCCTCCTTGACCCGTGTGGAGCTGGCCATGCGCAGTGCTGATGCGCGCAAGGAGTGCCGTGCCACGCAAGGGTGTCCCCCGCGTAGGGGAGCCCCACGGGCAAGGAGTGCACCCGTGAGGAGAGCCACCCAGCGTGAAAAGAAAAGAGCAGCCTGCCCAGGAATGGCGCCGCCCACACTTCCCGTGCCGCTGACGACAACAGAAGCGGACAAAGAAACAAGACACAGCAAATAGACACCAATAACAGACAACCAGGGGAGAGAGGGGGGAATTAAATAAATAAATAAATCTAATAAAAAAAAAAAAAAGAAATGCCAGAGGCCAGGAAGAACAATGCACAGCATCCAGGGAAGAGCGGGAGGAAGAGGCTGATAAATTATGATAGGAACTCTAAGTCACTCTCTTCCCTGTGGTGGTACTGGCACCCATCCCCCATGTGGCAGGCCTCTGCAGGGTCCAGTCCCTGGCTACCTGTTGGTGACAAAGGGACGTAATAAAAATTCTCTTCCCCAAGAACAGGGGTGGGCACAGCTGATCATTGTTTTTGATTAGTGAATTCGGATCACGGGGTCCTGGCTCTGAGGACTCTATTGTTTCAATCCTCCCCAGGGAAAGGCAGCAGCAGCCATTGCTCCAACCCCCCCCCCCCCCCCCCCCCCGCCGCCCCCGCCCTGCAGTGGGGGTTTAGAGAGGCAGAACTCCCTCAAGGAAGCAGGTGCAGCTAGCAAGGAAGCTGCATTTGCTAGGCAGGCCAGGAAAGCTCAGTTTTGGGGACCCCTCAAGAGACGCTCCTGGCAACTTTCCTGACCCCCTTCCCAGGGCACTTTGGAGCTGGTCCGTGCTCCCATTCAAGGTCCAGAGCCCTGTTTTGGTTGGAAAAGATTGGCCTGGGAAAGTCCTTTCTGGAATGGCCTCTTCCCAGAATTTGCCCTCTAGTCAAAAGCAGAGCGAGAAAACAAAAGCAGCGTGAAAAACTAGAGATGAAGACCCTCTGGAACAAAGGCTTGCTTGCTTCATATACCCAGAAGAGGGAATGGCTATTTCCTGGGAAACAGGGGACAATGAAATTCCTGTAAACAGGGTAACTCCAACACAACTAACAAGCAAGAGCCCAGGACAAGACAGAGGGCCAGAAAGGCAGGAGAGACACTGCACCCTGTAGGAAAACCTGCACACTGCAGTCTCCTTGGGCAGACCTTTCCGAGGGCAGGTCTGACACTGAAGAAAGATCTCTGCCTTATCACCAGCTCGTTACAAAACCAAGAAACAGACATCCCATGGAGTAAAGCCCAGAGTTAATAGATTAAAATGTACACTGTGCAACAAAAGAGTACACAGCAAACAAAGAAACAGGAAATGATAACCAATCCAAAGGAAGAGGATAAAAATACAGAAAACAACAATGTGGAAGATGAGAATCCGGCCGTACTGAACAAGGCCTTTTTAAAAATGATCTTAAAAATGCTCAAGGAAGTGAAGGAAAGTACAGAGAAGGACTAAAGGTTATCAGGAAACCAGTAAAGAAACAATATAGGAGTCTAAGTAAAGTGAACTTGAAGACAAGATATGTGTAATGAGGCAGGCTGAGGAGCAGAAAGAGAAAAGAAATATTAAAAGTGAAAATAGCCTAAGATAGCTGGAGGATACCATCAAGTGCACCAATGTCTGCGTTACGGGAGTACCAGAAGGAGAAGAAAGAGAAAAGGGGGCAGAAAAAAAAAGTCAAAGAAATAATGACAAAGAAATTCCCAAATTTAGCAAAAGATGTGAATATATACATTCAAGAAGCTCAGAGAACACCAAACAGGGTAAACATGAAGAAAAATATGCCTTGTCTTGTACTGATCACAGTATCAAATGCCAAAGTGAGAGACATCAAAGCTGTGTGAGGAAAGAAATACGTTATGTGGAAAGGAGTCACAATTACATTGAATGGCGATTTCTCAACAGAAACCATAGTGGCAAGATGTTAGTGGGTTTAGATACTTAAAGTGCTGAAGGAAAACAATTGCAAGCCAAGAATTTTATATTTGGCAAGACTCTCTTTCAAAAATCAGGGAGAGATTAAGACATTCTCGGATAAACAAAGGCTGAGGGAGTTCATCACCACTAGAACGGCCCTGCAAGAAATGCTAAAGGAAGTTCTTCAAACTGCAAGGAAAGGACACTAGACAATGGTTCAAAGGAGCATAAAGAAATAAAGATCTGGAGTAAAGATAACTATTTGGGTAATTATAAATGCCAGTATTATATATTGTCTTCCGTGGTACGTAACTCCACTTCTTACTTCCTAGAGGTGCTAAAATGCAAATGCATAAAAAGTAATGAAAAATCTATGTTTTTGGAATATAGTATACAAAATTATAAGTGGTAACAAGTACTAAAAAATGTTGGACATCAGAGGGTTATAGCAACAAGCAACAAAAGAAAAATTTGTTAAATGGGACTGCATCGAAGTAAAAAAAACCTTTGCTCCTCAAAGGACTTTATCATGAAAGTGAAACAACAACAATGGGAGCAAGTATCTGGAAACCAGATATCCAATGAAAGATTAATATCCAGAATATATAAATAAATCCTTCAACTTAACCACAAAAAGACAAACAACCCAATTAAAATATGGGCAAAAACCTTGAATAGACATTTCTCCAAAGAAGATATACAAATGGTCAGAAAGCACATGAAAAGAAGCTTGACATCATTTACCATCAGGGAAATGCAAATCAGAACCTTTGCTTTCCATTTAGAATGTTTGCTACTAAAAAATAGAAAATAAAAAATTTCAGAGATAATGTGGAGAAAGAAGAGCACTCATTCATTGTTCATGGCAGTACAAAATGGGGCAGCTGCTGTGGAAGGGAGTTTGGCAGTTACTCAGAAAGCAAAGCATAAATTATCGTAAGACCTGGCAATCCCACTACTAGGTATATATCCCAAGGAATTGAAAGCATGGACCCAAACAGATATTTGCACACCAATGTTCATAGAAGCATTATTCACAATGGTGAAAAGATGGAAGCGACCCCAGTGTCCATCAATCGATAAACGGATAAATAAAATGTGGTAAATACATTCAATGGAATATTATTCAGTCATAATAAGGACTGAAGTCCTGTTACTTGCGACAACATAGATTAACCTGGAAGACACCATATTGAGTGAAATGAGCCAGACACAAAAGGACAAATATTTCTCTGATCTCACTGATTTGCAACAATTAGCAATAGCAAACTCGTAAAGTCAGACTCTAGGATAGAGTTTACCAGGAGAGAGGATGGGGATGGGGAATGGGAATTAAGTCTTAAAATGTACAGCGTTCCTAGTTGGCATGAGGGTGCATTTTGGCAAAGGATGGTGATGATGCTGGGACAACATTGTGAACACAATAACAGCACTGAAACATACATGTGAAAATGATTAAAAGAGGAAATGTTACAGTGTATGTATAGTAACAGAGTAAAATGTTTTTAAATCCATGGAACTACACCACACAAAGTGTGTGCCCTAAATTAAACCTTTAATTGAGGTTTAATCTGGACTTTAATTGATAGCACAATTATAAAAATGTGCTAAAACAAATGTTCTACAGCATTGCAAGGTGTTGGTGGTGAGGTGGAACATGGGAATCCCGCATTTTAATGTATGATTGTTCTGTAAACCCACAACTTTTCTGATAATGAAAACAACAGCAATACTGTGGATGTCCCTTTGGCATGTGTCAGGTTGAAGCAGGTCACTGATTCCAAGCAGCTCGCTGTGGCACTTGCGCCATCCTGTGAGCACTGCCACCTACTGGTGGGCTGTGGAACCTCCTCTGAAGCCCAAGCCCCAAAGGTCCACCTGGCTCCGAGACCTCTTAAGGGTCCAGCCTGCTGTCTTTAGGCTGTCAGGTGGATGGACTTTAGAGACACTGGTAGTCTCAAACTTTAAGTGTGTCATACGTCCTCCACCTAGTTATTGTCATTGGTCGTATTGGCATCTGCAATTAAGAAAGCAAATAAACTGCAGTGATTCAAACGTCAAGTTGAATCTGTTTTCAAGTGCTGAATTTACTTTCGATTTTGATCCGCTTTAGGCTTGTTAATGGCAATTAGGTTTACAGTACAAGCCAAGAGCCAGCAAAAAATTAGCACCTTCAGTCATGTAGCCACAAGGAAACGGATTCTGCCAACACCCTGTATGCGATTAGAAGCAGGTTCTTCCCCTGGTGGAGCTCCAGGTGAGAAGGCAGTCAAGCTGACACTTTGAAGTCTCCTGAAACCCTGGCAGAAGACCCAGCTAAACTCTATCTGGACTCCTGCCCCACCGAAACTGTGAGATAGTAAGTGTGCTTGTTGTTTTAAGCCTATATTTGTGGTCATCAATTACACAGCAACAGAAAACAAACACACACCTCTGGCACCCACTTATTGAGATCTCCAAGGCTGTCCCCTTGTTGCATCAAGCCAATGGACCCAGTATCATCTGACTTCAGGGCTGTGCTTGGGGGTCTTTGGTGGGAGGGAATCAACAGTGTTATTACAACCATTTAAAGGATTAGAAAAAGGAGAATCAATGATTGAGTTCCGAGTGGCAAAACTTGTATTCTCTCCCCACCGCTCTAATTCTAAAACCGTTATGCTTTCCTATATACTCCATTTCAGACAACTAAGTAGATCATTATTCCAATTTTTTAAGATTTAATGAGAATCTGTTAATAGAGGTACAAAGCTAGGTCCAATAGTCAGACTGCCAAAGTAAATTACAATACAAATCTTGATTAGGGATTTTGTTGAGCCTTGGTTTTGTTTGGGTATGTGTGTATAGGCATGTGTGTATATGTATATGTGTGTGACAGGGAGTTTCAGTAGCAGAGCCCTCCCCTGGGTTTCACTTAAGGCACTACTTGGCATGAATAAAAGGAGTTTTCTAACCAAATTCTCCTATTATTCAGACTGGACTTAGATTTTGCGGGCAGCGGCGGGCCTCCGGGAGGGTTGGCGGTTGGCCGGGCGGGCTCTCCGGACGGGGGCTGCCTCGCGGTCGAAGGAGAGGAGGGGGTTCGGCACGAAGCCATTGGGCCCTCGCTCTCTCCGCTCAGGCACGGGGGATGCGCGGTGCAAGCAATAACACCACGGAGACAAGGTCTAGGCACAAGTCTACTTTATTGTTGAAGGGGACATGGTTTTATAGGGTCTAGGGATACATAAAGGGACTTGATTGGTGCCGGCGGGTGCTGTTGCTTGCGTAGGCGGTTACTGGACAGTAAGCTGGCTAAGAGGTTAGGAGCAAGGAAGGGGAAGGGGAAAGTGTGGGCTGTCTAGATAACGGCTAGGCGGAAGACGGAGAGGGGGAGAAGGAGGGGCAGCGCCAGCTGCCAATACTGGGTGGGAAGGAGACGGGGACAATTGCTCCCTTTTGTTTAAAAGTATGTGCTTCGGGGGAGGTGAACTGGTGGCAGCAGGGGCAGTATGGGACGGGGTACTGGGGTAAGACGAGGGGAGGAGGGAGACCACGAGGACCGGCTGGCGGCGAGAAGCAGAGGGCCCTCCCAGCTGCTCTCAGCTGCAGAGGACACAGCGTCTGGCCAGGACGCATGTGCCTGCTGCTGGGGTTGGCACACGCCGGCGCCTGGCGCGCGCTGAGCTCTGCCAGCAAAATGGGGTCGTGATGTTCCTGAACCCCTCGCCCGATTGGGGGAGAAGGAGGGAGATGAGTGAGGAAAGGGAGACAGGAGGTTACAGGCGTGCGGTTCGGTGTTTGCGGCGGGGGCGGGAGGAGCGCGGCGGGTGGCTTGGTGGTGGCTCTTTAGTGGCGAGGCGTTGATAATGAACCTGCACAAAGGAGCTGAATACCGCGTTGGCTTGGTCTTTGGCGAGGCGGACTATTTTTTTGACGGCCCAGGGTCCTACAGTAAGGGCTAAGATGATGATGATGAGTGGGCCTAAAAATGGAAGGAGGTATGGGAGGAGGGTATGGAGAACACTGGAAAAATAGTTCGCATTTTCTCGCTCTTTGTGGCGCTTATCCAATCCCTCCTGGACCTTTCTCAGGTTGTCCTCAACTAAGCCGGTGGAGTTGGCGTATACGCAGCACTCCTCTCCAAGGGCGGCACAGAGACCCCCTTCCTTAAGGAGGAGGAGGTCGAGGCCGCGGCGGTTCTGGAGGACTACCTCAGAGAGAGAATTGAGAGAATTTTTTTAGATGTTTTACAGCATTTTTAAGGTAGGTGATATCTTCGTCGACAGCCTGTCTGAGAGAGGAGAGAGCAGAGGACTGTGTGGCAAGGGCGGCGATCCCTGTGCCCGCCCCTGCAAGACCTAGAAGGGTAGCGACTGTTAGGACTGCGGTGACAGGCTCTCTCCTTTGTAAGTGGAGGGAGGTTTGTCTGCTCAGCACGCGGCGGAAAAATTCGTGGTCAGAATGGTAAACGACTCGAGGAGCGAGAAAGATGAACAGGCAAGTCTCATGGGTAGCGTTGAGGGTGGCGACATTGAGGCAGGGGGTTAGCCCGGTGGAGGTGCAAAGCCATTGGGAGGTATTGAGGGGGATTAAGAACTTGGCGGAAGCGCTGGGAGAGGAGTAGTTAGAGCAAGCACTAAGGGGGGGTGGGAACCTTGATGAGAATGAACACAGCGTCCTGTGGAGGAAACAGATTGAAAGGTTAGGGGGATGGAGGAAGTGTTCCAGTTGCACTCAGCTGGGGATACTGAAGTGGATTCGTTGAACGTGAAGTTAACGGCGACAGGCTCATAGATAGGAAGGGAGGGGGAGAGGCAGAGCCAACAGTTCTTGGTGAGGTTGGGGTGAGAAGTATTTAGAGATAAGTAGGATGCATAGATTAACGCGAGAAGGGGACTGGAATACTTGGTAGGGGGGGCCATGGCTGGGGAGCGATGGACGGGGGGGTTGCCGCTGGAAGGGGGGGAGGCGGGGGGATTGAGGACTTTATTGGGGCCAACGGCGAGGGGTGGGGATTCAGGCATGGGCAGTAGTTTTCTGATGATGAGGAAGGCTTCCTCTTGCCAGTGCTGGAGGGTCCAATTGGAGCGTTGATGGGCCGAGTTGACAACGGCAGGGGAGATGAAGGGAAGCATGACGATGAGAGCAATGGGAAGAACGGAACTACCCGCGTGGCGGCGAATCATCTGTGGAGACAAAAGAGAGAGAGAAAACTACAAAGGAAACAGCGATGGGAAGGAGGCAAGTTAGGTAGGCAACTCATTAGGAGGATCATTGGTGTCAGCGTTAGCGGAAGCCTCGGCGGTGTGGGGCTTGATGAGACATCCTGGGACCCAGATGGGCTGCGGCTCTGATTCAGGGAAAACGCAGGCGAATCCCCGTCCTTGGGCTAAGAGAGGGGCAGGTCCATGCCATTGGGTGGTCTGCGGGTCACGCCAGAGGACAAGCAGTGCAGGGGTGGGCCAGAAGGTAGGCCCCCAGTGCATGTGGACCAGTGAAAAGCCTTGGGCATTGAAGGTCATCAGGTTGTGTCGGATCAGGGCCTCTGTGACGACGTCGCGAGGGGTGCGACACGGCTGGTCGGCAGATGTCTTGAGAATGAGGGTTTTGAGAGACTGGTGAGCACGCTCTACTAGGCCTTGTCCCTGCAGATTGTAGGGAATGCCGAAGTGATGGGTGATGTCGTAGAGCTTGAGGAATTCGGCAAAGGAGGCGCTCCGGTAGGCAGGTCCGTTGTCTGTCTTGATGTCCCATGGAACGCCCATGAAAAGAATAGATTCTCTGAGCGCTTGGATGGCGTGCTTGGCCATTTCTCCGGTGAGGGCGGTTGCGTAGCAGAGATGAGAGAAGGTGTCGATGGCTACGTGGAGGTATTTCCATCGGCCAAACTGGGGGATGTGAGTGACGTCCAGTTGCCATCTGGAATTGGGGCGGAGCCCACGAGGGTTAACTCCCTGCGGTTGGAGCGGCCCCAAGGGCAGCAATGGAGCGCACGTTCGGCATGACCACACAAGGTGTTTGCAGGTATGGATTGGGAGGTCTGGAAAGAGTTTGTGGAGGCCAGCTGCTGAGAAGTGAAATCTGGCGTGCAGCAGCTTGGCCTGATTGATGAGGTCTCCGACTGCGACGGTGGTCTCGGCTGGAAGCAGGTGAACGTCCTGATCAGCAAGGTGGTTGCCATGGGCCAGGGGCCCGGGAAGGCCGGAATGGCTGCGGATGTGAGCGATGAACCAAGGCTGTCGGCGGTTCTCTATGAGCTCTTGAAGGTCCAGGAGAGCGACGTTGATGCTTTCACTCGCTGAGTTGTCGGGCGGAAAAAACGCAGAAAAGGTGATGACTTGGCAGACTTGTAGGCAGTAGAGGCTGTCTGCAAAGATGTTCAGTGGACAGTGGGGATGGGTTTGGAGTGCTAAGATGACAGCACGCAGTTCGGCCACTTGCACAGAGGATTGATGGAGGCGCACATGTGAACATGGCTGGTGCTAGCCGGGTGCGAAGACAACGGCGGCAAACTTAGTCTTGGAGGCATCTGTGAAGATGATGGTGGTGTCTGGAAGAGGCTTGCTGGACAGAAAAGGGAAATGGCCGGGGGCGGCCATTTCTAGCAGGGGAAGGCCCTGCAGTAACCGATGCTGTGGAAAGTGGTTATCGAAGTTGCCATGATAAAGCTCCATAAGAGCCTGCATATCAACGGAGCTGCGTAGCAGGGTGGTGACTTGCCCGGCGGTGAAGGGCCACACAATGGTGTCAGGTGGGCACCCATAATGATGGGTGGCTTGTGTGACTAGGGCAGTGGTGAGCTGAACGAGTAGGGTGGTTTGAGGTCCAATCTTTCAGAGCTTGCTCTTTGCCATATGGACCCAGAGGAGCGGTCCGTCTTGCCAAAGAAGGCCAGTAGGTGTTCCCCGAGTGGGTAAGACTAGGCCTAACAACGGTTTCCCAGGCTCATGTCGCTGGAGTTGGCACTGTTTGATGGCTCTATTTACCCGGGTCAGGGCATTTTTGGCCTCGTCGGTGAGGCGAATCCTCTTTCCGGGTGCGGATGATGGCAGAGCGTTGGAGCAGAGTAGCCGGTACAGGGGCTGGAGTTGCTCTGTGGTAAGCGGCAGCTCTGGGCGCAACCAATTGATCTGTCTGCAGAGTTGTTGCAATTCGAGGAGCGTAAGCAGGTCAGGAATTCTGATGTGTGGCGTTTGGGGCGCAATGGTAGAAGTGATGGAGAACCCTAGGAACTGGTAGGGTGGATGAACCGTTAGCTTCTGTGTATTGACTTTGAGATCTAGGTCTCGAAGGTGGCGCAGCAGTTGCTCCAGGACTGCGTGCAGGCCTGGCTCTGAGGGATGGGCCACGAGCAAGTCGTCCATATAGTGGATGATGTTAGCGTACTTCACGAGTGGCTGGATGGCTTCGCGTACATACATCTGGCAAATGGCAGGGCTGTTTCGCATGCCCTGAGGCAGAACGCGCCAGTGGTATCGCAGTGCCGGTTCCCGATGGTTGGTCTGAGGAACCGTGAAGGCGAATTTCGGTCGGTCGTCCGGGTGCAACGGGATGGAGAAAAAGCAGTCTTTAATATCTATCACTGCAACAAACCAATGCCGGGGCACCGCGGTAGGGTGGGGGAGGCTGGGCTGCGGCGATCCCATAGGCTTGATGTGTTTGTTGATTTCTCTTAAGTCTTGAAGTAGACGGGACTTCCCGTTCTTCTTTTGAATGAAGAAAATTGGCGAGTTGTATGGGCTGGTGGAGGGCTCGATGTGGCCCGCGTGAAGCTGCTCATCAACAAGCCCCTTAAGAATGTCCAGTTTAGGGATTGGGAAAGGCCATTGCTCCACCCAAATGGGCTCCTCTGTATCCCATTGCAGAGGAACGGGTGCTGGAGGTCGAATGCGAGCAATGGCCGAAACTATTGGGGGGGCAGCTGCAGTGGCGTGGCAGTGAGAACGGCTCCCGACTGATGCAGGATATCACGGCCCCAAAGAACTTGCGAGATTTCCTTCAGAACGAGGGGGCGGAAGGTTCCCTGTCGACCTTCTGCGTCTCTGCAGACGACGTCCTGGGCAACTTGCTGGGAGGGCGCTTGGCCGGTGGCTCCCACCACTAGGGGGCCATCGGTCAGAGGGAGGTGCCCGGCCTGGTCGAGTGGGATGCAGGAAATTTCTGCTCCTGTGTGGAGTAGCCCTGTGAGCCAGCGGCCGGAGACTTGGATAGAGAGAAGAGGCCTGGTGGAGGGTGCGATGGGAATAGACCAGAGTACTTTCATGGGCGGGGGCGCTGAGTCATTGCGGCCTCTTTGTTGCGGGGCTGAGGCCTGCCCCCATGGCTGTTTAAAGGCTTGCGGCTGGAGTTAGGGACGCGGCAGTCGCGGGCCCAGTGGTATCCTTTTCCGCACCGCGGGCATGGAGTGGAAGGAGGCCATGGTGGATGGCCTATGTTGGGCACGTCCGGCGGCGGCCGTGGCTTGTTGGGGCAGTCTCGAGCGAAGTGGCCGATTTCGCCACAGCGGAAGCATTCGTTGGAGGCCGAGACGGCAGCGAGGACAGCCTGGGCCACGGCGGAGGCCTGGGCGTTGACTCCGGAGCAGGCGAGGACCCAGTCGTGGAGGGACTTGTCTCTCAGCGGCCTGATGATCGCCTTGCAAGTTGGATTTGCGCCCTCCTGAACAATGTCCTTGATGAAGGAGGTCTGGGCCTGCGTGCCGACGACCTTGCGCTCAGTCGCGGCCTGGACACACGCCATGAAGTCGGAGAACGGTTCCTCTGGTTTCTGGAAAAGTCTGGTGAGTGGCTCAGGCGCGGAGGCAGCGCAGTTGCGGAAGGCACGGAGGGCACACTGCTTTAGCTGAAGGAAGAAGCCTTGAGGGAGGGCGACGTAGCTCTGTGGCATGGCGTAGCGCCCCAGTCCGAGGAACGCGTTGGCAGGATATCGGGTGCCGTCGCAGGCGTTCTCGGCGATTTGTTTTTCGTTCTCGGCAGCGAAATGTGCACGCCAGTCAATAAACTGCCCCGAGGGAAGTATGCCTCTCGCGAGGGATATCCAGTCGTAGGGGAGACAGCGGGCAAAGGTCATACATTCAAGGAGGTCTTGAGCATGGGGGCTGGCGAGACCATCCTCTCAGATAGCGCTGCAGAGGGTTTGTACGTCTTTTGGGGAGAAGGGAACCCATACTTGGGGGTTCGCTCGAGAACGATTGGGATTTAGCAGATACATATCAGCGATTGGAGCAGTGGGGGGCTCGAAGAGGAGATTATTAGAGCGCGGGAGGGGGTGTCTATTCGGCGGCACATAAGATGGCGGGCGCTCGTACGCATCATCTAGGTCGTCATCAGAAGATGGCGGATGAAGCGCTTCTGGTTCAGGGTAAGGGCAAGATGACGCCGGTTCCGGGTAGGGGCAAGATGGCGCCGAGGCAGGAAGGGGAGGGTACAACGGCGGATAGTCCTTCTGTGAAGAAGCAGGAAGGGGCGGGGAGTGCGGCTTCTTCCTCTTTTGGGAGGAAGAAGGAGGGAGCACACCATCTTGGGTGAGCTTTCCTTTGTTTCGTGAGGAAGAAGGCGGAAGTGCGCCATCTTGGTCGGAGTCAGAATCAGCGGCGCAAGGGGGGTCAAGCTCAAGCGCGGCCTCCAACTGAGCCGAGAGCGATTCGGCATCAGAGTCGTTACCGGGAGCGCTGTCTTGGCGGCCGCGCCCTTCCCCTGACTCATCCACGGTATCGCACGGGAAGGCCTTGGCCTCGGGAGCGGGCATGCCTTGCAAACAAGCGCGAATGGCCACAAGAGCGGGGAGAAGGCCGGGGGGAAAGACCCGGCCCTCATGTTCCATGGCTGAGGCTACTCGTTCGATCAGCCGGGCATAAGTGTGAGGACTCCAGAGCAGGCAGGTGATGAGCCAGGGATTGAACGGGAGAAGTAAGTCCCAGTAGCGCTGAAGCTGGCGGACAGAAACTCTAACCTGGTTAGTTTCCAGGAGGGCAGCCAGGGCCCGAACCTGCGGGACCTGACGGGAGGAGAGCGAAGCACCCATTCTGGTTTGAATGGAAGACGCCGAAGAGTCCCTACCTTAAGCGAAGCGTGGGGGGTAGGCGTCAGAGTGGGCCCCACCCATGTTGGGCGCCAAATGCGGGCAGCAGCGGGCCTCCAGGAGGGTCGGCGGTTGGCCAGGCGGGCTTTCCGGACAGGGGCTGCCTCGCAGTCGAAGGAGAGGAGGGGGGTCGGCACAAAGCCGTTGGGCCCTCGCTCTCTCCGCTCAGGCACGGGGGATGCGCGGTGCAAGCAAGAACACCACGGAGACAAGGTCTAGGCACAAGTCTACTTTATTGTTGAAGGGGACATGGTTTTATAGGGTCTAGGGATACGTAAAGGGACTTGATTGGTGCCGGCGGGTGCTGTTGCTTGCGTAGGCGGTTACTGGACAGTAAGCTGGCTAAGAGGTTAGGAGCAAGGAAGGGGAAGGGGAAAGTGTGGGCTGTCTAGATAACGGCTAGGCGGAAGACGGAGAGGGGGAGAAGGAGGGGCAGCGCCGGCTGCCAATACTGGGCGGGAAGGAGACGGGGACAAGATTTCTCAACCCTAAGAAGACTTTCCTCATTTTAATTTAGGAATATACATTCCTGTACAATCCAGTGCATGCTAATATTGCAGCATTTATCCCACTACATAGTGGTTATAATTTCCTGGTATAATGTGCTTCAGAAATATATTTTTCTGAATGACAGAATGAATAAGATTTTATGTGCATTTTACTTAAATAGTTAGGGCCAGTTTGACATTTGAATAGATTCAGCTCTTTTCTAAATATTTTATTTTTCAATGTACTATACACCATTACATAAACTAGGTTTTGTTTTGTTTTGTTTTTTAGTAGTAAGTGGCTTTAGTACATCACCAATGGGATATAAGTTGTTGATTTTGTTTCTCTATTGCTTCCTTCTGACTCAGACATGTTCATGGTTGTAATTCTTGGCCATGAAGAGGAAAAAACTCAATTGCAGAAGTAACTAACTATGGGGCAGGGACTTGGGGCAGCAGCAAGACCAAGGACACACTTGGCACATAATCAGGCATGAGCTTTATTGATTGGGACTTACGGGCAGGAGAGATTCTCTCTGGTGACAGAGGTCCAGAGAATGAAGGCAGTGCTGCACACAGAGGCGGGGAAATGAGGGACAATATTTAGGGTCTCAGAACAAGGACATTTCATAACAGATTCTGCTAGGGAAACACAGAAATGGGGTCTGGTGAGGTTACTGCAGGGAAGAATTGTACAGCCTGGAGAAAGTTACAGTCTACCATACCATCTGCATATTGTTTTCTTGTGAGGAAGTTTGTTACATTTTAACTGCATCCTGGGGCATGCAGATGGCTACTTACTGTGTGCTGAGTTTCCTTGCAGAGGGCAAGTCAGGGCTGAGGAGCACTGGACCCTCTCAGTGCTCTGCCTAGAGATGAGACTGGGTTGGATAGGATTGTTGGATGCCTGACAACCAACAGAAGAGACTGACACATAAGAACGGCAGGCCATTATAAGACCCTGTTTTTTCCCTGTGTTATGAGTGGGCTTCAGCCTCTTCAGATACTAAAGGCAAGGAATAATCTTTGAGCTAAAATGTGTGAGTGACAAAATAATTTCATTTATTACCTCAAAACATCAAGACAATAGAATTGAATTGTTGGGACCAGATAGGGTATGCATGTTTTATGCTGAAATAAAGGTATTTAGTATTTGTAAATTGTTCAGGACTTCAAAAAAATGTATTTCATTTTCAAAGATTAACCAAGAGCAATAACTCATTTATTCAGGCTGGGTTCAGAAGCAAATCCTAATGAAACACTATCTTTTTTCCAAAGCTTCATGAACAGGAGGCTGTACATCTCTGCCCTTCTACACCTGGACAATCAGTTCAGACTAGAAGGGTCTGAGTCAGTGTCAGCTCCAGAAAGGGGTCAAAATTGCTCATGCTTTGAAATGAGTGGTAATAGTGCATAGTCACACTGAATAGTAGGCAATTTGCCATTGCTCCTTTTTTGAACTTTATGTTTGGATTTGAGGTTGACATTTTGGTCACTGAGCACATTACCTTACTTCTATTGCATTAAAATACAGGTTTCCAACTTTTACTTGACAATTGATGAATCAGCTCACTGACTCACTGCATCTCCTTATCTTGCTAATTTTGTTATATCCTGAGGGAATCATCCTTGAATATTGATGGAATGCTCTTGAAGTTCTGAGACATTTTGCTTTTTTGAAAATAAGCTCATTACATTTTTCTATTATTTGACATTTGGAAAATTTCTACTTCAAAATCTGTAGAAGTACAGCCAAGATGACAGAACTACTGCTTAGAAGTTATCTGTGAGTATGACTTGGGACTGCGGCGGGCTGTGGCTGCCCCTGAAAATTTCACGGGGCTTTGTGGTATGTGAAATCCAGGGCTTTGGGCCTCACACACCTACAAACTCTCGCTCTTGAAAGTTCTGGCTGTATGACAAGGGAATTCCTCTCTCTCCAAGCCTCTGTTCACTTTTGCTAATGTGATAATAATACTGATACCACTTACCTCATAGATATATTGTGAGGACAAATTAGATATAAAAGCACGTTGTGCAAGGCTCATACTCTTTTCTCTAATGTACCTGTGTCTCAGCTCTTTAGGTCTACCTGTTGTCTTAGTGAGCTAAATAACCTTGACATGATTTGGTCAGTAACCAAAAAGTAAAATGAACACTCAGATTTTCACTTTTGAAGTATTTTGTGGCACCACATGGTCCTAATTTAAGACCATGTTAGCAGGACAAACTATTTAGAATATTCATTTTGGCTGTCTAGGTATAGCAATTTAGAAAGAAATATATAATGCAAGCAAAACAAGCATAGATTTCTTCATATATATTATATATTTTAGTCAGGAATGTTTGGCACTCAAGAGCAGAACACACTATAGCTAGGAATCTGTTTGAAGGTTTCAGAGTCATTGTCATCAGATGGCATCTAAGTGAGGAGTAGGAGGGGTATGAGAGGGCAACCAAGTGGGAAATGTAAAAGCTCCAGGAAATCAGGTACGTGTCTTCCTTGTAGCTTCCTTTTATCCGCCTTTACTTAATTTCAACTTCAAAAAATAAAATAACAGACAAAAGGCAGCTAAACAAATTATGGAACAGCTACTTCAAAAAAAATTCTGTCCAGGCACATTTATCTCATTTAATCCTAAAAACAAACTCAATTGATTCTCCAGTGTTCAGAAAGATACATAAATGAGCACAGATTGCTTAAATGTCATGGCCAAGTTCTCCTTGTTAATGAAGAAAATTAAGGGAAAAATGCTTAATCATATCTATATCTCATAAAACAAAATCCCATATTCTTATTTTTACCTTTAGAATTGATACATTAATAGTACCTACTTTGCCTTTGCTAAAAAATATTACAATACTACTGCTAACCATAGTCTGAGTTACATTAGTTGTATTTTTCTCATGTATCACCATACATTGAACAACTTGTAGTAGAACATTCTTGTATTTATATTATTAACCACAATTCTCATCTACCACCAAAATCACCATATTATACAGTCCCTAGATTATCCTCTAGTTGTCTTTCAATGAACATTAACCTCCCTAGACTACCCCTTTCAGCCACAATCCCATTTATAAATCAGCAGTGTTTATTATATGCATTATAATGTGCTACCGTCAACTCTATCCATTACCATTGTTTACAATCGACCTTATTAAAGTTTCTTGCTGCTTTAATGCTTCCTCTTTTCTATGTAGTTGCTTCATCGTTTTTCTCTTGGCAAACCAGCCTCCTCTGCAACCCTTAGGCCTGGCCCAGGCATGACTGCCTCACCTTCAGCTTTTTAGTGCCTCCTAGTGAAAGCACCCAACTCTAGGCCAGTCTGGTGCCCAAGCCCTAGTAACCCCTGAAAGAAGGGCCCTGGGAAGCCACCATACAGCATCACGGGTAAGAATTTAGGCTCGGAGTTTAGACTGCCTGGAAGCGAATCCTCAGCTCAGCATTCCTCAGCTTTCAGCTTTGAACCGTTCTCTTAAAATTTCTAGGCTTCAGTTTCCACAACAGTAGAGTGTGCGAGTAGTATTTACCGTGGGTTGGCAGGGCGATTACGGGAGACAGCATCAGAACAATGGTTAGCACCATGCCAGACCCACGCGAGGTCCTTGAGGAGCTTTTGTGAGGAGATGTATTTAGGAATATCATCATGAATGCTCTTAGTTTTCGTACTTCAAGAGGAGTCCATTGTCTCGGGACACTCTTGGAAGTTTTGATAGGAGGAGAAAGGAGCAGGTTGTAAGATGCTGAGTACTGACGGAGGAAAACAAATGACCACTATGGGGAAAGAGAACAAATGGATAATAAGCAAGATGGTCTGGATTCTGGATTCAAATGCTAAATTTTACATGTGTCTGATTTGACTGCTCATTCCTGAACTCATAAAACAAATCTTTATTGAGCATCTGCGTTAGTCAGGAAATATACTGTCATAAAATAAAGGAAAATCTTTATGGAGAAGTTCACACGTGAGCTCTTTAAGTACTTTGCAGAGGTGAAATGAGAAAATATGTTAAACCATAATTTAAAGCATCATTTAAACATTTGTTATTATTATTTATTAATTTATTTATTTTTTGGGTATCAGGGATTAAACCTGGGTCCTTATACATGTAAAGCAGGTGCTCAAAACACTGAGCTACACCCGCTCCTAAACATTTATTATTTAAGAAAATAAGAAGACACGATACCTACAAAAATTCTGTACGGAGTCCCTCAAATAGAACTCTGTGACAAATAAAATATTCTTCTTATTTTATTAAATGTTCGTATTTAAAGGTTTGCATTTAAATATTGAAACGTTCCAGCTAGGGACTGAATTCACTCCTTTGTGTTAGACTATTGCTGTGAATGTAGTTATTGTGTCAAGGCAATATCATGCTACCAGGTTTATTTATTTTGTGAGAAAATTCTGCCTATCATGGCCTAAGGTGCCTCTCCACTTATTCTCCAGGAACACCTGGAAAATTCAGACTTGACCCCATCTCTCACCTCCCCCTTATGAGATCAGTAAGAAGAAGGAACAGAGCACCATTGTTCAGTTTTGGCACAGCATGACTTGCGGAGGGTCAGTAGAAACTGAGTATTTATGTCAGTTTTATTAGGATTATGTTTTCCATCAAAGAAAATGACAAAGCACACCATGTCAAGTGCAACAGTAACAGAATTAATTATTTCTCCTGTGAGAGACTGATGGTTTAGCTGTGGAAATTGTCTCATAGGAAATACTAAATTCCCCCCATGCATAGTTGACAGTTCCATCTCTTACAAGTTCCCAGATAATTCTGTGATTTGTAAATTGTTCAATCTCCTGTACGATAAGACAGAGAACACATTTAACCTGAAGAGTAGCAGCATCTGTTAATATATCTGCTGGTCCTTAAGACAGACCAAAAAAAAGAGCTTGAAATAGTGGCAAACAAAGCACAAACTGTTTTGGACGTTATTTTACATGCAAGGGGTTTTTTCTCCCTTTAATTTTAACTTTCAAAAAATCCACAGGTTTCCCTTTTAGTCAAACTAATTTCATATTCATCCACATAAACATTCCCACTCCCACCCCAAGTGAGCAACCTAGTGAAAACCAAGAGCTTTAGAAATACCAAGAAACAGTGAATCTCACTGGAGCAGCTCTTTAGCTCTTTTTAAATGGAATTAATGCTTATGTAAATGATGGACTCAAATGAACCAACTAAAAACATTTATCATCTTGAATCTGTAATGCCTTATAAATTGCCAAGTGCTTGCAAAGCTGATGGCCCTGGCTTCTCACCACAGCCCTGCAAGGTACATATCCATGTTTCCTTCTCCAGGTAAGGCAGTCTGAGGCTCAAACAAGCCATGAAATCAATAAGAGACAAATTCAGGATGGTCATCTGAGTAGATGCCAAAGGCAGCATTCTTCTCTCCATACAGCAATTCTTCTTAAAACTATATATCAGACTTAAGCAAAGTGCATGCGAAATCTAGGGAGACAAGACCACCGAATCTACTCCTTTAAAGAAGGAAAGGGAGTGGATGTAGCTCAGTGGTTGTGTGCCTGCCTCCCATGCGTGACGTCCCAGGTTCAATCCCCAGTTCCTCCTAAAAAAAGAAGAAAAAAAAAAGTAGAGGGATAAATTCAACAAATCCCTAAATTTAATTCCGCTGGCTGCAAAATATTTGATGCTGTACAAGATCTATCCCCTTGTGGTTAATGGAATAGAAAAATTATGAATCATTTTTCATTTAATCTGAAATCACTTTCTCTGATACTTCTCCCATACTTGCACTTAATATTCACAGAGTATATCGCAATAGTGTAAAATAAACAGAGCTTAAAGAAAAAGAAACATTTTCTCTTTGGGCCTTCCCAAAGAGAAACCATTTACAAATGCCAATGGCATTTGTGATGGTTAGGCTATTGTGTCAACTAGGCCAGGTAATTGTGCCCAGTTGTTTGGTCAAGCAAGCACTGGGCTAACTAATACAAGGAGGGCATTTATGGACTTAAGTAACCATTGACTTTACTGCAATGTAAATCATAGATAGCTTGTTATAATTACATCAATCAGGGAGAGTGCCATCAGTAGTGAGTGACGCTTAACCCAATCAGTTGAATCTCTTAAAAGGGGAAGAGATTTCAGCATTGAGTGAGAATTTCCCAGCTCATCTTTGGACAGCCAACATCTCCCAGAACTCGTCAAGAATCTTCTTTGGACTTTCATCGGAGCTCCTGGTTCCAGCTTGTGTACGGAACCTGGACTTGTGCATCCCCACAGCTGTGTGAGAGACTGATCAATCTCTTCCTATCGACAGACATCCCTTGTTGATTCTGTTTCCCTAGAGAACCCTGACTAATTCAGCATTATTTCACCCTAACTTCTTTGGGTTTCTATAGAAATAAGAAACATAGGAAAGAGGAAGGCAATTTACATTTCTTGACACCTACTACATGGGATCTAACATCACTAACAAATCTACTACTATGAGTCTCTTTGCCTGTGCTGCACCACTTAAACCTCACAGCTACAGGAGGCATTTTTGCCCAGTTGAGAACTCATTACTCGAAAGCTCAAAAAATTTAACTAACAGTCTATCTTGTACCTATGCTTTCTCCATAGTGTGTGTGTCTGGTGGAAAGGGGTGTAACTTACATGAGTCATCATGAAGAAAAATCATTCTGATGGGAAATCTGAAGGTAAATTAGGACATCTAGAAAGTCTGGATAGCGTGGTGAGTCAGCATGCATATTTTCATTTGGGTTGCCCTTCCAAACAGGTGAGAGTTAGGCAGATGGAAATTTAAGGTTGATTTAGAAAAACCATTCCAGTTGTTCCAGCAGCAAGAACGGGAACTGAAGCAAGTCACATGTGGTTCACTTTAACAGTCTGAAGCCTCCCTGCAATATAAACTGAGAACCTTCTCTACAGGCTGTGAGTGCGAAAGGTCCTGGCAATGAGGCCTTGGGACGAATCAATCAAATGACCGGAAGCAGTTATTTTATAACTCAGTTCATTGAAGGCCAGAGGAGGGAGGTGACTTGCTTAGATTCTCATAGCTGGTCTTTGTCGAGAAGCTGGCCTGGGTTTGGAGTTCTCCTGAAGTAAAATCATGTTGCAAAAAAAAAGTTAAATGGGTTCCACTGTTGCTTTAAGAAGAAATTTGAAAAGTTTTAAAAATTGTATTAACTTGTTCCACTTTCGCCAAGAAATAAATAGATGCACTTTCTTTCCACTGTGACTGCACTGAGCTCACAGAGGAGTAAGAAATTGAATCATTTCCATCATGTGAAATGACCACATCCTTTATCCTGAACCCACTGATCCACAGCAGATGATTCTGAATCATCCTCTGCTAATAAGCATCCCGATGTTCCGACTCGGCCTGAATCAACAGTGTGAACGGGGCCCTCTGGGTGATGCTGCTGTTCTTTAGAGGTTCCTAATGACAAGGTGGGAGAAGGTTACTATGGTCCAGGAGAAAGGCCCCTTTAACAGATGGTCCCACTACATCTTTCTGCAATATGGGATGCTTGGAGTGAGGAGCATAAGCCTGTGTCAGGGAGCAGTGGTCCAAATGGGCAAGAACACTTGTCCCATTTTTCACTAAGCATGAAACGTACTCCAGTAACGTTTCATTCAGGAGCTGCCAATGCCCATTCCAAGGAGGTCAGAATACTTGCCAGAGAGATGTGCACTTTTCATCCTAAAATCAAGAGTGCTCCATTTTTTCACTGAGACTGAATAAACTTGGACCATTTAGTAAGTTAAAATTACCAATGATAGAAATAATGAATGTGTTCCTCTTATTTTCTTCTAGGGCTATTGAAAAACATTTTCAGGGAGGAAAAAGTTCATGTCTGCCTTGCTGGTGAAATATCCTTACATCAAATACTTATTTATTTATGGGTAAATTAATGAATGAGTTGTCATATTGTTAATGACCTAATAGGGTATAAAACTCACCATTTTATCCAACTGTCCTCTTTAAGCTTTCATTCAAGTTAGGTGTTCCAATCGTCTGACTAGTACTCTCTGACATAATAAGAAACTAATATTTATTTATCAGTTTATAGTTCACAAAGCAGTATACATGATCGCATTTTACCTTTTCAATCCCTCATGATGTAGGCATTATCATCATTATGTAATGTTTTAATTGATGAAGCTAAGCCTCAGGGAGTATAACTGATTTCAGTGCAACAAATATAATTTAGTAGAATGCTACTTTCCTAGTTTCTCTTAGTACTAAAATGTATAAAAACGGGCTGCTCTATAAGGGAGTATATTATTTCATATAGGTTTGGGGTTATCTTTATCACACAGATTTAAAAGTCTGAGGCTGAGAAGTGAAATCATCTGCTTAATTACTAGCACCATTCTAGAATGCTTCATACATGGGCCTCTAGGCTATACTCTTAAAATCTACTTGAAATCAGAAAGAGAGCTCTATAGTTACTTTTTCCCTTAAAACAGCAATAAAACAACAACACAGTTCTTTTCAACTTTACCCCAGGGACTTAAGTGAGTGTCTTCAGATGCAAAAGTCAACCAAGTCCAGGGCCATTGTTCTCAGATCTATAGAATTATGGTGGTATCGAATCATCCTCCCTGATGCCCATGCTGCAGCTCTTTCATCACTTTCATCAGTGTCACATCTGCTGATGCTGAGCCTCTAAATGGAGCGTCTCATATTGTCCTGACGCCATGTTGTTCATTTACACATTGTACACGTTGTTCGCACGCAGCTGGCCACGTTATTCATGCGAGCCCAGCTGGCAAAGCAAAAATACACCAAAGCTATGTTGATAAGCTATTTATTCCCTGCAGCCGTGGCTAGTAAGAAGCTAAAAAGAAAATTAAAACATTACCTGTGAAGAGTTAACCCTGGGCAGGAAGAAAAGGTAAAAAGAAGCTGACAAAGTCATCGTGATCCTGAAAGTCCTGCCTAAATTTTTTTTCAGCACTAGGAAATTGCCTAAATTAAAGATGGGTGCACGTTTCAGTAGATTACTCTTTCCTGACTTAATCCTTTTAAAGTTATGATGCTAAAGAAGATGCAATTTATACTACCAACTTCCAGAAGAAGACAAAAACTAGACGGGTTATTACTTCACGGACTTTTCCTCAGACCCGCCTCTGAGTGCCCTGGTGATAGGTGTGCCTTATGGTGGAGCTTAAAGATGGGGGGAGGCAGTGACTCTTGGTTTTCTTCTATTTAATTATTTACCTCTTTTGACATCTTTGAAAATTGTCTGACCTTCATGGTACATGAACATTTTATTGTGTTTTTTTTTAAAACTTTTGTTTATATTCTAACTCCTTTTCAGTCCGCAAGGCACAATAATGAAATGATTATCCCTGATAAGGATAGCCCCTTTCCAAGCTCTTAATTTCATTGCACTTGCTTGCCTCCAACGACCTCACTGTTTCAGAGTCAGAGTATGATCTCAGAACGGTCATGTTTGATCCCAGAAAAGAATGGCATAGGGGGAGTATAAGATTTTTGCCTCAGAATCAGTGACTTAAAGGTATCTGTTGAGCAAGTCTTTGCTGTTAACAGGGCCATCTTTCTTACTTTCTTTTCCTAGGGTAAATACATCAAATACCTGAGGGGGGCCTGAAAGGAACTGGCCTGACTCTGTAGAGATATTTAAAGTAAATTTGTCTGGGAAGTCTCTTGAGAGTCTCTGAGTTTCTACCAAAGACAATGATGTCATCAAAGTGCATTTATACTTTCTAAGCAGTTCTTGTCAGAGGAGCTGCTGAGATCCCCTATTAGAATTTTCTAATTGATATAAATCCTACCAGATAGTCAAAAGCATGCTTCTCCTTCTTATAAGCCATCAGTCTCTTGTAAAACCCGCCAACTTTCTAGCAAGTATTTCAATGTTTTCGCAGGTGCGCCTGGTTGAGCTTAGTATTACTATCACAACTGTAAAGACAAAGGGACTATAGCATTTAAGAATTATCCTATTTTACTGGCTGGTCTTGAATGTAAGTCTCCAGGACTGTTTTAAACGATCCTCCTTGAATTTTCTGGCAGTGAACTTGAGTGATTAAACTGTAAATAGTGACTCTGCCTTTGAGAAGCTTCCCCTGTCCCAGTATGAGGAGGAATATAATGGCTCCCCTCGGTCACTGACAGCATATCCTTACACGGTGGGGTACTTCTGTCTTCAGATGCACTGCCATGCACATGATGTGCCTGGGATAGGCAGTTAGGTGCTTATTCCCTTTCTGCTGTTGCCACTAGTGGCCCAGAACTTGAGAGGCCAGAACTGGTCTGAGCCACAGTGCTTCTTCTGTCCAACATGCTGGATTTGGACCTGGCATGTTGACATGCTCGTTTCTTCTCTTAATTTTCAGTATCTGTTTGTAAATCCCTTTCTCTTCATACAGTATGAAGATGTTTTTTTCCCCATGACTATGAAATACAAGTCAGATATTAGCTACTGGAACACTTTAAAATGATAATATGTGAACTCTTATTTTGAGTTTGACATTTGTCCAAGCCTCTTTGTGGATTTCAGCCTGTTTCCTTGAACTGAATCTAGATGTTGTGCTTCCCAGTGGCTGAAACCCCTGCAGCATTTCCAGACTTTTTCTATGATACAGTGTAGTAGCTCTGCCAGCTATAAGTGGGTTGAATATATTTCAAATTTCTCATGGCAAGAGATGAATGATGGTCATATATGCCATGTTGAACTATTGAGCAAGAAACATCTGGATTTCAGGAGGTTTTTGGTTATTCCCCAACCCGGGAATCTTTGGGGATTAGGCCTTGACTTCAACATACTGAGTCATAACTTCATTATATGAAGTACCATCTCCTGACTTGACATTTTTATTTATGTATTTATTTTTGTGTGTATCCATGCTTTCCTCTTTTCTTATCCCAAAAGAAATTTCATTTACAGAAGGAATTCAGTCTAAGCAGTTTGAATTTTCACAGTAGCATTTCATTTTCATAATCCTCCTATGACATTTGTTCCCATCAGGCCTGGTTTGCCAGTGTCCATTTCCTTTAATTTTTCCTGAAATAGTCTTTCCAGTGTCAATTTATATGTGTTTATAGTATTGTACTCTTAATTTTTTTAATTTTTGTTTTTGTTGCTCTTTCTTTATCTTGATGCACGTTCAGAAATTTAATATATTAGTCTCTACCACTTCCAATATAACCAAAAGCCTACCCAAAAGCTCATCCAAGTGCCCAAACATACATACCTAGCAAATTATTACAAATGTATTGACTTAAAACAACATACATTCATTATCTCACCCTTTCTGTGGGTCAAGGGTCCAGGCACTACTGAGCTGCTCATGGCTTTATAAGGCTACACTTAAGTTGTGGGCTGCGCTACCATCTCATCTGGAAGCCCAAGTGAGGAAGAATTCACTTCCAAGCTAATTCAGGCTGTCTGAGAATTCATTACTTTGCAGTATGATTGAAGGGCCTGGTTTTTTGCTGGCTGCTAGCTGGAGGCCAACGTCAGGTGATATAGGTCACCTGCTGTTCTAGAGACAGACTGCCTACAGTTCTTTGCCATGTGGACTTATCTAAAATGGCTGCTTACTTCATCAAGCCAACAAAGAGAAACCCTTGCTCCAATCTGCTAAGCTGGAGTCTTGTACAACATAACCTACTCCAGGGAGTGACATCCATTACCTTTTCCACATGCTTTCAATTGGAAGCAAGGCAAATGTTCTGCCTTTGCTCAAGGGGTGGAGATTTTATCTCGCTGTGTGGACACTGAGAAAGCAGGAATTTGGGGGTATCACCCTAGTATCACATTCACCAAAACTCTGTAAGCAAGAAAAAGGAAAATATTTGTACCATCTATTATAAATATTTAATACACTTACTCCATATATTACTTTTTAAAATCAGTGAAAAGTAAAAGAATAACCAATTAAGCCATAAATGGATAAAAATAAACTGTTCTTATGAGAAGACAGTGGAAAGCCCAGTATGTAAGAGCAGGTTATAGAATCTGAATATTCACTTCCTCCATTTACCCACTCTAACCTTCAACAAGTCACTTAGTATCTCTACTCCTCAGTTTCCTCATATATGACAGGAATGTAACAATCCTCAATTTATTATTATTAATTTATAAGTGTGTTGTCCAAAGTAAATGAAATAATTCATATAAATTAATTTAGCACAGAAATCACTCAACATATGGCTGCTACTAGCCATTAAAATATCACTGAAGGTCTTTTGAGTTCCTGGAATCTAAATAAGGTTATTTAAGTACAGGAGAGATTCAAAGCCTTCTTCCAAATGTTGGTGCTTTCCTTGGGAGATTATATACTCATGTCATGTCTTACTAGAGATTTTTGCTACTTCTGAATTAGCTCAGATTTATAGATTCTAACTCTTTTGTGTCAGCCAAGGGCTGTTTGCCACTTTATCACACATACATAAATGCAGGTATCCTGGAAGTGTAGTTGATTTTAATGAAGATTTGTGGAATTTGAAGGGTTTCAATCACAGCAAACCTGCAACTCCAAACTGAACATTGGACAACCTTATTCTTAAAATGCACTTGGGGAGCTCTGCCATTGGGATTTTTTATTGGCTGCTTTACTTCTCTTCTTCCCCTCCCTTCTCAGAAGAAAAAATCAAATTTAACTTCTAAACTTATGCTAAGCATTTGAACGACCTTTTTGATCTTCTGGCTCCAGTTAACACTGATGTTAAATGTCCTGGAATGTCTTCTATTCCAAGTGACCCTGTAGAGCATTTTCCTCAACAAAGGCATTGTTATTATTATTATTAAATAAATGCGATAGCCTATAAAAAAGAAAGAAAAGGTTTTATATCACTTGGTTTCATAAGATAAAAATTAAAACAGCAGTGGTATGCCATCCATCCTCCAACCAAATTGACAAAAATGAAACTGAATGCCATTGTTATTGGCTGGTGAGGGTAGTGAAATCAGAATCATCATTTCTATTGGTGGGATGTTAGGAACCAAGCTTTTGGAGGACCTATTTGAAAATACGTACTAATAATTTTAAAAATATTTATGACAATCCCAGAAAAATTTCATAGGGAAAAATAACTGAGCAGTAATCAAAAATGTGCTTAAAGATGATTGTTACCACAATGTTTATAGAATTTTAAAAATGGAAACAAATATTAGTAGAACAGCTAAATAAATTATGATAAACCCATAAACTAGAATTCGATGAGCAAATGAAAATCATAACATTGATTGACTTGGAAAATATTCATAGCATACTACGTGAAAAAGAAAAAGTTACAAAATTGTTATAATGGTACCCTATTATTGAAAACTATAATGCATACACATTTAAATATCTGGAAGAATATGCCAAACATAATAACAATGATTATTTCTGGGCAATGAGATAATGGTTTATTTTTATATTATCTTTATTTTCTTTATTTTCTATAATGCACATGAATTGCCTTTACAATAATAAAAGTATTTTTTCACTTCAAAATATAAACACGTGTTGCAACATGGCTCACTAATTATAACATATTGTATCAATTTTCCTGACATTAAGCCAAAATATAAAAAAAAAATCGGAGTCTTCACTGTACTATTGGCAGAATTTCTTCCTATTTTTGTCTAAAAGTAAAATAAAAATTGTCACTCTTTCAGAGAGCCCAATGCAAAGTTAACTTACAACTTTCCATTTATATTTGAGTTTAGATTCAGTGACGCTACACTACACTTCTGCGGTGTGTCTAGGGATTTTGATTAGATGAAAATCATAATATAAGGCTATCAAGTTTAGTTATTTAAATTGGAATTTGTTTAGAGAATCACCTCAAAATGTCCAACTATAACATACATAATACACACACATACACACACATATACACACATATACACACATAGTCCTTAATCTTTGAGAGGAGTATTTCACCTTGCCCTTTCTTCCATCTGATCCTTCATGGAATCATGATGGCTCTCCACAAGGGGCTTTCATTCTCTTTTCATTTAATGACTATATCTTGTGCCCAGCATTCTCCTACAATCTGTAGAAATAGCTAATAAGCAGGTGTCCTATCACTGGATAGGTTTAGAACCTGAGGAAGATGGTAGATTATAACGCATTCTATAAATTCAATTCATATATGGTTTGGAGTAGCCAAAAAAACAAAAACAAACAAACAAACAAACAAAAAAAACCTAAATCTGCCAGGAGCTGGGAGAGGAAAGAAAAATATAAGGGAAGGTTTCCCAGAGGTGTTGGCATTTGAATGGATTTTGAAGGGTGAGTCGAGCTATATTAAGTATAGACACATGGAAGCTGGGAAAATGATGCTGGACCAGAAATGCCTTGCTTCTTAGAACTCTTTAGTTATAAAGAGAAGAGAAAGTACCTAAACGGCACACAATGTTCACTACCTCTTTGTGTATACTTGTCCAGCCCAATCATAAGAGGATGAAACTCAGACTGAAGGGAAAAAGCCACTAAAGAGCTGGTAAGAAGGGGCAGAAGTCTAGCATATACAAGGTCTCAAGCAGAGAAGAACAACTGGTGTTTTTTCATTTACTTTTCTTTTTTTGTGGTAGAAATTGTGTTCCCCCTGAGCCAAAAAGACTAGAGCTTATGGCTCTGGAAATAATCAACATCTACACGTTTAAGGCCTGTACTTTGTCAAGCATGCTATGTTCTGCTTTCATGAAAACTATTAGAAATTTTGCATTTGATGAAAGGTTTAAAAGTCACTTTGAAATGAAAGATGAAATTTACATAATATTTTGAAGAGGAGCTTTTCCCTTAAATTGTGGAAGGAATTTGTAAACATGATAGCCTTTAATATTTCATGGAATATTCTTCAATCTATTAAAAGAAGAGGAATTGAAAATCTCCTGTTGAAGTCTAGATAGGAGAAAGTGTTTTCTATTACTTGTGTATCCATGTATAAGGGGAGTAGGCAGTACCTTTACTCAAAGGCACCTAACCTTATATTACATGTGCATGTTGAATTGCACATTCAATACCGAGCAGTCTGTAGGGACGCTGTTGTGAGGAAAATGGAGATTCTATTAGTTAACATAATAAAACATAGCCAAATATTGTTCCTAAATGTATGCTCCTCTACAGAATCCCCCTGATTTCAAAGAGTACTCAGGCCTGGCTCTGATACAGGAGACATTGATCCAGGAAGAAAAAATGTGCTATAAGTGAATGGACTTAGCAATCTGTCTCAAAAAGCTTGCAAGAAATAAATGGTTTCTTGTTCATCTTTTTGCCTCTTCAAACTTTCTTTTGTATGATGTATAACTTTGTAATATATGTGGATCTTTTAAGAAAATGGCTTTTTAAAAAACACTTGGTCCAATGTGGAACTCTTGCAAAATTATTGGAAAGGTTACCAAAACAGGAAAAAGTCATTCAAATCCCTTGTAGGTTATGTTTGTTTTTGCTTTATTTTAGTTCCTTTCTAGGTGTTTTAAAACTTATTTGGGAAAGTTAAATATATTTGTTTTTCCCAGAATACATCTGTGGGAAGTGGTTTGTTAGCTAGCTTATTGAATTAGACATGGAGAAATTTGGGGTTTTTGGCATCTATATGATAGCAAAAATATATCAAACCATGGTATCTAGTCCAAAGAGTGTGTTGACAAGGACCAGTTGAGGGAGAACCTGGTAGGGATGATCCCATAGCCTTACGATGGCCAATAAACATAGTGACTCAAAAAAAAATACATGATATTAGCTGCAGACTTGTTTCGATTTCAGGGCCCTGGGGCCTTCTTCCATTTATTGCTTGCTCCCCTCCTGTCAGTTGTTACATGTTTATAAACAGCATCATTCATTTTATTTTAGGATTTTGAATAACGTTGATTGCCACTTGCTATTCCCATCCAGTCTTTGAAAGAGTGGAGAGGTCCCCGTGTGAAAGAGGTAAGAAGTTAGGGACAAACTTAAATTTGGAGCTACCATGATGCAAAATGTCCTGGAGACCCCCCCTGGACATCCACTCAGGCAAACTGCTAGGGCTAAGGACATGTGACCACTCTGGCCCAGATTCCAATATGATACTCTGTCATTCTCATTTGAGATCAGATCAGTTCAAAGCAGGAGACAATTTTTGGCCATTGACTTCTCAAAAATTTCTCACTGGGTGATATGACTTCGTGTCTATCTACTAAACATTGTAGCCCATAAAATCTGAAAGGGAATGAAGTCATCCTGACTTAAACCAGAATTAGTCTACAACTGCGACTATGAAGTTGTACCTCATACTTTTATGAGGACTCTGAGTGTTTCATTGATATCTTATCTCAAAACATCTGTTCTATTTAAAAACAAATGTTCTGGGTTCATTAGAAGAACGTGAACTATCCTGTCTATACGTTAAGATGCATATTGAGGTTTGCTAGCTTACAAATATTAAAAATAAGCTAAGAGTATGTTTCATTAATGTGATTATATTTTAGTGTTCCTGTCTCCAGTGCCTACTTGAGCTCCTGGGGATGTATATTGACCTGATGGAAATTTGTGTCTTTCTTAGTTTTAAGAATGTGCTAAGAGAAATGACTGTGTGCCCTAAAGCCAGTAATTTATCCATTCAAAAAGAATAAATTGGAATTGCCAAAACCAACCTACTAATGAGTCAAAAGAAAGTGTTTATGTCTTTCTTATACCTTCAGGTCCAGGACAATCCCACCAAGCTAAATGTCAGATCACCACGTCACAAGTCACTACAGGAGGAGGTCCTGGCCTTCCCAACAGCCATTTTCCCTCTCATATTGGGAAAGTTCAACCTCATCAATCTAAAGAAAGCAAAAGTGTAGCGGGCAGGCGGGGGATGTTCTGAGTAACTGCTGAAAGCAGTTAGCCTTACTTTCGACGCTGTCTAATCTGTGTATTTTCTTTGAAAGATGCCAAGAATGACACAGCTGCATCCTCTTAAGGCATTTATATCCATGGAAATGACGGGGGGGGGTTTCAAAGTTTAATTATGGAACTAGCTGCAGACACATCTAAATAAGGGGAAATGAGTCTTCTAAAAAAAGGCCTTCTTTTAAACCATGTACAAATGCAAAAATTGTGGTATTTTTCACAATTCAAACTTGAGGATGGCTTCGATTTGAGTCAGGTGTTGCAGCTCCTGAAGATGCAGCTTCGATTGTGACTCCTCAATTTACCGAAGTTTCCCAGGATAGGCTTTGGAATCTGACACTGCTGGCTGGAATCTGGACTCTACCATAAACCAGCAGCTTGGTCTTCCACGAGTCACTTCACCTCTAAAATCCTCTTTCCTAATACCTAAGGTAGAGGTACGGAACCTACCTTCACCCATTCTTGTGAGCAACCAATAAGATCAAGATCTCTAAAAATTGGCACTTAGTACAGAGCTGTTACTGCTATGTTGACTGTCAGGGGTCCCTGGTTTCTTCCAAGAAAGTGCTGGGACCCTGGCACAGCTCCACCAGGACCAGAAATATCTTTGGCAGGAGAGGCCCAGGCAGATTTATGGTATTCCACCCTTCTCTTAACTCTAGCACTCCCCCAAGAAATTAAGAGAAACCACTCCAAGAACAACCTGGGATCTAGCCTCATATCCATAATTTGGGAGCACAATGGACAGAGAGGAAAACTTACTATGGAAGTAAGTTTTATCACAATGAATATAATTGAAAATATAATGTATTTGCCAAGGGCAAAGTGTAATGTACTAAAAAAAAAAACCATAAGCTTCCACTGTGTTTCAATGGGTAATTCCCAAAAGAGATTACCTCCAGAGTTCACATAAAGCATTTTTCTTTACTATTGCCCTCTATGAATTTCATCCACAGAGCTGAAGCTGCCATATAATCCTGCCATGTCTCTGCTGATAATGCTCACAGTGGCTTTCAATCAACTAGCATGTGAGCTCTTCAAGGACAAGGATGTTGCCTGATTAACACTTTCTATCCCCAGTTACCCACCTAGTGTCTGTCAGATGTATGGCAAATATTTGGTAAATCTTCCCAATCAACTCATAGTTATGCATCAACAGGCAGCTGGCCAGGAGGCTGCAGTGGCATGGTTGATATGGATGTCCCCGTCTGGCATGCTGGCCTGGTATTGTCTGGCTAAGGTCACCTCTTGGGCAGCCCAAACACCTATAGGGTCTTCCTGCCCCGAGAGGCCCAGCAGGGAAATCTTCTCTTTTGTGGCTGCCCTAATGATGATAATTCTTCCTAGATTTTCTTAGTCTATACAGTGGATGGATAGGTGATCTTACTGGAAATTATATTTGACATCACAAAGATAACTTTTTAAATCAAATTCTCTAAATACCCAGAGTTTCCTAATTAGAAAGCACGTTTTTGTTGAGAATAATGAATAGAAGAGTAAAAGAGCAGATGTACCCAAGTTTACAGAAAGAATAGGGTTGAGAATGGGTCCCAGTAGCTAAATGTTTAACTCATGTGTCCTATAAAAAAAATTCCAGATAGATGCCACTATATGATCATTCATTTAAAAACAAATGTTAAATGTCACACTCTAGGTTAGCCACAATGATATAAATATGAATGATTGGAAGAGCATACTGTCAGTTTTAAGAGAAGGGGAGAAAGAGTTTTATGAGAAAAATGGCCTTTGAGACCAGGAAATTACTTTACATAATTATAAAAAAACCAATTTAATTTTTAAACATTTTATTATTAAGAAATAATTAAAATATCCAGGAAAGCTGCAAGTATAACAAAAAACTATGTATGTTTTACACAGATCGACCTATTGTTAACATTACCACTTTTGCCCCATGTGCATTTCTCTCTCCTCTCTCTCCATAAAATTTTTAAAAATTAATCTTTAGAGGAGTTGGTGACATACACACAAAGAAAATGATACAAGTGTCTTTAAGTAATTGGACAATAATTTCCTAGTAGAGCTCCTAAAAGCAAAAGAATTGAAAAATATGTGAAACAAAAATATGTATAAAAACTTTAGTCTGTTTTCATTAATGGTATTGCTAATGATAAGATTGCTATCAATATTCTGATACTGTTTCATGTGTAGTGTGGGATAAAGCAAATGGTGTCACTGAAAATAGGACTTGAGACATAAGAGTAAGATAGAAAAGTACCACAGATGAGGTTAAATTAAAGTCCTATAATCCTTTATTTCCATCACAAGTATCATTATGAACTCATGACATACTTTACCTGTAAAAGGAGGGAATGCACATATCCTAGCTTTGACACCAAAAGACTAGAGACAATATCAACACAATAGCAATATAGCAGTTGCAGTAAAAATATTGGGGTCTCTGAATATCACTAAGAGAACCGGAATTGTTTAGAGAAGTCTTTGGGTCAGGTAAAGGATAAGATAAACTTCTAGGAAATAGGAATAAAAAATAATTATAAAAGGAAAGAAACCTCATCGGTCACCTTTGGATAATGCTAAGGAAACAATTCAATTGAAAAATGTAAAATAATAAAAATGTATCACATGTTTATCAGGTCTATACTATATAATCTATATCTTATGATAACCAATAGTTGATGAGGGAAAATTTCTATTTATATAATTATTGCAATTAATAAATGGAGAAGGCATGACAGATACAGTATTTTACCATTTTGTAGCCACTGATGAAATAATGGGTCTAGGCAATGATCATCAATTGTTGCCAAAATATAAAAAGATATCCACAAGTTATTTGCCTCTGGATAGAAGTATGCAGACCATATGTGAAGTGTTCTTGCCAAAAGTCAAGCCTAAATATGATCATGTCTATAGATCTATTTATTTACAGGAAATTGAAAAAACAAAGAAACATCAAGTGACAGCAGTATGGTTCCATCAGCAAAATCTATACTGAGAAATTCTACAGGACAAATAACAGTTTCTTCAATAAATAAACTGCAAAAGGAAAGAAAAAGACATGGAAGATAAACTTAAATACTAAAAGTGACAGCATACTGATATAAAGATAGATATCTTGACCAATGGAACCAAATTGAGGATTCAGAAATAGATCCTCATATCTACAGTTAGGTGATTTTTGCCAAGGCTGTCATGCCCAGCCACCTGGGTCAAAACAGTCCATTCAATCAATGGTGCTGGGGAAATTGGATATCCATAGCCCAAAGAAAGAAAGAGGACCCCGATCTCACAACTCATACAAATAATAACTCAAAATGGATCAAGGACCAAAATATAAAAGATAGAACCATAAAACTCTTAAAAAGAGAATGTAGGGAAAGATCTTTAATACCTTGTGGTAGTGGTGGTTTCTTAAACATTATACCCAAAGCATGAGCAATGAAAGAAAAAAAATAGATAAATGGGACTGCCTCAAGATTAAAACTTTTGACCTTCAAATGACTTTGTTAAGAAGATGAAAATGCAGCCTACTCACTGGGAGATATAGTTTCCAGAAACGGCTATTCCGTAGTTTTCAACAATAAGGACATTTAAATATCCTTTTTCACCATTCTTACCCACCTTTAGGTGATATAAATGATTTTAGTTTGACTTTTGTTAAGTTAACCCTATTTAGTGCATTATTATATTAATAAATAATAAATATTCAATAAGAGAGATGTCTCAACGTTACCTCAAATGACACAATTTTTTTTAATGATTACATATTAGAAAGACTTGCATTTAAATATTTTATGTTTTACATGTCCCTCTATTTCCTGAGGTTCACAATTTTTCACACACGGAACAGTTTTGCTTCTGCTGTTTTTATTTTGGAAACATACATCCTAACAATGCTTCAATATCTGTCCATCGATTGTAACAGATGTACCATACACATGTAAAAATGTGATTAATGGGGGAGAGTGGGAGAGGGGAGGAAATTGGGTATAGGGGAATCCTCTATATTTTCTATGTGACCTTTCTGTAACCAAAAGTTTCTTTGAAGATAAAGTGAAAAAAATAAGACACTGGGAGAACTATGGAAAAAATTGTCACTTACATAAAAGACAACAGATATTATGGTAATGAAAGACAACGAAAAAATTTCATTTTTTATTTTATTTCTTTTGTTATTTTTATTATTTTATTATTTTTATTTTTTGGCTTTGTTTTGAGGGAGGTTTGGGATAGCAGAAGAGTTAAAACTATGGCAGGGAAGGATCACTGGCCTGGGGTGTCAATGATGGGGGAATGTGTAGGGAGGGGTGCGCCTGAAGCATGTCTCTAAGGCATGGGAACATGTTCCAGTAGTCATGAAGTGTTGTCTCAGTGGAAACTCACACAGTAGCCGGAAGAATATCAAATTCCATCCTGGGAATGCCGGCTACATTCTTTAAAAGAACATCAGGAATCCCCTGAGTCTATGGAAAGCACCTAGCAAAGGAGGACAGATTATTATGCCAGGCCCTTGATATTGATGACTGTACTTATGAACCTTGTGCTTGTGAAATTTAAACTTAGCCTAGTATTATTTATTGCCTAAGAAAACCTCCTTGTTACTTAAATGTGGCTTCTCCTTAAGCCAATTTCAGCATATAAACACACAACCTTCCCCCCAAGCATGGGACCTAACACCCAGGGATGAGCATCCCTGGCACAAAAGGATTATTACCAAGCACCAACTAGTGATACATTTGGAAAAAAAACCTGTCCAAAAGGGGAGAATATTAAATACAAATGAGTTTTTGTGGCTAAGAGATTTCAAAGTGAGTTGGAAGGTCATTCCAGAGTTACGTTTATGCACGTTTCAGCAGGATCTCATTGGCTGCACAGTTCTTCAAACAGTAGGACTCATGAGAGCTTTAGAGACATTTAGAAATTATAGGCAAGGCAGACAGTCTCAGGAATTTGGCACCCTACCAGTGGTCCTTACTTTGGAATATATGCTCCCCAGTGTAATAAAGTTAGACTTATTTATAATTTTCCTGTATGTGGCTCTTCTGCCCCTTTTATTTGAATCTATAATTAGCCCTATACTAGTTAAATGTATGTCCCAGAGATAAGTCTTTGGTCTGTTCATGTGCCAGTTGAGCCCTGAATCTCATCAGAGGGGCAACACCTACTCTCCAATTCATTGCACTCACCCCAGATAATGAACAAAAGGATGATGATAGACAATGCCCATATGAAAAAACTGAGAAAAAAGAGAGCATAAAAAGAAAAAAACCCAGTGTTAGAAACTATTTATGTAATTTTTGTAATGTGCTAGTCCCTTTTCTATGATACTTTCACTTCAACTAAACATCGTATCTTTATCAAACTTCCTTTTGATTACAGACAGCTGAGCAATTGATGCTTACTAATTTTCACAGGAAGTTAGATGTAAAGGACCTCAATGGCTCAGGAGCTACCAGTGCACCTACGATATAGTCTCTGAGAAGATTTTTGGAAGCTAATTATCTCAGGAGAAAAAGCAGCCCCATTAGATAACAGGAAAGCAGAAAGAAGTCTCTGCAGCAGCAGAGATGTAGCTGTGTCTTTAGTAAACGTTCTTCTTCTCTACTAATTCCACAGAAATAATAAAATAATGAAAAATTGACATATTTAAGGAAATATAGAATTTCAGAAAAAGTGTGCATGGGGGAAAATTGTAGGTGTTTATGCATCTTAAGTTTACTTTAGAGCATCAGAAGTCATGCTTTGTACCATTCTTTAAGTAGTTACAATTACAAAGGGCAAATAATTCACTGAAAGACCATATTTAGAGAGTTGATAAATAGCATTGTTCTGAGCTGGAGGATATTTGTAGAGAAGTGCCCCGGGAGTTGGTTTCAAGTAGTCTGAATAGTCTTAATCTTGTTATTAATGATCGGAGAAAGGTGGTAATCAGCCCACTAACAACATTTTTAGCTGGGTTGACATTCAGAAGTGTTACTAACCACAGTGAGAACAGCAAAGATACAAATGGTTCAGAAAAATATAAGCAAAATATAATTATTCAACTGTGAAGTTACAAAGACCTAGGAAAAAGGAAAACAGAAACTAAGTTTTAAGTGAATAATTCTATTTATTTTGTTAAAATAAATTGACCATTTGTAGTAAAAATTTTGATCATCAATCACATATTTTATTATTCATGTTTACAAAGGGGAAACCAAAAAAAAAAAATAGAAAGAAAAACACATTGGTAGCTTAATTTATTTTGCAGTCCTGACTCAGAGAAAAACCTAACATAAATTGCAGTTTATTGTCTAAGAATTAGTAATGCTGGAGTTACAGAAATGTCTAAATATCTGGATTTGAACAGTTGAATGGTTCCCCAGTATTTTATTATGCAGATTTCTGTGAATCAAACTCTCTATCTAATCTCTGCTATTGGTCATTATAGGAATTACAAAACTTGATGCCTGAATTGAATGTCTCCTGTGTAGGCAGAATATAGCATTTAGCATTAGTCTGTGATCCAGTGTGCCCTGATTTACATCTGTGGCCCTAAATGTAATTATTATTAGTGTCCCATTTTACTCTCAAAGTTTTCTAATTTGAGTGGTAAATGATACTGTTAGGCTAAATTCACTGAATGAAAAGAATGGGCTTTGGGACCAAACTTCTTGGATTTAATTACTGGCTCCTCCACCCAGTGTAAATGTGGGTGAGTTATTTTACCCCTTCGGGAGCTCTTCCCACCTCTATAAAGAGGTGATAACAATGTCAGGTATAATAATGCCTACTCTATAGGTTGCTGTGAGCATTAAATGTAACCTGTAGGTCCCTACCTGGAAAATAAGAAAGACTATGTGATTGTTTCATTCCCAAGAGCAAATGCAATTATGTAAATTCATTTGGTTTTCCCACCTTCCTTTCTCCCTCCTTCTGGTTAAGTATCCTTGCTCTTGCCTTTGGAAACTGTTCCTAACCCAATTATTCTGTTGGAGATTTCAGTCCTAGTACCCACCTACGCCCTTGGCCATGTTTCTGTCATAAGGTCACGAAGAGTCCATCGCCATTGACACGGAGATTATGCCATGTTCCAGGCTAATCAGAATCCTCCCACTCGAATGCCAAACTTGCAGGGTCCTTAGTCTAGTGATGTAAATGTAGAGTATTAACAGCCATTGCCTTTCACATAGAAGAAAGTCTTCATTAGGGGGGAATAGGGCAAAAGCACAGAGAATTGCAGAGTGGAATAACTAGAGAGACCTGATTAAATTTTTTGAGTCCCTGGATCACAGCATTCCTGAATTCCAACCCTTTAATTTCCAACAAATAAAATCTCCTTTTTGCTAAGGTAACTTAATTATTCTGTCATGAAAACCAAGAGACTTGATTAATAACAATTATAAGACATTTCCCCCCCAATTTAGCAAAGGACCATTTGCAGGACAAAGCACTTGCCTAAATACTCTCTCCTAAAATTTAGTCCCTAGATAATAAGGATTAATTTGGGGGCTTTAGCGGTTTTCTGGCCACTCATTAAAGTATTATAGAATGAGGTCTTAATAAAGAATAAAAGAGGATAAACTTGGTAACGACACTTAAGGTGATGACATAAGAGAACATCTTTGTTCATCAGAAACGTGTATTATGTGTTCCAAGAGGATATGATGTGTGCAAACCTGCTCTCAAATGTTCATAAAATATGTAGATGATAAATGATAGATTAGACAGACAGGCAGGCAGGCAGGCGGGCGGACGGACGGACGGACGGACAGACAGACAGACAGATAGATAGATAGAATTATATAGTAAGGAGTCAAATTGTCAAAATTCCTGGATCTGGGTATTCTGTGAGTTGGGAGCATGTCAGAGTTCTGTATATGAGGTTTATATTATTTTTTCCAACTTTTCTGTAAGTTTGAAATTGTTTTAACAACAAATTTAGGGAAGTGAATGTACCTCAAGTGATTGGGCTTCTGCCTACCACATGAGTTCCTGGGTTCAGTTCCTGGTGCCTCCTGGAGAAGGCAAGCTGGTACAATGGGCAGGCGTGGCAAGCTGACACAACAAGATGATGCAAAAAAGAGACAAAGAGGAAAGACAATGAGAGACACAACAAACCAGGGAGCTGAGGTGGCTCAAGTGATTGAGTACCTCTCTCCCACATGGGAGGTCTTGGGTTTGAGTCATGGTTCCTCCTAGAGAAAAGATAAGCAGACACAGGGAACACACAGCAAATGGACACAGAGAGCAGACAGTGAGTGCAAACAATGGGGAGAGGGAAGAATAAGTAAATAAAATAAATCTTACAAAAAGAAACAAATTTAAAAATAAAAAGAAGAAAAGGAGAAAAATATTACTCCAGGAGGCAGGTGTCAAGCTTTCACATCATCCATTTGCCATGCTGGAAAAAAATGTCATGGTGTATTATGGATTGAGTGATGTCCCCCACAAAGACCTGCTCAATTTCTGTCCCCTGGACTTGTGGATGGGAACTCCTTTGTAAATGGAACCTTTGAAGATCTTGCTAAGATGAGGCCACACTTGAGAGGGTGAGCCTTAACCCAACATGACTGGAGTCCTTCTAAGCACAGGAAATTTGGGCACAGAATCCAGGAGGAGACAGAAGGAAACATATCCATGTGACAGAGGTGGAGAATGACTTATGGATTGCTGGCAGGCCACTTCTAGAATGCTATAGTCTTTGGAGAAAGCATGGCTTGTCGAAATCTTAATTTTAGATGTCTAACCTCCAAAAGTGTAAGGCAGTAAAATCCCCTTGTTTAAGTCAGCAGTCCATGGTGGTATTTGTTATAGCAGCCCTGGCAAACAAAGACATGGTTCATGAGAGCAGCACAAGATGAAGTGAAGTTTGAAAGGTATTTGGAGAGAGATCACTTTAGATAAACTTACATCCAGAAGAATCACTCCATGTTAATCATGCTTATTAGGCTTGATTCTATTAGGTAATCTAAAAGCTCCCCTAGAACCTATGATTATAAGACTATAAGGACATAGAAAACCAGAATGCTGTGATTTTCTCACTGATCACCTTTTCTCCTTATTTTGCCACAGCCCACTGTTCATACTTACATTAGGAAAAGTAACATATTTTATTGTATTGGTGCTTACAAATTTAACGTAAACACATCATGGTCTGTCCCCAAGTTACAACATAAACAATACCATATATTAATGCTATTTTTCTCTAATCCTTCTGTTTATAGCAATTTAGATTTACACAGTAAAAACAGTCAGAAGTCTTTTTTGATAGCAAAGTTAAGCAAGCTATTAAAGAACATTTCATCATTTCAAGTTGAAGAACAGTGTTGGATACAAACAAAAACTCAATTTACTTTGGCTCTTGATGAATCTCACAAAACTACATTGTCTCTTTTTGTTAGAATGAATCTCACCATAAATCAGCAACACTACTTGGACATTAATGTTGTCACTAAATAGCTATTATCAAAATTGTTGTACAATTCTGGGTTATCAGAAATCTTGTTTCCAATTTTAATTTATTTTGATTAGTATTACGTAAGGTACATGGCAACAGCACAGTCCTTAATGAATTGTTTAGTCTTCCCGGCAGTTTTCACTTTGGCATTTGAGGATGATGCATTGGACTTCATGTGAAACATGAAAGCAGAGGTTGCATCTCATCAGTTCACAAACTGAGCAGCAAGCAAGTAAGCAAGCAAGCAATTTATCACTTGCCTTTTAAATCACTCACTCATAGCCACATACATTAGTTGTTAGGGATCTTTTAAGACTGTTATATCTGAGACTAAATGAAAATAAAATCCTCTTATAATAAATAAAATAAATAAATGTTCTGCTATTTCCTCCCTGAAATTTCTCTTTATTTTATCCAGTGGTTACATTTATACCACTATGAAAGTTCCTTTCTTACAGCTGATTTTTACCATTTCTTATCCATGCTTCAGGTCTAACAAACAAAAATAAAACAAAAATATTGGGAGGGGAAATGCATCGTGATACTTTACCAATATTACACAATAATATAAATCTTGGGTTTTAGTTGATTCATTTATACAGAAACTAAAAATGAGTCCACTTCTCTGTGATGGTCAGACTATATGAACCATCAGAAAAATACTGTAACATGCTACAAAAGGAATATCTTTGATATGTTATTTCCAAATGTGTGCTAAAACATAATTTCAAGTTAAATGTGGTGTTTTATCTAGTTTTTTTTATTGTCTCTTTTTAAAAAGATAAATAGATCACACTAGAGATTACATTAAAAAACATAAGAGGCTCTCATACGCCCCACTCCCCACCCTCACCCCCCACTCCTCCCACATCAACATCCCCTTTCATCAGTTAGGCACATTCACTGGATTTGGTGAACACACCCTGGAGCACTGCCATAGCGCATGGGCCATAGTTTACACTGTAGTTCACACTCTCCCCCAGTCCACCCAGTGGGTTATGGCAGGATAAACAATGTTCTGCATCCATCTCTGCAACATCATTCAGGACAAAATGCCCCCACATCATACTTCTTCCTCCCTCTCCCTGCTCCCAGCAACTCCCGTGGTCACCATCTCCACATCAATGATACAATTACTTCCACTGCTAGAGTCACAACAGTTCTATAGTAGAATACCAGCAAGTCCCCTACAATCCATATTATATTCCTCCATCTTGTGGACCCTGGGATGGCAATATCCACTCCACCTCTAAATTGAGAGGGGGCTTAGATCCCACATGGCTGATAGATGCGATTCTCCTGCTTGCATTTGTAGACACTCTCAGTTCCCTGCTGTGGTGGTTGACCATTCTCACCTCCCTGTCAGCTGAGCTGGGTAAGTCCAACAAATCAGAGCGTAGGAGTAGTAACTGCTGAGGCTCAGGGCCCAGCTGGCACATGGACAGTCCAGAGATTCAAGTCTGTTGAGCATACACCAACCCCCAGCCAATCGCAGGTTCAATAAAAATTTGTCTAGTCTTAATACCGATTTTTTGGTCATCAGTAGAAACATCCCTTTATGAGCAGAAAGCATATGGGGGATAAAATGGAACAAAAGTTCTTGTTGCTTTTGAAAAACTATTTTGTGTGAAGCATTTTGTGATGGTCTTAAATGATCGCATTTTATTTAGTAATTTCAACATTAATTAGGGATAGGCACCATTATTCATGTTTTTCATATGAGCAAAATAAAGCCAGGAGATATTAAAGAACTGACCCAAGACACACTTTAAAACCTTTATCTATGGATAAACAAAATGTGGTATACACACACAATGGAATATTACTCAGCTCTAAATGAAGTTGCTGGCAGCCAAAGCTTAAACACATGTGACAACATGGATGAATAATTGAAGGCATCATCCTGAGTGAAATAAGCCAGACTAAAAGGACAAATACTGTGTGATCTCACTGATATGAAACAATTGGAATAAGCAAATTCATAGAGTCAGAATCTAGAATATAGCTTTTCCAGGTGTACCAGTTTGAAGTTTTTTCATGATTCCCCGAAAGAAAAAGATTATGTTTTTGAACTAATCCAGTCCTGTGGGTGTGGGTCCTTCTGATTGGACTACATCAGTGAGGCGTGACTCAGGTTCCATGTCTGCCCTCTTACTGGAACTTGATATAAACAGACACAGAGAAAGGAAGCTGCCGTGTTTTCATCCTGCCATGTGAGAGAGGACTTGAGAATCACTGGCAGCCAAAGCTGAAGCATGAAGCCCTCAAGAGGTTGGGCCCAGGGAACAGCTCAAGGCTGGAGAGATGAGCCACATGCCTGATTGCCCACAGCTGAACTCGGGAAAAAAGCGCAACAGTGAGACTGAGAGGAGGCCCAGAAAGAGACAAGCCCCATGCCTGGTTGCCCACAGCTGGGCTCTGGGAAATGGTAGACTCTGTAGAGGAAGGCAGGGGCCTCAGCAGAGATTGGCCACCATCTTTGTCACATGGCAGGACACCAGGATCACTAGTCGCTGACTTTGGAGAGAAAGCATCTCTGATGGTGCTTTGATTTGGACAATTTCACGGTCTTAGAACTGTAAGCTTTCACCCCAAATAAAATTCCCATTATAAAAGCCAACCAACTTCTGGTACTTTGCATTAGCAGCCCTGTGGCAGACTAAGATACCTGGGGACAGCGTTGGATAGGGAATGGGAAGTTAAGGCTTAAAATGTACAGGATTTCTATTTGAAATGATGGAATTGTTTTGTTAATGGATGGTGTTGATGGTAGAGCAACATTGTGGACGTAATGTGCAACACTGAAATATGATATAAAGGGGAAATATTTGGTTCTATATATGGTAACAGAAGAAAAATTTTTAAAAATCCATGGAACTGCCCTACATAAACTGTGAATCCTAAGTTAAACCGTGAACAAGAGTTAATCATACAAGTATGAAAATGTGCTTTCACTAATTGTAACAAATATTCCACATCAAGGCAAGGTGTTAATAATAGAGTGGTTTATGGGAATCATGTATTGTTTGCATGATTGTTCTGTAAACTCACAACTTTTCTAATGAAAAACAGGAAGAAAAAAGGAAAAGAAAAAGGAAACAATGGGGAAGTCAGAACAGGAAATATCAATTTTCCAGTAGACAATTTTATATGCTGCATATTAATTTTGTAAACTGAGATGAAATTTTCTGTTAATGCTGACATTACATTTAGAGAAATTTTCCAGAGTTGGTGAACTAAATTCTCCCTCATGGTTTATAGCTTTAAACATTATATTTTGGTCTAATGCAACTTCAAATGAAGTAAATAAGCTTCAATTGAAAGTTCATTTACCATGTAATATATTATATAATGATTTTTAAAAACCTTCTGTATTATGACATCTAAGCCATAAAATGACCTGCTACTGAGAAAATTTTGGAGGGGAATTTAGTATATGATACACCTCTTTCCAACCAGCTCTCATAAGCACTTCAGCCAATAATAAATATTTATGGATCGTTGATAATTGCTTCAGCACTGTGTTTCATTTCAAAGCTAGAAATACCAATATTCTAGGATTATAAATAACTGAGATTATTCTCATTCTACACATATATAGAAAGGATCAGGCAGTGCCATAATCACATGATAGGAACCGAAACAATGTTGGTGATAAAGTTGGTATCATCACTTTAATATCACTGTCTGTGTAATGTGGGTAAATCAAGCGAGTAATTATATTGGTGCCATTGAGAATTGGGATTTTTTTGGCCAAGGAGAAAGGAGGTATAGGTGTACATATAATGATATCTGGAAGTTTCTTTAGCCAAGTACATACTACTTCCTGCGAAAATCTGAAGTTCTATATGAGTAATTTGAGATTATATTCAGCAGTGAATCCTAACTGATTAGTGCAGGGCTAAATACCATGTTTTTTTTTTTTGCTGTTTCCTTAGGTCATTTTTATAAAAACATTCCTGTAGTTCAGGGGTTCTTAACTTTTTTTGTTCCATGGACCCCTTTGCCAGTCAGGTGAAAACCATGGACCCCTTACTAAGTCCACACTATACTGTATATTATTTAATAAAATACCACACCCAGACCAACACATCCCCACAAGAATAATGTTTTTTTAATTTCAGTTCAAGCTCATGGATCCCCTGAAATCTTTCCACAGACCCCTTGGGGGTCCTTGGACCCCTAGATAAGAACCCCTGCTGTAGTGTTTCTCTCCTGCAACATCCATCAGGTGCTAGTAGTTTATATCTTTCCAAAGAAAGAGGACTGAGGAAAAGATTCCTGGACTTGGGAGAGCCTCACATTTAATGTAACAGACCAGCTAGGTGTGGTGTTTTGAAATGTGGCCATTATTCCCCTGGTGTATGGAACCCACAGGCACATCTACACTCTGATTTCTTCAACATTTGTATCTGCAATTGGATGGATAAGTCAGGACTGAGTAGGTCCCAAGGTCTGAGTTCTAAAAATGATGTAGGCGGCGGACTTGGCCCAGTGGTTAGGGCGTCCGTCTACCACATGAGGTCTGTGGTTCAAACCCCAGGCCTCCTTGACCCGTGTGGAGCTGGCCCATGTGCAGTGCTGATGCGCGCAAGGAGTGCCCTGCCACACAAGGGTGTCCCCCGCGTAGGGGAGCCCCAAGCTCAAGGAGTGCGCCCCATAAGGAGAGCCGCCCAGCATGAAAGAAAGTGCAGCCTGCCCAGGAATGGTGCCACACACACGGAGAGCTGACACAACAAGATGATGCCACCAAGAAACACCAGATTCCCGTGCCGCTGACAACAGCAGAAGCGGACAAAGAAGACGCAGCAAATAGACACAGAGAACAGACAACCGGGGTGGGGGAATAAATAAATAAATAAATAAATCTTTTTAAAAAATTTTTAAAAAATAAAAATTATGTAAAAGGTTCTGCTATTTTTTCAAACCCAGCTTTACCTGTAATAAAGCTTATCATTTGATTTGCTGTGACAGATTTATATATATATTTATGCTCTTTGAAATGACTGGATCCCCATTAAGAAAAAGATGAGTTCTAGGATTTAAGCAACAAATTCTCCTGTGTTGTTGTTTTTTTTTTCAGGGGGGATACCAGGGCCAGGAATTGAACCCAGGACCTTGCATTCAACCGCTGAGCAATACTGGCTCCTCTGAGTTGTTTTGTTCAGTTGTTTGTTGTTTGTTTTGTCTTTAGGAAGTAGAGGGGATTGAACCTGGGACCTCATATATGGGAAGCAGGTGCTCAACCACTTGAGCTACATCTGCTCCCCCCTGTAATCTTTTAATAATCAGTTGTATTTAGTTGCTTTTCATTTTGTTCGGTGTCTTCATATATTACCATCACAGATCCTAAACAGCACAGACAATAGAATTGTACTTGTGCAAAGCATAGACAACAGTGGAAATTAAGTTTCCTTAACACTACAGAGTTTTAAGCAAATTTAGTTATTTACCAGCTGAATGCTGAAGGTCTATTGGTGATTAGGAAGACTAATAGATTGCCAAAGGGTCCTGGTAATCATGTAACAGTAATGAGATTATACTGTGAAATCCCAAAGGTGCTCTCATCCGAAACCTCCCTAGGTGAGTTTCTGACAATTGACTCAATAGTTTGTCCAGACAAGCACTTCAGAGAGAACTGAAGAGCAGCTCTGTAAAGACAAACTGGCACAATCCTGCCTCTCATTTATCTCTCACTGTCATATCTTAAACATATTCTGCTCAAATATGTTCTATGTATGATTAATGGGCATCTCATGCATAATATGTACAAATTAGAGATCTTCAATCCAATTATCCCCTAATTTTTCTTCTCAAATATTTCCGTATTTAATTTTATGTCATGTATCAAACTACTCAAACTGAAAACTTAATATTTGTGAAAAATTACCCAACTGTGACATCCATATCAACTGCCCTCATTTCTGACACCAATTGCAAGTTCAGGGTTCCAAGATGACTCTTAGCTTGGTAATTTGGTAGAAGGACTCATAGAACTCATCAAAAGCAGTTTATACTCGTGGTTACAGTTTATAAAACGATACAGGGTGAAATCAGCCAAGGGAAAGAGTACATAGAGCAGAGTCCAGGAAAGGTTCCAAATGTGGAGCTTCCATTGTTCTCTCCCCAAAAGTCAGGACAGGGTTACTTTCCCAGCATTGATGTGTGACAATAGTCATGAAGTAGTCCAGACCAAAGAAGCTGATGATATTGCATAGAGAGAGCCCTGGGGTCCCTCAGAGCCAAACAAACAAACAAACACCATGCCCTCTTAACTTTCCTCTTCATTTGTTGACATTTGAAATCCCCACCAAGCAGTTGACCCAGACAATCAAGCCCCTAGTTCATTACCATTGACCTAACACAAAATAAAGCCCACTAGTCTTAAAACCACCCAAATAAGATGGACAAACTGGTCCCTCCGCAGGATCCAAGTTAATTTCCTTTCTAAGTCTACAAAACTTCTTTGCCATCCCTAGAACCTTGGAGCCACTTCCATTTTGGCTTCTTTTGCTGCAGAAAAACTTTGGTGTCCCTAATGAAATGCTGTAGTCTGCATACTCAACTCCAATTTGTCTTTCACAAAGCTCACCTGAATATTTGTATTGAGAGTCTTTTTTTTGAGGCTCCATCATGGAGGCAGGGTTGACTGTCCAGGTAACTAACATCAGTTTCCAGGCCCTCAGGTGGTCAAACTGACATCACATGACCCATATCCCTATCCCAGGCAAACTAGGACACTCTTATCTGGCATGACATTCCAGAAGCAAGGGCAAAAGCCAGTCCTCTCCTGGGGCCAGGTTAAATTCTTTATTACACAATTTATTCATTACTAATTTCTTCCTTTTCACTGCACTCCATCTTCTGTGTTTCCCATTTTGATATTTTCCATCAATCCACTTTTCTCATTGTCTTCTGCTACCACCCTAAACCAAGTCACCATCAGAATAATTTGAAACCCTGTAAGAACTTCCTTCCTGGTCTCTCTGATACCCTATGATCTCATCTTCACATAAAAACTTGAATAATGATTCAAAAACACAATTTAGGGTATATCATTCCTGAGCTTAAAATTCTTCTTATATTCTCTATTACATGCAGAAGTGAAGTTCTTCTTATTGAAATTTTTGATGCCCTATGAAATTCAGTCCTTGGCTAGCTCTTCATCCTAACCTTATGTCTCCCTTCTTCACTACATGCCAACCACATTGGTTTCATTTCTGCTCCTTGCGTACAGTAGCTTTTGACACTCTGAGACTTTTATTTTTCCTGTTTTTCCTACATGAGATGCTCTTCCTCCACTTCTCATAAAACTGGCTCATTCTCAACCTTTCTGTTTTGCATTCAGGTATTCCTTCACCAAAAAGGACTTTCTTGATAATTCTATCTAATAAAAGGTTCTCCCTGTTACTTTCTAACTCAATACCCATTTTATTCCCATGCTAGCATTTATCACATTCAGTGGTGGCCTTATTTCTTATTGTTGGTTTCCACGTGTTTAGAGAATAAAAGATTGTGAATATTTCATTCATCTCTTAATTCTCAGCCCATGCCATGGGCACTTAAAAAGAATTAGTTGAGTGAAAAATTTTCTGAGGAAGGTTAGTATAAGGGTGAGAATAGAAAACAAGCATTGAGTCTGCTCTGAGTTTTGCCTAGTGGCACGTGTTTACGCAGAGGGCTCTCAGAAGACACAGTTGGGTAGAGCGTGATTTATTTTTCTTTCAGTCCTTACCACCACAGCAAGTCTTTTTCATTATTCACTGTTATTGGTTTTACTCTCTGTCAGCCCTTCCCCCCACTTACAGTTAACAAGTTAGGTGAATTTCTATATTATGCATCTATAGTTTCCTGGGGATAGTGGGTAGAGAAGTGGGTTGGGAATGCTGCTGGTCGAAGACCAGATTCCCCAGGAAACAGTCTCTGAGGAGATGTGCATGCCGGAGCTTTATTGGCAAGTGCTCTCAGGCACCTACATTTGGAGGGCTCATCAGAGTTGTACCCATTCGGGCAAGGGGGTCAAGGACTTTATGTGCCCTAAACCCCACCATTACCATGGACCAGCCATTGGTTCCAGGGAGGAAGTATAATCTTGCACAAGGAAGCTTCCTTCATATCAAGGCAATTTCTCACAGAAGCCGCAGTTGTGAGATGTTAGCAGCTAAGACTTTTGGCATCCAGGACAATAAATGTCTCAGTCCTGAAGTGTAATCTGGGTGTCACACTACTGCACAGTGTCTGTGATGTAACTACTTTATAATGGTGTGGACAGTTGCAAAATAAATCACTCCATAAAATAAGAGACAACTTACATACATTTTTTGTTGTTGTTGTGCATGACTGTTAACAGGCGCCATGGTGAAAATCTAGCAGTTTTTAATTTGACCAGTTATTTCACACAAAATATAGTTGTGTCATAGGCATGATAAGAATTAAATTAATTCAAAAATTTTCAATGTAAAATTAATTTTCACTGATTAAGGGTTTTGTATAGATATTGTATCTGTGGTTGTTTACATTTCTTCATGAATATCTGCAAAACTATGGTGTGTTTCAGATTGGCACATCTTCAATATCAATTTCACTTTGGTTTAAATCACCTTACTTAGGCACAGCACTTTCAGTAGTTATCAGTTAAATTGTAAATGAAGCAGTTAGCTGCAAATTAAGAAATTGCAGGAATAAGGCCAAGAATGAGCATTCAATTTTTAAAGCATTTAAAGGAAATTTTTAATTTCCAACTTAGGAAATTAAAAATTGTAATTTTTAATAGATGGGGTTATTAATGCAGACGTTTTTTCTCCTTGAACCAACTTTTGTTTGTGTGATCTGGAGCAAAGGACTTCGTAAAAAACTTTAATAAAATATTAAAGCTGGAAAAGATTTTAATATTATCTAGCAAAATTCTAATTTTGTAGGTAAGAAAACTGTGGTTCACAAGGAAACAGTCCTGTGGTAGAACATTTTAGATTATAAGCAAGATATGCAGACTTCCAATAAAACAACATTGCAATTGCCTCTAATAATTTCATTAGGGTGCTGTGAGGATTTGAAAATATAATACACATGAAAGCATTTGATAATGTGTAAAGTGCTCTACATTTGCAAGTCGTATCATTCATCATTTTTCTCCCACTCTGTTATGCATGACAGGTATTGTATTTCTCAGAAGCTATCTCTTTCCTGATCTTGCTAAGATGAAGGAATATAATTTTTTGGCTTTCAGCCACAAATAAGGGGAAGTGAGCAGTCATGGTAGTTGGTTGTCATATCCCTGATGCTTATCATCTCTATATCAGACTAAGACACTTCCAACTCCAACCAGGAAGCCAAATCATCTAGCGGGATTTTAAGAACACATAAAACAAACAGTAAGCATGAGATATAGATTCCTGAGGAGAGCTCTTTTTGTGATATCTTACATTTAGGAATTCACCCATTTGTATTAATAATCCTTAAGTGAAACTCTGATTTGAGGATTTATATGATGCTAATAAATATATTATTAATGACTATTAAATTAATAAAGTAAATTATTGTTGTATTTTCTTGATAAGCCCAAAGTACATAAACTTTGGTTATTTGGTTAGTTTGGTTAAACTATGATTATAATTGTTTGGGTTTTTAACTAAAATAACAGAAGCTTTATTCTTGGGTTTTAAATTCCTGCATGAAAAAAAAAATGGGTACATTAAATCCTGTGGCTTACAAACACGGCTAAGAAAATAATCTCTGCCAGTATGAAGTAATAAAGCCTGTTGAGATATCATGTGTAACCCAAAATTCTCCCTCTAGTACTACATCTCAAATACTAGCCTGATGCCCACCTCTTAAGGCACTGATGTTTATAAATTTATTCCATTTATTTCCAGCAGCTGATATAACTCAGTGAAAGCATGTGTCACCCTAGTAAAGATTGTTCAGATCATTCACACACTTTTCTTTTAAAAAGTAGTTTAAAACAGAGCAGGTGTAGCTTTGTGGTTGAGTGCCTGCTTTACATGTACGAGGTCCCAGGTTCAATTCCCAGTATACCTTAAAAAAAAAAGTTTAAGAGAATATATGTGGACAACTAGTAAGAATAAAGATCAAACACTTCCAAATCAGACCTAGGTTACAAATAAAAGAGAGGGAATGCAACAGTTCCTGAAAATTTTTGAATGCTCGTTCTTGGCCTTATTCCTTACCTGTATCTTTAATACTGGGTGTGAAAAAATAAATAAGCCTTTAAAAAAACACAAAAACCTCTCATTCATGGTGCTTGGTGTAGTCAAAATCCATGAGCCTCTATTGATTTTCATGTGTAACTATAAAATAATCTCGGGATTGTTCCACTGAAAACATTTCAGATGGATCTCTTGTATTTATTTAGAACAGTAAAAAAACAGAGGAATGGATTGTACTAATACTGTCACACCAGATGATTTTACCATAAGCTTTGCTGTGAATGACACTTGCAAGTATTTTGTTACTTACGATGTCAGTATCAAGCACAGAATAATTTTTATAATCCTGTTAAAAACAGAGAACTTGCCAGAAAATCTATAATTATTCCTAAAGGACTTAAAGACTTTGAGGGCTGTAATTTGCACAGTTAGAGGAAAAAGGTAAAATTCTATCAGTATTTTTTACTTAATTAAAAGAAAAGCAGAAGTAATGACTCACCATACCCTTGCAATAATTACATGTCTTGTAGCACATTCTAAGAAGTCCTCTCTCAAAAGCAAGAATTACTTGCTCAACTTCATAATTAAAAGCTGTTGGGAAGAGACTATTAAATAAATTGTTAGTATAATTTTCAATTTATAGCTAAAGGCAGGACTCTATTCCTGCCTGAGACCCTGAGAAATTCATATGGGATAAAATAACTTTTTAAGAATAATCACAGATAAGAGGAAATCACAAAACTCAGAAATAATATACATATAGTACCTCTCACTAAACTGACTTGTTTTGTCTTAAAACTTTCATTAGAGTGTCGGTAGTAATAAAAACCTGTAAAATTCTGAATCCTGAAGGATATAGATTTAAAAATATTGCTTGACATAGAAGGAGCTTAAGATCCTTTTAAAAATAAAATGATTGAATGGCTGTTAAGTGGCATTATTGTCAGGAGAGGAGAAATATCATGTGCCTTAGTATGGGCAATGATGAAACAGTTAAGATTTTAACTTCTGCAGGTATTGTATGGTTTTCTACAAAGACAGATATAACTGAGAGGAAAATATGCTGCAGTTGAAATAGTGCTGTACAGGAATCTGTAATAAAGGAAATGGTCCTTGGCATTTGCGTATTAATTAGATATTAATGTATTTTGTGGGGTTTTTAAACTTGTATTTGAAATAAAGTGTTTTATAGCCATATATAAAATCTAAACTTATTTTCCATCATATCTCAAGCAAGGTATTCAGTTAAACCCAACACAAAACTTTGTCACTCATGTGTGCATTAAGGTACACAAATAAAAACAAGACAAGAATACTGCTCTCAAGCAGCTTATGTTATAGTAGGTGTACTAAAAACGAACCATGAAGAATAAGTATAAAAAGGAAATTTATAAGACATAAAGAAAACTATAAAGCATTTCTAAGAGCCACAAAAATACATAAATAAAAAGATAGGGAAGCGGTTGTGGCTCAATCGATTGGGCTCCTGTCTACCATATGGGAGGCAAGCTGGCCTGCGTCCACAGAGGGCTGGCGCAGCAAGATGATGCAACAAAGGGAGACAAGCAGACACAGAAGAAAGCACAGCGAATGGACACAGAGAACAGACAGCAAGCAAGCTGCAAGGGGGGAGGAATAAATAAATAAAAAATAAAAAAATTTTTAAAAAGAGATATACTGTGTTTCTAAAATAACCTACAAATGTGGTGCAATTCTTCTCCCCAAGTCACTGGGAAAGTTTTGTGAAACTGAGAAGAATGTGAGACCATCTGGAATACCAGAGAAGAAAAATATTGGAAATATCAATGAGGAGGAAACTGGGAGATTCTGCTGTCAGAAGATAGTAGAATGAAAACAGAGATCATTGGAACTGTAGGGAAGATCCACATATAGACTCATGCATATATGTTTATTTAATAAATGACTAACTGGTATTTAAATTCATTTTTATAATAAGTTATCATAAGTCAAGTATATAATTATTTAATATGTTATATATAATCATCTTACTATTCAGTCAATGGTGATTATAAAGCAGTCTAGTCATTTTGAAGAATTATATTCTTGCCACTCCAGACTTATTAAATACATCTGAATGCAAAAATTTTATGTATAGTTACAAGGAAAATGCAAATATATTTTACATATTTTTTATAGAATGCTCTTAATCTCCAGAAACTTGCAGTTTACAGAATACAAGTAAATATTTGACTACATAAAAATATACATCTATTAAGCAAAATGTTAAAGCATAAGCACATATAGAACCAGACCAAGGATTAATATCTGTAATATGTAAAAATATTATGCAAATCAATAAGAAAAAGACATAATCAAAAATAAGCAAAAGATACAATCTGGTGATGTACCTAGGAAGAAATACAAATTACCAAAATAATGTTTAGCAAATGGCAGTCAGTTGTCATGGCCTTGATACTTAAGAAAATTTTGTCAAATCAAGAACCTTCCACACCCCAGCTAAAGACTGAAAGGGATAATTTGTCTCAATACATTGGGATCCAGTGTTCTGGGACCTTCCATTTATAATGATCTCTTCATGTGATTTTAATACATGCACAGGCTTAGGTTTATAAGATATTAAGGTTAATAATACATACTTAATGTAGCTGTATTCTAATAACCTTGAAAAATTCAATAAGATGGATAACTTTCTGAAAAAATTCAACTGGTCAAAATTCATTCAATTGTTTTAAAGCCTGACTAATATCATGGATAATTTTAAAATAATGAAAAATCTCCAGTAGAGACTATGGAACCAGATTGCTATAACCATGAATTATTTCAGGACTTCAGTAATTTCATGTGTAATTAACACATGAAAATGCCATATGAATGCTTTAGAGTCTGTTATAGGATCAAGAATTAAACACTTCATTATAATATCAGCATAACTTTGATAAAAACCTGTCAGACTCTTCACAGAAGAACTCTGTAGATCAATCCCCTACTGACACATATATGAGAATCCTAAACAATGAACCATTTTCTCTAAGAAAAATAAAGATGGTTTAATATCAAGAAATTAAGTATTGTGCTATATTACATCATTTTGTCATGAGATTTATTTGATTATCTCAAAGGATTTCAGATAAAATAAAATCTTACAAAGGATTTATCTGATTATCTTAAAGATTCAAAATAAACTAAAATTGTACATTCATCCTTATAAAAACCTGCCTTAAACCAACTGTAGAAATCATATTTAATGGATAATCCTATTAATGGTCATAAGCAAGATAATGATTCCCACGACCACAATTATTTTTAACATATGATCCTGGAAGTTGTGATCAATCCAATTAAACGTGCAACGGAATTTTTTTTTATATTACCAACTCTTGAAATTCCTTCCTTGAAGTAGATATTCAATAAATATTTGCTGAATAAATGAACGATTGAAAAGATAAATAAATGGTGTCATTTTAAGTCCAATTACTATATGCCAAACAAATGATTCAACCTTGCTTTGTGCTTCCTCTGTGGCAAAGAGGCTCCCTGTATTTCTCAGGGTTGTGCAAGAGGAATATGGTCATGATTATACTTGGCAACACAGCTTTGTTCCTTTTGGAAAGTACAATATAACTTGACTTGAACAGGCTTGCAGGGCCTCCAGGGCTATAAATTCCATCACTGAATAGTTGTGCAATGAGAAATAGATGAAGTCAGAGAAGGCCTGGGGGCTTTTGGACGAATTCCTCACAGGTTGCCTCCACAGAGCCCTGTCAAAAAATCACAAGCAGAGGAATACAATGGAGCTGTATAAAAACTACTATTTTGCAACTCCTAACAAGCACTCAGCACCTAGAGGATATAATTGAGACCTGATTCAGAAGTTAACATTAGATTAGTGACAACAGAAGTAAAAATTAACAGGAACTAGAGAATGGTGATTCGGCCAAAGTTCAGACTTCAAAAAGTAGGGTTGTAGGAGTACATTAAACATGCACAAAATATTGAGCACAAGATTTTAGAACAAAGTCATACCTCCTCACTTAGGCATGTTTTTGTAAGACGTATCACCAGAATAAGCTATCAAGTTTTCTAAGTTAGCAGGAACATAAAAAGAGATGACTCATCAAAATTTTGAAATCACGATTTAATTATATTATATATAATATGAATTAATCAAAAGTGAAATGGTAAGACAGGAATATATTTTTGAAGTTTTAATTTAGGTGCAAAATTTAAAATAATTCAAATCTCTCAAGGTTATAAAAATCACACAACGTCTGAGCTTTCGAAATTTGTAGATTATGGACATTTTCACATATAGAAAGCATACCTATTGTATACTTTTTAAGTTACTACAAAATGGTCTACTGTAGAAGTGTACCATAATTTATGGTACAGCATTTCCTAACAGGAATTTTCAAGAAGTGAAATATGAAAATAAATAGGGTGTTTTTAATGACGTATTTGACAATTTATTTATACATTGAAATAAAATTATTTTAAAATTTCAATTCATAAATTGTTAATGCTTTAGTTTTGTTACCAGATTTCATTTAGGTTCTTGGCTATGCTGCAGAAATGAATTTCAAGAGCATGACTGGTGAGTTAGGCCAGTAATTTATTTAGGTAGAGAAGGAAGAGAAATGGGAGAAAATAACAGAGCAGGGGTCCCAGGTAGAGAGGAAGGGGTTGAAAAGTAATAAAGAGGGCTGATTTATAAGTTACTATTCCCCATTATAGATTATAAATGCCCAGGTTTATTTGTGTAGCCACGTGGTGGAGGAAAAATGGTGAGAGCGGCACGCAGAGGGCAGGAAAGGGTCCAGAGGCAAGAGAGCAGGGCAAGAGAGCGCTCAGACCTCACGGTTTGCTTTATAAACTAGTAATTATTCTACCCCTTTGCTAATGGCAGAGGAGGGATTCCAGCTGTTTGCTGTTTTCATTGATTACTCTACCCATCAATCCCCTAGTGAGGACCAATGATAAAGTCCTTAGGGAGCATCTGGGGCTTTTCCTTGCTCCCAGAAGAAGTCTTTGTTCTGGATGGCAGAATCTTGAGGGTGGGGGTCTTCCAGCAGCCGTCTTGGGGGTCACTGATGTCCACGTGGACTTTAGCTAGGTTCTAGATCCATCTATTAATTACCTGTCATACTAGCTGGTTTCAGTTTGTAACTGACTAAAATTCTAGGACCTAGACAATATTTTTATCCTTCACTTATCAAAAATATGTATATATCTTGATCATATTCCTGGATAGCTGCTATTTCATTTCTATGTTCCTCTTAACAGTAAACTTCCCTAAAAAGTCATCTACCTTCCATTTATGCTATACAAAAGTTTCTATGACCTATTTCTGATTTGAAAAATTGGTATAAAAATATTTTAATGCCTTCGTAGCAGTAGCCTACCTTGTTTATCTTACATCTGGAGCAAATCATTCTCTTTTCTGTAAGCAAAAAACGTATTTTCCACCATAATTTTGGTAAGAAAAGAGATTAAACAAAATGGTGTTACTATGGCTAAGAGATTTAAAACGAAGTCAGGAGGCCATTCAGAAAGTCACTCTTGTGAATATTTCAGCCAGATATCACAAATTGCCAAGGTCTGCAAAACCAAAAGCAACAATGTTTCTGAGTACATCTGGATGCCATGAACCAACTACAAGACAAGACAGTAAACTATCTAACTCAAAGGACATTTGGAAAGCCCCAAATATCCACCAATCATAACTCTTTACAATTTATGTAACCTTCTCATTTTTCTTTAAAAACCCTTTCTTGGAAGTCTCAAGACTGGACCCAGTTTGGGTTGCTGCTTAAATCTGTGCTTTCTGAATTGTAATTCTAAGACCCCAAATAAACACTTTGGTTGCCTTGCAGTTCTGTCTGTAATTTCTCGGTTGACATCTCTGGTGTTAGAAGAGAGATGTGAAGCGACCACTACCTCTACCCTCAGCTGCCTTTGGATTTGAGCATGGTACCTGCTAGGGCTCCTTACACTCTATCATTTCCCCGATGGTGCTGGGTTTCTGTGGTGAGTCCTCTCAGTTCTGAACCTCCCTTCCTTTGGTCGAGGTTCTGACCTTTGTTTGGGCATCTTCTTTGTATGGGCATTTTTAACTTAGCTCTTCTGGTGTTATTTTGAATTTTGTTCTTTTGGTTTGACCTGGTAGCAGCAGTCCTTTTGCTTGCCCTTCTGGTTTTACAGGAGTTTCTCCTATTTAGGTAGTACTCAAATATTTGGGACCTCTTCTTTCTCTTTTTCTTTGACATTACATGGAGGGACGCGTCCCTAACATTTTACTAACCTTTGTCCTGAATGAGAACAATTGCATAATCATCTCACTGGGCACAGGTCAGATACTTAAACGCTATTAGAGCACCCACCGCCTTTTAATGAGAAGCCACTGTTTCTGAAGACCAAAACTTCTGTGTAAGAATAAGGTGATTACAGATGGGCAAGATTGACAATAGGGACACCTGGTCACAGACTGGAAACTAGCGTGCAGGTTGTCTGCCAAGTTAAGGAAGCATCCCATGTAATACACACTGTAAGCCACCTCACTAACCCAACCCAAAGATAAATCCTGTCAGACATTTATGATTTAGGATTACTCTCAATCACAAACAATTCTACCAGCTGATGATGTAACTAGAAAAAAGACCTTGAATAAAAAGGTCAACTCAGACCAGCAGAATATCTCAGCCTACATGTAGTATCAGGTGTTAAAAACTGCTTTTTGAATTTGGATAAAAGGGGGAAATGGAAAGGACAAATGAGTTTATATGGCTGAGTCTCCAAAAAAGAGTAGGGAGGTCATCAGAAGGGTAATGCTTAAGCAGACTCAGCAGGGTACCAGAAACAGCCAAAGTAGATAGGAGCTCAGGTACTGGTTCTCCTGAGGGCTACAGAGACCTGCGGGTTCTATGGTCATGGCAGATGGCTCTGCAGTTCAATGCCATGTCAGTTGACCCTACTTTGGAGTTTGTGTTCCTGAGTGTGATTCAGTGGACCCAGATATGACCTTTCTACACATGCCTCTTATGTTACTTTTACCAGACCTGTGGTTGGTGCTGGGGTTGGTGTAAACTCAGGTGACCTGAATCTTTGGACTGTCCATGTGACAGCCAGACCCTGAGCCTCAGCAGACTTGCAACTCCTACCCTCTGGTTTATTGGACTTACCCTGGTGAGCTAACAGGGAGGTGAAGAATGTCAACCACCACACCAGGGAGCCAAGAGTGCCTACAACAGCAAGCAGGAGAATTGCATCCATCATCCATGTGGAATCTAAGCCCCCTCTTGATATAGAGGGGGAGTGGACATAATGATTCCAGGGTCCACAGGATGAAGTAATAGAGTATGGATTAGAGTAGACTTACTGGTATTCTACCTTGCAACTATTGTGATTAGCAATGGAAGAAATTGTAGCATTGATGTGGAGAAAGTGGCTACAGTAGCTGCTGATGGTAGGGAGAGGGAAGAAGAGATAGGATGTGGGGACATTTTCAGGACTTGGAGTTGTACTGGGTAGTATTGCAGGGACAGATGCTGGACATTTTATGTCCTGCCATGGCCCACTGGGTGGACAAGAGGAGAGTGTAAACTACAATGTAAACCACTATCCATGTGGTGCAGCAGTGCTCCAAAATGTATTCACCAAATGCAATGAAAGTGCCACAATGATGAAAGAGGTTGTTGATGTGGGAGGAGTGGGGTGAGGGGGATGGGGGGTATATGGGGACCTCATTTTTTTAAATGTAACATTTAAAAAAAAGCAGAAGAAGAAAAAAATATTCTAATGGTGCCCTGCCATCAGACAACCCAGTTTGTTCTATGCATAAGAATTATGGTCTCGCATCATATAAATTCTTATCTTGCCATACCTGGCATACTCAAGATAATCTTGAATTACAATGGCAGCGATGAAACTCTCCCAGTATGCTCACATTAGTGTATTTGCACACACAACTAGAGAATAGGGGCTGTAAGATCAAACAACCTGAATGTGAGACCTGTTTTATAATTGGCACTTGGAAGCTTCCAAACATATAACAAATTCCAAAATTGCCTCTCCCCAAAAAACAAATTTCCAAGTAACAAAACAAAGACTTCTCTAAACCCAAAACTAAACTTGAAAAACTGTCTGAAACTTCTACAATTTCCAAGGCTGCCTCAGCTCCTCCTCTACTTCCTGTCTTTTTCCCATTTATCTTAACCTCATGTAGGTGCCTTTTTTTTTTTCTTCCTTTTTTGGCTCTGGCTCCTTCATCTGTTTACCCATTGTTTGCTCATTGTCTGCTTGTTTTATTTTTTTTCTCACTGTCTGCTCATTGTTTTTGCTCATTGTCTGTTTTTTCTTTTGGAGGCACAGGGAACCAAACCAAGGACCTCTCCTGTGGGATATGGGTGCTCAACTACTTGAGTCACATCCACTCCTTCTCGTTTGTTTCTGTTCATAGTAAGCTCATTGTTTTGCTCATTGTTTGCTCATTGTTTTTTCTCATTGTCTGATTGTTGTTTTTCTTATTGTCTGCTCATTCTTTCTATTCATTCTTTGCCTGTTTTCTTTAGGAGGCACCAGAAACTGAACCTAGGACCTCCCATGTGAGAGGCAGGTGCTCAACTGCTTAAGCCACATCCACTCCCCTGTGGGTGTCCTTTTCTAATGTGGACCCTGAAGCTCCTTCAGACCCTCCCTCCATTTTAAAATCAAACCTAATAAAGGAGGCTCAGAAACTGCCTCCATCCCCCACACTCCTTGTATTCAAACAACTAAAAACCATAACCATGGAAATTCCAAATCCTCCTGAAAATCCTCCTGAAAATCCAAACAATGGAAGGCATACTTTAATTGGTATTTTAAATCAGCTGAAAGAGTATCTGATTCTGAAATTACTTCTTTAAAGGACTCCTTACAAAGAGCTTAAGAAAAATAAAAATCTAACCCTAATAACCCATTGACTGAAAAATTGATTGAACTGGATGATGCTGCCCTGTCTGCTTCCCCTGACCCTACGTTTCCCCCTCTGTATTCCTTCCTTATATCCTTCTTTGCCTGACTGCTATTATATGGGAAATGCCCTGTAAGACAAACCTTCCGAGACTGCCAGAATGGCACCCTGGGCAACTGTTTTAGTTTGCAAAATGCTGGCCCACGCAGTGTACCAGAAATGGGCTGGTTTTTACAATAGGACTTTATTAGCTTAAAAGCTTACAGTCCTGAGGCCATGAAAGTGTCCAAACCAAGGCATCATCAGGAGACCCTTTCTTCTGGAGCTGCAGCTGTGGGCAATCGGGCACATGATGATGTTATCAAGAGATGTTTTCTCTCCAGGCTGCAGCCAGGGGAGATCAGGCACCTGGCAGCGGCTGCTCCCCTCCCCTTCGCGCCTCATTGCCTTCAGCCTCCCGGCTGCTCTTTCTGTGCCTTTTTTCTCTCCCAGCATTGTCAATTTCAACTTCTGGGGCCCTGCCTCTGACTCTACAACCTTTTTTCTGCATCTATAGCCTTTTATTACTCCATTTATAAAGGACTCTGGTAAGAGAATTAAGACCGACCCTGGACCGATGCAATCTAATCAAAGACCCTTAACTGAAGTAATTTAATAGAAAAACAAGTCCCACCTACAAGAGCTGCACACACATAGGAATGGATTAGCTCTAAGGACATGATCTTCTGGGGTCTTTGAACTTTTTAGCACCTGATCAAGGGCAGTGCTCAGTGCTATTTTTAAGGAATTTCCCAATCCTAAAACAGATTTCAAAATTAATGAGGAATTTAGAATTCTAATTGGAATTTATAATACAGGATTTCCTGATCTTTGACATTCTATACATATGGCTTTAAGTCCAGATGAAACAAAAAATGTAAATAAATCAAGGCAACTAAATGGGTAAAGCTGAAAAATTATTTAAGGGACCCTACAGATATTATAGGTAGAATAGCTCCCCCCAATTTTTATTTTATAATAAACTTTCATTAGATATTTCACTTTTAAAAAACAGTAAAAAATCAACCATAGCCATTCTTTGTCTTTTGTGTTTTAAGTGTTTTATAATCCACAGGTAATTTTTTATATTATTCTAATTTTTCCTGAAAACAATTGCAACCATCTGCAGACCAAAGTGCTTCATCTTCAACAACAAAAATTACTGTCTCAGAGACCTGTGAAAAAAACTATGCCATGTACTCTGTGGCATCAGCTTCTAATAAATTTTCTTAAATAACTTTGAAACTATACTATGGGACAGATTCAAGATTTCCAAAAATCTAATGGGAAGCTGATAGATTCATAAAATTGCTATCACAAGTTAGAGCAGTACAAGAATTGATTATTTAGGACTGAAAGAATTGATAAAAAATGATTATGGAATTTGTTTAAAATATTGCTGATGTTTTAAAATTTTATTTTTTCAAATATAAGGAATCCCTTTTGTTTTTCCATTAAGCTAGCTGTAAAACTCATAAAGCATTTATCTATTTGTCCCTGCCAGATCCCCTAGGATTCAGAAACTCTTATTGAATATACTTATTTTCATGGAAATATAATTATTTGTACAAGTTCAATAAGAAAATGTCCTTCTTATCAACAGGACATAATTGGAGATGCAGATTATACAACCAAAGCTTTAATTAGAATATCATAATTGAAAATAATGCTGATTGAAACTTAAATGTTAAGGTGATTAAATTCATAGCATATTTCAAACCTTGCTAAACTTTTTTCTTATTTTAATTATTATAGTATCTCTCATTTGTTGTCTCATCTTTAGAATAATGGCCAGACATACCCCCTGAGCCAGGCTAATGTATCAGACCCTTTATCTTGAAGCTTGTACTTCTAAAACTTATAAAGACATTAAACTTAGTCACAAATAATGCCTAAAAGTCTTTCCCTGAGAATCTTCTTGTTGCTCAATGTGCAGATAAACCCATGGCCTTCCTTGCTACATGGGATATGACTCCCAGGGATGAGACTTCCTGGTGCCCAGGGATTAGTACCGAATATTGATCAGTGATGCTTTCAGAGGAAGATATTTGATCAAAAGGGGGAAATGAAAAAAGATAGAAAACAAAATGGAGTTTCTTAAGGCTAAGATATTTAAAATGGAGTCAGGAGGACATTCAGGAAGTTACTCTTATTCATTTCTCAGCCAGATATTACAAACTGCTGAAGTATGCAAAACCAAAAGCAACAATGTTTCTGAGGACATCTGGCTGCCAGGAACCAACTACAAAATAAATAAGTCAATAAACTGTCTAACTTAAAGGATATTTGGAAAGTCCCAATGTAATCTTATTTTTCTTTATAAACTTGTGCTTGGAAACCCCAAACCCAGTTTGCTACCTGAATCAGTGCTCTACAAATTGCAATTCTAAGACCCCAAATAAACACTTCTGTTACCTTGCAACTCAGTGTATTATTTCTCAGTCAACCCCAAAAATTAAACAAATTTAGAAAATAGTAGTGAGAAAAAAAAAGGAGCCAGCAGAATTTTTCTTTCATTGAGCTTAGATTGTTCAATTAAGTCAATAAATTTAAAACTGGAAAAATAATAAGTGCAAAAAACAGAAAATGTAATATAGTAGTACTTTTAATTACATTAACATATTTTGGAAAAAATGTTAGAAGTGCTTATTACAAAATAGCTATAGCTATTAGCTATAGAATAGCTATATTAAATGTTTTTTGTTGCTAAACTTCACTTATTATTCAATGATTCTGCAAATATTTCAATAGTATTCTTTCCATATTCACATTCACTAGAGAGTATATCCCAGATTTATCAATCTTTCTACCCTCCATGATCAAAAAACATGTCATTAATTTTAACTTTTTTTTACATGAAGCAACAGATATATTAACATCCAGGAAAAGTCTTAAGCTTAATCATTTTGGTTAAGATTTGTAAATATCCCATTTCACAATAAATTCCAGGAATTGCAATACAGTCCATTTTGCTCTTTCTTCACGTCCAATACTAGATGCTTTCAAATGTCTCCAGAGTCAATAAGTTTCTACCAATATATCTTTAAAAGTAATTCCATAGTAATTTTCTAATATATTTCATAAAGCTTGAAGGTTTTCTCTGTCTCAAAAAATCAGAGAAAATGGCTGTGAATGACATAATTTGATCCATTGCTTTAGAAGGATTGTTCAGTTTCTGGGGAAATGGATCAATTTTAATTTCTTCTGAAATCTTTCCTGTTTATCCTGGATTCCATAGAATGACAGAATTAAACTAACTCATATTTTATTTTCTTCACTGTCACAATCCCTGAGTCATCACTGCTTATTTCAAATTTACAGTTTAAAAGCAGAGGCATGTAGTAACCAGACAGGAGATTTATACTAGCCTTCTGAATGATTTCCAAACACTGGGAACTTAACTCTTGTAGAAAAATGCAGGTAGCCTAGTTAGTATGAGTCAGGGCGTACAAAAAAAGTAATAAGGCTTTCTCTGAAATACTGCTTATAGAATTTCAGGCTTATTACAGTATGCCATGAAAAGTGCTAATGGGATGTTTACATGCATATTAAATAATGAAAGTAATTGTTTAGGTCTTAGATCAACAAAATATTTTTACCTGGAAGAGTATATTATCATTTAAATTGTCTATAATTCCAGATATTTTATAGTCGTTTGTACTATTGTTTTTAAATTTTCTACAAACAATACCCCTTTATGGTCTGCACCTCATACTTGGCATACTTTTGTTTGCTATCGACCACCTAAGATAAGAAATATAGCACTAAACAGTTCAAGCCTCATTTTTATCCCTCTAGAGATGAATACCAGAGGTAACCACTATTCTTAATTTTGTAAGTACCTGTTTCACATATGCCTTTACATATATTGTTACAAATGCATTAATCCCTAAATAATATGTAGGCATTGACCGCATGCTGTATGTAACCTTTGGCAGTTTATTATTTTGGTTTAATGCTATTTTTATGAGATATTACCATGTGAATATAAGCAGTTTTAGGAGCTCATTTTTTTTTTTAAACAGTATTTTTTTCGATTTCTTTTTTTTTTTTAAGTCTTATTTTTCTACAGTGTTTTTTTTTTTTTTTTAAGATTTATTTATTTATTTAATTCCCCCCCCCCGTCCCCTGGTTGTCTGTTCTCTGTGTCTTTTTGCTGCATCTTGTTTCTTTGTCCGCTTCTGTTGTCGTCAGCGGCATGGGAAGTGTGGGCGGCGCCATTCCTGGGCAGGCTGCTCTTTCTTTTCACACTGGGCGGCTCTCCTCATGGGCGCACTCCTTGCTCGTGGGGCTCCCCCACGCGGGGGACACCCTTGCGTGGCAGGGCACTCCTTGCGCGCATCAGCGCTGCGCATGGGCCAGCTCCACACGGGTCAAGGAGGCCTGGGGTTTGAACCACAGACCTCCCATGTGGTAGACGGACGCCCTAACCACTGGGCCAAAGTCTGTTTCCCAGGAGCTCATTTTAAGTGCTGTAAAATATTAAGTCCACAAATATTTGTTTATCTACTATGATAAGTTGTTCTGTATGCCAAGAATTCAGTGGTAAACTGAAAACAACAGGCAATGTCTTTCTTTCAAGGAATTTACCGTCTAACGAGGAGACAAACCCATCAGCCGTTAACTATAACATGCCTGATGGTAGTTATACAATAATTATAATAATAATTAAAATGGAGCAGTTATCATTGACCCATGTTGTCTGCTTTTAGTAAAATAAATGTATAACTAGCTCTTATTATGCACATTATATTGTAGTTGTATAATTCAAATAAAATACAATGAAATTATTTCAGATTCAAAGAAGAAGCAATTCCTAAATTTAGAAGTGGGCAAAAATAATTACTATCTAAAGGTAATCAAGTTCCAAAGTTCTGTTTTTTTGAGGGGAATAGTTTGGCTATTAATTCTTTTTCACTGATTGTGGGGAATTTCAGTTAAATCAATTTTAGTGAGTTATATTTTTCTAAGAACTTAATATATTACAATAATTTGTCAATATTATCCTATCACTATTTATTGATTTAATCTTCTATTTCTTTTTATTCTTTGAATTTAATTATTTTTCTTTGACCTAGCTGTGTAGAGATTTGTGCATTTTATTAGTATTTTCAAAGAATTATCTCTTGTCTTTAGGTTTTCTCTTATACAATGTTTCTCCTATCACTAATTACCCTCTTAGCTTCACTATGCTTTTCTTCTTTGGGTTTCTTTCGTTAAACTGTATTAGTTTCCTAGGACTACCATAATAAATACCACAAGCAGTGACTTAAAGCAAAAAAAATGTTCTGGAGATCCATCTGGGGATCCAAGGCAGTAGCTATTTCATGCCTTGCTCCAAGCTCCTTGGTGATTGCTGGAAATCCTTAGCATTCCTTGGCTTGTAGACACAGCATTCCAATCCATGACTCTGTCTTCACATAGGCTCCTTCCTGGTATCCCCTCAAATGTCCTCTCTTCTTATATGAGCATCAATCATTGGATACTGGGCCCACCCTAAACCAGCATGAACTCATCTTAACTCATTATAACCACAAAGACCCTATTTCCAAATAAGGCACATTTTAAGGCTCTGGGTACACATGAATTCTGGGAGGAAATGATTCAACACAGTACGTATTCTTTTTCCAACTTCTTGAGATGATAAATTTATTAATTTTCAGCCTTTCTTCTTTTCCAGTGGATGCACCTTAATACTATAAATCCCTCTTTGTGTACTGTTTGAATTGGATCCCACAGGCTTTATCATGTAAACAGGAATTGCCTTTATGCTTAGCCAGTCATCTCTCACCCACACTACTGCACTAAAATCTGTCCTTATTAAAACAAGCCAGTGATTTTTTTGTGTGACACAAATATGAACATGTCTTATTCCCACTTAAAACCCTCCCATTTTTCTTTAATGCACTTGGAATATAATTCAGTGCCTTTCCATTTATAAAGGCCTACATGATCATTTCCTTGCCTACCTCTACAAAATCATCCAAAACCATACTGTCCCTTACTATAATTGAGACAGATTGGTCTCCTCTATGTTTCTTGAACAGGTTATAGTTGCTTTCAAACGAGTCTTTACCATTTTTGTTCCTTTTGTCCAGACTTTTTATCTACTTGGTCTTCTCCTTTTGTCTCCTTTCTTGTCATTATTCAAATTTTATCTCAAGGATCCTCTCCCTCTTCTCAATCACTCTATCCCAACACATGTTTATTTTTCATGACATTGTCAGCATCTGAAATGATCCCGTTTATTAATTTTATATTTCTTTATAGGTTAATTCCCTCCTGGAGCCTATCTATTCATAGAAACGAAATGTTTTTTTTTTTTTTAACTTACCTTTATTTCCAGAACCTGCACTTAAAAGGTACTCAATCAATATTTGTGGACTGACTAAATAAATGCGTCTGAAGATGAGAAAAATTTAAGAATATTATTTCAAAGATTATTCTGGCTAATTTTGTCATATATATTTAAGACTATTTTTGTATTGACATGACATTAATTTTTAAAGAATTTTTATAGTTAGAGCTTTACACTTTTCTGACAATCTAAGGAATCTATTCTCTGTATTATTAAAATCATGAAAAATGGGAAAATAACATAGAAGAAAATAAAGATCTTCTCTAATTCCACCAACAAGAGATAACAGCGCTTAACACCATCCCAAATTTGTTCTCTATATTCCCATTCACATTTTTCCCTATTTTTTAAAAATTTGTTGAAGCATATCACTCATACATAAACATACATAATCAATAAGTGTATAATAATAGTTGCGAACTTACATAACAAACATATATAACATCATATAGGACTCTCATACCTCACCCTACCACCAATACCTTGCATTGTTGTTAAACGTTTTTAACTAATGGTTAAAGAGCATTGTCAAAATATTACTATAACCGAAGTATTTTCCCCCAACCCACCCTAATGTATTATCTTTATATCATTGATATATGAACATACATAAACAATAAGTGTATAGTAAAAATTGTAAACATACAAAGCAAACATGCGTAACATCATACAGGGGTTCCATACATCAACCCTCCACCAACACCTAGCATTGTTATGTTAAAATTATGAAAGAATATTGTCAAAATCTTAATACTAATTATAATCCTTATCTTACATTTAGTATATTTTTCCCCCAGCCCACCCTATTGTTTTTTAAATATATTTTTTTACAGAAGTTGTAAACTTATAAAACAATCAAGCACATGTGCAGAATTCCCATAAAACTCCCCTCTATCAACACACCACACTGTGGTGGAACATCTGTTACAGATAAGATAGGATGTAGAATTTTTTCCAAGTCAACACGTATTCTTTATCTAACCTTTAAACCCATCGCTATATGCCATTTCCTAGTAAGGGACCCTGACATTATATTGGGTTTCAAATTTCAGGGAGTTCTGGATCACAGAGTGGTTCAACAATGGCAATGGAGAGATACTGGTATAGGATACCATTGACAGGTGATATATGGCTGACAGGGAGCTGTACAGAACATATGTCCAGGGTGCATGGTAATGTTTGGATATACTCATAGTGGCAACAATTAAAAACCACAGCAGGGGGGTACTGGGTTCCTGGCCAGTGGTGCTCTGTCGTGGTCCCTAGGGGAGCAGCAACAGTCTCCCAGGTGCAGCGGCGGGGACCGGGAGGGAGTGAGGGTTCAACAGTGAGCCCCTGACGCTAATGACTATGCTTGTGAGCTGATAAGCCTAAAATAAGAACAAGGCCTAGAGCAGCATTGTGCCTGGGAATTTCCTCCTGTCAGTCTTCATGTTACTCAAATGTGGCCAGTCTTGAAGCCAAACTCAGCATGTAAATGCAATGCCTTCCCCGCAGCGTGGGACATGACACCCGGGGATGAGCCTCCCTGGCACCGAGGGACCACTATCAACTACCAACTGATGATGCAACTGGAAAATGACCTTATACGGAAGGTTCAATGCGGATCAGCAGAATATCCCTGTCTACATAAAATAACATGACTTTAAAATGCTGTTTGACCTAATAAAAGGGGGAAATGGAAAGGAGAAATGAGTTTATATGGCTACGAGTCGTTGAAAAAGAGTCTGGAGGCTGTCAGAAGGATTGCCCTTATGCACAACTGAGCAGAGTCTGAGAGACAGATAAAGCAGATACAACCCCCAGGTATTGGTTCCTTTAAGGGCTAAAGAGACCCATGGGAGTTATGGTTATGGCAGATGGGGTTAACTGCCAGGTCAGATGGCCCCTCTTTGGAACTGGTGTTTATGTGTGATGAATCTGGACTCAGATGGGATCTCTCTTCATAAGACTTTCATGCTAATGTGCTGGAGTTGCCGTTAGTGTTGGGGTTTAAGATATATTTAGGGGATTTGAATCTCTGGACTGACAATGTGATAGCCAGGTCCTGAGCCTCAACAGACTCCAGCACCTACAATCTGATTTATTGGACTCACCACACTCAGCTAAGATGGAGTTGAAGAAGGACAACCACCACACCATGGAGCCTAGAGTGATTACAACTGAAAGTGGGAGAATTGCATCTAGCATCCATGTGGAATCTGAGCCTCCTCTTGACATAGAGGTGCAATGGACACAACCAATCCAATGTCCACATAGAAAAGGTGGCATTGGATTGGGAAAAGTGGACATGGTGGCTGATGGGTATGGGGAAAGGCAGGAAGAGATGAGAGGTGGAGGCGTATTTGGGACATGGAGCTGCCCTGGATGGTGCTTCAGGGGCAATCACCGGACATTGTAAATCCTCACAGGGCCCACTGGATGGAATGGGGGAGAGTATGGGCCATGATGTGGACCATTGACCATGAGGTGCAGAGGTGCCCAAAGATGTACTTACCAAATGCAATGGATGTGTCATGATGATGGGAATGAGTGTTGCTGGGGGGGGAGAGGTGGGGTGGGGGTGGTGGGGTTGAATGGGACCTCATATATATATATATATATTTTTTTAATGTAATATTATTACAAAGTCAATTAAAAAAAAAGATAATATCATCTGATTTATCTTATGTTCATAGTGTACATTTGGCTCACATTTTCCATACTACCCCATTATCAACACAGTACATCTTTAGTGTAGATGTATGCATATTATATTATTACTGCTAACCACAGCCCATAGGTCACTCCAGTTGTATTTTTCCCGTGCTTCCCCACATTCCCACCACCCTGCAGTAGTGATGTATATTTGCACTAGCTCACAAAGGACACTCTTGTATCTGTACCATCAATCACAGTTTTCATCTACCACTTGGTTTACTGTGCTTTTCAGTTCCTAGATTCTTCTCTAGCATTCTGTCAATTTAGAATTTACTTACCTAGACCACCAATTTCAGCCACATCCCCATTTATAAAATAGCTGTTAATCACTATTTGTTACCATCCACTCTATACATTTCCACACTTTTACAGTAAAGCTACTTGAAATTTCTACATGCATTAAACATCAGTAGTCGATCTCAGTCCTCCTCTTATCTCCTTTAAGAATCCACCACCTACCACCATGTCTTAAAGATATTTTCCTATAATTTCTTCTAGAAGTTTTATGGTTCTTGCTTTTATTTTCAGGTTTTTGATCCATTTTGAGTTAATTTTTGGATAAGGAGTGAGATAGGGATCCTCTTTCCTTCTTTCAGCTATGGATATCCAGTTCTTTCAGCACCATTTGTTGAATGGACTGTTCTGCTCAAGCTGTGTGGGTTTGACAGGCTAGTAAAAAATTACCTGACCATACATGTGCGGGTCTGTTTCTGAAAAATCAGTTCGGTTCTATTGGTCTATACATTTGTCTCTATGCCAGTACCATGCTGTTTTTGCCACTATAGCTAGGTAATATGATTTAAAGTCTGGAGATGAGGATTTGCTTTTCCTTTTGTATGATGTTCCTGGATATTCAGGATCCCTTACCCTTCCAAATAAATTTGATAATCGTGTTTTCAGTTAAAAAAAAAATGATGGTGGAATTTTTAACAGGATTGCATTGAATTGGTATATCATTTTGAGTAGAATTGACATCTTAACGATATCTAGTCTTCAAATCCATGAGCATAGAACATTTTTCCAGTTATTTAGGCCTTTTTAAATATTTTTTTAACATTGAGTTGCAGTTTTGTGAGTACAAGTGCTTTACATCATTGGTTAACTTTATTCTTGGCTATTCGAGTTTAACTATCATATTTTATTTTTACCACTCTTCTGACACTTTTAGTTATTTTTATTGATATAATCTTCATTTCTAGACTCTCTTCCAGGCCTTTCTCTCCTGTCTTTTCTTTTCCAGCTCTAGCACACCCTTTAGTATTTCCTGAAAATCTGGTCCCCTGCTTAGAAATTCTCCCAGTTTCTGTTTATCTGTGAATATTCTAATCTCATCCTCATTTTTGAAAGACAGTCTTGCCAGATATAAGATTCTTAGCTGGAAGTTTTCCTCTTGTACTATCTTAAATATATCACAGCTGAAATCGGTGGCCATCCATATCCTCCTCCCCTGCTTTTGGAAATGGAGCTTCCAATTCCAGCCACAGAATAGCTCCTGGGGTGGCCCGTGCTGCCAAAGTAAGACATCACCGGCCTCTGCAGCTTGGCTAGAAATTTCCCATAGAGGCTGGCACAGGTCCCCGCAGCTTCCTCCCTGCCAGAGGTGGGGCTGGGGCCTAGGTGAGAGCTACAGTCTGATCTGAGTGGAAAGCAGCCGGTCCCCACCAGCACTGCGATTTTCAGTTCACCCTGTGTTCCCTTTGTGCCAGGTGTGGAGTTAAGATGGTGAACACTGGCCTCTTTCTGACTTGGACAGGCTTAAACTTCAGCTGTTCTCAGGGTTATACTTTAGCCACTAAATTTACTCATCAGTAGGTGAAGTTGGTGCCCAACCATCTCTTTCTCCCTCATTTTTGGGAAGTGGAGCTTTCAATTCCACCTGCGAAACAGTTTCTGAGGCAGCTTGTACCTCCAGCACTGGCTTCCATGGCAAGGAGCACTCTACTTATGAGTCTTCTCTGCAGATGGGCACTCTCCTCCTTCCATTCCTTTAAGGATGTTGCAGGATGATCTTCTGGTCTCCTGGAGCCCCCAAACAGGTGCTTCAGCTAGCTTCAACTAGCTCTGGGTGTTTACTAACTGCCCTGCAGCAGGCGCTGACTCTGGCAGCTCCTTACTCTGCCGCCATTTTGCTAATTGTCCCATTTTTTTTTTTAAAACAAAATTGGACCACACTATTTATTAGTGTTCTATAACCTTCTTCTTTGTCTTAAGGTTATATCATGAACACCTTTCTTTTACAATTTATCTAGATCTATCATAGTTTTCAAAGCTGCATGTATAATATAGAAATAATTGGTTTAACTAGTCCTGTACTCATGAATTTTAGATTATTCCAGTAACTCTGATGAATATCTTTGTGCAGTCATCTTTGCATATGTGCCTATCTTTGGTCACAGTCCCCAGAAGTAGAGTCTGCAATAACTAACTAAATAACTAAAGAAGTGAATGAACTTGGAATAACCTGGCAGGAGAAAGAAGAAAGGAAAAGCCAAGCGAGGGAACCATCTCAAGCGGAGTGCTAGTCTTTCAGTGGTGCTCTGGAGGAGGTGAGGAGGCTTGGTTCTTCCACTCCTGTACCATTGACTTATGGACACCCCTGGAGAGCATTGGCTCTGATGCTATTCCAACCCGAAGGGGTTCCAGTAGCCCTTGCATAATCCTCCAAAGACAGGAGTAGGTGTGGCTACTAGACAAAGTAACACAAAAATGAGAGAATAGACACATGGAGAAGATAAAAGAGACCAGAGGGGGATCTGAGAGAAGCCCTGCCAGTATTCACCCCAGTCTCCATTTAATTTCTTAGGAGTGAAATTGTTAGGTCAAGAATATTCACAGTTGTGCAGTGAAGGGATAAGATGGGGGCATAGGGATACTATTGGGTTGGGGTTTGTAGGCTTGAGGTAGGCTAGGATTGAGAGGATGGGTCAGATGGTCCATGGAATTGAGGGGAAGGTTGGGGGAAGCATGGGAGATTGTCAGGTATGTTGTTGAAATTATAATGTTGAAAAAACTCTTTAGAAAATATAATAAGGTAGGGTTACTAGTTAAAGGTGTTTGATGGTGGGCATCTGGCACAGGGTGTTCCTGGGGCAGGCTTCTAGGGAAGGTGTGAGTGCTCTTCTTGTCATAGTGTGTTATGTCACTGGGTGGCCACCCACACAATGAGCAGGAAGGTATTGTACCCCCCTCCTGGGGAGGCCTGATGTTCTTAAAGAGAGGGGAGGGTGTCTCTCAAGAGCATGGGTGGTTTCCAAGGGGGACGAACAATGCTCATCCTCAGCATTGTTGCAGGTATCTATGAATCTTGTCCTTCAAGCAAGCAGTGAAGCTTGGTTGTCACTGTGGGCCCCAAGGGAAGGGGGAGAGAGAATAGAATAGATGGATGGAAGAGGTGGTACCTGGGGGGCAATGGAAGTGTTCTGCATGATGATGCAATGATGGATACAGGCCATGTTAAATTTCACCAAAAATTTATAAAATCATATAGTCTAAAATGTAAACCATAATGTAAACCATAATGTAACCATGGTTAGTAGCTATACTTCAATATATGTACATCAGTTGTAGCAAATGAAACATCCACATGTAAAAAGATTATTGCTGGGGAAGAAGGAAAAGGGGGAGGATGTTGAGTATATGGGAGTCCTCTATATTCCATATGTGACTTTACTGTGACATAAAACTCTTTTGAAGACATTAAAAAAAAGATGTAAGACACTGAGTAAGAAATGGAAGAGATTGCCTTGCCACTGTACATACAGGGAAACACCTATTAAAGTGATGAAAGGCAAAGTGTCAAAAAATTTATGATATTTTTCATTTTTTAAATACCTCAATTTATTTTTTACTTTATTTTAGTTTTTCTAAATTATTCTGTATTTTATTTCTAATCTCTAAAGCTATCATTACTATTTCATTTTTCTGTTAATTGATTTTGGCAATACATTAGGCTTCATTTTTGAAGAAGTTTTGGATCACAGAGAGGTTCAACTATTGCAGGGGAGGAGCACTGGTGTGGAGTGTCATTGATGGGGGATGCATGGGTGGAGGGAGTTCTCCAGGGCATGTATATAGGGTATATAGATAGGCTCTGATGTTCATTGGGTATTGACATACTGGGTAGACAATGAGGGACTGCTGAGTTCCCATCCTGGGGCACTCTGTCCCATCCCCCAATGGAACAGCAACAATCCCCCAAATGCAAGGGCAAAGATCAATGAGAAAGGATAGTCCAGTGATGGGCCCTTGATACTGATGACACTGCTTTTGAGCCTATGTGCTTGAAATTTCAAATTGGCTTAGAGCGGCAGGGTGCCTAAGAGTTACCTCCTGAGAGCCTCCATATTGCTCAAATGTGTCCATTCTCTAAGCCAAACTCAGCCTATACTGCATTACCTTTCCCCTAGCATGGGACATGAATCCCAGGGATGAGCCTCCCTGACACTGAGGGATTACTACCAAGCACCAACTGGTGATGCAAGTAGAAAATGACCTTGAGTAAAAGGGGGAAATGAGTTTATATGACTAAGAGACTTCAAAATGAGTTGGGAGGTCACTAGAGGGGTCACGCTTATGCATGTATCAGCAGGATCTCTGAGACAGCCAAAGTAGATGCAATCCCAGGTAGTGGTTCTCCTGAGGGCTACAGAGACACCGAGGTCCTATAGTCATGGCAGATGGCTCTAGAGTTCAGTGCCTTGCCAGGGGGCCTTACTTTGGAATTTCTGCTCCTGAATGTGATAGAATTAGACCCAGATGTGACTTCTCTACACATGCCTCTTCTGGTATTTTTACTGAACCTGTGGTTGGCACTGAGGAAGGTGGTGTGACCAGGAAACTTAAATCTCTGAACTGCCCATGTGTCAGCTGGGCCCTGAGCCTCAGCCGAATTGCAACACCTACTTTCTAGTTCTTGGACTTACCCAGGTCAGTTAACAAGGAGGTAAGATGTTCAACCACCACACCAAGGAACCAAAAGAGTCTACAACTGCAAGCAGGATCCCACTTGGGATCAAAGCCCCCTCTCACTTTAGAGGTGGCGTGGACATCACCATCCAGGGTCCTCAGAATGGAGGAATAAAATATAGATTAGAGTGGACTTACTGGTATTCTACTATAGAATTATTTTGACTCTAGCAATGGAAGAAATTGTATCACTGATGTGGAGATAGTGGCCGCAGGAGTTGCTGAAGGCAGGGAGAGGGGAAACAAGGCATGCTATGGGGGCATTTTCAGGACTTGGAGTTGTCCTGACAGATATTACAGGGACAGATGCAGGACATTATATTTCCTGCCATAACCCACTGAATGGACTGGGAGAGAGTGCAAACTACAATGTAAACTATAATCCATGTTGTGTAGAGCACTCCAAAATGTAATCATCAAATGCAATGAATGTACCACACTAATGAAAGATGTGGATGTGGGAGTAGTGGGGGTTGTGGGGAGTGAAATATATGGGAACCGCTAAGGTTTTTTAATTAACATTTTGTGTCATCTATGTATCTTTTAAAAAATAAAATAAGAAAGATTAAAAAAAAGAGTATTCACAATTAAAATGGTGAAAAATATTGCCAAACCTCTCCCCAGAAAGGTTATCAATTATATTGGGTGGTTTTTACATCATTAAAACCTTAGTTATTAACATTTTTAATCTTTGTCAATCTGATATATGAGAAATTATATCTCATTTTTATTTGCATTGAGCATTAAATATATGTTTACATATTTCCTCCTTAGTGAATCTCATATTGTTATCCTTTTTCCATTATCCACAAGGAATGTTCAACTTTCTCATAGATCTTTAAAGTCTTTTCTGTAGGGAGATTACAGTGTCTAAATATGTTGATTTCTAGTGAGTATAATTTAAAGCTTTAGAAATTTTTCTTCAAATACCACTCATTTTCCTCTCTGGGGACATACTATTGAGAACTAAAAGTACATTGTTGTTAAAAGCTCAGTATTTGGAGTCAGGCCCAAGGGCCTTAATTAAAATTCTGATATAGCTTTGTGATTCTGAAAATCATTTAACTTTTTTTACTATTTCTTTCCATACACAAAATTGGAATGATCATTCTACTCTGACAGGATAATTTTAAACTTTAAAATTTCTTATGTGATTTACCCAATATATATTATATATATATATAATATATATATTTATTCAACTATAAAAAGTATTAGTGAAAAATTAATAGCCAAAATTTCCAATTTCCATATCATATTTGAATGAGTGAATAATGCTATTTCACCCCAAGATCAGGGCCCTATTCGTAATTCATATTTGCCCACCCTTTTACATTTCTAAACAATTAATTTCTGTATCTTCAGTGTATCTTACATCCATCCTTTGTCCCCTTTCACATTTATTCCTTACCTTTGCATTATCTTGTTTCCAATAGCAACTAGCCAAAAAGTACTTAATTTAAGAATTGGGAATCTGTCACTTCAGTGTACACCACAATGAATTAAATTCCACAAGCATTTGATGAACAGTCTCCAGGGCACTAGAGCTGAGTGGTCAGAGACCCTGCGTAATCCTGGTTCTGCCCCCGTTTGTACATAACCCTTCTGAGCTCAGTTTTCTTACTCTGTAATTTAGTGAGTTGAATAATATCACCTTGAAATAGACATTTGCTAATTATGTCAGCAGATATAGAAAAATCGTAGCACCAAGAAAATATCAACAGAAATAGAGTATGCTAATTCAGATATGTACTATCTTCAAATCACTGTGCTAGGTATTTGAGGAAGAGCTAGAATCACGAATGAGGCATGGTCTCTGAGCGTTAGGAGCTCACGGCACTGCGATGGTTAAGTTCATGTGTCAATTTGGCCAGATTATGATGTCCAGCTATCTGGTCAAGCAAGCACTGGCCTGATTGTTACCGTGAGGATAATGCATGGATTTAAATCATCAGTAACTTGATTGTATCAGCATCTACAATCAACTGAGGAGATTGATTTCAACAATGAGAGAAGCCCCATCCAATCAGTTGAAGCTCTTAAAAGGGGAAGCAATGATTTCAGCAGTTGAAAGAGAGAATTTCTATCACTGCTTTAGCCAGCCAGCTTCTAATTGGGAATTCATCGGAGTTCCCAGCTTGTGGCCTGCCCTATGGAATTTGTACAGATGTGTGGGACAATTCTTATAAAAATAACATAATATTTGTAGTTCTCTCCTGTCAATTCTGTTTCCCTAGAGAACCTTGACTAATAAGACACAAACAACCCTGAGATTGAAGTAAGCAATGAACACCACAAAAAAAACTAACTGCAGGATAGGGGTATGGAAGAATTGGTGTGATCTGGCCTGAGACCAGAGTGGACATCACAGGGAGGATTTCAGGTAGGCCTTCTTATAGGGTCAGGCGATTGTATATGTGCATATGTATTTACGTATCCTTTACCAAATGTCCCAAATCTCAAAAGTAGATTTTACTCAGCCAAAATTTGCTGTCCACATCTTTATTACATGGCTCAAGGAGCTTTTTTTAATTGATTATTTATATGCCTTTGACTGTAAGATACCTGAAATCTGTTTTGAAAAGAAAAAGTGAGAGTAGGAGAGACAGAGGGAGAAAGAAAGAGTGGGAGAGCAAGAAAGAGATTGAGAGCAAGAACGAGAGAGAGAGAGAAGGGCAAGAATGGAGAAAAGGAGAAGGGAAGGTAAAGGAGAAGGGAAAAGAAAGAAAAGGAAGGTAGGCAGTACAAAGCAATGAGCAAAGAGTTTTGATTCTGATTCCATTCTATAGCTCTATTTATCTCCTACCTAATCATCTAAAGCTGATTTAGAGATTTGTGTTCTGCTGCTAAAATTGCCTTCCTTATTACATTTCACACTGATTTCTTCAGTATATTGTAATTCATTTCACTTGTTTTAATTCAATTCAGTTGTATGCAACATACCTCAAGATCGTATTGCATGTGTCCCAAGTCTTTTCAATTTGTTTCCACTAGCAGTTTTAGAACCTACTGAATTACATATTGAACTATTTGCCTTTTGTCTCAAGTTGTAGTGTTATGTGAGTGGATTCATATTCTGACAAATATGGGTGTAAAGTTTATATCAGTCTTAATTAAAGAATAATGACAGTCTGTAGCTAGAAGCACATTGGGCACATACATGTGGGGTTGAATCAGTTAACACTTCCCTACCTTGTTTTTTTTTCAACCATTCTTTCTGAAATGGTTCTATTCTTGTGTAATATATAAGGTGGGAAGATTATAAGGAAGGTTTACCCTTTAGCTAAGACTTATTGTACTATACACATCATTATTTACACATACGTGCATACTATTATTTATGCCTACATACTATATACCTCATTATTGATTAATTAAAATTTATTTATTTTTAAAATTATTTTACTTATTAATTAATTAAAATTTAGAGTATGATTAAGTCTATTACTAATATTTTAAATTTGCTATCTTAATTATCTGAAATTAACACGAGACATGCTATTGCAGTTGACCTAAATAAAAAATTCATAACTTTAATATTTATATATGTTACTTTATAATGAATAAAATTCCTTTTATACCATGAGATTGCTTTTTATTCTTTTATGACTCAAGAGAGTTTTATAATCCTATTATTAAGTAGCATTTTTAATATTATTATTGAGATGAAGAATTTTAGCTGGTTGTGAATATATTTTGCTCCATAAAATTAAAGGATATGGAAAATAATGCTTATCATGTCTACCATTTATTTAGCCTATGCATACTAAATAAAATATTTATCAGTTAGGCATATACTATTGCCAAATAAAATTATAATTTTTTTGATAACCAGTACTAGTTTACAAAGTTTTCAATTCATGGTTGTTTTTTGACTGTTAATATTATCATTAGAGTTAGGGTAATGGTCATAAATATGAATGATCTGTCTTGTTAAAATGAAGTATCTGAAAAACACAGAAATATATTCAAAGTAAATTATAGCTGGTTCTGTTGGGTTTTTTTTTCCTAAGAAAATATAGATATAGACTACCATAGCTTATTGACAAGCACACTGGTTAGTTTATTCTAGAAAAAGATGTGACAATCCTGGTCCCAAATGGCCCTTGTGTCATGTAAAAGTGCCAGGTCCCTCCAGTTTCCCTTAGTTCTTGATTTACAAGCTGAGGAGCAGTGGAAACATGCCCTTTCCCTAGGAATTAAAATAACGAGATTGAAGGAAGGCTTGGAAAATGAGAAGGTGTTACAGAAAAGATATTCTCAAAGTTTAATGTGAATACAAATTACCTGGGAGTGTTGTTAAAATGTTGCTTCTGATCTGTTAGACCTGGAGTCAGGTCCAGAATTCTCCATGTTTCATATGTTCTTAGGTGAAGTCCAAATCTGAGGACCACACTGGCCTAAGCGTCAAAGTCCTAGGTTCTAATCCTCTGATCTATACTACTTGTAATATTTTAGTCACCATAACCACCCCTCTGGACTACTTTTAGTAAGTATAAGCCACTCGTTAGCAAATAGCTACACTCTGAGGAGACTGTAATAAATTATTCCTAAGGTCTAGGCAAGTTTAAAAATTCTGGGAGTGGATGTGGCTCAAGTAGTTAGGTGGCTGCCTTGCACATGGGAGGTCCTGGGTTTGGTTCCCAGTGCCTCCTAAAGAAGATGAGCAGACAGACGAGGGAGCCATGTGGGGGCAATTAAAAAAAATTCTATGAGGGAATTACTACCTTATTTGATAAAATGTAGCACCAGGTTTTGATCAAATCAAACAGATTTTATTGATTACTCAGCATTTTGTTACTCTATAGGAACAGTTGAACTATCCAAAGTAAAAAAGTTTTCCTTACCCCCTAGGAACTTATAGTCTCTTGGAAGATACAACCACATATAAGGCATCAGTGTAAACCAGCCTATGTTTAGTTGCTAAATAAGACGTATTCAAAGCAAACCTTATTTTCTTTAAAGAAGAGATCAGGATGACTGCCATCATTCAGAGACTTTTTCAATTAGTAAAGGGGAAATGAACTGAGGCTTGGATATCAGGTTCATTTTAGGTGCATTTAAACGGGAATATATATCACTTGGCAGAAAATCTATGACCAAAGATTTAGTAGTAAGAAAGACTAAGGCAGGTGTTGAAAGCAGATGGAGTATCCTGTTTGCAATATTGGTACCAAGGAATAACGGCAAATTTGTTATTGCCAAATTGGGGGAGGCCTGTAGATTTGATCTTGTGGACAAAAAAAGAGCAGTTGATGATTAGCTATGTCAGAGGAAGGGACTGGTCTTGGATATATGACATACTTATGAATTGGCAAGGTAAGGGCTATGGTTGCAGGAATAACGAAGAAGAGGGAGTGGGGTGAGAGTTTTTAAAATTGATGGATTCAATAGCAAGCAAAATACCTGTATAGAAAAGAAAAGGAAAAGCCAAGCAAGGTTTCAAGCCTGGGTCACAAACACACACAAAATATGTGTGGTTGGAATAGTCATGGGATAAGAAAAATTGAAGTGAAATTCTTTAATAATATCTACCTCTGGGAAGAATTAACATCTGTATTGTAATGACAACCTTTCCATTTTTATATACAGAGAACATAATATCATATATGGCATTGCCAAATCTACATTAGCACGTATTGTTTAGGGTTCGTCTGATCTATCAGTATGACTCTTATTAGTCTCTAGCTTTTTTCCTATTCAGTATTTGTGTTGAGACAGACGTTTTCCTGTCTCCTGGTTTGTCATTACATATTTACCTTATCTCATAAAACCCCTTATTTGTGTGAGAACTTGGCATTTTAAAGTGTGGTTTGATGTAAAAAGCACCCATTTCATGGACTTAATTAGAAGGAGACCAACGATAAACCCCATCTTCTACAGGTGCTTCAGTCTGCAAGCTGCTTTCATTTGCTAAGCATCCTCTTCAAGTTCTGTGTCCTCTGAGCTTTTATTTCCCTGAAAGATGGTTCCTAGAGTTGGAGTCTTGCAGTGCTGTTTTGGAAGATGCCTTGGCTGTCTTCACCTTAAATTGTCTCTCCACAAACTAAGTTTCATCCTCCCATCTAAGTTTGCTCTCACATTCAATTTTGGCTGGTTCCTAATCAGGAAAGTACAGCTCCTCCTTTAGTACTGAACCCTCCATAAACTTACACTTCATTTTATGGTATTAAAAACTGAAATAGGCAGTTTGAATCATGAAAGAGCTGTGGACTGAGGATACTGACTAAAAATTGAAATTCCTTTGAAGAGACAATTCAAGAAAAGAATCTGAAATTATCAAAAGAGAAGGAGGATATACAGAATAAATTTAATCACCAAACTCAAAATATAAGAATTACGGGGCAATGCTTAATGCATGAAGGAAAAGTAAGCTTAAGGTAATTAAAAGGAAGACATATTCTACATTGTAGAATATAAATCTATAGAACTCATCGGGAGTGCCATTTCAAATGTGACTTTATTAATTTCAGGGGTAGTATTTTAGAAGCATTCCAAAGTTTTTCAGCTTGAAATAGTGAAGGCGTTCGTGTGTTTCTGACTTGTCTCTCTGTGCTCCTATCAGAATCAAGACACTGGCCTGGAATGCTTGTTAAGCCTGGCTAATAATTGTGTACAAGCAGTTTGGGAGATAGTTGGTTAGAAAGCACATAATGTGTCTCAAGACACTGCAGATTTAAGAACATTTGAGGATAATCCATGAAAAGAAAATTTTATGGTACCACCTGTGCTTCACTTCTGCATAAATCTTTAAGGCTCTCATTTCAGAGAAAGAATAATAAGGCTTGATACCTTATTATTGAAGCTAAAACTTGTGCTATACAATTTATAAAGTGTGATCAAATACATTTTCTTGATTGTTTCCTTCCTCTACCCTGGAAGAGAAATAAAGCACACATAGGTATTATAGTTTCAAATTAAAAAAAAAATCCAGACATAAGTAAGGCAAGACTTTATTCAAAACAATTCTTGCAATAAAGAGAGGTGAACTACTGGAATAGAGAGAATGCTCCAACCATGAGATCTATAAGCATCTCAAAGGTCAGGTAGAAAAGGGCTTTTATAGGAAAGAGTAAAAAGTCTAGAGAGAACTGGGTATACTGATTTCAGGTGAGCATGTGGCTTTTGTGCTAGAACAGGTGATCAGGGAATGTTTTTCTTTGAAGTCAGCTGTGTCTTCGGAGGAGCAGTTAAGGACAGTTTGTTTCTCATTCCAGTGATCAAGGGTCGGCAAAAATTCAGGGGCCTGAGGGAAGGAGAGAAACATGACCAAAGTTTTGTCATGTTAGGTTAGCAGGTATTTTGTACAGATTAATCAGGTGGGACAGTAAGCTAATCATTTATGGGACAAAGAATGGGGTTTGGAAGGTCTGTCTGGCTTTCTTATAGGTAATCAAGGGGGTTACCTGTGAGTCTTAGCTAGGTCCTAAGGGGAGGGTGTTCTTTTTAGCCATTTCCAGGATCACAAACGTGTGGGCAATGTTTCTCCAAGATCCCCATTTTCCAGGAGCACAGGGCTCAGGTTAACTTCACCATCGTCATAGAAGCCCATTAATGCTTTCTTGCATTGGGTATGCATCTACTCAGCATACGTACTTCAAACATTAATCAGTTGATTATACAGATTTATACGTATGAAGAACTGGCCCACAAAATTGGGAACATCTCATCTTGACTTTAAAAATGTCATGCTTTTGCCCTAAATAAACAATTGCATGTTGATTTCAATTTACTGAGGACAGTCTAGTTATTTCACTCTGACTGGTGGTTCTGGAGCATGGATTAATGAAAACATGCAAAATGATTTTAACTAGTAAATGGACATTCCCTTGGAAGGTGAAAGTGACCCTGAGCAGAACCCGAGACAGCATTGCTCTCTCTCGCCAGACCTTTCCCTAGTATTTTCTCGTCTATTAAAATGCATCATCTTTTGAGTCTAATCATTTTAGGGCCTATTAAACTAGGTTAAGTCATAGTAAGCTGATAATAAGTCAAAAATCGTAGAATAGCATTGATCTCATTTGATTCAACTTCCATGGGGGAAACAGAGGTCCTAAGAGCTTAAATAATTTCCCAAGTTTATACCATCATCATTTGGTAATACTTGCTACAATGCTCTTTGCACTGTATCACATTCCTCTTTGACATAGCTTGTGGTTATCATCACTCTCATATATTTACTTTCCCTGTAGAGAATTAAAATTTTATAATTACTGCTATATTGTAATTAATGATATCTCTAGATTCAGAAGCTCTAATAATCACCATTTTAACAGGTGGATATCTAAGATAAGGTTCACCACTAAGTGAAAAGAGAGGGGAAAAAGGGGAAATTCAATCTTTCAGTATTTTGCTCATAATAATAAGGCAAGCTTTAGAAAAAATAAGTTAAATAAATTTATTTAAATAAATTTGCATAGTCATTCTAACCACTATCCATGAAGTAATAAAAGGATCCTTTATTTTAAACATCTACAATTAGATGTAAATGAAGATAAATAACTGACCTTTAAATCTCATCCCTGGACTCAATAATAACTCCAACCCAGGCGGTTAAAGAATGTTTTGGGAAAAGATTCTTAAATTTTAATAATTTACATTTAGAATCTCTGGTAGCCCTGCACAGTCACAACAATGAATCTAACATGTCACAAAGAGACCTCATGGGATATGAGAGGCAATTAATTTTGACAAAGAAAACATAACCGATCATTAATATTGCCAAATGCCTTAGAGCTACTTACTACCAGGTGTCTTTAGGCAGAATGTGAAACCAACTTTTAGAAGATGAGTTTTTCTTAATGCTTAGGCAGAGTCCCTGAAAAATCTCATGACTACAATTAGATCAAAGAGCTTGAGCTCATCAATCAGCTTTTAAAATTAAATTTTAATACTTGCTATGTTGAATAGTAATGGGTAATATTTCTGTGGTTCATTCTGTACATATTTTAGAGATTGATAGGTTAAAGGTCTGCCTCCAAATTTACCCAAAGAAAGTTTTACCATCTTAGCAATGGTGGCTCAACAGGGACAAGACTGATGTGATCCTACTGTTAGGGGATTCACACTTAGGGAAGCATAAAGATGTCATTCAAATGCAAGAAGGTTTACAGTGGTGCAGGGAATTGAACCAATGTTTGGGTGGGAGCAGGAAAAATTTAGGAAGGATAGTTAAATCTCATGAACTCTGAAAAGCTGCATGCATGCAAAAAGTTGTTGCTAATTTCAAATTTAATTTAATTTAATAAATTTGCACTGACCACCTACTTCCTCCAAAGTATTATGGTAGGTGTTGCAGGAGATAAAGAGATGAAAGAGACAGGTTTTGTTCATCCTTTATGAATATATAACTTACAGGGAGAGACAGGCATACATGAAAAAACAATGGCTATCTGTGGTATGTATTTAAATAGAAACTTAAGAGCAGTCTATTAGAAACATGAGGAAAAGGAAAACTAAATCTAACTGGGAAGTCTTAGAGACATCCTTTTGGGAGATGTTTGGAACATTGCCTGAGTTTGAAAGAATGTAAGAACTTGATCAGGTAGGTCTAGGAGAAAAGGTACTTACCTCTTAATTAACACATCCCCACAGGTCCTTAGCAACACACTCTGAGTTGTTAGAGTTACTATTTGGCATCTCAAAGCAGAAGCAGCCATTAGAGAGAAAAAGAAGGAAAGACCACATAATTCCATAATTCATATAGAACTTTCCCTTAATTATTTCTAATATGAGAAATTCCAAGAGATTGTGTTGGCAATCAGAGTTCACAGGGGTGATTCTAGTATCCACCAGTTCATCTAAAATTCACTGTGCCCCACACATGATAAAAATCTCCAGGTCACCATCTTTCCAGTGACCCAACCAGATGGCCTCAGTTTAACTCTGATAAATCCTCCTGAACTAAAAAGTTTAAATAGTTGCAAATGTACACAGTGAAAGTATAGAGAAACAAAGCTGTTTCATTCCATGATATTTTTGCCACATTCTCTGTACCCCCTGTTCAAAAGCATTAATTCTGTCGGGGGTGCAACTCTTTCAGTTTGCTCTTACCTCCCATTAAAAAGAAAAGGGTCCAACCTGAAAGTGAATATTCACTTTCTTGAGACATGTGAGAAAGATCACAGAAAATATTTTAAGTGGCAAATAATACCTTAGCACAGTGTTAGCAAAGCATCACAATATTTTCACATTTATTTATTTATTTCTGAAGTGGCCATTGCAGCTGAGAAAAAGCAGGCATGACTGTTTCACTTTTGATGAGAATGTTATAAAAGCTGAACATTTAGTGCCCAAATGGAGATGGAGCTAGAACACAGGTCTCTGGATTCCAGAATTAGCCTCAGAATATGATAGACAAGCTTAAGATTCCATATCCACAGGGCAGCAGGAGGCAGCGTTTCTCAACCTTGAGAAATATATGGGCCCTTTTAAAAGTAAGAAGGTTATCTCAGTTTAAAGAAATGATATCTATTGAACCCAGTTTGATAACTATGAGCCCAAAGGACTAAAAATTTATTTCATGAGTCCTATCATTTGCTAATTTTCACTGTGCAAGCTAAGTCTTTAAAAGTAGTTAAAAAAAAAAAGCATGAAAACAAAATCATTAAGTTAAAAAACACACGTATCTATTTTTCTGGATCTTGACTTCTGGGATCCTTAGACCCCACTTTGCAGAGGCAGATCCAGATTTAGTGGGATTTGACACACAAATGTGTGTTCTCTCTGAGGAAAATAACAAAGTTGTGAATCAAAATTATATTTGGGGAACAGATGTAGCTCAAGTGGTTGAGTGCCTCCTTCCCAAGGATGAGGTCCAGGGTTGGATCCGCAGTACCTCTTAAAAACAAAACAAACAAATGCTAAAACCAACTCTTATTGGGGAGCAGATGTAGCTCAGTGGTTGAACATCTGCTTCCCATGTACAAAGTCCTGGGTGCAATCCCTGGTACCTCCTAAAAAAATTATGTATGGGGCACTGTAAAGGATCCATGCAAATGAGGCTCGAAACCCCAGCCTCAGCAGTTTTAAGGGAAGACACACTCCGCCAGTTTGAGAAACATTCCCATCAGACAACTGCTTGAACTCCAAATGAAGAGATACAAAGAAACATTTTGAAAAGATTAAAAAATGTTCCTTAGAGTGGGTTAAAAAAGGAAAGTTCTGAGCTTACAGGAGAAATCCCATAGCAGTCCTGGACAAGCAGAGCCAGAGATCCATCTGGGCTCAAATCAAACCATGAGGGCATTTCTGTGGCCATTCCTTGCACTCTAATTTGCAAATTCTGTGAGTAGAAAGCTCACACATATTCAGTGCTACCTGCTCTTTTAACCTGCTCTGAGACACTAGCAGTTCATACAATTTTGGATTACCTCTTTTCCTATTACTCCTCATTTATTTAGATTTCCCTCAGACAGCAGGAAGCTTGAGAAAACTTCTTTAACTCAAATTCCCAGATGAACCTAGGATTAATTTCCTGGGATTGTTAGCTCACCTCAAGATCCTTCAGAGAATTCATAGCTGAATGCAGGAGTAATTCATACTCAGAAAACCTGCTGTATAAAAACACAATGCTACACATTGGGAAGATAAGTTACCAAATGGATGTCCCTCCATCAAGGCAGTTTTTAGACAAGCAATTGTAATACAAAGTGAACCCTCTGAATACTAGAGCTTCTGTTCTTTTCTATGTTTCAACAATCAAACAAGTCCATATGACACTAGAATTGACTGATAAAACTTGCCTTTTTTTTTTCCTTTATCTAGATTAAATTTATTTTCCCCTTCATCAGATCTTGCATTTACACAAACTTGTGGGAGAGACTTGGGACATATAAGGTATGTTTTTAAAACATATAAGGTATTTTTTAAAAAGCATGATTAAAGGTTTAAAGGAATTAGAATAATTAGTAGAATAAGTTTTAGAAAATGCAATAGAGTCATACTAGTTATTCAGAGTTCAAAGTTACACTTGCCTCCAATTTTTTATCCAGGTGAAAATGAACTAAATGAATGTTGCCTTGGACCTGCAAGTACTAGAGCTGAGGATTGAAAGATGGTTGGGTAAATGCTTAGGAGAGGATGAAAAAGGCAAAAGAGTGTCAAAGATCCATAAATACTGAGCACAGCCTAAGACGTAAAAGTACTGTGAAATTAGAATGATCAATGATTTTACTAACCATCTTGATTTGCTTGAATTTTCATTTTATCCATGGAAATATAAAGAACAAATGAAGGTTAACTTAAGCAGGCTGTCATACCAATAATCCTTTGCCATGCTGATAAAAATCCTCTGCCCCCATCTGGGGGGAAGAACTATAACAGGGTTCAAGCTGACACCAGCAAAGTCAGCTGATCTTCACCAAATGACCACAACTTTATATCAACATCCTACTTGTTAATTAACAAACTGGGCTGCAAGGACATCCTGCCCCAACAGTCCCTCTAGCCCCTATACTAGCCATAAACATGTCCCCTTTATCCCTCCCCAATCCACAAACCATTCCCTGTTTCAAACAGCCATGTAAGCTGCTCCTACAGCTCACCCTTCAAGCGAAAACTTCTTTTAATGCTGCTCCTACATTAATGCAACTTTAGCTCAATAAATTTTCTATGCACTCCCATCTTCTTAAGTCTGTTCATTTTATTTTCAAAAAGCATATTGGTGTCACAAGTGGGATCCGAAGGTGAATGCCAAGAAAACGCCTCCAATGCCTCAGAGAGGAGCAAGGTACTGGCAAGAATTCTTTGTGTTCCATCCTTTCAGGAGTCATCTCCTGGCTCACTCAGCTAGTCCCTCTAGGATCTTTGAACTCCTGCCATGCTGTGGTTGAGGTCAAAATCCATTTGTTGAAGACTCCAGCACCTACAATCTGATTTATTGGACTTACCACACTCAGCTAAGATGGAGTTGAAGAAGGACAATCACCACACCATGGAGCCTAGAGTGATTACAACTGAAAATGGGAGGATGGCAGCCAACATCCATGTGGAATCTGAGCCTCCTCTTGACATAGCGGTGCAATGGACACAACCAATCCAATGTCCACATAGAAGAGGTGGCATTGGATTGGGAAAAGTGGACATGGTGGACAATGGGTATGGGGAAGGGCAGGAAGAGATGAGAGGTGGGGGCGTATTTGGGACGTGGAGCTGCCCTGGATGGCGCCTCGGGGGTAATCACCGGACATCGTGGATCCTCACAGGGCCCACTGGATGGAATGGAGGAGAGTATGGGCCATGATGTGGACCATTGTATATGAGGTGCAGAGGTGCCCAAAGATGTACTTACCAAATCCAATGGATGTGTCATGATGATGGGAACGAGTGTTGTTGGGGGGGGAGAGGGGGGGTGGGAGGGTGGGGTTGAATGGAACCTCACATATATATTTTTAATGTAATATTATTACAAAGTCAATAAAATAAATAAATAAATAAAAAAATCCATTTGTTGAGCTAAAGTCTGGTTGGGACCTCTGTTTTTGGCCATCAGATCAGAGAATTCTCTTTCATTTCTGTTTCTTTACTGTTTCTGTACCATGGTGGGGAACAGTCAATAAGTTTATATTTTTGAACTTCTGTGTTTCTGTGGCTTGTGTCTGTCTGTTTGTTTAATGTGTATTTTCCTACCTGCAGATGATACTACCAAATTAACAAATAAAAATTCTTAAGAGAGCTCTATTCAGATTGCTTAGAGATAAAGTAATACTCCTAGAGTCCTAGAAATTGGAGAAGCTGATCTTCTGGTTCTCCTTAAAATCCTTCTATCTTCTCCCTCTGGGTTCTAAACTTAGTTTAACTTCCCTTCTATGATAATAAAATTTTTCAAATCCTAAAGAAGAGTCAGTGGTCCTTGTAAAGAATTCGATCTTTTCATTCAGGTAAGTATACTCAAAGTTTTACCAATTAATTTACAGAATTGCTGGTAAAGGCCATGCAAAAATTTAGATAAAACTATTTGGAAAAGCAAAGCAAAGGTGCTTTTCAATACACTGCAATCTAAAAATATTATAATAAAAATAGAATATAATTTAAAATAAATATTTTAAATGCTTATTATTTATGTGCTCACTAATAAAAGATATTCATTAAGGAAAAAACTTCTCTCTAGGCTTTCATAAATTAAATTTTTATATATACTTAAAGACAAAAGATTTACCAAAACTATAAAGATGAAATTCCTTCATGAATTTCAAAATTCATATAGCATTAAATTGTATGTATTACATTGTTTTTCTCAGAAACATTGCAATACCTTTATGTGCTATTAATCCTTGCTTAAAAAATAGTGTATAACTGTTTTAAAGTACATTAACTAAAGTGTTTTAAGTATTTCAACAAATCTGCTAGTACAAAATGTGCTTTTATAGTTTCATTTGTATAGCTTGCTATATCATTTAGAAAAAAACAAGGAACAACAGCATTAATGTTCTCTGATCTATTTCCATGTTAATTCTAATTAGACCTGGATAACCACAGTAATAAAATTGGTGCATTAACATTTAGTAACTTTTAAACCAAATAACTTTATTAAAAAAAAAAGTTTTTCCTATGCTCCCTACAAGCCTCCCTCCCCGCAACCAGGTCTTCTCTTTGAGAGAGCTAGGGGGGATGGGCTAGGTGCAATAAGATAGGGAAATATAAGTTTAGCTTAGCATTCTGTCTACTAGGCCTGGAAATTAAGAACGATAGGAACAGAGGAAATGTTACAGAATAAACCTTGTTTCGTATATTCTGTCCTGTAATTCACCAATTAAATTTTAACAGTTTTGAGGTAAAAGTAATAATCGGATGACCAAATTTCAGTTAGTAAAGAAAAAGACCTTGAAAGCTGTGAAAAGGTTTTCTAAATTATGATTAAACAAAATAACTATAATATATTCTCCAGAGCCTAATAGCATGCTTTTGAGGTTATTCACAATTTTAAAGGATTATGAAGACAAAGTAGATTTAACCTATGAAGGAATTTTATTATTCTATTTGGATATAGTCTCCCTGGGTTTAAATGGATACTAATAAGGTAATATTAAGTTTGTTAAATCTTTAAGATGATGAAAATTATAAGTTTTTGGCTGATGAGATTGTTACAAATGGCTTTTTAAAAAGTAATGACTTTGTCTAAATTGAAATGACTAGTTTTTCACAGAACAGAATGAGGGTTGTAATACAAGACTTAAATGGATATGAAAGAAGTAAAGGTTTGAGAAAGCTAGTTTAAGGCAGTGTGTTTTGTCCTAAGATGGCTGGTTTTCAAAAACGCAGGGTCGAAATATGTAGGACAAGACTTAAATGCATATGGAAAGTTGTAGAAGGGTTAGTGGGAGTGAATTTCACTTATTGCTGACTGTAATTCAATAAGCTTATTTAAGGGTGAAATTTGTCTAGAAATGATGTAACTAGTCTATGTGGTTATGGATGGGGATGGAAAGTTTGTAAAAGCATTTTCTAAACTGAAAGGTTACAATGGAAATGACTGATTCCAGGAAATCATTATTAAGTAGGAAATCATTATTAAGTAGTAATCTAGGAGTTGATATTGATAACAGAAGAACCTGTCAGAAACCACCTCAATCTGTTATAATCTATGCTAAGAATTGTTTACCAAATAGTATACTGATGCAAGACTAAAATTTGACTTTCTATCTGTTAAAATAACCCAGTTTTCTTAAGTACCTGGTCGGTTTTGAGTGGAAGGATGTAAAAGTCTTCTGAGATACTCAGTGTATGCATAAAGAACAAAAAATCTGTGCCTTATCAATATAGCTTCATCATAGTCTTAATGGCTTCAAAAAAAATAAAGACCCACTGCTATTTTGGAAGTTAAGTCTTTTTCAAACTTTTACTAACTTATTGGTCACTGTGATGAACAGAGGCCTGTTTAAATATAATGTTCAGACTCAACAACTTTTATTATTCTAATAAAACCCCTAAGAATATCTTTAATTGCAAACTGTTAAGAAGAATTTGTTCTTTCACCTTGTAAAAAGTGAGATATTAAATACGTGCATATATATATATATATACACACACACACACACACTTAATATGCATAAAAACCCATGTTACATTCTTGACTCTAAAGTATTTTTGGGGAAAACAGTATCTTTCTAAAAGAAGAAAATGTGAAGAAAAAAACTTAAATTTTAATTTACATATATATTTGGGGATTGTATAAAAACTCTTAAAGACTTTGGAAGTTCTCAAGGTCTTTTCTATCTGCATGATGATATTGTTGGTTATATTTTTAGCTATTCTTCGAAAAATGTGAGGTTATACAAAAAACACAATCTTTTATCAGTTACACTGTTTCACTCTGATGCTTCTGCAAAAGAGTATGCAGTCACCCCATTGTAAAGGAAAAAGTAAGACAAAAGTTTCTGTTATGTTTCGCCTGATTAACATAATCTTAGTAAAGGTGTAAAAGTAGAATGAAACAAAACATTTACTATAAATTGTAGTTAATAATCTCTACAAACAGCTTTAAGGAAATTAGGGCCTAGATTGTAAACTCTTGCAACAGTCACATTTATCCCTGGGCTCTGATATCTAATTGTCATTTCTAAATCCTGAGATGCTTTACTCATTGTGTATAACCTAATAGCTCCCTAGCATTTTTTAAAATACCTCTACAGAGCCTGGAACCCAGCATTAAAGTTAGCCAGCTGTATAAGTAATGAAGAAGCAGCCCTATGGCTACACAAAAAGAGTAGCCATGGAAGAGATGCCATGGGATGGTAAAACACAATTGTCATTTGAGCCTGCTCCTTTGGAGAGTTAACATGTGTGGTGTTGTGAGCAAGGATCTTACCAACACTTATCAAATATCCTAGGGCAGATGGGGAGAAAGTTCCACTGTTATATTACTCACAAGAGAAAAGCTCCCACTTCCTGCTTCTAATAAACAATTATGCTTGTGTCCTTAGGCTTCTTCTAACTTCCTTGACTGGGTTACCACTGTAACAACAACCCAGGATCAATCTGACTGTTAAAAGTGCAGATACATGCAAGCATCCAGAAACTCTGGTGTCCCCTGGAATATCCTTCCCTTCTCTTTAAGATGAGGGCTGCCCTTTTGAGTGGCAACTCCCAGAGTCCAAGAACTCCTACAATTGCTTCTCTTCTGTTTATATTGTAGCTCTGGCCTTGTATCACAGTACCACCATTTATAAAAACCCCCATTCCATGCTCAGGGTCTTTTTTGGAAGAGGTGGCAGAAAGATTGTATGAGTTGCATATATGACTTTGCATTTTCTCCCCAACCCTTTCCTCCCCAAATTGCAGCAGCTAGCACTGTTACAGCCTGCTTCCCTGGGACTTCCTAATCACTCCCTCCCCTTCCAGCTCTCTGTGAATGAAAAAAGAAAGAATGCATGCTGAATACTAACTCAAGGACAGGCTGATCATCCTCATTCCATCTGCTATTACAGCCAGACCATGGATGCAATAACTCCAGACCTTCCCTCCCACCGCAGGCAGTCCTTGCCACTACAACTTTGGCTCAGGCAGGCTCTGAAGTAAGCCTAGACTCGGTTCTCAACAATTTTTGTGCCTCTTACTAGGAGACTCTGTTAAAAATCCATAGTGAGGAGAGAACCAGCAAGATGGCAGCAGAGTAGCTCCTAGGTCAGCTCCTGCTATAGGGCAGTTCGTAAATACCCAGAGCTCTCTGGAGCTAGATGGAACACCTGTTTGTGGGCTCCAGGAGACTTGAAGCAACATCCTTGAAGGAATGGAAGGAGGAGACTGCCCATCTGCTGAGAAGATTCATGAGTAGAGGGCTCCATGCCCCGGAGGCTGGTGCCATCCTCCTCTGCAAACACAAGCCGTTTTGGGAGCTATTCCACAGCTGGAATTGGAAGCTCCACTTCCCAAAAATGAGGGAGGAAGAGACAGTTGGGCACCAACTTCAGCTACTGATGAGTAAATTCAGCAGGCTAAAGTATAATCCTGAGAAAAGCTAAGGTTTGAGCCTGTCCAAGTCAGAAAGAGGTCAGGAGCCGCCATCTTAACTCCACACCTGGCACAAGGGGAAGCAGGGCGGACTGAAAATCCCAGTGCTGGTGGGGACCAGCTTCTTTCCATCCAGATCAGATTGCAGCCCCAGCCTAAGCCCCAGCCCCACCTCTGGCAGGGAGGAAGCTGGGAGACCTGTGCCAGCCTCTCTGGGAAATTACCAGTGAAGCTGCAGAGGCCAGTGATCATCCTACTTTGATAGCGCAGGCCACCCAGCAGCTATTTTGTGACTGGAATTGGAAGCTCCATTTCACAAAACTAGGAGAGAAGGAGATGGTTGGGCACTGATTTTGACTACTCATTAGTAGACTCAGCTGGTAAGGTATAATCCTAGGAACAGCTGGGCATAAATCTAACCAAGAGACCAGATTTTCAGGAAATGCTAAAGTGTGTGCTAGAGCCTGAAAAGACAGGAGAAAGGCCTGGAAGAGTGTCTAGAAATGAAGATTATATTAATAAAAGCAACCGAAAGTGTCAAAAGAGTGGGGAAAATAAAATACGACAGAAAAAACTCAAATAGGAATAAACTTAACCAATGATGTAAAGTACTTGTTTAAAAGAAAAGAACAATAAAATCCATAGTAACCATGGCACCCACTTTGCAGGGAAACTCCTCTCTAAATTTCTGTCAACTTGGCCCATCCCGCAGCACCTCCACTGTGCCTATTACCCCCCACTCATCAAGGCTAGTTGAATGCGTAGGTAGCCTATTCAAGACACAGTAGGGAAACTTACGAACAATTTAGTCTCCCTGGATTAAAGTTCTTCCCCTAGTCCTCATGAATTTACTGTGACATGGTTACTGGCAGACCCATGGCCTTATTTTCCCAGGCACAAACTGCCTAATTTAGCTCCTCATTGACTACCTACTGCCAAAAACTCTCACAAACTCTTTCTGAGCTCCAAAAAACTGTTTCCAAGTTTCCATCTACAAATCTCCATAATTCTCCACTGTCTGTACAACCGGATTAGGTGTGTTAGGGATGGCATCCTTGGAAACACAGACTTGAGTCCCAGTGGAAAGGACACTTTCAAGTCCTCCTTACCACCTCCCCTGCTGCAAAGTTTCAAGGAGTCAACTCCTGGATTCACCTGTCACACCTAAAGCCAGCCCCATCACCAGACTGGACCACGGAAAGCATCGGAGACCTGACATTGCACCTCCCTTGGGTCCAGTAGCAGCTGCCATCTGAGGCAGACAGCTCTCTCAAGACTCTGGGAGAACAACACAATCCATAGTGACCATATACGTCAGTATACTGAAAATTCCTCTTGTCTATTTTCTTAACTAATCTACAGTTCTCCCCACCACACCAGAGCAAGAACACCCTGACTGGCTCTCAAGGGACCCTCATTAACTCTACTGTCTGCTCTTTGCTGCACTTAACTCCACTGCCTTTATCTAGACTGGAGCAAACATTGTCTTCCCTAGCCCCACTGTTGATCTAAAATGACCCCTGTGATCACCAGAACATAGAAGGAGGGTAGAGAATGGAAAGCTGAGGGCTAATCTGTGCAGAATTGGTAAAAAGATTGTTTATAAATCTTTGGAAATGAATAGAAATGGTGAAAGCACAACATGGTGTTTGTAACTAGCAGAGCTATTATGTGGGTATGACAGTAGTTGAAAGGAAAGTCTAAGGTCATGTATATTACTAGAAGGAAAGCTAAAAACTGTAACTTGGGAGTGAATGAGATAGTACAACCTCAGGTAAAACATGAACATGGGTAATAATGCATATATAAGACTGCTTTTACAATATATAAATACAAATATACTAGAGAGAAGGAAACAGAATAGCGGCTATAAGTTGGGAAAGCATAGAGAGATTGAGAGGTGATGAGTTTTGTTTGTTTTTTGTTTATTATTAATATTACTATTGGAATAATCTAAGTGATCTAAGAATGATTGGAGTGATGGATGCACAAATATGTGATTACAGTGAATGCCATTGATTTTACACTTTGGGTGAATTTATGCTTTATTACTATGTATCATTAAAATTGATTTATTTTTAAAAATATGACCCTATGCTATTCTTTCGCTTATTCCCTTAAGGACCAAAGACCTTTCTGGCTCCTCTGAGGTTTCACCTTCCTATGCAATACCACTCAAGGGCTCTTGCATTTCCTTGCCTTCTCACTGACCCAGAGCCGGTGGACAGTGCATAATTGGCTCTGTAATAGACTCCAATTATACCCTTATAACTTTACCTCTCTTACTTGAAATGAAAGGGCTATTGATTTAATTCTTGCTGGAATAGTGTTTGGACTTGGACTTTTAGCCCCTGGATAAGTTTCAGATACCAAGAACCTGTCATCTGTAACCTCTGTGTCACCCTTGAAGCCATAACTCAAAAAATGGGTGAGCCCTGCAAGGAATAGCTACCTCTCCCAATTTCCTTGCAGCCATAATTACGGGCAACTGATTAGCTTCAGATTATCTACTGGCAAAGGAAGGTGGCATCTGTGCTATAGCCAACACATCCTACTGTACCTGAATCAACAATATCGGACAAGTCGAGACCGAGATCCAGGAAATCTTCAAACAAGCCAAATGTCTTCTCAGCATACACCAGCATCCAAGAGACGTACGGGAATCCATTAAGGGATTCCTGCCTAACACCTCTTGGTGTGTTCCTAGTCTCCCCACTGATTATCCTAATCCTCCTTGGAACTGTTTTCAGCAGCAGCAGCAGCATCAAAATCATCACACATCACCTTGAAGTCACCATACCCTTTCTCTTATCCCCTGTAGCATTAAAGTATCAGTCCATAGAGCCTCAAACTACTCATACTTAGTCTTTGGGGAGTCAAAGGACTTCCTCGACCAAGATCATTGGAATGATCAATGATTCTACAAGCCATCTTGATTTGCTTGAACTTCATTTTATCCAGGGAATTATAAAGAAGAAACAGAACTTAACTGAAGCAGGCTGACGTACCAATAATCCTTTGCGGTGCTGATTTAAAAAACCCTGCCCCATCCTGGGAAGAACAGTAACAAAGAGTTCAAGCCGACACCAACAAAGTCTGCTGATCTTCACCAAATGGCCACAACCTTACATCAACATCCCGCGTGCTGATTAACGAACTGGGCGTCAAGGACACCCTGCCCAAACAGCCCCCGTAGTCCCTGTAGGAACCATACATCATGACCCCTTCCTTCCTCTCCATTCCCCACACCTTCCCTTTGTTTCCAGTGGCCATGTAAGCTCCTGCCCAGCTCACCCTTTCCAGCTGAAACATCATTTAGTGCTGCTCCTGTATTAATGCAACTTCAGCTCAATAAACTTGCTCTGCACCCCTATTTTTTTTAAGTCTGTTTATTTTATTTTCAGCACAACAGTACAAAAAAAAAAGAATTTACTACTGTTGGGGAGTAGCTCCAGTATGGGCTTGAGCCACAGGTCTGGGTTTCTACACTGAAGTTGCTCCTGCCTGCCCTCACGTGACACCTCACTTTCACCCCTTTTCTGCTCTGATTGCAACTCTCCCATCTGTGCCACGGACAATACCTGGGAGGCGGGTTCCTATTACGCAGCCCAAAGGCCTTGCAATTGATACATAGGGTCGGTTTCCTTGAACAAGGTAAGTATGCTCAAGTGTCGACTGCCTTGGAATATGTCTTATAGCAAAATTAGAAGGGTGTTGAGTAACTTTGATTTTATATAGCACGATTAGGGATAAATTACAGTTCCACCTGTCGTCTTCCATTATAGGTTTAGGCTGGAGTTTATTTTTATATGCAGTTTGTATAAAAGTGAGTTCAAAGCTGTCACTTTCCAACCTGATTTTAGAGGTAGGGAAAAGAAAGCGACTTCCCTCTCAGTACCTAGCAATGCACGCCTTCTCGCGGTGTCAGTGGAGAGACTGGTTTTCACTTTGAGTGTTTGGGTCAATCTGCTTTGGTTCTCTTGTTGCGCATAATCAAACCAGGGCTGACATTCATGTTATTTTAGGTAAGTTATCAAAAATGTGCTGATAGGAATCATGGCAGTTTCAATGGTTATATTGGTGAGACGGTTCCCCGTGTTTTTTATTTTTATCCTACAGAAGTCTTTACTTCCTCACATACCAGGTTCTCATTTCCCAAAAAGTGTTTGGTTTCCCTGTCTTCCCTCAGTTAATCTGCAAACTCAGTCAACTTGTGGAGGACAGTGACCACAAGTACGTTGTCTCTTCCTGGTGTGTGGTCTAGTATCTGCATATAGTACTATACTTTAGTACTACGCAATTGTGAAGTGAATGAAGGAACAAATGTTAAGTGTATGAACAGATAAATGAATCTAAACCAATTGTTATATTGCACCAGGCTTCTTGCAAAGAATTATTAAATTAATTAATGATTAATTAAAGAAAATGACAACTAGGACTCTTTTGAAGATCCTATTTTTGTTTACAAATATAATCTTTCCAAGAGAAAAAAATGACGTGTCCAGCTTACAAGTATTTGTACATATAGTGCATATTTTACTATAAGTATTTAAAACAAGAATCCATATTTTTATAGTGAATTATAGTGTCACCTTGGAAAGAGATTGTTAATACCCACCAAGATCTGTGCTCTTCTCTGTCATGGCAACACTTGTTGACTGTGTATCCCAGCCTCTTGTGTCTACAGTGGGGTCACATTACTAATTCTAGCTAATGGGATATAGACAGAAATGATATACACCACTTCCAGACTCATTCCCTAAAAACTTCCAGAGATCCTTGATGTTTCTCTTTATTTGTGGCTGGATATAGAAGATCCTAAGAAGATGGTAGATCTACTAGATAAAGGACACCTAGAGGGAAGCGGACCTGGCCCAATGGATACAGCATCCGACTACCACATGGGAAGTCTGCGGTTCAAACCCTGGACCTCCTTGACCCGTGTGGAGCTGGCCCATGCACAGTGCTGATGCGCGCAAGGAGTGCCGTGCCATGCAGGGGTGTCCCCTGTGTAGGGGAGCCCCATGCACAAGGAGTGTGCCCTGTAAGGAAAGCCACCCAGCGGGAAAGTGCAGCCTACCCAAGAATGGTGCCACACACACGGAGAGCTGACGCAACAAGGTGATGCAACAAAAAGAAACATAGATTCCCAGTGCCACTGATAAGGATAGAAACAGTCACAGAAGAACATACAGCGAATGGACACAAGAGCAGACAACTGGGGGGGGGGAAGGGAGGAGGGGAGAGAAATAAAAAAATAAATCTTAAAAAAAAGGACACCTAGAAGCAGAGCCCTCTTGTCAACCCACAATGAAGGAAAAACTAAACTTTTTATTGTGCTTAGGCTGCAAAATTTTGTGTTGGTTTGTTACAGCATTTAGAATATTAATATAGTGACTAATATATTTATAAATCATCCTATCAGATACTCATTACCATCAAGTGAAGTGGAATTTTATTAACTTTACAAATAAGAAAAATGCTACTTAAAAAGTTTCCAGAATTTTCTAAGGTCAATGAAGCTAAAAAGCCTTAATGCAAAGCATATTCATACTACAATGTGAATGGCTGCTAACAATTGAAAACGCTTCAAATCCCAATAGTATTTTTACTTTATTTGCATTTTTTTAAATTAACAAATCTCTATTCATAGAACAAATTTAAGCTATAGTCTGTAACATTGGGGAAGTAAGCTTGTACAAAATTTTCACAGTGGTGGCATTCTAATTTTTTAGAATAATTGCTCTGTTTGCATAGAATTCACAGCCTCCTGAGCCATCTCTCCCGGTTTACATTATTCTCATAAAAAAGTTAAATTTGAAGAAAGTGAAATTCTCCAAGTTATCTGCTAAATTTCTCCCTCATAAATACCAAACATAATTCAGGTTTAATTTTGAATTTTTTCTCTTTATGAAAAAATATAGTCTGATAGAATAAAATACCTATATGTTTATACATAAAGATTTGCTAAGTATAATTGTGGTATTCTTTGTTCATGTGGATTTGGGGGGAGGAAAAAAAAAAACAGAGAGAGAGAAAGAGTCAATCTGAACTGACCTGGGAGCAAAGGTAGTTTAGCAAAATATGTGGTCAAAGATGAGCTAATAGATGTTCTTACTCAAATACTCCAGTCTACCCAAGTTTCAGGGGAAAACCTACAGAGACCATAGAGGTGAGGCTTCGAGTTTTACTGATCAAGTATGTTTAGCCCTGTGCAGTTCATCCTTCCTGGCAACCTTTTGCCCACATCAATGAGGTAATATTTTCAAAATGACTCTAAAATGCATCTTTAATGAATTAAGTACAACACACCTGCAGACAATTGAAGTAACACATACCTTTAAGTTCAGTCCTGAGCTCTCAGAAACCACACAATAGTTATGGCAATCAATACCGTTGTCATTTCGTATTCCCAAAATCAGGCTTTGTGCCAAGCACATCTGTCTTGATAGGAAGAATATTATTGTTCCACTTCTGCCACTAAGTTTGCTAGAATACTTTTTTGAGTTTATAAATCATTCCGAAACTCTTATTTCTTACTGCATATTACTCTAAAGATTTCGTGCTTCTATAGAACTATCCAGAGGACGAATCCTTAATTCTCCAATAAATATTTACTACTCACTTCTTTGGGTGCCATGGAGAGGGAGAAAAAAAAAAAAGATGCAAATCATGGATCTTAATATAACTAACAGTGTATTTTTAATGTTTCATATTGTTTTATGATCTGGTTCCTACCTTTATGGAAATATGGTTAACTATATAATACATAATTTTGGTTAAAATCACACATGTGCTATCATTTATTAAGTAATGCCCATACAACAGATTTCAAATAAAATGTATGTTTTACATACATTGTGCGTAATATTTACAGGAACACTGGGGGTAAACATTAGCCGTCCTATTTCCAGATGAAACTAAGACTCAGGGAGGTTGATTATTTTACTACTAAAATTCTGAAAGGAGAGGGTAGAGCCAAGATACAGAAATAGGTTGTTAAATCCAAAACACTTTCTCTTTATGCAACACCACAACATACAAAACACTGAATGTTGAGGGCCAAATGAGTGATACTAACTCTACTAATTACTACTATTTACAAATATTTCTGGTTCTCTCCCCACGCACAATCCCCTTCCAGATACAGTGTAGGACTGCACTCAGGGCTTCCTCTTGGGTGGATGGGGTGTTTGGTTACTTTTAGCCAATGAGTCAGGACTAGAAGTGGCATGTGTCTTTTGGGGGGCAGTGCAGGGTAGGTCTTAGAGGCGACCCACCAGATCGTCAGTTTCTTGCCAGATCAACAGAGCCAATGTTCCAGGTAAGTGGCTGCTCTGTCAGTCTGGGACAAGGAATTACAGTGACAGTGCAGAAGGAAGTCCCTTGGTGACCTGCCATGTGCATGTAGCAGGAGTAAAAGGGACCCTTTATCGTTTTAAGCCACTGAGATTTGGAGGCTGTTTGTTAACCAAGCGTATTCTGACAGGCACACTGATTCAAAGTATTATTTAAAAGACTTTAAAGGAAGAAAAGATCTCCTTGGTAAGGGTAAGTGGGAAAATATGTGGTTGAAAAGAAGGATGCTCATAGCACCAAGTTCCAAGGTTAGGGTAAAAATAATGAGATCAGAAAAGACAAATGAACCGGCAATTAGGAAGTCATTGGTGACTTTTGAGAATGCAATTTCCACAAAGTTGCCAGACAAAATCCCAATGGCAGTTTGATGAATAAGTATGTCTTGATGAATTAGATTCTTTGAAAAACTTAAAAAAAGAACTAAATGGCTCATAGTTGATAGACTTTTGGCCATTTCAAGAAAGAAGAGACTGCACAACAAAAATCAATGAAATTTTTTTCTTAATCACTTTAGTCATCCAGCCATTATTCCATACTACTTTGTGTCTGCTAGGCATTGAGGTTACAATGATGTCTTCAGCACATTCCCAGCCATTGGCGAGCTGACAATTTGTTAAGGGATATAGACAGGTAACCAAAAGGAACTACACAGCTCCATTGTCGACATGTTTTGGTTTACACAAGCCACTGTGACAATGTTAATATCTCATTAGGGCAGTGTATTCGTTATTTAGTCATAACACATGGCCCTAAAATTTAATGATTTCAAACAACAGTATTTACTATATCTCAGTTTCTGTGGGTGAAGAATCCTTATCCACAGCTTGGCTGAATCTCTTACTATAAGACTGTAAGCTGCAGTCATGACATTGGCTTCAGCTGCAGTCACTTCAAGGCTGGACTGTAGAAGGACCCAGTTTGAACCCATGTGGTGGCTGGCAGGATTCAGTTCCTAGAGGGCAGTGGCTCAGAGACCACCCTTGGGTCCTTGCTCTGTGGGTCACTCTGACATGGTGACTGCTTCACCAAAGCAGACAAGCCAAGAAGGCCATAGAGTGCAACATGACAGAAGAAAGGTTTCTGTAACCAAATCATGGAAGTGACATCTCATCACTTTTACTGTATTCTCTTCAGGACAAAGGATTCCACAAAGGCATGACTCCTGGGATTTGTGATCATGGAAGGTCAAGTGAGGTATAGCCTGAAGGATGAGTGAGAAATAATCGGGTTAATAATGAATGATTTACACTTTCAAAGACTTTGTTTGTAGCAATGCTTCAATATTGCTCCATCAAGTGTAACAAATTTACCACACTAATATAAGATGTTGATAATAGGGGAAACTAGGTGTGTGGGTGGGTGGGTGGGGGCATTATATGGGAATTCCCTATACTTTCTTCTTATTTTTTTTCAAATCTGAAACTTCTCTAAAAATAAAATTTATTTTTTTGTTACAAAAAAAAAGGAAAAAAAAGAATGCATGGAACTTCAATATAGTCTCAAAGAGCAGGAAATTGAAAAAAAAAAACTCAAAAGCAGAGTGGGTAACTAGCATATTAAAAAGGTTAGCAAATGTGGAGCAAGGGGTATAAATGGAACAATGGCATGAGATGATCCAGAAGGAAGGGGGAAGGGAAGCTAGATGTAGCAGTTAGGTATTATGAATTCCCAAAAGAGATACAGGTTATGTTTGTAAATTGGTCTGTTCCTCTGGGTGTGATACCTCTTGATTGTATTAGATTCCCCTGAGACATCTGATTAAATTATGCTAAGATTAGGGCTTTGATTTGGCCATGTCATTAGAGCTTGCAGGATTGAGTCCCTGGCCCGTTGGTGGGCTAATAAAACAGACTCTTACACCAAAGTAGGCACAAAGAACACAGAGGAAGAGAGACAGCTCCACAGACATGGCAGAGGCCCCAGAAAGAGAGCTGAGCAATTTGCCTGATAATTTACAGCTGACATTATGAAGAGACCAAAGCAGCTGAGTCTGGAAAGAAGCCTCAGGAAGAGAGACTAGCCCTCTGTCAGACTATAGCTGAGATCAGAAGAAGCTGGACCCACAGAGCCTTAGGACAGAAGAGGAAGGCTGAATCCTTGCAGAAGTCATCCACCATCTTGCTTCAACAAGTGACAACAGAGTTGTTGAGGAAGTAACCTGGAGTTGGACTTAGGGCCTTATAACTGTAACTTTAGGGCCTTTATAACTATAAGCTTCTACCCCTAATAAATACCCTTTATAAAAACCAACAGAGTTCTGGTACTTTTCATCAGCACCACTTTTGGCTAATACACCAGAAAAAGGAGGGTAAACATTCCCAAAGCCGTGTAGATTTTCTTCAACTTAGTGGTGTATGCCTTTTGTAAGGTTACCTGGAAGATGTCTGAATGGGGGGTTGCCTGCAAGGCTAAATGGAGGCCACTCCCTCTGCTTGCCAAGCCATCTGCCTTGTTTTGGAACTGTGTCAGCACAGGGGAGAGAGGTATTTTCAACACTCAAACCGAGAAGGAAGGCGCAAATCATGGCCCCGATTTCAGAAAAAAGGCTTTTGCCTCCATGTCCAGGATGGCTGTGAAGAAGCTTAGAATGAGAACAGTCATCAAGGACTAAAGTATTAGATTCATTTAAAATTTGTCAGAACTGAGAAAGTGGTAGAATAGACAACTCCATTCTGTCTGGAGCAATGAAGCAGAATGCTCCAATTCCTATCACGACCTAATATTTTAACTTTGTTTTATAAACGGTAGAGTGAAGTATAAAAGTGTGTTTCCAAATATTTTCCAATCCTTTTCAACTTTCCTCTGCTTTCCTGCTTGCCCCTGTCTTAACAGTTATATATTTGTTCATTTATTCATTCAAGAATAAATTTTGTTGGGGGCCTGGTACTGACTACTGGGTATATAGCAGCAAAGAGGATAACACAATTGTCAGTTGGCTAGAGGGGCAGATATCAAGAAAGATAATGAGTACAGTGAGTGCAGAGGGCAGGAAAAGCTGCTCAGAAGAAGTGGCTTTCACCAGAAAACTAAAGGTTAAGATGTAAGAAGTAACAGGAAAGTGTTCTAAGACAGGGAGTAGAATTAGCAAAAGCATGTGATAGAGTGCCTCCATCCAACTCATTAAAAGAAGTCCAATAAAACTGATTCATGTAGAGTGAGGGGGAAAGTATGTAATCTGGGAGCTAGGCGGGGGCTAGAATGTGCTGGATCCATAAGACCATCTTAATTAGCATTTATACTTAATTCAAAGTATGAGCAAGGCAGTTACACTGTCCTATATGGGCTTTTCTCAGCCTTCAGAGTGGAGAATGGATTAGTGAGAGGTCATATACTTATATCCAGGTAAGAGATGAGGAAGCAGAAGAGAGGAGTCACAGTAGATGACTTAAAAGAAAACTATGATCTACAGATTAATTAGTTCTGGAAGGGCATAGAATGAGTCATCAAGAATAAGTCCACCGTTTTTGATGTGAGCCATTGGGTAGAATTTAAAATTCAAATCATGGGAATAGGAGCAAATTTGGAAAATAGGGTAAGTCTTGAGTTCATATTTTATTATGTCCAATTTGATTGGATAACTATCCACTGTGAAAGTGGATGAAAAAGATATGCCTTCGTGCTTGGTACTATCTCAGGGATTCCCTGTATCAGCTGACCAGATCCATTCTCATAAGATGGTAATACATCCTTTGAACCTCTCTGGGTTGTGCTTTCTGATCTCTGCCACAGACTGTATCTCCCTGCATCTTCACAGAGATTCTTTCTCATTCTTCCCGTGTCACTTTTCTCACTGATAGACAAGAGATAAGACAGTCACGCTGACCTCATCGCAGAACTGGGTCAAATAGCATAATGCATTTTCAAAGTTGGTAAAGCTCTGTACAAAAAAAAAAAAATAGCCTTCTTATTTAGGCCTCCAAGTTATATTTTATTTTAATAATGATGGCAGTAATGATATTTAATGTTTTTTAAAATATTTTTATGCACCAAGCACTGTGCTAAATCTTCGCAATCCATTTTCTTATTAAGTCTCATTGCAACTTTAGAAGATAGGAACTGTTATTACTGCGCCCTATCATAAATGAGGAAAAGGCTTAGAAAAGTTATGAGACTTGCCCAAGGGCAAGCAACTAGTAAGGCATGAAGCCAGGACTCTAACCAAGGAATGTCTATTTCTAAAATCTGGGCTTCATCCATATCACAGACATACCTCTCACCTGGTACTTAATGACAGCAGCATAAACAAATGGCTGCACTTATGATTGATGACAGAATTCCAGGAAGATGAACTCTAAGGATATATATGCCTTCAAAGGAACCATCTGCTGAGATGGTACCGAAAGACAATTTGCTAACACTGCTTATTATCGAATCTCTTTTGCTGTAAGCCTCCATTATCTGGTTTGTGAGATACTAAATAATGGGAAACTTATTAAGTATTCACAATATTCTATTTACTCGGTTGAAGGCAATAAAATCAATAGCAGTTGGTACTCAGAAATCTGGGAAGTGATTTTCTGGAATGGATTCTAAAATATTTTAGCAACTCAGGGGGGTGGAGTGTTGTCAGACTGATTGTTGATAAAGTAAGGGTCAATTATATAGCTGTAATAATCTAAATTAATACCATATGACAGTATGTTCAGATTACTTAGCATGCATCTCTTTCTAAAAGGACTTGACAAACTGAACTTGTGGGTCTGTTTTTCTTTTTGACTGAAGGACTGGACTGTACAGATGATTGCTCAGAATACTGTGATAAAATTCCCCACACTTTACCACACTTAGAATGGTAAGTAAAATGAAAGGATGAACTTGGAGATTCCACATTTCATAGGAGATTTATATTTTTACTTTATGGCTTTTGTGGAAATTAATTTTCAATAACTATCACCCCACCCAATTGCTTCATGTGATATAAAAGGAATGGTACAAGTACGGTATGCAAAAAGAAATTCTAGTATTGAAGATGTTTATCTGCAATTCTCACATATGCCATTCTGTGCCTTAGAGTCACCATCTTTCTTAGGTGCTTTCTAATCCCTGTTGCCTTAAAAACCTACTACCAATAAAGGACACAATGTGTAGCAGTTACAGAAAATTAAAGCATTGAACAACACAATTCAACAAGGCAATTCAATTCAAAAAAATTATTTTGGATATCTAACACCTGGCAGGTATGCAGAACACAGACTCTGAAGATCTTTTCCCTCAAAGACTGATATAGCAGGTTGAGAACAACAAAATACAGTGACTACAAAGTGGGATCTCTGAGATTTCATTCAGATGAAATGTTCTGTGTTTCTCTACATGATTATTTGAATCGCAAGATTTTTTTACTCCATGTGGAAGGAAAGGCTTTGAATTTTATTAAAGGAATTTCATGCATAATAATAACAAAACAAGATGCAGCAAGGAACTGAAATAAAGATACAAAGTGTTTATTGGGAATAAAGAAAGATTCATAAAATGATTGAATCTTAGAGAGTATCTGGGTCAAGCATCTCAATTTATGAATGAGGAAACTAATGCCTTAGAGCAGGGACATGGTTTGGCCTAGTCACAAAGCAAGCGAAAAGCTTTTCTACCTTTAAAACAATGGCCCAGCTCTGAGGCAGCGCCCACACAGTTTTTTGTGATGTGGCATCATTCTACATAAAGATGTGTCCGTGTGAGCATCTTTTACTAGAGACCCAGGCAGGGAGCTGAGATGAGAACCCAATACAATATTGACACTTCTGACTAGCAAGAAATGAGGGTAATGTTCTTCAGAATAACATCTAAAACCTTTGTTCATTTTCTAATAAGTAACAATATTGTTTCTCTTCAAGAACTTTCCTAGTCATATATCTTAGTTGGTGTTTAGCCATTACCATGACCAAATCCTCTGACTTAGGATGTGTAAAGTACTCTTCAAATGTTGTTATTTCCTTGAGTTTTTGTCAATTTCTATGTAGGAAGAAATTCTTTATTGAGACCACACCAGCTTTTAATGAAGTTTTGCACATCTAAACTTTAAAAATTATATCCAGATCAAGCCTGATAACGCAACAAGAGTCCTTTTGCTGTGCTTTTTCAGGTTCTCATGAACTGAATTTTACCTACCTTATTCAGTTCATTTCCTGGGGTGCAGGAAACCTGTGATTTCACACACTAATCTTTTTCTTCTTTGGGGTAAACCTTATCCTTAACATTTGCCTCTCTCAACGTAGATTTCAAACAGAATTTTGTATTTTTATGGGCTCAAAAGGGCACTTTGAGCCTTCTCACCATGTGCTTTTCCTGCCAGCTTTCGCCCACTTTTTCTGTTACATTCAAGAAGATTGCAGTAAAAAAAAAAAAAAAAAAAAAGATCACATAATGTCATGAGAAAACCTTTTGGGTCCAGTAGTGGTGTGGCAGGGAGCAATGGAAAACCTCTAGAAGTTGAGAACCCAGTCCTACAACCACATGTCGAATTCTGTCAACAACCTGGCCCGAATGAGCTTAGCAGAGGACCCCAAGCTGCAGGTGAGAACACGGCCTGGTTGGTCCTTTGATTTCAGCCTCATGAGCCCCTGAGAAGAGAATCCAACTACACTGTGCTCAAGCTTCTGATCTACAAAAAGAGCACGGTAACAAATAAGCTGTTACATCACTGTAGTCATTCATTTTGCAGCAATAGAAAACTAATGCATGTGCTATAACTTAAATTATTTCCTGTTATTTCCTAGCAGAATTCTAGAAGACTGTTGCAAACAAATAGAAGCTATGTATTAGAGTAGCTTGAACAACTTGCTTTGTTAACATGTGATTATTTTTATGGGTTAGATGGCCACATGGCATAATAGCACTGATTCAAGAATGACTACTATAGTCTTCTAGAAAAACTCAAGACTCTAAAATTTATTTAACTTCTCCTACCTCTGATGATAAACAAGTCCTTCTTGTTTCTCCTTCCTAATACTTAAAGGCAAATTTTAGGATATATGTGTTTTATATGTATTTTCTAGCTAGGATTTTGAGAGAAAAGTTTATTACAAAATTTTAAGCATGTTTGCAATTCAGATAAAAAAGTAAATCAAAATCAGTAGCACTTAGAGGACTTCATGCACTTCAACAGGTATGAGTGCATGTGTATAACTGGGAGAAAGGAAATTAGCTACAAAAACTTAAGAAATTTAGTTCACATAGGTAGAGCAATGGTGTACTACATGGAGTTCAATGAAGGTCTCTAAAAAATGTGTATATTTCAATTTCATATATTTTCTGGTTTTAATTATTAATCATAAATCAATACTATTTACTATAAATGAGTAAGGTAGGTAGATAAGAGCACACACTTGCCATCAGATGGAGCTGCATTCTCCCATTCCAGCTCTGTGATTTTTGACAACTTACCTCTCTATTAATTGGGTTTCTCTGAGTGAGAAAAAAATTTTAAAGATAATATAAGGATGATAATACCTACCGTACTGATTTGTGTGTGATGTAAATGAGGTGTTCTATGTAATGAAATTTAGTATTGAGCTTGTCATATAATTAAATTTTAGCTACAATTGTGTATTAATCAGCTAAAGAGGTGCTAATGCAAAACACCAGAAATTGGTTGGTTTTTATAAAGGGTATTTATTTGGGGTAGGAGCTTACGCTTACCAGGCCATAAAGCATAAGTTACTTCCCTCACCAAAGTCTATTTCCACGTGTTGGAGCAAGATGGCTGCTGACGTCTGTGAGGGTTCAGGCTTCCTGGGTTCCTCTGGGCTCAGCTCCTCTGTTTTCTCCACAAGGTAAGCTGTAGACTATAAGGCTCTCTAGACTTTGCCCCACTCCACAAGGTCAACTGTAGACTATCAGGAGAATGGCTCTGTCTCTCTTCCTGGGGCTCCAGCTTCAGCATCCAACTCCAACATCAAAACTCCAACATTAAAAGTCCCCAACTCTGTCCTTTGCTATGCCCTTTATCTGTGAGTCCCCACTACTTACATAGCCCAATCAAAGCCCTAATCATAACTTAATCATGCCCACGTACAGATCAGTTTACAAACATAGTCCAATATCTATTTTTGGAGTTCAAAACCATATCAAACTGCTACAAATTGTTTCATATAAAGATCTCTTTTAGCGTGAACTTTTGTGTGTGTGTGTATATATATATATATATATTTAAGTAATGAAAAGACTTGCTAGACTAAATGATTATTTAAAACAATGAAAAAACAATACAAGCCAAGATTTTCCTTTAAAAACAAATAAACAAAAACAAAAAACACATGGGATAATAATAAAAGAACCACTGGATTGAAGTTCTAATTTGCCAGTGATTAATAAAATTAAGCAATAAATAGCTAATTTACGTGTTCAATTAACAAACATGTGTTAAACACCTCAAATGTACTCAGTATTGTGCAATGAAGATACAAAGATGAAAAAATGCAGCCCTATCCTTGACATGATTTTAACCTTTGGGGAAAGGAAAACATGCCAAGCCTCATTATTACTCAGGGTGAGTTCTAAAGAAAGAGTCGGGAGGTCATCAGAGGAGTCGCACTTATACATGCCTCAGCAGGGTCCCAGAGACAGCCAAAGTAGATACAACCCCAGGTACTGGTTCTCCTGAGGGCTACAGAGACCCATAGGTTCTACAGTTATAGCATTTGGCTCTGAAGTTCAATGCCATGTCAGTTGGCCTACTTTGGAGTTTGTGTTCCTGAGTGTGATGGAATTGGACTCAGATGTAACCTTTCTACACATGCCTCTTCTGTTACTTTTACCAGAGCTGTGGTTGGTGCTGGGGTTGGTGTATACTCAGGTGACCTGAATCTCTGGACTGTCCATGTGAAGTCAGGCTCTGAGCCTCAGCAGACTTGCAACTCCTACCCTCTGGTTTATTGGACTTACCCTGGCCAGCTAACAGGGAGGTGAAGAAGGTCAACCACCACACCAGGGAGCCAAGAGTGCCTACAGCTGCAAGCAGGAGAATTGCATCCATCATCCATGTAGAATCTAAGCCCTCTCCCGATATAGAGGTGGAGTGGACATAACCATCCCAGGGTTCACAGGATGGAGGAATAGAGTATGGATTAGAGTGGATTTATTGATATCCTACTAAGGAACTATTGTGATTAGTAATGGAGGAAATTGTAGCATTGATGTGGAGAAACTGGCCACGGTAGCTGCTGAGGGTAGGGAAAGGGAAGAAGAGATATGATGTGGGGGCGTTTTCAGGACCTGGAGTTGTCCTGGGTGGTACTGCAGGGACAGATGCTGGACATTGTATGTCCTGCCATGGCCCACTAGGTGGACTGGGGGAGAGTGTAAACCACAATGTAAACCACTATCCATATGGTACAGCAGTGCTCCAAAATGGATTCACCAAATGCAATGAACGTCCCACAAAGATGAAAGAGGTTGTTGAAGTGGGAAGAGTGGTGTGAGGGGCGTGAGGGGTATATGGGGACCTCATTTTTTTAATGTAACCTTTTTTAAAAAAGAGAGAGAGAGAAAAGAAGCAGTGCATAACAATGGTATGGAGGGAGGGGTGGGGGATCTCAGGACGCAGCAGCATTTCTGCAACATTAATTTAAAAAATTTATTTTCCTAAGTGCCAGATTGCAGATTTTGATTTGCATTGCATTAAAGATGAATTTATCAGAAGCCAACTCTTCGCTGTGCACGTTTTCCTTGTAAAGTATAACGTTTCTTTGAGGCAATGAGTATCACATTCCATCAATGACATTATTACCCGAGCTTTTTTTTTTTTTTCCCAGGTGGGAACAACTTACTAAATGAAACTGGTTTCGAATGAGAAAATAACGAACACAATAATTTTAGTTGAGGCGCGACTTCTATTATATAAAATAAATTATGTTAGGGAGTGAGGAAAGGTTACTACTTTTTATATTGTTTAATGAGATTCATCTTGTTAGGTGAATTTGACCTCCATAGGAACTAATTTCTCAAAAGAGGAAAAAGCACACCGCTCTCTGAGGGAATATTGATATTTTGCCTTAGTAATGCAGCCAAGGATCAAAGAAAGGCACCAGTCAATAACAATATCCAGGTATTAAGGATCTACCAATGTGGGGAACCATGCTAGGCAGTTTATATACAAATTAATAATACGTTTTCCTATGGCCTCTTCTGGACTGTTATGGTGGTCTTCTGAGGCTGCTATTGTTATTATCTCCACTTTATAGATGTAGACAGCACAGCTCAGACAGGTGAAGGGATTGCCTTGGGGAAACAGTGAGTGGGAAGCCTGAACTCTTTCTCATTATAGTACGCTCCCTTGGACAGACTATGGGCTATCTTAGAAACACTTCTCCACTTAACAAACCACTCTGAATATTCCACTGAAGTACTCAACCTTTCCTCGGTGGAATAGGTGGTTACTCATTTTTCTTTACGTATATTTTTTTCCTCTGGACAAACAGAGCCATTTTTCAGGCTTCATCCAAATGCACTGGCTAATTTTTACTTAATTTGCACATGTTTTTATTTATATCTCACTTTTTAAAAGAAGCTGATAAGTTATATCTTTAATAGAAGGAAATCTCATTCTATCTTATTTTGAAGTTTTATATTTTCAATATTATAATTTTGTCCTTGGTTGATGCAAAAGATCATCTTATCCAGGAAATGGCTTCTGAGCAGTTGGAATAAGAACATGCCAATCAACTAAGAATATGGGAGGGAAGTTCCATAAACAGAGCCGTGGCTGGTACCTAGTCTAATGGCTGAGGTCCTGCATGCCTCAACCATTGCTGGCTGTTATGTCTTCCCTGCCTTGGTTCATTTATTAACCAAATGTTTTAATCAGGAGTAATATAACGAAAATATTATAAGATTTATTATAGGAATCGGCTCATGCGACCTTGGGGATTGGCAAGTCCAGATTCTGAAAGGCAGGAAGCCATAAACTAGGAATGGAATGCTGATGAAGCTTTCAATTAATCCTCTAGAAGAAGCTGGCTGGCTGAGGTAGAGATAGACATTCTTCTTCTGACTAATGAAATTATCAGCTCTCCCTTTAAGGCCTACAACTTACTGGATGAGACCTCTTTCACTGATGAATCAATCTCCTTTGTTGATTGTAGATGTAATCAGCCATTGATGCAATCAACTGACTAATGATTTAAACCCATGAAATATCCTCACTGTAACCATCAGGCCAGTGGTTGCTTGACCAAACAACTGAGCACCACAACCTGGCCAAGGCGACACATGAACTTAACCATCACAATCCATGCTTTGTCAACTTGGCACCCATCCACCTCTCTTATAAACATACTTAATCTCTAATAAAAGCAATAACATCCATATTTTTGCCTAACATATTCAATTATCCTGTGTACAACTGGAAATTCACTAACTTTTGAATAGACATTTCTCCAAAGAAGATATGCAAACAGTCAAAAAGCAAATGAAGAAATGCTCCACATCACTAGCCCTTAGGGAAATGCAAATCAAAACCACAAGATACCATTTCACACCCACTAGATAGCTACTATTAAAAGAAAAACAGAAAATTACAAATGTTGGAGAGGATGTGGATAAACAGGACCACTCATTCATTGCTTGTGGAAAGTTAAAATGGTACAGCAACTTGGGAAGACAGTTTGGCAGTTACTCTGGAAGTTAAGTAGAGAATTTACTATATGACTTGGCAATCCCACCTCTAGATATAAACACAAAAGAATTGCTCATGAAAGTCTTATTCACAATTGCTGAAAGATGGAAGCAAAGTCAAAGATGAACCCAAGTGTCCATCAACTGATGAATGGATAAACAAATATAATATATATACACAATGGAATATTATTCAGCCATAAAAAGAAGATCTGATACATGTGACAGCATGGTTGAACATCAAAGACATTCATGTTGAGTGAAATTATCCAGAGACAAACAGATACGTATTTTATGAACTCATTGATATGAAATAATAGAATAAGCCAGCTCACAGAGTCAGAATCTAGAATATTATTTACCAGGGGCCAATGTAGGGGTAGGGAATGGGGAGTTAATACTTAAATTGTACAGTTTCTATTTGGGTTGATGGAAAAGTTATGATAATGATAGTGTTGTTCATAGCACAAGACTGTGAACGTAACTAAGAGCCCTAAATTATATATTTAAATGTGGTTAAAATGGGAAATTTTAAATTGTATATATGTTACTAGAAAAAAATTTTTTTTTAATTCCGTTAAGTCTGTGTACAACAGTGAACTCAAGGTAAACCTTGGAATACCATTAATGGTACAATTGTAATAATGTACTTCCATCATTCATAACAAATATACCACCCAAATGTAAGGTACTAGTAGTAGGGTAGTGTATGGAAACTCTGTTTTTTATGCATGATTTTTCTGTAAATTCACAACTTTTATAATTAAAAAAATCATTCTAACTTTCTATCAATCCAACTGCTTGAGGATGATTGGGAGTATGATAAAACTAGTGAATTTCCTAAGCACATGCCCATTCTCACACTTTATTTACCATGATGTCGGTTTCCTGATGAGAAGCAATGCTGTGTAGAGTACATGTGGACAAGGCATTCTGTAAGTGTATGGATGGTAGTTTTGGCTGAAGCACTGCAAGAGAGAAGGCAAATCCATATCCAGACTATGTGTTTATTATAGTTTGAACAAAATGCTGCCCCTTCAATGATGGAAGTGGTCCAATGAAATCAATTTGCCACCAGGTAGCAGGTTGATCACCTTGGCAAATGGTACTATTTTGGGGACTGAGTTTTGGTCTCTGCTGCTGGCAGATAGGCCACTCAGCAGTGGCTGTAGCCAGATTGGCCTTGGTGAGGAGATGTCCATGTTGCTGAGCCCATGTATAACCTCCATCCCTACCCCCATGGCCACTTTGCTCATGAGCCCATTGGACAATGACAGAAGTGGCTGGGGAAAGAGACTGAGCACTAGCCACAGAGAGGATCATCTTATCCACTTAAATATTAAAATCTTCCTTTGCTAACGTTGCCTTCTGATGAGCATTCATGTGGGACACAAATACCTTCATGTCTTTTGCTCACTCAGAAAAGTCTGTCCACATTCCTCTTCCCCATACTTGTCTGTCACCAATTTTCCTATCATGTTCCTTCTAAGTCCCTGACCATCTAGCCAAACCATTGGCAACAGCTCATACATCAGTATGCATGCACACCTCCTTCTAAGCAAAATGAACATCCAGGTACCCTGTTCAAATATTGCCCACTGGGGAGGCTTTCCTTCACTGTTTTTCAGGGATGTCCCTAGAAAGGTTCTGTAGAGCTACAGCTATCCATTTTTAGGTGGGACCTGTAAACCAGGCCTGAGATTTCTCTTCCGTAGTCAGCTGATCATAGGGAACTTCCCACAAGGTCATAGCTGTAGGCTGGGAAAGAGAAGGTAATATAGCAGGAGTGGGGGGCATGGCATTTGTGTCACTTCCTCGTGTAATTTACTTATGTCTTCAGACTTGCTCCAAGCCCAGTGGTCTATACCACTTCCATTTGATGATGGAGTGCTGCTATGCATGCTCAATCATGGCTTGGTTGGTCAGACATCACCTATCACAGCAAATATTATTGAGTCTCCACTAGATTTCAATTACTTCATAGAAAATTAAACAGTTGGCAAGATACATGCTTTTCCATAGTGATGCTCCATTCTCCCTCAGGTATTACTCTGAAATCTGTTTAAACACTTCAAAACTGTATCAGTCTCCACTGCCTCTGCTCTTCCCAGTGCTTAGGTCTCAATTCTGATCCCAGTGACCCCCTGCTCTGCCCTTCCCTATGACTAAAACACTTCCAAGAGGGACTGTGTGTAGCTTCCCGTGTATGAAGTACTGGGTTCAACCCCCAGTACCTACTAAAAAAAGTACAACAAAAAACAAAAACAACAACAAAAAACACTTGCAGGAATTCTTGGTACCTCACACCTGAAGTACATTACAGAGTAGACAACAACTTCTGGGCTTATACTCAGATGATATAATTTTCACCTCAGCTCTCCTAATCCCTGGATTTGCACTTTGAGGTGCATACATTAACATCTCTGAGACTCACTTTTGTTCAACTTTTGAAAAGCATTAGTAAATCTGTACAGGGGTATATATGAAGATTGTGGAAGAGAATCTACTGTTCCTAGCTCAGAATCTATTCTCTGTCTCAATCTGAATAAGTGTTACCTGTCTTATAACTACCTTTGTATCACCTGGTTTCCAAGATAACAAAGTATTCATCATCATAAGCCTTATTAGTATTTACAAAAAGAAAACTAAGCATAGATTATATTTATAAAGTGTTAAAGCTACAAGGTGAAAGAAATGAACAATAATTCACAATTGCAAAGCATTTACAATCTAGCTAGGGCAACAACGAGTCAAAGTCATTTTTAAGAAAGATAAATCTGGCAATAATTTATAGGAGGGATTGGAGCAGTGAAATGGAAACAGATTAAAAAGAATTGGCTGTTGTTTGGGGAACCGGAAAGAAGAGTGACAGGGATATGACAATTAGAAATGCAACAGACATTTGTTAAGTGCCCAGTATTGGTTAAACACAGTGCTTAACCATGTAGGGATATAAAACCATCGGAAACATGATCATTGCCAACCATGAGTGCAGATTAAATACTATAAAGTACTTACCAATCAGAAAAGGAAGAATTGTGTATCAAAAGGAAACAATACCAGGGGATGTATTATAAAATTATCACGAAGAGTATAAAGGCAACGTCGTCACAGGAGACTATCATCTGGGAAGTGGAGGAAGCCTGGGTAGAGCCTGATAGTCAAAAAGTCTTCAGGAATGTAAACAGACCATGGTTAGTAGCAATGCTTCAATATTTGTTCATCAATTTTAGCAAATGTACCGCAGTCATGAAAGATGCTGTTAATGGGGGAAAGTGTGAGAGGGGAAGAGGGTGGGGTATATGGGAATCCCCTATATATTTCTATGCAACTTTAAAACTTGAAAAATAAAGAAAAATAAAGAAAAGAGGAGGGATCAGGGAGGGTAAAGAAATGATAAGTGTCTAGGAAAAGCTACTGCAAGTTTGTGAACTGAGGCTGATATGTGCAGTTTTTAAGAAGATAAATCTGGCAGGAAGGATTTAGGTCAGGGGAGTGAAAGCAGAGGAGAGAATTTGAATCACCCAGGGAATAGAAAGGAAGAACAGATGGCAGAGATATTACACAGAAGAGATGGGCTTTGGCTGATTGATAGTGCTTTGGGAAAAGTGGAGGTAGTAAGAGGTGATGTAGGAGATATGCCTATTTAGGATAAAAATACACTATTGAAAAAAAGAAAACTCTGAACTCATAAAAAAAAAAGTTGAAATAAATTTGGAAATGAGTAAAATGATAACAAATGCTTTGAGTGTCCTGACAGACTATTTCCTTCTGCCTACATAGTTTTGAAAGCTTTCGCAGTTGTGGGTAAGATCTGAACTACTTCTTTCCTCCTGACCAGAGAACTCTAGAGTGTTGCTCATTCTGTTACTTCACTTTAAAGTTTTGGTAAATATTTTTCTATAACTTTAGTTCTCAGCATTGGAGAAAACAGCTAGCTAATCAGCTGATTTACTCACTTTTACTGTTTTCTTTTTCATTTATTCTTTGTTCTTTCTTCATCAGTTTTAAACCTAGCGAGGTTTTCTTCTTACTTTCTTCTTCATTTTTAAACCTAGTGAGATTATTTTTTTTTATATATAGTAGAAAAACTCATCAAGGCACATAATCCCTGTCCATATTACATGCATTTAAACTTTATAATTGAAAAACTTACTTTTATGGTCACTATTTTACTATTTATTAAAATGTATTATATAAAAAGAATAAATAAAAAGCACATATATACTTTTAACAATAATAAATAAATATCCATGGACCTAACCCAGCTGTAGAAGTAGATCATTATCAAGACCTTTGAAAACCTCCTCCTCTGTGGGACCCCCCCCTCGCCACGATCATATCATTCCCCTCCCCCAAGAAAGAAGTGATATTCTGAATCATGCATTTATTTTTACTTGTTTTTCTTTATAATTTTACCACATAAGCATGTATCCCTAGAGTACCTAGTGCTTAATTTTGCTTGTTTTAACTTTATGTGAATGAAAGCATATGTTGGGCCCTTCTGTGACTTCATTTTTCTTACATTTGTTTTTGTCATTCAACAAGTTGAAACATATAACTAAACAGGATTACACTTTATGGAATAGAATCCATCCATTTTATGCCTATGGACATTTGGTTTATTTCCATTTGGGGATATTATGAACAATGCTCCTATGAACATTTTTAACAGAGCTTCTCTATGATATGCACCTAGAATGGAATTTCTCCATCAAGGGATATGCATGTGTTCAACATTACAAGGATATGTTATGTTTCCCAAATTTCCAAACTATTGTACCAATATACACTCTCAATAGCATTAGATGAAATCCCCCATTGTCCATATCTTTACAAATTTGATGTTATGAGACTTGTTGACAATCTGAAGGGTACAGAATATAGTTCAATGGATTAATTTGCATTTCCCTAATGAATAATGAGGCTCAACAACTTTCCTTATGTTTATTAATCATTTAGTTGTCCTCTTCCAGGAAATGCTTCTTCAAGTGTTTTGCCTCTTATTGTATCTGGTTGTTTGTTATTAACTTATGGATTCATAGACATTATTTATGTACTCATGTGGCTAATTACATACATTGCCAATCTTCTCCCAGTTGGTGCTATTTCAATATCTTTGAGGTATCTTTCAAAAAGAAAAATTCTTAATTTTAATGTAGTCAATTTTATCAATTTTCCATTATTGCTAATGGATTTTTAATGTTGTTTAGAAAATTTTTCCCTTACACCAAGGTCAAAATGTCATTCTGTTGTTTTCTTCTCTAAAAGGTTTAACATGTTAATTTTCATGTGTAAGTCCTTACTCCAGTTAGAGTTAATGTTTAGGTATGGTACGAGGTCAAGCTTCATATTCATTTTCCCCATATAAAGAGTTAATTATCCCCGCACCTTAATTCAGAAGTATTGTCCTTTCACCTCTATAATGCTAGTTCATTCATGCATCAGTTTTCCATACCTGCCTGCATCAATTTTTGGGTTTGATGTTCCATTACACTGGTAATTTTGCTTTTCTTCACCACTATTATGCTCTTGCAACTTCTGAAGATTTATAATTAGTTTTGATATCTGTGAAGGTACACATCCCAACCTTATTTTTCTTTAAGACTACTTTAGCTAATCTCAGACCTTTGCATTTACTTAATACTTAGCATCAATTGTTAAAGTTTCATCAAGACTCCTTTTTGTTTTACATTGGCTTTGATGTGAATTTGGAAATGTTTTGATTGTTATATTGGGTCTTCCTATCCATCCATAAGGTGTTTTATCTATTTACTTAGGTCGACGTGGAGAATATTGATCAGATCCACATCATTTGAAGTAGAGCCAAAATAATGTCCTGAGTGAGAAAGAGAATAATCAAGGATAATGATGTTTGGTGTGAATACTTGCATGAACAGTAGTGCCACTAACCTTTCTGAGAGGGAAACGATGAAGAAGAGAACTGACACTGGCCATTTTGCAAGATAGATATCTCGATGAAGTAGAAAGAATAGTGTCAGTGGAGTGGTAAAAACGGAAAGTTAATTGGGGCAATTTAGAAAATAATGGAAGGGGTGAGTTTGAAGGGAAAATATTTAAAATTATTTAGAGGAGTTTTCTAAATTAAAAGAAGCAGAGAAATAGGGTGATAGCCAGAACGAATCTGATGGCAAAGGTGGGCTTTTTTTTTTTAAGGCTTAGAAATACATACATATGTAAATGCTGCAGAGAATGCCCTCATAAAAAAAGAAATAAAAATCAGCAATGATTATAGAGGAAAAGAGGAGAAAATTGAAGAAGGGAAGTCCTCAAATAGGCAGAAGTAGAGGTGCTGGCCTTACATAGGAGAGTTGTAAGTTCACACACACTGTAATAAGATAAATGACATCAAATTAGGAGCAGAAAAAGGTAGGTTAGTAGATCTGGGGGTACACAGAGAAGAAGGTTCATTCTATTTTAATAAGCATGTTTTTTGTCCAGAAATGAGGAGAAAGAAGAGTAATTGGCAGGTCAGGCAATCAAAGCAAGGCATAGTCATTTAGAAAGTAGGAGGGAAGATTATCTATATAAATGATTGCCAGTCAGTGTTCATGTGAATCCTCTGATCACTAATTTAAAGTGAAAGCAAAAATCTCTATTAGGTGTTTTAATCAGTTGCATTCAGTTACTTGTGTACCATAATGAAATGGCAGGAAAACTTGGTTTAAATGACTTTGGTATTCCAATTCCTATTTGCAGTGTGATACTCAGTCCTAAAATGGCATGGTATAACACAATGATTTTATTATGCTCATAAATTCTGTACATCAGGATTTTAGGCAGGACTCTGGAAAAAGTTTGTCTCTGCTTCATGATGTGGAACGTAGCTGGGAAGGCTTGCAAGCTGGGGGTTGACTCATCTCAAGACATCTTCCCTAACTTCTCTGTTAGTTGAGTCTAGCTGCTGGCTAGCAGTGGCTGTAGACTGAAGCACTAAATCATGGTCTCTCCATGTGGCCTGGTATTCCTCACAGAGTGCTGGCTTCAGGGTAGTCAGAATTCATACATGGCAGCTTAGGCCACAAACTAGTATTCAAAAGCTAGCGTTCATGCTAACAAGGATAAAACTGCATTGTCTTTTTTGGTCTAGGCTCAGAAATGACACACCATCACTTCTGCCTCATTTTATTGGTTAGGAACCCTCAAAGGTTCAAGGGGAGGGGAATTATACTCCACATGTTAATGAGGAGCCACAGAATTCTAGAGGAGCATGTGGGACAGGAGACTTTGCTGCAGCCATTTTGAGAAAATAAATCTGCAAGAGTTGGGATTTTGCTAAGTGAGTATTATGAAGAAAAGGGACAGGCAAGGAAACTGAGAACCTACACAGGTGAGTGATTAGAGTGATGAGTCATGAGTGGAAATGACTGGAAAATGAGGTACGTAAGAATTTGAACAGGTGACTGAGAATTAAAAGTGATTGTGGTCAATGAATTGAAAGGTACTAGGGTAACATAAAGGACAGGATGCTTGAAACAGATTTTAGAGGTGGAACAGTCATCGATAATAAAAGATCTATAGGGTTGAGGTGGGGAAGAGAAAACTGTTGGAAAAATAGAGGACAAGGACCTAAAAAAGAAAACAGTGGTGGAATCCATTTGGAAATTATCAAGAATGAGACAAAAGAGAAAGCAATATTTTAAATCTTCAAAAAGCATTTGGTGAAGTTGCTAAGATATTGATATGAAACATCAGTGAGAAGGGGCAATCTTAGTAGTATAATTTGATAGCATGCTCCTAAAACTAGCTTGGTTTTGGAGGGAGGATGAATCGACAATAATCAAGAAACAGAGACGTACAAGGTGGGCATCTGTCCATCTCCTGAAAAATGGTACATGAGAAAAGGGAGAAAAGAATCAACCACTATTGGAAAGGATATAAGGAAGTAGTAACATGGGGCAAGAGTCATCTTTAGTCAGAACAAAAAAGTGAAATAAATGGTCCAAAATGTTTGAAATTACATGGGATTTTGCTGATGAGAGACCATGAATTCCAGACAGCAAAGTGCAAGGGCTTTGAGAGTCAAAGAGGGTTGGGGTATTGGATTTGATTATGAATGTACAAAACGTCATGACTTGGGATGGATGACCTGAGAGCCTTCAATAGCTATTAGTAACAGAGGTAAACAGGAACAAAGGCTTGATGGGATTAGTCCCAATGTGGGGTTAGCTTTGATGATGCCGGCAGAGGAGAGGAGGGAAGTGGCAATTTCCCTACTCTCTGTGGGTCTGTTTCAAACCCTTTCATGTGCAGTGTTGAAGCCCTGAAGAGAATGGGTCTTGCAGAGTGCAGACAGTACTGTGGAAGCTTCCTTTATAGATCCCACTGCAGCAGGCAGAGGATGGGTCATCTTGTCAAGGGTATGTGCTGGTCTCAGCAGGACTTACTTAAAATCTACCTGATGAAAGCATCTACCTGGTATGCATAATAAATAATAAATATTTGTTCCTAACTCTATTCTTCTGGCTTAGATTTTATATATATATATTTTTTTATTTTATTTTATTTTTTTTCCTGTTCATGTCCTTCCACCAGCAACAAAACTTGCATCAGTGTTGGCTTTTCCTGGTCATCCCAAAGGAGAGATTACAGTAGTGGCATAATGTGTTCTGTGAATATTACACTAAAGCTACCAGGAGAAGCCAAGGAAAGATATGCACAAATTGTCACAGCTTAGGGGCCTAATATCCTCCTAAATAAACCAAATTTAGGTGTCTTCTTAAAAAATGTGAGTTTCACAAACATGGTTTATTAATTCATAGAGCTCAATAAATTTTAATTTATAATTAACTTCTCTTGCTAAACTTTCAGGTGCCATAATATAAAAGCATCCTTGTCTTTTGAAGTTGTCCTTTGGATGGTCACCTATGTTTCAATGTATATGAGAACTCTGAGTTTGTAGTCATTGTCATTTCTTAGTCTAGACAAAACGACCAAATCAATCTTTACATTTTTTAAAAATCTTTTGCCATGTAGTTGAAACTTGGGAAAAATCCAAACCATACTTTTTTTTTCCTTTTCTTTAGCTTTGGTCATTAATCAATTTGCTTGTCACTGTCCTAAAAAGCTGATTTTTTTTTTGGTCTTTGAGATGACTCCAAGATTGGTGACTCTCCTGTCCCAGAGAGCATGATTCATACAATAGCTGCCTGTTTTGTTCATTTGCTACAACAGTGAGATATAGCCTTTGTGTGTTGGTTTTTTTTTCTCTTTAATTCCTTTTCAGTTTATACTAAATCATGATTTAAATCAAAAGAATTCCATACTTTTGATAGACAATTACAAATAACGCATTGTATCTTTTCCAGGTATCTCCTAAACCTTCTCTGCTACAAATACTATTCAGCTTCAAATCCACATAGATTAAACCAATAAATTAGCCTTCCCTCTAATTTCAATTTACATCAGAAAAACTAGTGAGGAACTAGAAAAAAATATTGACAGCACTAGAATGTAAACTATACTTTTAAACGGATATTTAGAAATTAATCTTGGGAAATAAAAGCATTCATTTGTGCTGTAATGCATTTTTAAAAAATGTATGGAAGCTCACACTTAGGTTTAGATTACCCTTGAGATTGCCAAATAATAGGCAACCTCTGATTTTCTTTTTTTTTTTTTTCTTTTCTTAGCATTATTTAACTGGCCAAAATGTAGCCTCTTCTAAAGTTAAGTCTAAGTTTTCAGATAATGTATTCTTGTTTTTTTCATCACATTGTCCCACTGAAACCCAAGCTTTCAACAAAGATTAAGGAGGCAGGGTGAATATATCATAGCAAATGAATTATACTAGTACTAGTAACAGTTTTGAAAAAAGAAAATTCCAGCCCCCAACCTTTCTCCAGAAGACTATTTTCTTTCCTCTTATCCCCCACTTATCCCTTTTCCCACTTGCATAGCCCAATACTTTCCTATAATTCCCACAGCATTGCCATTTTTCCAGTTCCTCAAATTTGAATGCTCCTAAACGATGTTAAATATCTCATTCTTTCAGTGTGACTAATTTTGCTCACAACACATATGGTCTCTATATAGGAATTCGTTATTATAACAATGTGGCTTTTGCATCTTTTTGAGGCATGTTAATGTGTTGTATTCTTGATTTTGATCATTTCTACTTTGCCAAGAAAAGCAATAGAAGGGAGGAAGGAAAGAAGGACTGAAAGAAGGTAGGAAGGGAGGGAGTAAGAGAAGGAAGGAGAGAGGAGGAAAAATGAATGAATGAAAAAGAAAGAAAAAAGATTCCCTAATCTCCATCGCTACTAATTCTACCTGGTCTTTCTCAATGTTGGATAAAATTGAGCTAAAATCATTATTCTGGGAAAAATATATCGATATCTAGCTAGCTAGCTAGCTAGCTATTCCCTTGTGCATTCTAGGGAAGGAATAGCATTTATTTAAAACTTGAATTTTTTTCTGGTCAGAAAAATACCTAGATATATTTTTCTAATTAAAAAACATGGGGATCCACTCATTCATTGTTGGTGGGAAGGTAAAAGGAAGAGGTTGTGGAAGTCCAGTGGTTTAGGGCGTCCGTCTACCACATGGGAGGTCCGCGGTTCAAACCCTGGGCCTCCTTGACCTGTGTGTGTGGAGCTGGCCCATGCGCAGTGTTGATGCGCACAAGGAGTGCCCTGCCACGCAGGGGTGTCCCCCGCTTAGGGGAGCCCCACACACAAGGAGTGTGCCCTGTAAGGAAAGCCGCCCAGCACGAAAGAAAGTGCAGCCTGCCCAGAAATAGCACCACACACACAGAGAGGTGACGCAACAAGATGATGCAACAAAAGAGATACAGATTCCCGTGCCACTGACAACAACAGAAGCGGACAAAGATGATGCAGCAAATAGACACAGAGAACAGACAACCGGGGTGGGGGGAGGGGGGGAAAGGGGAGAGGAAAAGAGAAAAAAAGTACCATATGGCTCAGCACCCACTACTAGGATATACCCAAAAGAACTGAAAGCAGGGACTTGGTCAGGTATTTGCACATAGGTGTTCATAGCACCTTTATTCAAAGTTGCTAAAACATGGAAGTAACCCAAGTGTCGATCTGAAATGTAGTGTATACATAGAATGGAAAGTCATTCATTTGTAAAAAGAAATGAAGTCCTGATACATGTGACAACATGAATTTTGAAGACATCGTGTTGAGTGAAATTACTCAGATGCAAAAGGACAAATATTGAAAGATCTCACTGATATGAAATAATTGGGATAAGCAAATTCATAGAGTCAGAAACTAGAATATAGGCTACCAAGAGTTGGGGTGGAGGTAGAGATTGGGGATTTAATGCTAATTGGACAGAGTTTCTATTTGAGTTAATGAAAAAGTTTTGGTAATGAATGATAGTGCTGGTAGCACAACATTGTGAAAGTTATGAGCAGCACTCAATTATATGTATGAATATGGTTAAAGGGGGAAGTTTTAGGTTATAAATATATTAGAGTAAAATAAAAAAAACATAGGACTGTACAACACCAGTTAGTAGAAACCAACTTACGTCATGGACTGTAGTTAATAGTACAATTATAAAAAGCGTTCTTTCATCAATTGTCACAAATGTACAACACTAATGCAAGGTGTTACAAATAGGGTGGTATATGGAAATTCTCTTTTATGCATGATTTTTCTATAAAACTACAACTTCTCTAATAAAAGAAAAGTGAGGTTCCTTTCAAATACAAAGGTGAGGCAAAGAAACAAATTAAAATACTCTCTATCTAAAAATAAGATGTAGTTGGAGATGACTGTATACAACCAAGGACAGAAAGAGTAGTTAACAGAGTTAAAAAGAAACTGGAGAAAAGTGAGGTGGGCCAAGAGAAAAAAAAGCCATAAGAACTTGGCTGGAGGCCATGGCTTACTATGGGGTGCTATCAAGGAAAAATTCCATGATGGAGAATGGCTAATAAATTCCCAGAAAATCTGCTATTGAATTTAAGTTGTTCTTTCTACTACCCTTAGCCACTTAGTGCATCTTTATGATTATGAAGGAAGGGTATAACTGTCCATCAGTGTGGAAACAGTGCAAGATAAAAGAGTTAAAATACCATATTAGTTAAGACATAGGATAAGTTGATTTAAAAAAAATACAATAGCTTAGATAATATAGAATTTATTCCTTTTTTACATGAGAATGTCAAGGTAAGCCAGTCAGTGTGGCAAGGCAAACAAATCTGCTCCTCATAGTCATTTAGGGACTCTGGATGCTTCCATTTATTGACCTATTACTCCCTACATTTTTGTCCACATTGGCATTATGGAAGTTGGAGCACTGACACATTCTCATTTCAGCCTTGTTAATGCCAAGGATATATACTGCTGAACCATAATTCTCACCTGTAAGGCAGTTAGTTTTACGATACAACTCTTATTTTGTGGACTAATTAAGGAAATGACAATAATATAAAACAAGAGGAAGCTGTGTCCATCAAGGTGGTAGCTTGGTAAAAAAAAAAATAAGGATACCAATGTAGATAGTTGCTGAGGTAGAAGCAGATGGAAAATTGGGACATTAGTAAAAAGAATTTAAGGAGCAGAAAGCTCCAGATGATTGATAGCTCAAGAACACAAGAAAGACAATCGCCCTTCTAGAACTCTGGGCCTAATTGGAACCATTATTCATTTATTGAACTAATGTTTCTCAGTTTCCTACTAAGTGACAGGCAATATAATATGTATATACTACAGATTCAGAGGTGAACAAAATAGATTAAATCATAAAGCAACATTCTTCATTCAGAGGCCTCTCATATATTTCTTATAACAAGAATATTTCCAACTACTTTGGCAGTCTGAGTCCATAAATGAAGGCAGGTAAGTCACATTTGTTCCCTTTAGCTTTCAATTTACATTAATTACTTAAAGAATTACTTAGACTGAGAGCTTTTAAGGGCCAGTGCTCTATCTTTAATCTCTAAATTCCCAGTACCTCTCAGTGCTTGGCACATAGTAGGTGGTGAATGTATTCATACTTGCAATACTTATGTAATAAGCATGTAGTATAGTAGCATATGCATTTTACTACAAATGCTGATGTATTTTACTATTAAGTATTTGGGAACATGTGCCATAGTGCTTTAGTGCCCTCTGGAGGTTTTAGGGGGAAATATCCTTTTCTCCAGACTGAGTATGAGAAATGAGTTAGTAATAGCAAGGTAGAACAAAAGGAGATATTGGGGCTCAACATTTTGGCTTTTTGTTTTACAGCTTAGGAAAGATTAAATGGATTGCCATTACATAAAGGATTAAGATTTCTCTTTCATCACCACAAAAAATGTGATGCAACATTGTGATTATACTGAAAGTCATTGATTATAGTCTTAGGAAAGACCGTAGGGTATTTTATTGAGATTATATCTAATAAATTGAGATTCTATCTAAAATTGCTAATAAATAAGTAAATGATTGTACAAGAAGAACTAGAAATAGCAGCTATGTACAGCAGGGGAAACAGCGGGACTAAGAGGCAAAGAATTTTCTTGTTGGTTCGTCTGTTTTTTGTTGATTATTATTACTGCAATAATGAAAATGTTCTAATAATGATTGAAGTGATGAATGCACAACTATACGATTATACCAAATACCATTATTGTACACTTTGGATGAGTTGAATGCTTTAAAATATGTACCAATACAATTAATTTGTTTAAAAAAATAAAAATTAAAAATAAATACAAAAAAAAGAGATTAGTGGATGCTGGGGCTGGGAGTAGGATGGGGTAACTGCTAACAGCATAGTTTCTTTTGGGGATGATGAAAATGTTGGAATATTAGATGATGTTAATGGTTGTAGAACTTTGCAAATATACAAAAAACACCAAATTGTACCCTTACAAGGGTGAAATTTATATATATATGTGACATATTTCAACAAAGCTGCTATTAAAATTTTTTTTAAAAGATTTATTTGCCATACTGTAGTTATTTGTACACATTTCTTTCTCTCCCTATTTGAGATAATAGAGTGAGCTAACACAGTGATTCTAGGTGTGCAATACAACTCTGATGATTAGATAAATACTATATTATCACCAGCCTGATAAGAGTAGTTAATATATATGCATGTATGTGTTAATAGTGTGGGGAACTTTAATGTATATATCTATTGATCCTTATTTACTGTGATGTTATTAAGTTAATAGGGGAACTATTATTGTAATATACCTTTTTCTCACAAAGGGAATCTGAAATTCAGAGATATGAAGTGACTTGGCTAATGTTGCAATTGCCAGTAATTTCAGAGAGCTAGAAATCAGGCCAGGCTGCTCTCACTCCAAAGACACTAGGCCTACTGGGATTTTGTTTCTAATGGAATATATTTTATATCCTTAGTAACTTTTCACCCAGGTCTCTGAGACCACTTGGAACCAGAATTTTAAAACTTTGATTTTAGAAAAAATGTTCCTTTGTGCAGTGGATGAGGTGATCACCTGCATTTCATTAGAGCTTAAAGTATTTCAAACTTGAATTGGGCTTTGTAGTCAGTGCAGAAAGTATATTAACAGAATAATTTTTTAAACATGTAAACCCTCAGAAGTTTAGTTTCTTATGAATGCATTCTTACAATTATCATGTATCAATGTATGGAGTTCCACAACAATAGTTTTATAGCTCTTATTCTAGAAAATTAGTTTAACATTTTTGTATTTTAATTTCCTCTCAACATAAAGTGGCCTCCCCTATAGAATGGATATATTAAAGACTCACAGGAAAATGGTGGAGATACTCTAAGAGAGTGATGGTGAAAGCACTTATTACCCTGTAAAGTGCTTTGAAAATGGAAATCCACTCTATGTCTTTATTTCTAACCTCTATCTATTTTCAGTTTCTTGGTTACTTGGCTCAAGATTCAAGTTTCCAGGAAGTAAGCATGGAATGTGCCTACTTGGGCCACATATGCAGCTCTTGGCTAGGAGAAGACATGTCTCTAGTTAATAGCCAAACCAGACACTAGATAAGCAGTTTAAAAAGGAAGCTGGAGTGCTGATTGAGGCTGACAATGGCTAGAAAAAGAAAAGACAAAATCCCACACATGTCCACTAACTGTATGAATATAGTCTAAAAACCTTAAGTGTTTAAGCATTACATAATATGTTTTGAGATATTCAAGAGTAAGGTTGGCGCTGGGGTTGGTGTATACTCAGGAGACTTGAATCTCTGAACTGTCCATGTGCCAGCTGGGCCCTGAGCCTCAGCAGATTTGCAACTTCTACCCTCTGGTTCATTGAACTTCCCCAGGTCAGCTAACAGGGAGGTGAGGATGGTCAACCACCACACCAGGGAATCAAGAGAGTCTACAACTACAAGCTGGAGAGAGTCTACAACTACAATCATGTGGGATCTAAGCCCCCTCTCGATTTAAAGGTAGAGTGGACATCACGATCCCAGGGTTCATAGGAAGGAGGAATAAAAAGTGGATTACAGTGGGCTTACTGGTATTCTGTTATAGAGCTACTGTGACTCTAGCAGTGGAAGAAACTGTTATCACTGATGTGGAGACAGTGGCCACGGGAGTTGGTAAGGGCAGGGAGAGGGAAGAAGAGGTGTGATATAGGGACATTTTCAGGACTTGGATTGTCCTGAATGATATTGCAGGGACAGAGGTAGGATATTATATATCCAGCCCTAAACCACTGAATGGACTGGGGGAGAGTATAAACTACAACGTAAACTATAATCCATGCTGTATAGCAGTGTTCCAAAATGTATTCATCAAATGCTATGAATGTGCCACATTGATGAAAGAGATTGTTGATGTGGGAGGAGTGAGGGTGAGGAGACAGGGAGTGGGGGTGTATGGGAACCTCTTATATTTTTTAATGTAACATTTTTTGTGATCTATGTATCTTTTTTAAAGAAGATAATATAAAAGGGAAAATTAATTTTAAAATGTAAAATAAGAAACATGTATTTTTAAAAGGCAATACAGCAATAGAAAAAAGACCAAAAGTTATTCAGAAAAAATGCAAATGCCAATAATTACTTGAAAAATGATAAACCTTACTGGTAATCAAGGAAATGCAAGCGGTTTAGTGTAGAGAAGGATTCGAGGAAATAGTTACCATCAATGTACTAAAACTTGATTATAGGGAAGTGGATGTGGCTTCAAGTGATAAGGTCTCCATATGGCAGGACCCAGGTTCAATCCCTGGGGCCTCTTGGTGAAAAAGGAGAAGAGAAAGCATGCCTGCACGGTGAGCCAGTGCCCATGTGGTAAGCCAACTGCTCACATGGCAAGCTGAGTGCCCATGTGGTGAGCTGAGCGCCCACACGAAAGCTCAATGGTGACCCAAGTGCCTGCATGGTGAGCTGAGTGCCCGCATGAGTGCCCACATGGTGAGCCAGTGCCTGTGTAGCAAGCCAGTGCCCACATGGCAAGCTGAGTGGCCGTGTAGCAAATGGAGTGACCGTGCAGTGAGCCGAGTGTCAGTGTGGCGAGCCAGTACCCGCCTGGAGAGCCGAGTGCCCACGTGGCAAGTCAAGTGTCCATGTGGCATTCCAAGTGCCCATGCGGGGAGCCAGTACCCACGCAATTGAGTCACACAGCAAGGTGATGACACAACAAAAGAGAGATGAAGGAAATAGTCAAGGTCAAGCGCAGCAGCAACCTGGAACTGAGGTAGCACAATTGACAGGGAACCTTTTTTCCCATCAGAGGTCCCCAGGATCGAATCTCCTAGAGGAGAAAGACAAGAAGAGAAGACAAAAAGAGAACTAGATACAGAAGATCACACTGCAAATGGACACAGGTAGCAAAAAAAAACCAAACAAACCAAAAAACCAAACAGCAGGGCGGAGGAGGAGAAGGGGAAGGAAAAAAAAGTGTGATAGAAGCTTTCTGACTTCATTTAGCAGCATTTATCAACTGCCATAAAAAGCTTATAAATGTTGACTCAATTTGACTTCTAGAAATTTATTGCAAGTCAATAATGGAAATGCAAAGGTATGCTTCTAAAGTTGTTAATTTCTCTATTAGTCTGTTAGTAAAAAAAAAAAAGGAAAAACTACACGTCAATATTAGTAATTGGTAAGTAAACTGAAGTTAAACTCCTACAATGCCATTATTAAGCAACCACTGAAAAGGATGTCATATATCAAAATATGATCATGATAAAAGGGACTTTAAAGTAGTTTATGATAAAAAGACTTTCACAATAAAGTCTATTGACAATTTTCTTTTGTTCCAACTACACCAGGGATTATATGTACAAAACAATAATGAGATAGACATAGTCAAATCCAAAGAAAAGACCAGAATATCCAGGGGTCAGGAGAATGAGCACAAATATCAAAGCAGTTGTTACCGGATTTTGTTTAGGTTCTTGACTATCCTGCAGAAATGAATTTCAAGAGCATGTTGAGTGAGTTAGGCCAGTAATTTATTCAGGTAGGGAGGGAAGAGAATTGGGAGAAAATAACAGATTAGGGGTCCCAGGTAGAGAGGAAGGGGCTGAAAAGCGATAAAGAGGACTGATTTACAGATTACAATTCCCCATTATAGGTTATAAATGCCCAAGTTTTACTTGTGTGGCCACATGGCAGAGGAAAAATGGCAAGAGCGGTGCACAGAGGACAGGACAGGGGTCCATAGATGAGAGAGTGCTCCAGAGAGTGAGCTGAAGCCTTGTGCCTGCCTTTTGAATCAAATTATCCCACCCCTTTGCTAATGGCAGGGGAGGAGTTCCAGCTGTTTACCATTTTGATTGATTACTTCCCCATCAATTTCCCATGAGGGCCCAATGATAAAGTCCTTGGGGAATATCCTGGGCTTCTCCTGGCTTCTAGAGGAAGTCTTATTCTCAATAGCAGAATCTTGGGGCTATTGATGTCTTCGTGGGCTTCCTGCCAGGTTCCAGATTCATCTATTGATTCCCTATTTTACTAGCTGGCTTCACAATGATCAGGGCTGAGTAGGTAAGCTGCTAAACCCAGGGTCCATAAATAGATATTTTGCAGGGTCACAGAGATTAAAATTCAAAATGAGATGAAAGCAGAGTTAGACTCACTGATACTGAGGACGGAGGTGTTGTTCTCTTCTTGAGAAGTAAGACAAAAACAAAAACAAAGTAAAACAAAACAAAATGGTCTGCTTGCTACCTGGAGCTGTGGATTTATAGAGAGCTGTAGTCATGCGTTTGAATGTTTTGTGGAAGTTCTGTGGGTGTTGAGGGTCACAGGATTGTGTAATTTGGATTCCTTGGATTCCTGGGCAACGCCTGCTATTGTCTCACCTGCTGGGGTGGGAGTTGGAGGATTGGGAGCGAGGGTTTTACTGATAATTTGGACTCCTCCTTGAATACTCTTAGCAAGCCAGTCACTTGATCCTCCTGCTGAACAAAATCCTTAAGAATGATTTGATACCAATGTCCTAGAGAGAAGGAAAAAGAATAGCAGCAATGTATAGCAGGGCTAGCATAGAGAGATTGAGAGGTGTTAAGTTTTGTTTTATTTTCTTGATTATTATTGGAATAATGAAGGTGCTCTAAGAATGACTAAGTGATGAATGCACAAATATGTGATTACACCAAATACCATTGATTGCATAATTTGATGGATTTATGCTTTATTAAAATGCACCAATAAATTGATTTGTTTAAAATAAAAACGAATGACTTGAATTTCTAGTTTGGTAAAATTTCTGATTTTGGTTTCAGTACCCTCTCTGTCTACTGTTCTTTTGAACATGCAGGTTGTTGCTGGAAAAATCGGGGGCATGGGGAAGACCCTCCGCTATCTCATATCTTGCCACCTCTCTCTCTCAGGGTGTCCCAATTGACCTCAGAGGGATTAGGGTCTGCAGCCAAGCACTGGACCCTCTATAACCCATGGAATAGCAACAGCAGCAAACATGGTAGTGACATAAAGGTTTGGGAAATATCCCCTGAATGCTGGGACAGTGTAATATCCTTGGACGAGATCTGGCAGACACAGCTCAGACAGGACTGAGCAGCAGAGGCTCCCATCTGGATACGATGTGGTTCTGGAATCACGCAGGTGATTTGGCAGACAGTAACTGCAGGCCCGTGAGTCCTAGCATCCTGGGTGTACTAACACCCATAGACCTGGGAATGGCCCTGCCTGTATTTTACGTGGACCTCTATGTTATCATAGAACACCATGTGGGGAGGAGGAGGCAGGGAATGAGGGAAGGTTCCATTATCACATTCTGTTTGGGAGTGGATTCACAATCTGAGGCCCAAATTTACAACAAGATAGGAGTCTCCAGATTTCATCCTAAGCTCCATTTCTAACAGGAGGCTGGAAGCTAAGTGGAGGGAGAATAAGAAAGTGGAGGAGGGAAATAAAATTATCTCCACTTAAAATGAAATAATCTAATGTTAAGAGAGAGTGTCAAGAGAAACAATGGTTGGGACATGAATTCTTCGTAGATATTTTCAGATGGAATTTTTTTATGGATGCATCTAATAAAAGTTTAAATTAAGTATGTATGACTAGCCAATGAAAAAATTAAAGAATGAAGTCAATTAAAAATGAAAGAGAAACTCTGATATAAAAACAGGTGTATATGAAAGCTAATGAATGAAAAATTTGCAAGTTTTTATACCTTATGTATGAACAAAACACATATAATGTGTGTAAACAAAATATACATAATGTGTGTGAAGAAAAAGAGGGAATTTGTGGAAACATGAAACATAGAAAGAAAAAAATAAGAAAATTAATCCTGAAGAATTAGGGTGCAAGGTAGATTGACATACTCTAATATTAATTGAATAGGAATTCCTGAAGTATAGAATGGCCAAGTGATAAAGTGTTTACGTGTTGATAGCACAGATTCTGGAGCCAAACTGCCTGCATTTGAATCTCAGCTTTCCAGAAGTTACTTTATCTTTGTAACTCAGTTTCCTTCTGTGCAAAATGGAGAGAATACCTGATCATTTCTTACCCCACCCCATTAACAGAAAAGATAAAATAAAAGCAACAAACAAAAATCATATTCCATCTACAATCTTTCCCATTTCAATAAGAAGCACTGGGACACAGTACCATTATTTGACTACACAGTCTAAAAATCTTTATTCCCCTTTTCCTTAATCCCCTTAAAAAATGCTATTGGCATGATCTTGAAAAATGGAAGGAATCCAAACACCTAAACCCACCATTATGCCCACCATCTGGCCCAGGTCTTTGTCGTTTTACCTGAATTATTACAAGAGCTTCCTAACTGGTCTCCTAATGCCCAACTTTGCTCTCAATCTATGTATTTTTTTTCAACATAGTAACCTGAGTCCTATTAGTATTTTTTATAGAAGTTAGATCATATCTTTTCTCTGTAATGACTGCCTGTTTTACTCTAGAGTAAAGTGGTCTATCAGCTCTCTTTCATCTGTCCTTGTTACTTCTCTGAACTCTCCCCCTACTAGTCTTGCCCTTATTCAGTTTGCTGGGTCTCCTTTCTGTCCCTTGAACATGCCAGACATGCTCCTATGTCAGGGTCTTTTTAGTGGCTGTTCCTCCACCTGGAATACTTGCCCTCTAGATAAATGGCTCTTTCTTCCTCTTCTCTTTTAAATACATGCTTAAAATGGGATCACCCTACTAAATTTAAAACTACTTCCCTTAGCACCCCTTGCTTTTCCCCATATTACAGTGTTTTAACATATATACAATTTTTTATTACAAATATTATGTCTCTCTCCACTAAATTATGAGCTCCATTTGGTCAGTCCCTGGACCGCAGTAGATCTCCACTGAATTCTGTTACATAAATAATTGAATGAAAAAATACGTTTTAAGAAGAAATCCTCAATAAAAAACCTTTACAACATCCTGTCACCAGTTACACAATCAGTAGTCAAACTAGAATGTGCACAATTTATTACAAAGAATTCACTTGCCACTTGGACTATTTCATTCTTCACTGGTTTGATTTGAATCTTTTCATGTCAAATAATGTTCTTCCCAGCCCTTTGTTCCAATCCTGGAGATGCATCAGCTTCTTGTTTAAAAGTTCTTTGGATTATTATAATATTCATATCATCTGACATGTTGTCTAAGTGTCTACCACTAATACTTTTCCAAATATAACACCTTTTTAATTTCCCTTGATTCATGAGTTGTGTGGCAGTTTGATATTATTTATGAATTCCAAAAACGATATAGATTATGTTTGTAAACTAGTCTGTTCCTCTGGGTATGCTACCCTTTGACTGATTTAAATGCAAAGGTTTAAGTTTAGTTAATTAAATCAGTTCCTTTGATTCAACCCTGTCAGAGGGGCATGGCTCAGGGTCGAAAACCCACCCCCTTGGTCTATATAAAATAGACACTCTCTCCAGAAGGCGCACAGAAGACACAGGGACAAAGAGAGCTCCATAGACATTGAAGAGGAGACAACTTGGTCATTTCAGTCCTGACATGGGACAGAAAAGAGAAGGTTCAAACAGCTAAATCCCAGGAGAGAGCTGAGCCATTCGCCAGATAGTTAACAGCTAAGGAGACCAGGGCCCAAGGAGCTGAGAAGGCCCAGAAAGAAATGAACCCTCCAGCCTACAGCTGAGATTAGAAGAAGCTGGGCCCATGGAACCTAAAGAGGAAGAGGAAGGCTGAACCTTTGCAGAGATGGGCAACCATCTCTCTTCAACACGTGGCAACAGACTTGGTGAGAAAAATACCTCTTATGGTACCTTGAGTTGGATGTTTAGGGCCTTGTAACTGTAAGCTTTTACCCCAAATAAATACCCTTTATAAAAGCAAACAGATTCCTGGTACTTTGCATCAGCACCTATTTGGCTAATACAGGTCACATGATTTTAGAAATTTCCATGTTGGTTGGCAAAACGAGTGATTCTGACACTGTATGAAGCATTTTGCTTTTAGCTCTTAATTGTGCGACATTGTAACTAGTTTCTTGAAGTGGATCTAGTACCTTTGCAACCAATCTCAAGAAAATTTTATTATCTGTAGATGTTTAAAAATTTTTAAATAATTGGATAATATCCACATTTTGTGATGTCCCTGGTATTTTTTACACTTTGTTCCATTTCATGCTTTTTCATGCAAATAGGAATTTTAGGCTGGGAAAAAAGTACTTACTGGGGCATATGTACATACATTAGAATAATTCTCATTATGTTACCTAAATAGTGACAAACTTTTTTTATAATCATGTTTATTCTATGAATCTGATGACTCTGCAGCTTTAATAAAAATTTGAGCAATATATAGGAAAATAAATACCTGTGAAAATCAGACCAATTTAAATCTAAAGTATTTAAAAAGATTAGTTGAAGCTTTAGACTACTGCCTGTTTTGTTTTTTAATATAGGTTATTTGAATTCCTTAGACCGTTTAAAGCAAATTGGATCAACAAACAGAACAGTATGAGAAGACCTGAAATATTAATTTCCATTTTGTTCAGTAATTTAAATTGTGAAAAATTACAAAAGAAAAACAATTTAAACTTGTGCAATAAAACATGCTTTTTAAATATCAACTTTCTGAACTGATGAAAACTCTAACTTCCTCTGGATTAATCAATTTTAATTAAATTGCTTAATTTTTATAAGAAAGATTGCTTTTATTTATAGAAATAAAATATTAAAAGCCAATAATGAAGTAACTTTTAAGATCAACATAAGTTAATATTTTATTTAGGGAGAACTGATATCACATAACACTATTAATAATAACTGTAACAATCATGTGTGTGTGTTTGTACTCTATGTAAATAAGAAAAACTGTGAAAAATAAAAGCAAATTCTGTCAAAATTAAAGCAAAACATTTCATATTTTAATATCATGGATGATTCCTCAGGAAGATCAGGTAGAGATGCTATACATACACAGTGAGCCCCTAACAAACTTCTGACATTAGGGAATAAGTATAGTCTCAGGTCCCAAAATAATTGAATTCAGGAAGTTTGCAAAAGGAAGTCTACAAATAGTGCTGAAATTTAATTTCAACAGGTGTAAAATTTTGAGCTGTATTTTTAAAAAATGTTTAAAATTGTATCACATTTATAGCCATCAAAATATGACAGAACACCATAACCTATTGAGGCATACCAACATACCATAGCATATGGTTTGGGATACTGTGACCTACAGGATACACTCTTCACGGATAATTGCACCTCCTGTGGGTTAACTACCAGTTCTGAGATGATTAAATCCTATAATCCATTCCAGACTTCTCTCTTGGGCTCTATATCATATTCAATGACTATCTACAGTTAGAAGTGACATAGGCAATTCAAACTCATCATGTGTCAAACCAAATGCTTTATGCTCTGGAAATATGTTCCTCCTCTTGGATTTTCTAAATTACCAATCTGCTTAAAAACAAATGAATCTTATTTACTTTACTATTTTAAATTATTTAATAGCACATATGCATTCCTCTTATATTCTTAATGAAATCCTGCTCCTCCCTGAAGTATTTACTCAAATTCTTCTAAGGCCTTCTATGGTCTTCCACAAGACAGACCGAAAGACTCTCTTCTGGGCATAAGCTACTCCAGTAGCTTAAACATTTCTCTTAATAGTTAATAAAATTTCTTATTGCTTCTTTTAACTTGTGAGCTCCTTGAATAAAAGGAAGTATTACTAGCAGATTACTCATAGTTATAAACAAGATTTGTTGAATTAATGGATAAATTAAAAAATGAACACGATTCTAAAGAGAAAAGAGAAAAAAGACTGTGAGCACATTTAAATATTTGTATAAAATTTATAATTCATCATTTGCATTTATTCTTAGCTTTCTAAAAAACAAATGGCAAAGAACAATTGCCTTATTCTGATAGTCATGAATTCAAGAAAAAAGTGACAACTTTAAGGAGTGAAATTCAATTATAAAACAGCTTCAGGAACTTAACTAGGAATCTGATAGGCCTTAAGAAAAGATCTCTTCAGTATTATCATTTTTCTAAGGAAAACCTAAAAAAGTCAAGTGACTTCTTGACAAATGTAGCATACCTGCCATTAGAACCAAGCATGAAATCAGATCCAATGAACTGACAAAGAATTTGTTCCCTTGTGCTCAAAAGCCCATCATCTGAATAATGTGCTAAAAATTAAAATTTACAAATAAAAGGACAGAATACCTAAAAATTGTATTGTTCTGGGAAATCCAATATAGAACCCCTGAGCAAATTAGGTTCTTTCAACTCATTGTCTTTCAAATCCTCATGTTCTTGTCCTTCATAGAATTGACTGCAGTCTGTAATTCAGTCTTATATGTGTATACTTGTTTATGATCAATCTACCCCACATAACTACTACAAGAGGGCAAGGACCACTTTTTAAATTATTATTATTATTCAATACTCAACATTCAAAGCTTTGCAAAGTGTATGGAAAAGAGAACACCCTCAAAAGCACATATCTATAAATATAAATCTATAAATATATGTAACTTATACCTGATGACCTGATATGTAAAATATGTAAAGCATGGCATAATAATAAGTTTTGTAGTTTTGTAAACTGAATTTGGGATAAAGAGCTATAACTGGTGTTGGAAATGATAGCATTTTACCAAAAGAAGCAGATAAAATTAAACTATGAAAAATCAATCGAGAGACAACTAGCAAGATGATGGCAGTGTAGAGCTCCTAGAGTCAGCTCCTGCAGTTAGTAAATACCCAAAGCTCTCTGGAGCTAGCTGAAGCACCTGTTTGGGGGCTCCAAGAGGCCAGAAGAGCATCCTGCAACATACTTGAAGGAGGTGGAGGGAGAAGACTGCCCATCTGCAGAGAAGACTCGTAAGAAGAGCGCTCCATACCCTGGAGGCCGGTGCCATCCTCCACTGGAGGCACAAGCTGCCGCGGGAGCTGCTCTGTGGCTGGAATTGAAAGCTCCACTTCCCAAGGGCAGGGGAGGGGGAGACGGTTGGGCACTAACTTCAGTTGTTGATGGGTGGATTCAGTGGCCTAGAGTGTAGTCCTTAGGATGGCTAAAGTTTGAACTACTGGGTCAGAGGGAGGCCAGTGGCTGCCGTCTTGGCTTTGCACCTGGCATGAGGGGAAGCGGGGCGGGCTGAAAATCCCACTGCTGGTGGGGACTGGCTTCTTTCCATCCAGGTCAGATTGCAGCTCTTGCCTAGGCTCCAGTGCCACCTCCAGCAGGGAGGAAGCTGTGGGGACCTGCACCAGCCTCTCTGGGAAATTACCAGCCAAGCTGGGGAGGCCGGTGATTATCCTACTCTGGTAGCCCCAGGAGCTATTCCGTGGCTGGAATTGGAAGCTCCATTTCCCAAAAACAGGGGAGGAGGAGATGGTTGGCTGCTGATTTTAGCTACTGATTGGTAGACTCATTGGCTAAGATATAACCCTGGGAACAGCCAGGGTGTGAATCTGCCCAAGTCAGATAGAGGGCAGTGGCCGCCATTTTGACTCCACCCACAGCCTGAGGGAAAGCCAGGACCAAAAATCACAGTGATGGTAGGAACCAGTTTCTTGCACCCAAATTGGCCTGCAGCCCTAGACTAGGCTTCCACTGTACCTCTTGTGAAGAGGAGACTGGCAGGCGCTTCACCAACCTACCCAGGTAACTGCAGATTAACTTTGACTGTCACAGACTGAAAACCAGAAGTCTACAGGGGCAACTGCAGTAATCTTGGACTCACACTGCATAGATTGCTGCCCACACCTGCAGCTCCATCCCTGCCCCTGGCAGGGGAGAAAGGGGCATGAAGCTTCCTCAGTCTCTCTGGACAACTACAGTCTATGCCTGCATGACTTGGATTATTCCACACAGCTGTAACTCTGTCCCTACACCTGGCAAAGGAGAAAGTTGGGAGAAGTTTCATTGGTCCCTGGGGAAATGAGGACAGCTTGAGCTCCCATAGATTATAGCACCAATTACAACCTTGGCTCTTACTGTACAACCAGCAAGGGAGAAAGGGCAGGAAGCCCTAAACTAAAGAGAAAAACTGCACCCAGAATAAATAGTCTAGTAAGCCAGATGCCAAGACACCAATAAAAATTTATAATTCACACCAAGAAACAGGAAGATATGACCCAGTTGAAGGAACAAGATAAGTTTCCAGATGACATAAAGGAGTTGAGACAACTAATCATAGATGTTCAAACAAATCTCCTTAATAAATTCAATGAGATGGCTATAGAGATTAAGGATATTAAGAAGACTTGAGCACAAAGAAGAATTTGAAAGCATACATAGAAAAATAGCAGATCTTATGGGAATGAAAGGTGCAATAAATGAAATTTAAAAAACATTGGGATCATATAATAGCAGATTTGAGGAGGCAGAAGAAAGAATTGATGAACTTGAAAAAATGGCCTCTGAAAGTGAACATACAAAAGAACAGATGAAGAAAAGGATGGAAAAAATTGAGCAAGGTCTCAGGGAGCTAAATGACAGGAAAGGCATGCAAACATACATGTCATAGGTGTCCCAGAAGAAGAGAAGGGAAAAGGGGCAGAAGGAATATTTGAAGACATCATGGTAGAAAATGTCCCAACCTTATTGAAGGACATAGGTATCCATGTCCAAGAAGCAGAACGTATACTCCCATCCGAAAAAATCCAATAGACCAACTCCAAGACACATACTTATCAGAATGTCAAGTGTCAAAGACAGAGAATTCTGAGAACAGCAAGAGAAAAGCAATGCATAGCATATAAGAGACACCCAATAAGATTAAGTGCTGACTTCTCACCAGAAACCATGGAGGCAAGAAGACAGTGGTCTGATATATTTAAGATACTACAAGAGAAAAACTTCCAGCCAAGAATCTTATATCCAGGAAGACTGTCTTTCAAAAATGAGTGTGAGATTAGAATATTCACAGATAAAATGAAACTGAGAGAATTTCTAAGCAAGACCAGATTTTAGGAAATACAAAAGTGTGTTCTAGAGCCTGAAAAGAAAAGACAGGAAAGAGAGGCTTGGAAGAGAGGCTAGAAATGAAGATTATATCAATAAAATTAACTAAATGTCAAAAGAGTGGTGAAAATAAAATATGACAGTTAAACTCAACAGTCAGGAATAAAACTTAACCAATGATGTAAAGCAATTGTTATTCAGAAAACTGCAATTCAATGCTAAAAGAAATCAAAAAAGGCCTAAATAACAAGCCATGCTCACAGACTGGAAGACTAAATACCATTAAGATGTCAATTCTACTCAAATTGATATACAGATTCAATGCAATCCTGACAAGAATTCCACCAGCGTTAAAAAAAAAAAAAAGAAAACAAGATCCTCAAATTTGGAAGGGTAAGGGGTCCTGAATAGCTAGGAACTTCATAAAAAGGAAAAGCAGACCCTCATCTCCAGGCTTTAAATCATATTACCGAGTTATAGTGGTAAAAACAGTGTAGTCCTGGCATAAAGACAGACACATAGACCAATGAAACCAAATTTATGGTTCAGAAACAGACTTTCACATGTATGGCCAAGTGATTTTTGACTAGCCTGTTAAACCCACATAGCTTGGGCAGAACAGTCCATTAAACAAATGGTGCTCAAAGAATTGGATATCCATAGCTGAAAGAAGGAAAGAGGACTCCTATCTCACACTTTATACAAAAATTAACTCAAAATGGATCAAAAACCTAAAAATAAAAGCAAGAACCATAAAACTTCTAGAAGAAATTTTGGGAAAATATCTTCAAGACCTGGTGGTAGGTGGTGGATTCTCAAAGGAGATAACAGGAGGACAGAGATGGACTACTGATGCTTAATGTATGTAGAAGTTTTAAGAAGCTTTACTGTAAAAGTGTAGAAATGTATAGAGTAGATGGTATCACATAGTAAGTAACAGCTATTTTATAAATGGGGACGTGGCTGAAAATGGTAGTCTACGTATGTAAAGGCCAATTGACAGAATGCTAGAGAATAATCTAGGAACTGAATAGCACAGTAAACCAAGAGGTGGATAAGAATTGTGGCTGATAGTATAGATGCAAGAGTGTCCTTTGTGAGCTAGAGCAAATGTACATCACTACTGCATGGTGTTGGGAATGTGGAGAAGCATGGGAAAAATACAATTAGAGTGACCTATGGACTGTGGTTAGCAGTAATAATATAATATTCTTGCATCTATGTGAAAGATGTACTGTGTTGATAATGGGGTAGTATGGAAAACGTGAGCCAAATGTACACTATGGACATGGTAACAATCAGACGATATTATCTTACCTGTAGCAAATGTTCCACCAGCATGTAGTGTGTTGATGAAGGGGTGTTATTTGGGAATTCTGCACATGTGCATGAATTTTGTAAGTTTACATCTTCTGTCATAAAAAATATATTTAAAAAATAATAGGATGGGATGGGGGAAAAACACACCAAATATAAGGACTATGACTAGTAGTAAGATTTTGACAATATTCTTTCATAATTTGTAACAAACATCTCACAAGGCAAGGTGTTGGTGGAGGGTTGATATATGGGACCCCTGTATGATGTTATGCATGTTTGCTTTGTAAGTTCACAACTTTCACTATACACTTAATTGTGTATGTATGTTCATATATAAATGATATAAAAATAATAGGGTTGGCTGGGGGAAAAATACTGTGGTTAGTAGTAATAGTTTGACAGTGTTCTTTAATCATTTGTTATAAAAAGGTTTAACAAACAATGCAAGTTATTAGTGGTAGGGTGAGTTATGAGTCCTGTATGATGTCATATGTTTGCTTTGTAAGTTCACAACTATTAATATACACTTATTGTTTATGGATATTTATGGAGTGATATACTTCAATAAATTAAAAAAATGAAAAGAAAAATCGAGTATCAACACACAATCCATCTCCCCAGAACCTACCTAGAGTCAAAGGATTTGTAATATGCCAGTTTGTACAAAAATAATTGGGATTTTTGCCAAATTTTCTTACTTTTAGGAAATACTGTACAGGAAAGCAGTAACTCAGCGTTTCTGGGCTACTCCAATTCTACACATTCTCAAGAAATGGACTGGCCCTTGGTCAGCTCCTGTAAGATGAACTCTGAGCCCCTAGAACATTCTGCCAGTGTTTTTGAATACTTGAGGCTGTAGTCCACAGTTTATACTGATAAATGATTAATAGTGAATAACTTGCTTTGGGGAACTAGATTCTGAGTAGCTGAGGTCATGCAGGTGCTGCAGGCTACCGTGACTGCTCCCCAATAAAAAACTTTGGCCACCAAGGCTTGGGTGCTTTCCTTGTTGACAACACTTCACCATATTGTTAACATATTATTGCTGGGAGCATTGTGTCCATGCAACTTCACTGGGAGAGAACTCCAAAAATCTGCACCTAGTTTCTCCTGGACTTTGCCCCATGTGATTTTTTAAATCTGTATCCTTTCATTATAATAAACCACAACCATGACTATAACAGCATTTGAGTCCTGAGTACTTCTAGCAAATCATTGAGCCTGAGGGTGGTTTGGGGACCACTGACACATACTTCTTTCACATTCCTTAAATCAGCTCACATTTTACAGAAACTGTACATTCGAGATATGTTTTAACATCTATTAAACAGATAGTTTACTCTTACTGTTTTGATGGGAAAATATACTAGGACTAGTCATGATTCTCATTTCTTCAATATAGAGATATGCAGGTTGCACTTAAAATGTGTTGTTACAACTATGGTCCACCAGAAATGGAAAAGAAAGCCTCATGTACCTCTCCAAAGACAAGACATGTTTAAGAATTCCAGTAACTCTGTTAGGGACAGAACAGGCTATCTTTGGTTAATAAAGCTTGTTCTTTGTTTTTTAAGCATTTAACTGTGTTGGCATTTGGTTAAGATCATGGGTCAACTTGGGCAGGTTATGGTGTCCAGTTGTTTGCTCAAGTGAGCACTGGCCTGAATGTTACTGAGGATGTATCAGTAAATTGATTGCATCTGTGGCAGATTACATCTACAAACAACTGAGATTACCTTCAAGAAGAGAAGTCCCATTCAATCAGTTGAAAGGCTTGAAAGGGGGATGATTTCAGCAGTTGCAGAGAATTTCCATCTACTTCAGCCTGCCAGCTTCCCCTGGGGAATTCACTGAAAATCCTCACTGGAGTTCCCAGCTGGCTGCCTGTCCTACAGAAATTGGACTTGCCCATCCCCCCGGTTGCATAAGACAACTCTTACAAAAACTGCATTATTTCATTTATTTCCTGTCAGCTGTTTCCTTAGAGAATCCTAATATACTAACATGAATCCCTACTCATTAAAACTTTTAATTTTGCTAACTTCTCAATTTTTTTTCTAAAGGGAATGTTAATCATCCCTAGTCACTTTATTTCTCACAATAAATTAATCATTCAGGTTTTTATACTGCTTATTTGATATGTGTAAATCTGTGTCTGAGTTGATTTTCTTCCTTTGATAGCAACAAAATTGAATTTCTCAGTTTGTAAAGCTTAGTACCAGCTCCTGGACCAAAGTGACCCACCAATTTGAAGCTGGAGGTGATGTCATGGGTAATCTGTTAAATTTACAGTAAAATTTAAAACAAATATAGAATTTTGGATCAAAGAAAAGTGTACTATATGTTATTAAGGATATGGCATTAAGGTGTTACAAGCTTGGAATGTGCAAAACATTTTTTAATCTTGAATCTCCATTTGTTTTGTTTATAGATACACAATAAAAACATTTGCTTCACTTTAACAGATCACAGAATCTCTAACATATTCTTTTTATGTTTATAGAAAATAGTTTTTATAGTTTGTGGTTTATCACAAACTTTCGAAGTGGGATTAACAGTCTTCACACAAGTTACTGAAAAGTTTGTTGACAATTTTGGCTTGTAGGATTTTCCCTAGTAGTGAGGACAACAAAATATTAACATCTCTTAATGCTGCAATTTAAGCCACTGAATATGAATTTATTAAACAGTAAAAACGAGTGAAGTTTGTTTTTGTGAGATAGACCTGAAGTGCCCTTCATTTCCCTGCTCCAAAATATAAAAAGGAAACAAAACAAAAAGACCTCATGCCAGGTTCATACATTGATATAAGCAATTAACACCATAAACAAAGTTAAGACAAAGTTAACAATACTGTTACGTTATTTTTCAGAGTAAAACAGATGGTCCCATATGAAACATTCAAAATAATTTATGGACAGTGAAAACCTTAGTGACAATTTACAATATCTACAAGTTTCTCTTTTATTAGCTAAATCAACTATATCATAGCTGCCTTTAACAATTCCAAGACTAGAATTTCATTATCTTAAACAATTTCTTATTCCAGTTTTTATTACATACATCAAAAAGGTCTGAGAGGTGTGGAACAAATTTACAGTGGCAGAGCTCCACATTAACACAGCATTATCATCTACCACTCTTGTATATTCATATTGTAATTTTAACATAACAGGTCCAAGTTGATTGTATATTCTGTGAAATCAACTTGTGATATACTGAACTGTTCTGAACACATACCATTAAACATCCTGAATTGGTAATCCTCTAAAATGTTAAATTAAGCAAGCAATACTTGACAAATTAGGTAAGCAATACTCGATAAAAAATCTTATGTTTAAAATGTGACTTAACACTGGAGTGCTATTTTTTAAGGTACTTTTTTATATTCAGTATAAAAGTTAAACAAATCAAGAATTGTAAAAATTTAACACTAAAATTTCCAGTGGAGTTTTCAAGAAAATTCTATCAACTCACTTCTAAAAGATAAATCAAAACTCAGGAAGTAGATTCTCTACTGAGAACACTTAAATTATTTATAAAGTGTTACGTATCTGAATTTTGAAATTTATTTTTATAATCAAAGAAAGTGTCAACTTTTAAACTGCTAAATATAAATTCTTTCATTTAGACTTTTTTTTTTGAAATCTGAGTACATTCTACTTTGAGGGAAAAAATCCTGTTAAAATTAAAACCACCATTTCCAAACCATTTTTTTAAACCAAAATCAAGACCCAGTATAATTTGCTTTATTGAACACTGTATTTTTAAAAATTTGGATCTCTATTCAAATCCTGTCATTCTCTAGTTATGGTATGCGATTTGAAAGGAACCAGCTTACTATATATGAATTATTTGATAAAGTAAATATTACAAAGTCATATTTATACCTGTTCTAATAAAACTGATAACACTGTGTTCTTGAGCAACCGAAGTATAGGAAAACAAAACATGAAACTTTGGAAGAATTATCATAAACCTTTCCTATTTCTCATAATATTCTATTAGTTTAAAAGGATAAAATAATCAAAAGGACTCATTCAGCATGTTCTTTTCCATAGAATTTTGACTTGAATGGCTTCCATTATATCTTAACATTTTAGCTGTAATGAAAAAGTGAAGTAGGCTCTTTCATTTTGTTTTGACAGGGCCTAGACTGTATGTATGTTTACAGAGACCTAACCTCATAAGAATTGGTTCATTAAGTTGAAATGTTGGACCTGCCACCATGGAGACGCCGCCGCCCCTCTGGGGCCAAGTTGGCCCACGTGGACGGAGGTATCAGAGATTGAACCCGGGACTTCATACATGGGAGGGCTAGCTGTGAAAGAGAGAACATTTCCTGTGACAAGAAAGAAGTAAAGATCCTGGGTGTCAACACAGCTATGAGTTACTGGGCAATATCAGAATCCTCAGAATGGGCTCAGTGTATTTTTGAAAATATGACAAGGAATTTAATTCCAGTGATTTATGAATATACAAAAGAAAACTTATTCTTCCCATTCAATCTGGTTGAATATCTGCCTGATGATTTTCATCCTAGTCCAGATTTTTATGGCATTGCTTGGAAACCTGTTGCTTACTTGGGAATTGCTACATTTGCCATTTTCATCTCTTACTATGTGCTTGCTGTAAAGCATCAAATACATGAAGCCAATGTATAGCAAATGATGGTGACAATCAAGAATTGCATGGAGGAAAACACTAAAATTCTAGAAAATCTATCCCATTGGGAAAAAACGATAAGTGAATCAAAGGAATGGATTCAAGACATGAAGAAGAGCAATGACAGCCTGTCCAATGAAGTAACCAACTTAAGGTTAACATCAAAACCCTGGAAGAGAAAAATGAAACACTGACTGACATTCTTGAGCAGACACAATTATTCCTACAGAATGAGAGGCTTCAGAATGCCAACAGGCAGGACTTGGTTAATATGGCTGCAAGGGGGCCCCCTCCTTTCCCAGGACCACCCTTCATGCACTACCCCATGGGATGCCCACCACCACCACTGCTGAGATGCTGGCCACCTCCTCCGCCCTGGGGGCCTCTCAGACCTCCCCCACCACTTCACCCTCCACCATGTGAACAATTATATTGACACTTGAAGAGACCCTCAACAGTGGTCAGCAGGCTGAGGCCGTTAGAAAGCTAGAAAAGGTGTCAGAGCTGCCGTAATGCCTGAAGGCTTTCCCTGTCCCATCCTGCTCCCTCCCTCCTTCATCTTTCCTAGGTGCTTTCCTAATAAAACTTTTGCTATCATCCTAAAAAAAAAAAAAAAGTTGAAATGTAACATTTTTTCAAGACTTTGCTTCAAGTCTTTTTAACAAGGTTTTTCTAGTCCAGAGCTTCTCAGCCTTGGCACTATTGACATGATGGGCTGGATGATCCTTTGTCGTGGGGACAGTCCTGTGCACTGTACTGTGTTCCAACAGCATCCCCTGGCTAAGCCCACTGATGCCAATATCACCCACCAGTCATGACAATCAAGTATGTCTTCAGACACTGCCAAATGTTCCCTGGAGACAAAAATCACCCTTGGTTGAGAACTACTGCTGCAGACTAGAAAACACAACATGATAAATAGGTAATGGTGCCCACAAGTAGAACATCATTTGATATTTATAACAATTTAACATTTCTACATCAATTTAACATTTTATAATGAACACTAACTACATAAACAATGTGAAGTAATCAGCAAATTATGAAAGGCTCTGATTAGAAAATATTTATAGTTTAACTAGAAATACCACATTCTAAATATAGATCTATGTTTAATAAATCTCCTGATTGATGTTAGTGTTTGTTTTAAAAACCAACTTTAGTGTGTGTTCTATCACTGTGGATTTCACAATAAAAGAATATATAACCTTTACAAAACATGAATCATTTGCTAAAAAATTATGCCTAGAACATGTGTATTTTAACATTGGAAACAATGGTGAAGGAAAAAAAAAATCTAACATACAATATCCAAAAGTGATTGTTACATTATTCTTCTTTTCTTCTCCTCTTCTTTCTTTTTCTTTTCTCCTGCAAATTCCTCAGGTCAATCATTACATTCAAAGTCTTACATACCCACATAATCTAAAAACAAACATTTTGAGACATGTTTAGAATTGAAAAACATATACTTAAAGACAACTAAAACTCAAAAGTCTTCAATATACATACCACAATGATCATGGCATTGAGGAGAAGTGGAGCTGAAAATACTATAGAAATGAACATCCCTCTCGAATCAAAATACTGGTGTTTTGAAAATAACCTGTTTTAAGAAAAAAGTAAAAATTATTTGGCTTAACAAAAAAAAGTGTTTTTAGTAACTTTTTCTCTATTTAACAAGACTTTGGAGAAACCTCATGTCAATGAAGATGGAATTTTCCTGCCCCCATCACTGATCCTACCCCTCAGATCTTTTATAACCTCTACTTCCTTATCCACAATCTTAAGTTCATTATGAAGAAAATATAATAGATAAATGATTAAAAAATAAATAGTCCTTTAACAGAGCACAGGGAAGATGGTAGGGAGAGGAATATTAATCTAATGATTTTTTAAGGCAAAATAAATATTTGTACACAATAAGATACTCTAAACTAGAGAAAATTTATATTAACTGTAACATGCTACTAATTTGAAATTCCTAAAAAGCTTGAATAGTGTCAATTATATTTTATAAATGATAAAATAATAATTTACATTTTACTCTATAGTTTCGTTAAGTGGATACTATGACAGACACTTTCATCTTAAGTCTCACAACTTCTGAAGTAGATATTACTATCTCTTTTTACAGGTGAGGAGAAGTCAGACTCAGAAATGTTATATAATTTCAACTTGCCCAAAGGTATGAAGCAAGTAACAGGCAGAGACAGGATTTCTATTTAGGTAATATTCTATCAGTAACAAACACAGGAAACATGCTGAACCATAGTTAACAATACTTAACAACTCATGAACTCAGTGGCAAGAAGTTATTGAATACCTACAATGCACCAGTCACGAGCACTGAGGTTACAGTAGTGAATAGAAAAGACAAAATCTCTGATTAGAGTTTATATTCTAATAGAGGTAGAAGGGAGGAGTCACATAAGAGATCAAAATAGGCATGCTGTGATTATTACAGAGGAAATAAAGGAAGGAAAGGGGAGAGAGTACATGAGTGTAGGGTGCTTTTTAAAAGGGTGATCAGGGAAGGCTTCATGCCATTTAAGCAATGATTTGAAAGCCACATAGACATCAGCGCACAGCAGCACGGGTACTGTGGCTAGGACAGAGGGAACCAGAGAGTTAGTAGTAGGAGATAAGAGGAAATAGAAAAAGGCCAGACCCTGAAGGGATTGGAAATAAAAGTGCTATGAACTGCACTCCCTGCCTACATGACAAAGGCTGAAAGGGACTGGGACAAGGGTGACTAGGGATACTATTTAGGACACTGCTATAACCCATGCGCAAAAAAATGTAGGCTAGGGTGTTGGTGGTGAAGGCACTGGAAAATGGATGGATTCATGATTTATTTTAAATAGGATTTTCTGAAGAATTTTTGCACGTGTAAGGTCTTTGGCCTAAGAAACTGGAATGGTAAGCTGCCATTAACAAACATAGAGTAGAATGTTTTGGGGGTACATCTTTGGAAAAGGAATACACGGGGCGGGGGAGGGGGTATGAAAAAGGGAGGGAGGGAAGGAAGAAAGGAAGGAAGGAAGGTAGAAGAAAGGGTGGAAGGAAGGGTAGAAGGAAGGAAAGAAGGACGGAAGGAAGGGTGGAAGGAAGGGTGGCCAAGGAAAAAGGAAGAAATCAGAAAGTATATTCTAGAAACCAGGTGAATTAAACATTCTGAGGGAGAGATTAACTGTATCAATTTTGCTATACAATCAAGTAAAACATGGACTGAGAATCATTTTATTTAGTAATACAGAAAGCATTTTTTTGAGGAGAGGAAGCAGTAAAAGCCCAAACGGAATGGGTTCCAAAGAAAATGGGAAAACAACGGAAAACATGAATATAGACAAACTTTCAAGTCTTATTTTAAAAGGAACCCGAGCTATGGGGGAAGTAGCTGAATCAAGAGGGTATTTTTAAGACAAAAAAAACTACAGTAGGTAGTTATGCTGATGGGGATGGTTTAGTAGAGGGAAATACTGATGATGCAGAGAGAAGTGTGCTACATTCATGTCTTTGAATATGAGAGCAGGTAAGACCCAGTGCACAAGGAAACAAGTTGGTCTTCGATGGGAACATAGTAAGCACAGCCCAATAGGAGAAATGCAGAACAGATGAACATAAATGAAGGTAGGAAGCATACATTCTTCTCAGATTCCTTCTATATTCTCATTGATAAAGAAGCTGAGAATAATGAGAAATTAGAGATTTGAGAGAGAGGAGGAGATGCTTTAAATAGTCATATAGGGTATTAACAAATGATCCAAGGGTCAGCATACTTTTTCTGTGAAGGGCCAGAAAGTAAAAATTCAGGCTCTGTGGGCTAAAAGGCAATGTCCTCAATTATTTCTTGCCAAAAGGCTAACAGCTTTTTCTTTTCTTTTTTTCTTTCTAAACATCTTACATTTAAAGCCATACAAAACCAGTTGTGGGCCATTATTTGCAAACCCCAATCAAAAGAAATGTTCTAGGTCTTCTGTCTGCAAAAAAAGTCTGACCTGACATGAAAGAGCAAAAATTAAGCCTTATTATTTAGAACGATTGTGTGGTTTTTACCCAAAAACATTCATACAGATTTAGATGAGAAAAATGAAGTTGGGGGTACAAGCAAAAAGAATAATTATAATGACAGACTGGGAATCTAAATTGGATAATGAGTGAAGGGTAAGGCACAAGCAATATGATATGGTCAATGGGTTATACATCCTACTGGGGTAGAAAATTAATGGAAGACATCAGTAAAAGGGAATAAGCTGTTAAGATAGGAAGTGGTGGTTCAAGTGGGAAGCTTAAAACTGAAATTACAAAGGAGGTGATGGAAAGGTCTAGGATAAGATATGGACACAGTAGTGAGTAGTGATTTTTAGAGAAACAGCAGGTTAAGGAACTGAAAATCCATTGTACTGGAAAGATAAAGTGCTGCAAAGAATAATAGTATGTCTTCAAGGAGGAAGGGATTTACAGGTCATGTGAATAACAAGTAGGGATAGCAGAGACATATTCCAGAGAATATGGAGAAGGTTATTAGGGAGGAGAGACGGGGAAGAGTGGTCTCAAAGAGGCACCACTTTCTGTTTGAATCGTTAAACTGATGGAGTTCTTTCTAAAATGTCACATTTTTATTCTGCAACTAAAATTACTTTAAAACGGCTCATTAAATTCTCTCGCATTCCTGCCATTAACTGTACCAAAATACATCGTACAGCTGGAATTGTTCAGTCATAAAAGATTATGCCGTTCTTAAAACATTTAAGAAACTGTCTCTAAGCTAAAACCCATCAATGCAAATGTGCTTCAATTTTTGCTTGGCTTCAATTATTTCATTTATTTTGTTTCTTCTCTTGAGTCTTATTCCCTATATGCAATATTCCTTTGTTACACTATTGTTACACTATTGTTGCACATACTTCCTAAAATACAATAAAAATTCAAAGGAAATTAATTTTACCTCCAATTCATTGCAGCTACTTCGTTGATATATTCAGCACAATAGACTAAAATTACTGAGAAGACAAAAATCAGATGTTATAATTTAAATGAAATTATTAATCATTCTAGAAAAAAATACATTCTTTACAACAGAATATTTAATATAAACTTAATAGAATAGCAAGACTTTATGAGTAAATTCCATTTTAGATATGAGACATAAAATATTATAAAACTATAAAGTTATAGGACCTATTCATTTAATAGAAAAGAAAAAGAATACAAGTTAAAGATCACGATGGTCATGGTCAGAACCATGTAAAGTACTTAGCAGCAGAGTAATAAATCAATTTTGGACTCAAATCAAGCTAGCACTATTTTGGCAAAGTAGAATTTCCTATATAACACAAGTCATAATTTAGTCATATAAAACACTGTGTAGCAGAATTCCAAGAACTATGAGACTAAGAGTTTAACATTTCAGATTTTTAACCTCAGATATATGTATAACAGGCACTACACTTGCAAGACTGTTACTGAGATATTCTCAAAAGGTATGGATAGCAGCTAGTAATGTTGGAAGCACAGAAATGGAGAAGGATGACAAACATGTCAATAATAAGATCAACAGTAACAAAGGCAGCCAACACTTACTGAGTATCTAAGTATCTTTTCTGAGCTTTATTTGAATGATCTCATTTAATTCCCACATGTCTACTTAAAGAGGAACTACAATTATCCCCAGAGCATAGCAAAGTTAAGTGACTTGCCCAAAATCACACAGCTAATTCAAGAGTAATGCTGATCTTCATATCTAGGAAATAATGTCTGCAAAGCCAGCATACTTAACCACCACACACTGCTAAAAATTAAAGAATATGATACAGCAAATTTAAAAACTTGATGCTTTAATTTCTATTATTAATTTCTCTGCTAAATTAAAATGCGCAAATCCTCTCACTCTTCTTGACCCAAATCAAAGAGCAGATTAAACTAGGGGTGAACGATCTCTTGAATACCTCCACTCATGAATGGTCCTGATGAAGTATAAATAAAGAAAAAGGGGGAAAAAAAAAAGGGTGAAAAGGGAAAAGAAAAACAAGAAATAATATAAAGGGAAAGGTGTAGAGTGGGAGAAAGGCAGTAATTTCTTCAGATGATGTTCCCCAATTCATAACCTAATAGAGTGAGAAGTATAGAGCAGGGCTGTCCTATTGTGAATGCTGACCATGTCACTTTGTAGTTTTATGTTCTTGAGAGTGAGTTAACTTTTCTGTGTGTTTCATTTGTAAAAGGAGAGAAAATAATATCCAACTCTTAATCTGAGAATTGAGTTACATGTAAAAGCACTTAGAACTGTGTGTATTATTACCCAAGTCTGAAAGCAGTCATCCTCTCTTCATCCTAGAAGAATAACAAACCCATATATACTAAAGTTTAAAAATTGTTTCAAATATATTAGTTCCTTTGATCAGTCTATAATATCTCTTCAACGTTTCTCTCAGGGCCTTTGTACATCTTATTTCTTCTGTGACATATACTTGCTGTCTAGCTAATTACTTATTTCCGTTTTAGACCTCAATTTAAATGTTACTGCAGCAAGTTAAATCAGGGCCCCCTTCTGAGCCATTTATTGTGCTCCTGAAGTTTCCTGCATAACACTCATCTTCACAGTTTATAACAATGCTTTTAGTTGTGTGATTACTTCCTGAAGGCTGAGCTCTAGAAGGCTAAAGAGTCATGTCTATTTTGTTTACCTTGCACTGCTCAGCACACACTTGATAAAAAGTTCTTGTACAAAGAAATGAAAACAACAACTCGAACTCTTATTTGTTCAGTACTGCTTCTGTAATACAAACTCTCCTGTACTTGTGGAATTTCCCATGTTGCACATTGCCAGCAGACTAATCTCATTTATGATTAGCTGTTGTGTTTTGTTAAATTACTATGCAAAAATCTTCAGTCTGCCCTTGGAGGTCCTACCCCACCCTCTCCACCTAAGCACATTTTTAATCCAACATCAGAAATACTTAACTCTTGGAGGATTGGTGGTTTTTCTGACATCTGATCGCACTCATCATTGATTTATATTCATCTCCTCCTCTGTATATCAGCTGTTGCTACCCTCCTGCCCTCATTCTATGTGTCTTCTCCCAGGATATTATTCCTGGACCAGATTATCTGTTCCTCTATCTCTTCTTATTAAAATTTTATTTACACTTCATACCTTTATTTTATCCTTGCACTTTCTCAACCACTCCACCCAACTATTTCCTTCTCTAAATTCCTGTAGTCCTTATCTTTAAAACTGATATAGTTGATAAATTATTTTATGCATAGAACTTTCCTTCCTAGTTAGCATTTTTTTCTCCCAGAGCAAGTAGCTCATTAAGCATAAAGAGGAAAACACCTGAATAAAAGAGAGTATTACACTGAACTTTTCTTTTTCATGCAACTGGCATTTAGCACCCATTTCTGGCACACAGTCAGCGGTTAATAGATTCCTTCAAATTCAATACAAGAGTTACTGAATAATTACAGGTCCCAAGATTAAATCTGGGAGTGGTCTAAAAATCAAAGTAGAACACATGATAAAAAGGTAGATTTTGTAAAAAATATTTACATATTTTAAAAATATGAGAGTATAAAATATCACATCACATAGCAATCTAAGTCACATAATTTTAAATAATTCTACTCACCTAGGCATAGAAAATGCCCAATCTGTAGTTTATAACTTTGGGATGAGAAACAAGTGAGCAGCAGGCAGAGAACATGGAAGAGAACAAGTCCTATCAACCATGGTTCAGTCCAGTCTGTCTGCTGTAAGTACAAAACATTAGAAATTCACCATTGTCTATTAATAAAAGGAGACCATAGCTTTAAGGTCTTCTACAGAGCACGCTCAAGGATCAGACCAAAAAGTTAGCGCCCCTGGACAACTGAGCAATGCACCCAGAGTGGTACTCACAAAGAAACAGAGGGAAAAAAAGAGAAGGAAAGGGAGGACAGAAATAGGAATCCACTCTACATTGTGATCAATGCAGAGTGAATATTTTAAAAGATATATCACTGATTTAATCTCCAAGCACATACAGAATTATGTTAGTACTTGCCTATTTATTGAACAGTTTTAGAGCTGGATAACTCTTAATTGATCATTCATCCTATTATGTGATGAGGAAGGGGAGTTGAGGCTCAGAGAGGTTAGGTGACTTGTTCAAGGTGATGCACCTGGTTAATCCCAAGGTTAAAACAAGAATTCATATTTTAAGCTCCTTTAGGCTAGTACTTGGGGTCCTGAAAAATCTGACCCAATCAGAATTTGGACAATTCGTTCTTCTCCAGGCCTTTTTGCTATACACCCAACACTCCAAATAGTGAACTTCCCAGTCGTCTTGGTGTTACAGGGTTCACTCCACCTGAATGTTGTTCTCTAATCTCTAGAAACACTAACCTCCAGAGAGCCCTTTAATCCTTCTTGACGCTCTGTCGCGCCATCCTCCCCCCCTCCCCCCCCGAAAAGCTAAACGTGTTGTCTACGCGGCTGCCTCCCGCAGAACCTTACGGGCACCTGACTGCCGTTGACCGCTCGCTACTGCGTACCAGAGCTAGTTCATTGAATACCTGCGTCCACAGCAGGACCAGGCGACAGGTAAGCCTCCAAGAACTTGGCCAACAGAAGAATTCAACAGGTTTCCCCTCAGCTGGCCAATGAATGAACTAAGGCCCCAGAGGGCACAGGCGTGGGGGGGCCCCGGGCAGCCCCACGCCGGGCGCCAGGCCCGCAGGCCGCCAGGGGTCATCCCGCAGCGACCGGCCCTTCTCCCACCTGGAGGACACGCTAGGCCCCACCCGGGTCCGCGAGGCGGGCGCCTTGCGCGCGCAGGGCAACCGCAGCCCCGGCGCGAGCACTCCGGAGCCCGCGCGACGCGAACCGCGCGGGACCCGTCCCCCAACGCTCGGCTTCACCCCGCCCTCCCCCGCGGCCGTAGGAGGACAGGGAATCCGCAGTACCGTGATCATCGAGGGAATGCTGATGGGGAAGGCCGACACCGAGAACGCCGACGGCATCTTAGCGGTCAGCACCGCCCACTTCCCGCCCCGCCTCTCCGGGACTCCCGCCCGCAGCGCCGCAGGGCCCTCCTTCTCGCGAGATCCCCGCTGCCAGCGAAGTCGGTACAGATCTCGCGGGATTACGTCGCGTTCAAAACCAAAGTGAAACTCTCTCCTGCGTTCTCTCCTTTTTGACTTGCATTTGTACGGGCGTTGAGATTCTTTCCCTTTTTCCGCCCTTGCTTCCTCTGGTGGGCGAAGGCTGGACGTTGGTTTGGGAGAGAGTGTGGAGGCTGTTTCTGCGCGTCTAGGGGTGTTTGCAGTTTTGTTTCCAACCTCTTTTTCTGAGGTGGCACCCTCCAAAGTTGACAGTGGCCATGCATCACAGTTTCAGGAAGCTGCTCTTGGGGGGCCGGGGAAGCAAGGTCTCCGTGCTCCTCTAACTCTTTAAGGTGCCATTCTGGTTAGAGATGCTAGAAAGTGCCGTCCTGTTTTACCTATTTGTTGAGTAAGGGATAGAGAAATTAAAAATGAATATCTATTGGGGATCATTTCTCACTTTTTAAAAGTAATTAGAGGTAATTTAGGAAAGCATATGTACATTTTATGATATGAAGTTCAAGAAGTACTTATTACGTATGCAAACAGGATGGCAAGAATGTGGTGACATGTAATCTTGTTTTATATACATACTCATAATTCTTTTTTCTTTTAACGAGTGCTTTAGACTAGCTGTTTCCACTTTACAGTATGCAGTGGAAACTGCCCTTTTCATCATTGAGTTGCCTTTGCACACTGCATTAGTTGCTTTCCCAAAATCTATCCACTTCCTATGTTGTAGAATTTGCAAGAGGTTCAATTATTTGCATATAGAGAGGTCAGGACTCAGGAATGATTTTGAGAAGGAAAAATGCTTTATTGCTGGCTGGCTGGACTTGGGAGCTTCCTGTTGCAAAACCTGAGCCCTAAACAAGACTTTCAGAGTTTATTTTATACAGAGAGTAAAGGTTAAATTGTCCTTTTGTTTCAGTTTTCAATAGGCTTGAATTAGCATATATATCTTCCACATCTTAGGTAAGCTTTTAGCATGGAGTACAGACATTCTAGATAAGCTTTTAGCATATTTGGTTTGCATTTTCCCTGAATACTTAAAGTTTATAGACCTTGCATTGTTCAACTGTTTCCTGGGACTGGAGTCCTTGCCAGGGTCACCAAGGGCAGGACTGCAGCCTTTTATCATCCCACACCCACAAGTCACAGATAGTTTAGGTTATCTCTTAAGAGACAAAGAGCCTCCCACCCAAAGCCCATATCACCTACCCCATCCTAATAATAACCAGGTTTTTATTCTAGTAAATATCCCTTTCCCAACCCAGCCTGTGTTTTAGTGCTGTGCTTATCAAATGTGTATATACATTCCTTGGGAATATTATTGAAAATGAAGGTTCTGATTGAATAGGTCTGGTGCGGGAGCCTGAATTTGTGCCTTTCTAACAAGTGCCCCAGTGATGATGATACCGCTAGTCCAGAGACGCACTTCGAGAAGAAGATAGGCATTTGGGGATACTCACCCTTCTCTCGCCTCTATTGCTTCTAGCTAATTAGGGTATTCTGAATTCACTTGCCAGTGTGTTATTAAAGCAACCAAGTTTCAGTTCAATCAACACTTGACTTTCCTCTGCCAGGGATCCTGTCAGATATGGATATGTGACTATCTTTAGACTAATGAAACTTACTTGTGGGTTTTAGGAGATACATTTCCTTGCAGTTATGGGAGAGCTGCTTAAACATTCTTCTCTTCTTTTGGGTAGGATTGAATGAGAATATTTAATAATGATGGTGGAGTGGGTGTAGCTCAGTGGTTTGAGTGCCTGCTTCCCAGGTATGAAGTCCAGGTGTTCAATCTCCCCCTCCTCCCAAAAAAGGACAACTGCAGCTACCCCCCCCCCCCACACACACACCCCAAGATCAGGTAAACTAGGCTGAGTTTAAATCTGGCACAAGAAAGCAAAGCAGAAAAGTTGAAAGAAAATGGGTTCTTTGTGGCGTTCCTGAACTACTGAATCAAACTAAAGTGGAAGTCAGGTCTTGTTCTTGTACTTTATAGTTAAATATACTGAAAACATCCACATTATTGTTTAAACCAATATGAATTGGGTTTTCTGTTGCTGACCAAAAAAAAAAAATATTTGAAACAACTTCCATATCCAATGAATTAGCAAGTCCTGTCAATTCTATTTCCAACATGTATTAAGTCTCTCCAGTTTTCTCCATCCCCACTATAATTCTTATCTATTCCTTGGCTACAATAGCCTAAGAAGAGGTCCAATGAAACAAAGTCCATTGTTTTTAAAATAAAATCCAGGGGGAGAGTGTAAACTACAATGTAAACTATAATCCATGGTGTGCAGCAGTACTCTAAAATGTTTTCACCAAAAGCAATGAATGTGCCACAATGATGAAAGAGGTTGTTGATGTGGTAGAAGAGGAGGGGGTGGGTGCAGGATATGTGGGAACGTCTAGTATTTTTTAATGCAACATTTTTTGTGATCTAAGTATCTTCAAAAAAATACAATTAAAAAACTAATCAAAAAATAAAAAAATAAATTAAATTAGATAAAAAATAAAACCTAGACTCTTTTCTGTGACCTATACACAGTACTGAGGGTGGCTCCTGCTTGCATCTTCAGCTATATCTCGACCATTTCCCCCCTTCTGCCACATTTATGTCTTTTCTTTTCTCAGCTATGTTAGTCTCTACCATGTCACTAAGATTTGAGTCTATGGTCCTCTGCATTTGAGTTGTTACTTCTCACTTCAAATATCACCTCTTCAGGAAGGCCTTCTTCTCTGACCAACCTATTTAAAATGTCCTTCCTTAGTAAATCAGTATCTTATCACTAGGTATATTCTCTTAATGACACCCATATATGTAACTATCTTGTTTGTTTATTTGCCTTTTTTCCATGTATTTTTCCATATACTTTTTTTTTAACTGTTTACTCTTTTTTTTTTTAAATATTTATTTATTTAATTCCCCCCTCCCCCCAGTTGTCTGTTCTCGGTGTCTATTTGCTGCGTCTTGTTTCTTTGTCCGCTTCTGTTGTCGTCACAGGAAGTGTGGGGCTACGCGGGGGACACCCCTGCGTGGGGCGGCACTCCTTGCGCACATCAGCACTGCGCATGGGCCAGCTCCACACGGATCAAGGAGGCCCGGGGTTTGAACCGCGGACCTCCCATGTGGTAGACGGACGCCCTAACCACTGGGCCAAGTTCGTTTCCCTGTTGTTTACTCTTAACATGTAAGCCCCATAAGGAAAAAAACCAACTCTGTTTTTCTCTGTGCTGCATGCTTAGTTTCTAGCATGTACCTAACATACAGTAATAAGAACACTATAAATATTTATTGAATAAATTCGTGAGTCAACTTATGAATGAATTATTACTCGTTTGCAGAACTTTGGGTGAAAGTGCCCTTGAAATCTTCTACACTAGTCATTATTTTTAAAATGAGAACTATGAAGTATCTTTTTAAGTTTTCCTTTCATTTGGTGTACTTGTTTTTCCCATTTCTTTATTAGTTAACTTTGGTAACCCATATATGTCCAGAAAACATATAGTTGGAAATTTCTTGGCCTAAGTTTCACATTATTTTATTTTACTTTAATCTTTATTAATTTTATCATTTCTAGCAGTGTTTAGTCTCATTTTCTTCATTGCAGTTGTCAAAGAATCAGTTTTTGGATTTTTGGCTATCTCTTCACTTTACAATTTATGTACTGCTTTTATATTGTCTAGGTTTCTCTCTATTTGGTAAATTACTTGTTATTTTGCTAATTTAGTCTAATGATTAGTTCATTTATTATCTTTCTCATTTTGTAATGAATACATTTAAAACATAAAGTTTTATCAAAATAGTGCTTTGCCTATATTTCACAGGATTTACTATTTAGTGTTCTCATTCTCATTTATTTTTTAAGTAATTTGTTTATATTTTGATTTCTTTAAAATTTTTCAACTAGATAGTTTGTGGAAGCTATAATTTTATTAATTTCTCATTGTATTGAACTAATTTAAGTGAATGTGTGCTATGTGTTTTTTGCTTTTGTTTGAGCTTTCTTTGTGGCTTAATGTATAACTTTTGTTGAGGTACATGCTTATTACAAAATTTTTTAAAATTCTGTTTTTGGATATTAAAATTTGGATACAAAAAAGTTATATATTTTTAAGATTGCAATATCTTTATTTTAATTTATTTTTACCTATTAATATATTTTAAAAGTACAGTGAATTATTTTTCCATGCAAATGGATTTGCAAAATACTGTTTGTATTACTATCATTTTTTATTTTATATTTTGGAGCTTATGTTAATAATTTTATAAGTTTCATATTTTCTTGAGGTATTGTAAGTTTTGTCCACATGAAATATGACTTTGTCTTATTGAACACTTTTCACTTTGAATTCAACTTTGAAAAATAATATTTCTGCATTTTACTTTTTTCCTTAGTGTTGCATCTTTTTCCTTTGCAGTGTATCATGTACATACATTTATTTTCAAAAGTTAAGTAATTTAATTAGATACATCTCTTCTAAGAAAATTTTAGCTTTATTTTAATGTTATAGTTGGGATTGGTGGGTTTTGTGGTGGGTGGCTGTGTATGTATATGTTTGTGAGTAACCAATCTGAGAATATATGTTATAATTGGGAAATTTAATGTATCTCATTTATTGTCATTTGGCTATTTCTTCATCATTTTAATGTTTCCATTTTGGCACTTAAAAAATCCCCTGCCCCTTACTCTTGCTTTGTTAATTACTTTAGTTATATTCCATTTTATAAATATCTCTACCCAACATTGGAGATTTAAAAATTAAAATGCCTACTTTTATTAATATGTGAATTATTAAATTCATTTAATTTTATCACATTTATTTTACTTAAAATATTTTAGCAATTCTGCATAAAGTCCTAGTGAGTGTATATTTTTTCATTTATTTTAGTGTTCCAGAATTTCCCTGAGTGTTGATCTTTTTTTTTCATACTGCTAAATATCCTTTACTTCATTTTTGCTTCAGTGATTATTTTCTCTTCTCTGTTCTCTTTGTTCTCACTTCATGAATGTGTTAGTCAGTCTTCTTCTCTGTTTTTTAGCTATCTTTCAAAATATCTTTGTATTTTTGCTGCATTTGGGAAAATCGCCTTGCTTGGCATACATGCTCATTATCATGTTTTTCTCTTCTGTTCATTGTTTTTCATCTCTGTAATATATTTTAAAGATAGAATATAAACTACAGTGTAAACTATAACACATGCTGTGTAGAATTGCTCCAAAATGTATTCATCAAATGCAGTGAATGTGCCACACTAATGAAAGTAGTTGTTGCTGTGGGAGGAGTGGGGGCAGGGTGGGCTGTGGGGTATATGGGAACCTCTCATATTTTTTAACCCAATGTAACATTTTGTGTAATCTATGAATCTTAAAAAAAGAGAGAGAATAAAAATTTTAAAAAAAAATATTAAGTTCTTCATGTCTTAGGCTTGTGAGGTCCAATATGGCAATAAGTAGTGGATATTGGGTCTTCAATGTGACTATTGCCAGGTGGTAATGACATTTTTTATATATTTGCTAAATAAAAAAATGATAAAGTTAAAAAAAATTTCAGTGGTTATATGTTTACATTATCAGGAATTCTATTTTGTTCCTGTTTTTATGAAATGATTGACATGTATCTATTTTTCTATTATCTTTATTTGGAAATTTGATTATATTTATTTTTTAAGTCTTCTAGTTGCTCTACTAACTTAATTTTATTGGGTATTAGTTTTTCTATTTGTTGTGCTTAGTACATGCCGTTAATGCTGTTTATTTTCTTGTAATTTTTGTTTTTTATTGGCACTGCACTCTTCTTTATATTTGAAGATTCCTGTTTTCCATTTTGCTGGTTCTCTTTTTATTAACCATAGCCTGTCTCTGGATAACCAGCTTTGTAGGTCTCTTTCATCTTTCCTTTCATACCACTCCACTCCCAGATTTCCGAAGTCTTCCCAACTGATCTTTCCTCCATCTCCTTAATAGTCTAACTTGTATTTGTTCTCCAAATGGTTAAAATTTGTTTCTTCAGGAAGCCTTCTCTAACTACCTCAGTCTCCAGTGATACCCTGTCTTTTGAATTCCAAGAACATATGTATTCTATAGTATAAAACTGTATTGTCCTTTGCAGCAGCTGCTAGCCACAGGTAGCTGCTGAATACTTGACATACAGCTGCTCTAAACTAAAATTTGCCTTAAAAGTGAAATAAACCACAGATATCAAAGACAGTAAAAAATATAAAATATATCATGAATAATTTTATTATATTGATTATATGTCAAAATGATAATATTTTGGATATATTGGGCTAAATAAAATATAGTATTAGAATTAATTTCATCTCTTTTCCTTTATTAATATGGCCACTAGAAAATTTAAAATTATAGATAGGATCACATATAGATCTGATATGAATGAAGAAACACCAATTTTGGCTATTTCTAAAATAGTTTCCCAAATTGTCATCCTCTGTACAAATAATTCATGTACAATAGATTTTCAAGAGCTATATTGGCGGGTAAAAATATTTGTAAACTATAATGTGTTATACAAATTAAAATTATGAATATAATTTTCTTGCTCTACAATCAGCTTGAATTGTTATATTACTCAGGCTCCAGAAGGAAGCAGAATTTACTCAATATGGTTTTCAGGAATAGACAATAACAGAAGGACTAATTATAGATGTGTGAGCAGAAATGAGGGAGCAGGAAAGGAAAGGTGAGACATCCAGAGATGAGCAAGCTCAGGAAAGCATCATGACTCTTAAGGCTGAAGGGAGGGGGGAAGCTAGCACTGTTATCAGAGCCCAGTAAACACTTAGAGCTATGATGGAGGGGCCATCCGGCACAAGACTTAGACTTGGGAGAAGTATCTCCTGGGGTAGAGTTGGCATGAAAACAGGGAGTGTGCTTGGAAGAAATATCATTTTTCCATTTTCCTCCTGCCCTCTGATATCCTTCCTGGGCCCTCCTTTTATCTAAACCCACCCACAAGTAAGCCAGCAGTGAGGCTGGAAGATGAAGCCCACAGAAGTAAGCCTGCTGCAACACAAAACAAGGCAGAGAAAGATGAATGGCTCTGAGGTGGAAAAAGCAAATGGAGGCTAAGGAGTACAATCTACCTCTCTAGGCATTTACTGTTTATTTTTACTCTTATTCAACTAAAGAAACTCCTATTACCCAAATAGTATAAATACCAAGACTCATTAGGCAATTATGTTTCATGGTGATGTCAATTATGTTATGTGACCATCAGGGAGCCAACTGTGTCATCATATATCAGAAGTTCTCTTCAAACAAGATAGAAATAGAGGAGGGATAAAACAATCAGATACTATGAAATATGCAGAGTTGTTACAATTCTTAGTTCTGTAGTTGGACATGAGGAAGCTGAAGGTCCTTTCATAACTTTCTTTTTTACCCCATATTCCCTGTTCCACTTACCCTTGGACCCTTGGCCAGTGTTGACTGCCTGGTTAAATAACCCGAAACACCATTCACGAAGTATCTGTGTCTCTTCCAGACCTGTCTTTTAGTGGGTTGCTAAGTTTTTCACTGACCTTCATTATTGAACATATAAGAGTAAGGAGGTGTGTAGTGAATCATCCAGTTTCTATGCATAGTTCTTCATGCCTTTATGTAGCAGCAAACCAACTTCTCCTTAGAAATAGGGGTCAAATCCTTTCTCTGGTTTGTCAGTTCAGCTAGCGTGGGGAGCCAAAATGACCAGGAGGATAGTCTTAGCTTTCATGTTCCCCAGGAAAGCATTATTTCTTTAGTGATTATTACTACTACCTACGAAGGCTAAGATTCCAATAAGAAGTAAAAATTCTAGCTAACAACATGACCGAGACTGCACAGTTCCATCAGTTCTGTTTGTTTCTAGTTAATTAAGTATATGGTAAGACCAGGGAATTCTAGAGTCTGAGCCCATTTAATCACTTCTTTTGCCTTAAAATGAATATCTTAGAAATTTTGGTATATGAGATACCAAAATAGTGAATAAATCATTTTGTAAATCCATGGATGACAGAGCTTACAGAAAAATTGAGGACAGGAAAGGCACATCCAAATTCAGCATACATAATCTACTTGAGGACAAACTACTGCTTCATCCATGGTGAAAAGGGTTTAATAAATAAAACTGATTCTCCATGTCACTGGTAACACAACCCCATCTATCCAAATTAAGGATGATAATATCTAGCTGATGACCCTCTGCCTCCATTATTGGGCAATGGTGTCATATAAGGATTTAGTACTGACCTTTGCTTTTGGCAGGTGTGACATATCAGTATTTGTATCCAAGTAAGTCTTGGCGAGGGGATATGTATACTTTTGATCCCATGCATAGCCCCCATCCCTGCTACTGTGGCCACTTTCCTCTTAAGACTTGGAGCAGTCACTGCTGTACCTTGAGAAAAACTGACTGACATCCACAGATTAGGTCCACCCCTGGGGAAGTCATCCACTACCCTGACCTGAGCAATTGGTTTCCCCCCGAGACTGGGCATGATGGGATCTCTTCCCCTGCTCTATTGGACCCATTGTGCTGTGTAAGTAATAAAGCAGTCATTTGCTGAAAGTTGTTGTTGTGACTGAGCCTGTGTTTCAACAACACACCGTATAGCAGCACCCCACAGGTCCTGATTATTAAGTGCCTCCTCTTCAGTGAGTACCCTGAAAAGGCACGTGCAGTCTATATAAGTATCTTCATGCTCTGTACTAATTCTGAGAGATCCAACCAGATGCCTCTCTATTGCGCTTCCCTTTCAACATTGTAAAAAACCTTGTCTACTCTAAGTTCCTACCAGCCAGCCAATTTGTAAACTACTCCAAATGATTGGTATAAATCTCCATCTAGAACCTCTTTTCTTGCTTTTTTTTTTTTAAAGATTTATTTATTTATTTATCCCCCCCCCCCCCCCCCCCCCGTTGTCTGTTCTTGGTGTCTATTTGCTGCGTCTTGTTTCTTTGTCCGCTTCTGTTGTCATCAGCGGCAGGAGAAGTGTGGGCGGCGCCATTCCTGGGCAGGCTGCTCTTTCTTTTCACGCTGGGCGGCTCTCCTCACGGCTGCACTCCTTGGCGTGGGGCTCCCCCACGCGGGGGACTCCCTTGCGTGGCACGGCACTCCTTGCGCGCATCAGCGCTGCACAAGGCCAGCTCCACACAGGTCAAGGAGGCCCGGGGTTTGAACCGCGGACCTCCCATATGGTAGACGGACGCCCTAACCACTGGGCCAAAGTCCGTTTCCCTCTTTTCTTGCATTAAATGCATAAGCATATGTACTAGGTACTTGATTTTCTGCTTAATATGATTTCTCTTCACCACTGTGTTTCAGGGTCTTTCAAAGTGGGACTGAAATGAACCTCCAACCACTACCAGCTGGAGACAGTATATCCTCAGACCAATCTGTAAACCAGGCCAGTAATTTTACATCTTCTGTTAACAAACCACAGGAATATCCCATAAGACCATTGGTGTGGTTTGAAGGAAATTCAGTGAGAAGCAAGAGGTATCACGTACTCTGCCACCTGTACCTGCAATTCATGTATGCCTTTTGGATCTTCCTTGAGCCCAGTCTTGTATATCCCATTTCCCTTAAAAGAGAACTGCTCTTCTGTGTCCTTACCTTATGATAAGATGGATCAGAAAGCATCACATTCAAATTATTTCAGTCCTATGGTCAGGCTTTTAGTCTCTACCAGAAGCAAGTCAAAACCTGTTTCTCAAAGGAAGTTGAATTGGCAGCACAAAAAGTCATGGCTTTATTCCAAAGTTGAGGAGTCTACATTCTGATTCTCTCTGGGGCTTGCCATATCTCCTAGAGAACTTTCAAGTATCTTTGGTACCATTAGACATTGCTTGTTCTTGTCCTTTCTGAGAGTGATCACCAGGTCATTAACTGTATACCAGATACCAAGGGCTATTGCTATTTACTCAATAAAAGTATCACATCTGGAACAGCAGCTGCCATTGATGCCACACCTATGAGTCACATTTTCCACATTTCAGCCAGCTCTTCTGTTGGCCAAAAGTGGACTTAAAAGGAGAGTGTGACAAGAATCAGCACTTCTGCATCCTCCAAGTCATTGATGCTGACACGAAACTCTAATTGCTATTGCTTTTGGTTTGCTATTTTGGTGGTGGTGGTGGTGGGATTATAGTCCCAGGGGCTTCCATTTAGCCCTTTCTATTATAATACCACTGACTCCAGAGGTCAAGGATCCAATTGGAGACAGAGACTTCTTCAAGTTACAAGTATATCTATTTCCAATATTCACTCAGAAACCGGGCAATTGTTTTAGTTTGCTAAAAGCTGCCAAGGCAATATATCAGAAGTGGTTTGGCTTTTACAATGGGGATTTATTAGTTTAAAAGCTTACAATATCCAGGCCAAGAAAAATGTCCAAATTAAGTCTTCATCAGGAGATGCTTTCTCCCTGAGCTGCAGCTGTGGGTGATCAGGCACATGGTAGGGCACAATGGCAGTGTCTGCTGGTCTCTGCCTTCTCCAGGCTCCCCTGCTTTCAGCTTCTGCCTTCAGTGGTCTCCCTTCAGCTCCTCTGCTCTGCTAATTTCAGCTTCTGGTTTCCAGGGCCTTTTCTCTGAGCCCCTAAGAGTTTCTCTCTGTGTCTTTTCATGTTTATCCCATTTATAAAGGACTCCAGTAAGAGAATTAAGACCCACTCTTGGTCATGCAATTTAATCAAAAGAATTTAAACAACTCCATCTATAATAGTTTTACATGAACAGGAATGGATTAGCTCTAAGGACATGATCTCATGGGGTCCATCCAGGTTCAACATCTCACAAGAAACTACAGGATGGGTCTCTGTGCTCATTAGACCAACCAGACTTATGGTCAGACAGGTGTGGGCCAAGACTTTGTCCATTACCTGACCTCCTAAAGTGTTCCATTCTAACTAGTGTACCAGGATAGAGTTTCATGTCTCCAGGGATTACCATTCACTCAGGTCAGCAACCAATAACCCTGGAGAGGGTCTGGACACCCTGACAAATAGACACAGGGACATCTTGGGAAACATTTAAAATAAGGTTCTTGGTATATACTTGTAGCATATTGCAGGAACTTTCCTTCTTCCTGACCTTTCCTTACCCTAATCCCCATCAAAAGTCTCTGATTCTATATATGGTGAGATAAAGAACTAAGAACTGAATAAGAGGCCATTATTTCCCACCGTTGTTACTAGAGTTAATTTTCTGCTCATCAGTGTGGGAATTTTTCTAGTTATTTAGTTCAAGCAAGGCCTTGGTATACTACCTAGATATTTTATCCCTAAAGACACTGTCATCATTTGTGCACTGCCAGGTGCCCCAGGGCCAGAACTCTTGTTGACATTCGGTTCTTGTGGCTTCTTATGATAATTGGATCTACTTAAAGTTAATTGCTGCCACTGACCTTCTCCTCTCTGCGACCCCTTTATTCCCATTAAAATTATGAAGCTCAGTAGCATAGTTTGTGGAATGCCACAGGTTCATCCCTTGGTTCCTGAGGATTTTGGGTGACTTCGCACATTATTTCCTCACCTCTTGATTCCTGGTTCATTGCATTCTCCCTCTGTGCTGCAACATTTTGACACTGGTGTGAAATCTAGTTTTTCTTTTAATTTCTACAATGGATTTTGCAATAGAGCATTCAAGGGCAATGCAGATTTTGTTTAACTTTTCATAGTAGAAACTAAAGAAGGGTTTACGTTTCCTGCAAACACATGAATAGACTATATAGACATGGATATTCTCAAAACACTCACAGTTTGCTTCATCAGTTTGTAATTTCACTATCTCCTCAGACATGTTCTTTCCTATTCTTGCTCCTCACTCATCTTGCTTCTTACCTATTCTTCTCCCTTCCCTATTTTCCTCTTCCTTTTTATAAACAACACTGTCCTCCCTTCATCTGAAACAGAGTTCTAAGCTTTCTTCTCTTAAGACTTTAAAATAAAATAAAACAAAATAGGGAAGAGGGCTTATTCTTTTTTTTTTAAGATTTATTTTTTTTTATTTCTCCCCACCTCCTCATTGTTTTACCCTTGCTGCGTCTCTTTGTCTTCCTTCTTTCTTTGGGAGGCACCAGGAACTGAATCTGGTACCTCAGATGTGGGGTGGAGGAACCTAGTCACTTGACCCACCTCCACTCCCTGCTTTATTGTATCTCTCATTATGGTTTCCTCCGTGTGTCTCTTGTTGCGTCAGCTTGTTGCGTCTGCTTGCTGCGCCTACCCGTCATGTCAGTTCACTGTCTCGCTTGTCTTTTATGAGGCACCAGGAACCTCTGCCCCCTGCTTTTGTGTTTCTCATTTTTCTTCTTGTGTCTCTTGTTGTGTCATGTTGGTGCACCACCTTGCTGCACCTGCCTACCATGCCAGCTCGCTGTCTTCTTTAGAAGGCTCTGGGAACCAAACCAGGGACTCTCATGTGGTAGGTGGGAGTTCAATCGCTTGAGCCACATCCACTTCCTGAGGGCTTACTTTTTATTCCTAGCATTCATGAAATGCCTTTAAAAGGAGATCTAATGAATAGGATATTTCCCCACTTCCCTGGAGAGACTGATAACTAAGTGTAAAAGTAATCAGATTTTCTTATTTTTCTCTATCTCTTCAATATATCTCTCTTCAATAATAGTTTTTTAGGATTGCATTCTCTCTATGGCAGTGATTCCTCATTGCAACTTTCTCTTCTCTTTCTTTCCTTATGCTTACAAATGTTTCCTTCTCCATCTCATTTTTAGTTATAATCTTTTACTTTTACCTAGATTCAAGCATATACAATTTTCCATGAACCAGAGACAAAATATCCAACAATATAAAATATAATCCTGTTTGTGGGATCTGTAATAGCGTATTTTAAACAAAATTCATATTCTTATTTTATTACTTCATTTATCCCGATGAAGTAAAAATTTGTATTTTCTCCATAAAATTTCTTTAGCCTGGTCCTTAGGATTTCAACCTTTGCATTTCCCATAGAGAAACCATGCTCTGAAGAAGTAGGAAATTAAGATGAACCAATGTTATTTTGACTCTTGGCTAAAATTTTATTTTAATTTAAGGAACCAATAGATGGCAGCATAATACTTTGCTTAACAGGCATCTCATATTTTACTGTGCTGTAAATAGAGAATTTTACACCTTTCATCGATGATACTGTTTGCAACACAATAATTTTCATATATTCATCATTATGTAGTCTATACTATTTACCTTAATTTTATGTGGAGAAATAATTTTTCCTGAGGAAAATGTGTCACTTTAGAATTTTGTTTTCATAGGTTGCCTTTTGAATATTGCAGTTATTTTTAAAAGTGTTTGTGGAAAATTCATAATTATGGATAATAAAAGCTTTATTTTATTATCCCATAAATTTAATATCATGTTCACTTTAGGTTTTTTATATTTTATTAATGTGTGCCCACCTCAGTGCTCAGATTGGAGTTTGCATAAACATCAATTACAACACATCAGAGTGTATGAGTATGGCTTATTTATACTTCTGTCTCTGTCATTATTCTAAGCTTCTCAAAGGTATTAACCATATTTTGTCTATTTTTATGCTATCAGCTCATCTAATATTTAGTGTGTATATGAAAATATTGGTAACATGTATGAATGGATGGATTTGTAATGACACCTCATTTGGTAATCTGTAAAAGTTTTAGAATTTTACTTTTGTATTAAGATCTACAGGACTACATGTAATCAAATGTAGTTAATGTAAAACTTTCTTATATTAATAAACAAAGACATTTCATGCAAAAGAAGAAGGAAAAGAGTACAACACAAAGTTACTGTTTTTTTTTGTAAAAAAAATGGAAACAGTTATGATCTATAATTGGTAGAGAAGATTCCTTTATTTTTCTTTATTCTTAGCCCACTAGGTTCTTAAAAGTGACATTATCCAGAACATATCACTGTATCAGCTGTGGAAGCAATTATGTTCCTCTGGCCCCTTGAAATTTCTATAGAATATTTCCTTAAATTTTATTTTTGCTACTAGTAAAGAGAAGGGTTCAAAATTTGATTTTCACTTAGAGATTTTTTTCTTCTCTTTTGATTATATTAATCCAAAAAAAGGTAAAACACCTGAAGCATGGTTAGAAATTAGGGCAGACTCAGGTGGTGTTTGGGGGTGTTGCCCTGTTTTTTGATAGAGTGTAGTAGATTGAATCGTGTATATCAACAAAAGGCCTGCTCTTAATTTTAAACTGTGTTCCTGTGGGTATGAATCCATTCATAAATAGGGCCCTTTGATGATGTATTATCAGTTAATGTGCAGACTCCTTATGATTAAGAGCTCCTAAAATCCTACTGAGGTGTGACCAGGCTGAATCAGGAAGGGCCTTGTTCCTTATCCCTGGGTGCCTTATAAAGAGGAGCCAAAAGTCGACGAAAGTCATAAGAAGAGACTGAAGACTTTGCCATGAGACTGGAGGAAGAGGTACCAGCCAAGGATCCTCAAGGCTGCAGCAAGCCAGCACAAGAACGCTGCAGACTTCAGGGAAAGCATGGGCTGGGGAGACCTTGATGTTGGACTTCTGGCTTCTAAAACCATAAGCCAATAAATTCTTGTTTAAGCCAACCCATTGTGTAGCAGTGGCAAACTAAAACTCAAGGAAACCATAAAATGCCAAAGGCCAGCACCTTGTTTTATAACCAAGGACAAAGTCAGCTGGCTTCTTCCGATCAGGAATCAGGTGTCCATATTCCCAGGCCCTGGGAATGAGACTCAAAGTAATTCTCACTGACATCAGCCTAAATCCCGTTCTGTGGCTTTTTCTTCGGGCTCTCCTCATTTATTGCCTGGTTCCTCTTGGTTTGTGAATTCCACTGCATGCCATCAATAGCTGAGCCTCAGTTGTTACAAATGCCAAAGAATTGCCTAGAATGGTGCCTGGCACACAATAGACACTCAGTAAGTATTTGTCCAAATTATTCATACCCTGGCTATTTGTTTATATAGCAAGTCCTATGATACATACTAAACCATTATGACTCCAAATAGACTGTGCCTTGGGAACAGATACCTTTGTAAAATATTGTTATACTTGTACTAAAGGAAACATACAAATGGAAACAGGAAAAGGAATTTCTAACTCTGCCTGTGTCAGAAGGTATAATAGGCTTCTCTAGGGAAACAGAACCAACAGGAGAGGAGATTTAAAAAATTTTTTAAAAAGAGGAAAGGATTCTTGCAACTGTGGGGATGAGCAAGTCCAAACTCCATAAGGTAGACCTCAAGCTGGGAACTCCAAAGCAGGTTTTCAATGGGTCCCATGGGAGAAGCTGGCTGGCTAAAGTGGAGATGGAAATTTTCCCTTCTCGGCAGGTTCTGCTCAATTTCAGCTCTTGGCTTCTCTCCGTGGCTTTCTCTCTGTCTGGTGTTTCATTTTGCTTCTAAAGGACTCCAGTAATAGGATTAAGTCCCATCCTGAGTGAGGTTGGCTGTGCCTTCTTAATTGAGGTAAACTCATCAAAAGGTACTCCTTTCAATGGTTCACACCCACAAGAATGGATTAGATGTACCAACATGTTTTTCTGGGGTACATTTAGCTTTAAACCACCACAGAAAGCTTCACAGAGAAGATACATTTTGAGTTAATTCTTGAAGAATGAGTAGAAATTCTTCAGGCAAATTGGGGAAAAGGAAGGAACATTATTGGTAGAGAAAAGTACATTTTCAAATGCAGGCAAAGACAAAAAATGATGACAAATGTCAGGAACCACAAGTTTTCACTATGAATTGAAATGATAGGTGTAACTTGGAAAGCATTAGAAAATGGGAATATAAACTAAGTAATGAGTGGAATGCAAGGAGCCTTGAATGCTGTGAAAAGTGCTCTCCACTGTAGGGACCAGTTTTACTCGATTGAAATCAACTGATTCTCAACTGTCTATGGATATATTCTTGAATTCTAAGTAGTTTTAAATGCCATAGACAGATGATAATCATTACTAGATCTGTCAATATCAATCTATCCATCCATTCATTCACACATATATAATTTGTAGTCCCTTTATAATCACTTTGTAACTGAATACTGCAATTTATGTTTAGAGTCCATGTTTATGTTTATGGTTATAACTATGTAAATAACCCCTTATATCGAAGTCTTTTCATTTTTAATTTTTGTGGGTCACTCTAGAGTAAAGACATTTCTTTGGAGGATACCTTGAAAGTGAAGAAGATTGGGGACAAGGGGAGAGCCAATTCGGTAAGGTATGTAGGTGTTTTTCCTTAGTTTATTTTTGTTTGTTTGTTTTACCACTGAACTATCTCCTTGGGTACTCCTTGTCTACCAAAATAACATCCTCAGATACCTCTCCTACCCCTGAATACTCTCAGAAAAATTAAGAGTTTAAGAAAGAATCTCAGTCCTTATAGAAATAAGCTGTAAAAATCAGGAAACAAAAGCAGAGGTATAACTACAGCAAGTAAGATGGAGAACAAAAAACTATACATAGTCACCTTAGTCATTGGAAAATAGGTAATATCTTAGTTATTAAGATTCAGGCCAATATGGGACCAGTCTTTAGGGTAATTCTTTGCTGAATTAAGAATTTACTGGTGGGCAAATTTGATCTCAGGATCTGGGGCAGTATTCAGCAAACAGGCAGTGTCTAAATGGCTCTAGCTTAACTATCAGAGAAATATTCAGGCAGTGTGGTAGGCAGAATAATGATCTCCCAAAGAGAGCCGTGTCCTAATCCCAGAAACTGTACACATGTTAAGTCACGTGGCTGAGGAAATGAAAATAACAGATGGAATTAGGTTCACTCATCAGCTGACCTTGAATTGGGGTGAGTACACTGGGTTATTGGGGTGGGCCCTATGTAATCACAAGGGAACTTCAATTTTGGAAGAGAGAGGCAGAAAGTGTCAGGATGATGTGATGTGAGAAAGGCTTGACTGACTATTGCTGACTTGAGAGATGGAAGGGGCTGCAAGCCAAGGAATGCAGTCAGCCTTTAGAAGGTGGACAAGGCAAAATAACAGATGCTCCCCCTAGATCCTCTGGAAGGAATGCAGCCCTGCCAACACTTCACTTTTAGCCCAGTGACACTCATTGCAGACGTCTGACTTCTAGAACTGAAGGATAATAAATTTGGGTTGTTTTAAGCCACTGACTTTGTGGTAATGTACTACAGCAGCAATAGAAAACTAATACAGGCAAGACACCAAACAGTTTGCTACACTTTATGGAGATTTCATAGTTTCAGAACTATGGTAGATAACCACCAATGTGTTCAGAAACCTTTGTACATGTGTGGTGCCACACAAACAAAATCTCCTCTCTGTGCCTTGCTAATGCTGAGCATACTCTGTTCTCCCCAATTTCCATTTTCTACCTTTTATTCTATTAATACCTGTGTTCTTCACAATATAGTGAAAGTAGAATGTATACCTTTCTTTCTCCTTTTTGTATAAATATTTTCCATCCTCTAAGTTCAGCCTCTGTTTTAGTTAGGGACTATTTTGGTTCTAAATTACAGAAATCCAAAGAATTTCTTTTTCCGAGGACAGGAATGTTGCAGGATTCTTGTCACTGTCAGGATTTTCTTTTTCTCATCTGTGTTTCATATCGGATATCCATTTTATCCTTCTGCTTCTTTCTAAAGAACATGTTTTCTTTGATTCTTTGCACAGTAGGGATTACGGGCCCCAAGATTTTCTTTCTGGAAAAGATTTTGATTATTTCAGCTTGCATCAAGTCTCAACTGCTAGAGCAAATAACTGTGATCGGCAGGGAGAGTTACGTTGCATTAGTTTGGGAACTCCATCAGTAACCTGATGGTTGGTTGCAAGTAAGCAGCATTTTTTAAGGAGATGTAATTTCTACTGAGTGTCTGTAGAAGAGGGTGATGTGTAAGCAGACAAAATAATACGTTTTCACTACAAATTACTCCATGTAGAAGTAACTACTTTTATCTCCTCTAAATCCCTTTGTTAATTATTTTGAACCGCTACTTAACTGATATTTGACATTGATTGCTTCACAGAATCACAGATTCTTTCATCTCTCCTACTAGACTATAATCTCACTGTGGCTAAGAGCTCTGCAATTTACATATTTCTATCAACCTATTTACAATATCTTAGTGAATGAATGATCAAGTTAGTTACCTAAATGCTTTTGAAAAACACTTTAAAATTGAAAACACCTGTTATATGATTAACTCATTTGATCTTCCTAAAAACTCCATGAGTGAAACTGTATCCTGTATAGAAAGGGAAGCTGAGACACTGAGAAATGGAATGACTTGCCCAAACTCTGAGGGTACCAAGTGGAGAAACCTGGTTTTTGCTTTCTGGTCTTCTGACACAAAAGCAGTTTCTTTTTCTTGTTTTCCCTACTCATTCCATTCCTCCTCAGCAGTTGATACCTCTTCATGGTATTAGCTATAAATTTATATTTGTTGGGAGGGGTGGGGTATATGGGAATCCTCTATGTTTACTATGTAACATTTATGTAATCTAAAGTGCTTTTAAAAATAAATTTAAAATTGGCATTTGTTAAATTAAAAACTAAATGCATGATTATATTCCAAATCATCTACATGTGTCATGAGTTTTCTGGACAATTGGAATAGAGTGAGGATGGCAGCAGAGTTTCTCCTAAAAATCTGATTGCAAAAGTATAGGGACCAATATTTCCACACTCTTGTAGACATAGTTGCATTGATGTAGGGGTTCTTAACCAGGGTTCCATGAGCTTGGATTGAAATTTAAATAAACATTATTCTTGTGGAGCTGTGTTGGTGCAGATGTGATATGTTTATTAAATAATACACAGTCTAGTGTGGACTTAGTAAGGGTCCGTGGTTTTCACCTGACTGGCGAAGGGGTCTGTGGAACAAAAAGGTTAAGAACCCATGCATTAATGCAAGAACAATGCCTAGAAACCCTTCAGAGAGGTGACTCGATCTTGGAAGACTGTCGAGTGTTAAGAAAATTTTTAACCTTGCTAACAAATTATAGTAATATTGCTCAAAGTAATAGAAAACATTGAGTCCAGTTGGACAATACTTTATTAATTGCCTACTATGAACCCTGTGTTAAGCATCAGAAGCAAAAACATGGAAAATATAAAGTCCCACTCAAAACCAAAACCAAAAAGTACTCTTTAAATTATAAATTCTGCTCTGTCTACACAATACCAAAACAGTAGTAAAAATAAATTAACTAGAACTACACTTGTAAACATGACTGAATCTTATAATTATAATATTAAGTAGAAAAAATTTGGATTTTAGAAAACTGCATACAATATCTCATTTACATAACATAAAAGATGTAAATCAACATTAAGTATCAATTGCTTATGAGTGAATATGTGTATAATAAAAATATGAAGAAATGTATGAGAATGCTATATATTAAGTTCAAGGCAGTAGTTAACTCTGGCAAGGAAAAATGAGTGTTAAATTGGAGTACTGGAAATATGGGTTTTCCAGTGTATCGGTAATATTTCTTTCTAAATTGAATAATGGCAGCATAGATATTAATTGTATTTTCTCTTTTTATGTGGCTGAAATATGTTCAAAATGGACTTGGTAGAACAATGACAATTTTATGTTACAATTTTTTACTTCACTTAATGAATGATTTTATGACCTCTAATTGTAAATGTTTATAGAGTACTGTTATTATGCCTTCTTTTCAATGGCACTGCCCAGATATGTTTAAATATCAAGGTAGAATATACATGTATATACTTGAGAAGGGGCATGCATATATATTCAAAGAACAATAATCCTGCAACAAATGTAACATCCACATGTAAAAAGACCATTGCTAGGGAAGGGGAAAAAGGTTTGACGTTGGGTATATGGGTTCCATATATTCTATATGTGACTTTACTGTGACGTAAAACTTTTTTTGAAGATATAATAAAAACAAAAAACAAAAAAGCAAAGAAGGATGCAGACACTGAGAAAGAAATGGAAGAGATTGCCTTGCTACTGTACATATAGGGCAACACCTATTCCAGTGATGAAAGGCAAAATGTCAAAAAAAATTTATGACATTTTTTCAGTTTTTAATACCCCAATTTATTTTTTACTTTATTTTAGTTTTTCTTAAGTATTATGTATTTTATTTCTAATCTTTAAACTTATCATTACTACTTCATTTTCCTATTAATTGAATTTGGCAATATATTAGGCTTCATTTTTGAAGAAGTTTTGGATCACAGAGGGGTTCAACTATGGCAGGGGTGGAGTACTGATGTGGGTGTCATTAATAGGGGATGCATGGGTTGGAGGGGGTTCTCCAGGGCATGCATATCGGGTATATAGATATGCTCTGGTGTTCATCAGGTATTGACAAAGGGGATAGAGTTTCATATGACAGCTGAGGGAGTGCTCAGTTCCCATTCCAGGAAACTCTACTACACTCCCCAATGGAGCAGCAGCAATTCCCTAAGTACAAGGGCAAAAACCATTGAAGAAGGATGGTCCAATAATGGGCCCTTGATACTGATGACTATGCTTTTGAGCCTGTGTGCTTGAAATTTCAACTAGGCCTAGAGGTGCAGGGTACCTAAGAGTTACCTCCTGAGAACCTCCATGTTGCTCAAATGGTCACTCTATAAGTCAAACTTGGCATGTAAATGCATTACCTTCCCCCCAGTGTGGGACATGACACCCAGAGATGAGCCTCCCTGGCTCTAAGGGATTACTACCAAGCACCAGCTGGAGATGCAACTAGAAAAAGACCTTGAATAAAAGGGGGAAATGGTAAAGACAAATGAGTTTATATGGTTAAGAAACTTCAAAATGAGTTGGGAAGTCATCAGAGGAGTTGCACTTACACACATCTCAGCAGGATCTCAGAGACAGCCAAAATTGATACAACCCCAGGTAGTGGTGTTCCTGAGGGCTATGGAGACACCCAGGTCCTATGGTCATGACAGATGGCTGTGGAGTTCAGTGCCTTGCCAGTGGGCCCTACTTTGGAATTTGTGCTCCTAAGTGTGATGGGGTTGACTCATGCCTCTACACATGCCTCTTCTGTCACTTTTACTGAACCTATGGCTGGTGCTGGGGTTAGTGTATGCTCAGGAGACTTGAACCTCTGGACTGCCTATGTGCCAGTTGGGCCCTGAGCCTTAGCAGAGTTGCAACACCTACTCTCTGGTTTGTTGGGTTTACCCAGGTCAGCTAACAGGAAGGTGAGGATGGTCGACCACCGCACCAGGGAACCAACAGAATCTACAGCTGCAAGCAGGAGAATTCCATCCATCAGCCATGTGGGATCTAAGCTCCCTCTCAATTTAGAGGTGGAGTGGACATCATCATCCCAGGGTCCTCAGATTGGAGGAATAAAATATGGATTAGAGTGGACTTATTGGTATTTTACTATAGAATTATTGTGACTCTAGCAGTGGAAGAAACTGTATCATTGATGTGGAGACTGTGGCTGTGGGAGTTGCTCAGGGCAGGGAGAGGAAAAAAGAGGTGTGATATGGGGGCATTTTCAGGACTTGGAGTTGTCCTCAATGATATTGCAGGGACAGAAGCAGGATATTATATATCCTGCCAGAATCCACTGAATGGACTGGGAGAGAGTGAAAACTACAACATAAACTATAATCCATGCTGTATAGCAATACTCCAAAATATACCCATCAAATGCAATGAATGTACCACACTAATGAAAGAATTTGTCGATGTGGGAAGAGTGGGTGGTGTGGAGAGTGGGGTATATGGGAATCTCCTATATTTTTTAATGTAACATTTTGCTTGATGTATGTATCTTTTTTAAAAAAGATAATAAAAAAGGGGAAAAAAAGAACAATCTATTATCTTAAGATTTTAGTAATTTCCACAAAATAATTTTAATAAAATAGCCATAAAAATTGAACATGACATATCTTATTGACATTTTGGAAGCCATGGAAAATTTCAGGAAACACTTTCCCTGAGGGAAAATGAGCATGCAGCACATTACAATACAACGTGTTTTTTGTTTTGTTTCATTTTATTTTATTTTGTTTTTTAATTATCCTTCTTTTTCAAAGATCCATAGATCACAAAAATGCTACACCAAAAAATATGAGGTTCCCATATACCCCCACACCCCACCCCATTCCTCAGTCCTCCCAGATCAACACCCTCCCTCATCATTGTGGCACACTCATCGCATTTGGTAAATACCCCTTGGAGCACTGGTGCACTGCATGGACTAGAGTTCCTTTTTCAGTAGCAGCATATGACTCTCTCTAAATTCCTGAAGGCATCCCCTATTGCAAAATTTTCAATTTTCTTTAAGTTTTTAAGGGAGTTTGAATGGTACCAAGATTTCTCACATTATGAATCCTTCTTGGCCTAAAGCATTTTGAGTATGAGGGATCTATGTGTCTTCAATTACTGACCTGATTTATATTTGATGCTTAAAATTGGTTAATTATTTTTTTTATAAATATTAAAATAGTATTGTCTGCTTTTAGTTATTTTTGGTGCATAAACTGTGGATAAATCTATTTATTTTCTATGCATGTGTATATAAGTCTGGAGCTAGTTTTCAATTGGGCCTTTAGGAGAAGTTTGTTTCATTTGGACTATTATGTTAGAGGCATTACTTTGGTGAGTAGGTATGACTCTACTTTGCATATTTCAGTGTTAGCATCATTATGTTGAGAATTAAAAAGCACAAACTTGTAGAAAACTATTAAATGAGCCACTCCTGTCCCCCACATCTGTATATCAGCCTGCAAGAGCATGGCCTTGCAGGAGACTCTCTGATGAGCCACTCCTGCCCCCTACTTCTGTAAATCAACCCATAACACATGGCACTTACACCTGCCTTCTGCTTCTGTAACCCTGCTTGCAAAATTTCACTTAGCAACGCTTTATCCCAAGAGCAAGACCCATGCTAGTCCCACATAAAATCCTATATAAACCTATGAAAACTGAAAAATGGGGCTCAGAATTTGGAAATTGACTCTCCTCTGAGCCCACGCATAACAAATCTGTTTGTCCAACTCTCCAAGTGCCATTTGGGTTTTTCTGCCACTCAGAACTCCTGGGTTTGCTGCAACATTTGGTTCCCTGTCCAGGAAACCCAACCGAGCAGGCCCTTTGAGCCTCAGGTTTGGGATTGGTGGGCGTGGTTGGTGGAAATCTCCACACACAAATGAAGTGGCACAACCTGTCCTCTTGACAGGGCCTCCTTCTGGAAAAGGATCCCTATTGGCCACATCCTCTGACCTGGCCTGATTCAGTGGAGAGGTGGATTGAACAACATAAGAAGATGCCAGAAAGGTAAGACCCTGGGGTTCTGAGTCCCAGTCAGGCCCGTCTCTGGATGGAAGGGGAGACTGATCACCTCCCAAAATCTTGAGATTCAAGATTCCAGGACAGGATAGTCCCTTGGGTGAGACTGTGTAACCTCTGAGTGATTGAGTGAACGAATGGGGACTGCAGAGGCTTGCCTCTGCTGATCCAGTTTGTGGCTCCATGGCCTGTGCTACAGAGGCTGAGTGGGTCCCAACCTGCACTCTGTGGCTATGTCATATGGCATAATGGTTAATTCAGAATCTACATGGGTGCCTTAGCTAGGAAGCCTAAGTTCTCAGAAGAGACATGAATAGGCAGGCATCTGAGTGACCTCGTGAGAGGCACCCCTCCTTTGTTTGTCCTGCAACACCAGTTCAGGGATGGGATCATCACAATTCAAACTCAGTCTTAGGCTGTATGTTAAAAAACTTCAAGAAAGGCTTTTCTGGGGATTATGGTTTCTGTATGTCCCCCAGAGCTCTCCAGACCTTGTGTGAGTTGAAGTCGCCCATGTTTGGTGTGGACTCACAAGAGACCCTAAATGTAACCAAGATTCATGCAGTTTGGTGTGTAGTCACTGGGGCCCCCAGCCACCCTGATCAGTTTCCCTACATTGATTCTTGGTTAGAAGTCACCCAAACCCTGCCCCCTTGGGTTCAACTCTGTGTCAGAAGGAAGGGTCAGAGTAGGTTCCCAGTAGCTCAAATGGCTGGACCTCGAAAACCTATTATTCTGCAAGGACCTCTGGAGGAAGACACTTTACCCTGCCATGTGTTCCAGCCATTCCAGGGCATCTCCCTGCCCCAGAGCCTCCACAAGCAGACCTCCCAGTGTTTCCTCCACCTTCAATATCCCGGGGCCTGCCAGCCCCGCCCCTGAGGGAGATCCTGAGACCCCTTTGGTGAGAAGACTTTGGTCAGTGAAGCCTGTGCCGCTCTGTGAAACATAGAGTCCAGCCCAGATCAGTGCAGATAGGACAGTCCAGCCTAGGAGGCCAATCCTGTTTTATCAGCCTTTCACAACCACAGTTCCCTTAAACTGGAAGCACCACACACCTTCGTATTCAAAAAAGCCTCAGGCTCTTATTGACCTCATGAAGTCCATTTTCCAAACCCACTGCCCCACTTGGGATGATTGCTGCCAACTCCTCCTACTAACCCTGTTTAATACAGAAGACAGATGCCAGATCCTCACAGAAGCCAGAAAGTGGTTGCACAAACAGGCCCCTGCAGATGTCTTGTAGCCAGAGGAATGGGCCCAAGAGGCAGCACCAGGAGCTCAATCAGCTTGGGACTCTAACACAGATCAGGGATGGGCTGCCCTTCAGCGGTATCAGGAAGCCCTCCTCAGAAGGGTATTATGGGAAGGAGTGAGGCAGCCCACAAACATGTCCAAAATGGCCTCTGTCACTCAAAAGCTTGAAGGACCTTTGGGAGATTTCTGTGAGTGGCTCGCAAGGCCTTCAGGATCTATACCCACTTCAACCCAGAGGCCCCAGAAAGCCAGAGGATAGTTTATGCAGCTTTCATTGCCCAAGCAGCTCCAGATATCAGACAGAAACTTCAGAAGCTAGATGGGTTTGCAGGGATAAACATCTCCTGGATCCTTGAAGTCGCAAAGGAAGTATTCACCAATTGAGACAAAACTGCTGAAAGGGAAGCAAAAAAGTGAATGAAACAGTATGTCCCCCTGTTAGCAGCAGCCTTATGGAATCCAGACCTGACCAATTGAGGAGGGCCACCTCCCAAGGGGGGAATACCTACAAGAGAGACTCTGGTGAGAGATTAATGTGCCTGCTGGAAAGAAACTGGGCACTGGAAGAACCAATGTCCACAAAAAGGCTAGACTAACAAGGGAAATACTCCCAGAGGACAATACTGGCCTGAACCCCAAGACCACCTGATTGGGCTAGCAGGACTTGGCTCCAAATAGGGGCAACTGGGCTCACTAGAACTCAGTCGCCATGAGCCCACAGTCAAAATAAATATTGAGGGCCAACCAATGACTTTCATGGTAGATACTGGAGCCGAATATTCAGTAGTAAACACACCAGTTGCCCCCTTTAGCAGAAAAATGGCTAACATCATAGGAGTAACTGGAAATCACTCCAGCCAGGGGCCTTTTACCAATCCAGAACCTACCAGTTGGGTAGCCACAAAGTAACCCATGAATTTCTGTATCTACCCAAATGCTCAGTTCACCTGCTGGACAGGGACCTTCTCACCAAACTGGGAGCCCAGATCACCTTTGAACCTGAGGGGTCAACAAGTTTAAACCTCAGGACAAGCCTCATCATTCTCGTCACCATTCCCCAGAGCAAGGAATTGAGACTACATGAAGAAAAAACTTCAAGTCAAAATCCAGAGAGACTTTTGGAACTGTACCCTGAGGTCTGAACTGAAAGAAATTCAGTGGAAATGGCCCAGAACCATGCCCCTCTCATCATAGATCTAAAATCTGGGGCCACCCCAGTCCAACAAAGGCAATATCTGATCCCCTGTGAGGCACAATTGGGCATGGTGGAACACGTAAACCTCCTAAGAGAAGGGATCTTAATCGAATGCCAGTCCTGGCATTACTGGCAGCAGCCCTGGAACATTCTGCAGTAAAAAAAACCTGATGGGATGGGATATTGACCCTTCCAAGACTTGCAAGCCATTAACAATGCTACAATCACCCTGCACCTAGTAGTTCCTAACCCATATGCCTTAATGGGGCAATTACCACCTGGGCCTGCCTAGTTTACTTGTCTGGATTTGAAGGATGTTTTTTTCTGCTTGTGGGTGGCTCCCCAGAGCCAGTCTCTATTTGCTTTTGAATGGGAGAATCCCAGGACTCAACAGAAGACTCAATTAACTTGGACTTGACTCCCTTCAGGGCTTCAAAAACTCCCCACCTTTTTCAGAGAAGCCCTGACAGGGGATCTGGCTCCCTACCCAGGGAAAAACTTAAATTGTACTCTCCTTCAGTGCAAAGATGATCTCTTGCTGGCTAGTGAGACAGAAGAAAGTTGCTGGGAGGGAACTTGAGCCCTTCTACAACTTCTAATGCAAACTGGCTATAAAGTGTCTTGGAAAAAGGTTCAGATTTGCCAGCAACAAGTTAGGTATCTAGGGTTTGTCATCTCAAAAGGGAACTGAGCACTAGGACCAGAATGAAAGAAGGTAATTTGCACTCTCCCAACAGCTACCACAAAAGAAAGCTCCGTGAATTTCTGGGGGTGGCAGGATTCTGTCACATCTGGATCTCCGGTTTTGCAGCTATGACTAAGCCCCTTTATGAAGTCCTCATGGGCCTGGGGAAAAAAAGCCTCATCTGGAGTATAACCCAACGGAAAGAAAGTCTTCAAAGAAATTAAAAAACAGTCCTAGGCTCACTAGAACTCAGTCACCTAGGCCCCTGCCCTAGCACTTCCAGATGTATCTTGGGACTTTAACCTGTTTGTGTGCAAGAAAAACAAGGTGGCCCTAGAAGTCCTCACTCAAGCAGTCAGCCCCTGGCAGAGACATATTGCCTATCTATCAAAACAGTTAAAGCCCTCAGACAGGGAGGCCACCCACCAGCTACAGAATCTAAGAGCAACAGTAACCCTTGTCAAAGAAGCTGACAAGCTCAGTCTTGGGCAAGCCATTCATGTCATGGTACTGCATGCCATCATCACTTTAATGAACTCATATGGTCCTGCTGGCTCTCCAACCCCAGGCTTACTCATTACCAAGACCTGCTTTATGAAAACCCCAGGATAACAATAGAAACCACGCACATCCTGAATCTTGCCACTTTCCTGCTGGCTGAAAGAGGAACTCCTGAACATGTGCAGAAGTAACAGAAGAAGTAAACATCAGTCGCCCTGACCTACAGGACAGGCCACTTCCTTGCCCAGATCAAACCCTTTTCACAGATGGTAGCAGTTTTATCAAAGATGAGGAGAGGCTTGATGGATATGCAGTCACCATGGCTGAACAAGTAGTGGAAGCAGCTCCCCTACCTAAAGGGTGGTCTGCACAGTGAGCAGAACTCTGGGTGCTAATTCAGGCCCTACAACTGGTTGCCGGGCAAATGGTAAACATTTACACTGACTCTAAGTACATATCCATGGAGCAATTTATTAGGAGAGGGGACTCCTAACTGCAGGGGGTGAGGAATCAAAAATAAAGAAGAAATCCTTCAACTACTGGAGGCAGTCTGGAAGCCAAGTAGGGTCACCGTCATCCACTGTCAGGGATATTAGAAGAGAACGGATGCAGTTCCTAAGGGAAATACACTAGCCAATGAAGCAGCTCAACAGGCAGCCAAAAAAGCTCTCAAGCTGAAAGCCCTGCTGTTGGTGCCTCACCTCTCCCTTTTAGAGCAACACATAGAAAAATTAAAGTATACCTGGGAGGAACGGGAGTGGGCAAAGAGAGAAGGAGGACACCAACCCCAGAGGGAAACTGGCTACTCCTGGATGGCTGAGATTTCATCCCAAAGGGGGCCACCTACACCCTTGTTCAACAATACCACCAGCCCTCCCACCTGGGACAGACTGCTTTAGAAGCCCTGCTTGGGAAACATTACTATATTGTCCAGGTGATTTCACTCTGCACCACCATTAGCAGCCGGTGCCAAACCTGTACTAAAAACTCCCCCTCCCAAGGTCCCTAGGTCCTGGTCAGCATCCAACACACAGGGTCTGCCCCTTTTGAAAACTTAAAAATGGTCTTTACAGAAATAAAACCAAGTCGAGGATGTAGATACTTACTAGTAATAATGTGCACCTTCTCGGGCTGGGTCAAAGACTTCCCCACCCTCACGGAAAAAGAAAGAGAAGTAACTAAAGCTTTACTCTGAGAAATAGTTCCCCAGCATGGGATACCCTGCCTGGCTTTCATAGCAGCCATTGTCCAAGAACTAGCAAAAATAATGGGGATTAAGTGGAAGCTCCACACAGCATACAGGTCCCAGAGCTCAAGGAAAGTGGAACACATGAATCAAACTCTCAAAACCACCCTAGCCAAGTTCTGTCAGGAAACTGGCTCCCGTGGGTAGATCTGCTCCCATTAGCCCTCCTTAGAGTCAGATGCATCCCTGGACCCTCAAGCTATTCACCTTTTGAAATTCTGTTTGAATGACCACCCACAATTATTCAAACCTTCAAGGAAAATCTCAGACTCCTAGGAGAAAGTGGCCAGAATTCTACCCTCCAGCAGTTGGGAAAATCCCTGGCCCAAATACACAAAACTGTCCTGTCTCAGGATCCCATCCCATTAGCCACTCACACACCCACACTTACCTGGAGATCTAGTTTGGGTAAAAGACTGGAAGAAGGAGCCCCTCCAGCCCACCTGGGTGGGCAAACATACTGGTATCCTTGTAACCCCCACTGCTCTCAAAGTTTCAGGTATTTCCCTTGGGTTCATCATACTAGAGTTAAAAGGGCACACTCCAATGAAAAACAAGATTACTGGAGAACTCAGCCTGTACCTGACTGTCCCTTGAAAATCTGAATTGCTGGAGCCACCGAGAATCACTATCACATGACTTGATGGACTTCTGTTCCCTGTGGTTCCTGCTCCTCTTTGGACTGTTCAGTTTACTGTTTGAGACTGGACTAGCAACTACAGTTTCCAGAAACTGGAGTGTAGTTAAAAGGATACTAATCTTAATAATGTACTTTTGTCTTATAGGATGCTTTGCTATCTTAAGTTGTTTTTCTTCACTTGGCTTGAGGCTGCCACCAATCTCTACCCCTGCTGTACTGGGTGCTACAAGGCCATTGTATCCACTGCTATACAGAAGCTGAAGCAGCTCCAGGGACAATGGTCTCCTGTCCCTGCCTTTAACTATTACACCTATGTGCCTGCAAAATGTTATGATGTCCAAACTGTTACCCTATGTTCAGAAAATGGGCAAAGATTCTGGACAGGAGCAATGAAACACTGGGGCAACTGTAAAACCTGAGGTAACCCAAGGGAAACTGTATGCTGGACTTATCTCCCATGAGTAGGCATGTCCGATGGGGAAAGGGTACAGGACCAAGCCCAGGAAAATTTCTTAGAACAGGTCTGCGCCAAACTGGTCCGACTAGCTGAAGGCCCCAGATATTAGCAGGTGAACCTCACAGGACTCCACCAACTTACTCAGCTCATAGCCCCCATTCAGCAGGTGGAGCAGCTAGTCAACACCACTTATACCCTCCTCCTTAATGCTCTCTCAGATGCCAACATCTGTTGGTTGTGCCTGCCTCTCTTGAGGAAAACCTTCATAGTCATCCCATCTCCTCCAGGGTGGACCCCCAACCAAACCTTAACTAAAATTAAAAATGGAGTAACCCCTATTGGCTCCATGGCCCTCAATGCCTGGCTAGTTCTCTTAGAAGGCAATAAAAACAATATAACCTGCTATCTGGTTAAAAACTCCAATCTAACATCAGAATCAGCTGGTACCATCCCTGCAAACCTATGTACTGCCAATAAAACCCTACCAAACAACCTGACCTGGTGTATCCTCCCAGAATTGATTCTTCCTATGTGGAAGCACTATGTATAGATGCTTAGAAGCCAGTTGGACAGGGTGTTCTTAACACCAAAAGTGGTGGTATACACCAAAAATGAGCTAAAGCAAGCCTGAAACCTGCACCAAGAGTGGGCCAAATGAGTTTTTCTTGCCACTGCCCTTATAGGAGCAGGTATAGTCACAGGAGTAGGAACTGGACTGGGAGGATTGGGTTCTTCCTTTGACTTTTATTACAAACTATCCTGAGATTAAATGAGGACATAGAATGAGTTGCTGACTCCCTAGTCTCCTTTCAGAACAAAGTCAACTCAGTAGCCTCAGTAGCCTGGCAAATCAGGAGAGCCCTAGACCTATTCACAGCAGAACAAGGAGGAACATGCATCTTCCTTGGGGAAAAATGCTGTTACTACATCAACCAATCAAGAATAGTTTATACCAAAGTAAAAGAGTAGAGAGACCAGATCCAGAAAAGGAAAAAGGAACTAGAGGAGTCATGGAGCTGGAATTGCAACAATGGTCCTCTTGGCTCCTGCCCCTAGCAGGTCCCCTGATCACTTTACTCATATTAGTCACATTTGGCCTCTGCATAGTCAATGCCCTTATCATGTTCATTGAAACAGCAGTATCCCAGAGAGCAACAGCAAGAGTTCTGTCCCTAAGAGAATATAAGCCACTTAGCATGAGTGATGCCCTATAAAAACTTCTAAGGGCCTCAAAGGGGCTGGGGGGGGATGTTGAGAAATAAAAGGCATACCTTGTAGAAAACTATCAAATGAGCCACCTGTCCCCTGCTTCTGTAGATCAGCCTGTGAGAGCATGGCCTTGCAGGAGACTCTCTGATGAGCCACTCCTGCCCCCTGCTTCTGTAAATCTACCCATAAAAGCATGACTTTGTACCTGCCTTCTGCTTCTGTAACCCCACTTGCAAAATTTCGCCTAGCAAAGTGTTAGCCAAAGAGCAAGAGCTGGTCCCACATAAAATCCTATATAAACCCATGAAAACTGAAAAACAGGGCTCAGAATTTGGAGATTGACTCTCCTCTGGGCCCACAAATAATAAATCTGTTCCTCTACCTCTCCAAGTGCTATTTGGGTTTTTCTGCTGCTCAGAACTCCTGGCTTTGCTGCAATAATTATAGCCACTGAAATTAATAACTATGTGCAGCAAGGACAACTATTAACATATATCACTTTACTAAGAGTGAATTTCATTCATTTTTCAGTCAATTAGCATGATTTTCAGAGAAGATCTTAGCTTACCCTCCTGGCCCAACATTTCAATACTTGAATGTACTACTACAGGGATGGTTGTATTTGCACTCATACATTTACGTTTCATCTCCCTTTCCTTTACCAGCAACCACAGCAAGTATCACTAAGTACTTGTATCTTTTCCAAATGATATTGAAATAGATTTTAGAATCTTGATAGAAACAATGCTTTCAAACAGCCACTACCAATTGATTGGAGTTTGCATGAGAAATGAAATCAGGATGACCATATAAATTATCACCAAACACTGGGGCAATTTTAAATGTGGCTTTTATCAATAATCATCCCAGGAAAACAGTTAACTGAAACAGTCTCTCTCTTCTGCCCTGAAACAAAGTGAATGAAGTCAAAGTGCTACCCCTTTTTAAAAATAACTTTGTCTTACCCAATAGTTTCTTAAAAATGTTATCTATCTCCAACACTGAATATTGTTACCCATTCTTTTTATTTCCTTATCTAGAAAAACAAGTGTTTATCTCCACTCTCATTTTTTTTACTCATTGTTGTTAGAGGTTTGCAATAATTAACAAACTGTAGCTCAGTTTCCCCTGATATGCACTGGGGAAAGGCTAACCCCATCCCCCATAAGCCTACATGTCCAAGGGCGTGGCACTTCCCCACAGGTTAAATAAAGAAACCACATAGAGATGGGAGTAAAGGGAAATGGAAACCTTCCCTACGTACATATCAGAGGGAGATAAATTTCCTACAAAACAAAGAAACCTCTGCTCCTGCAGCATTCCAAGAAACCATAACTCCCTAACCCACTGTCTTCTAATCACTATCAGGAAAAGTTCCACCTCTAAGGGCTTCTCATTGGCCCCTGCACTTCACTCAGACCCTCAACTCCCTCCCACCAACTATCATTTCCCCACCTAAGAAAGTTAAGTCCCCCCCTTCCAGGAGTGGGCTGAAGTCTCTTCAGACCCCCACCATGCTGGTGGGGAGGCTGAAGTTTGTTCTTCAGACCCCCTCCATTGGGAGAGCTTCTCAATAAATCTTTCTTTGTCTATAGTCAATCAGTCTCTGTGTCCCAGTAAGCCCCGTATTTTCTCCAATAATTGCTTCATTCAATCTTGCCTTTTAGGAGCAATAAGCTCCTAAATGATGTGATTGCTCTGTAGCAATCCAACCCAAACACCATTCTTGGATTAACTTTCCTGAAATATTCTCCAATAATTATTACCTTCTTTACAAAAGAGATTTTTTTCCCCCTCCTTTAGTCCAAAGTTCTCAATCTGTCATTTTGTGTCCTTTAAATTATGGTTTCAGTCTTATTTCCTTATCCCCCACAACTTCCTCAGACAATACCTTACATTAAAGCTTACACAGGCAGCGGACTTGGCCAGTGGTTAGGGCATCCTCCTACCACATGGGAGGTCTGCGGTTCAAACCCCGGGCCTCCTTGACCCGTGTGGAGCTGGCCCATGCGCCGTGCTGATGCGCTGCGGGGAGTGCAGTGCAGGGGTGTCCCCCGCATAGGGGAGCCCCACGCACAAGGAGTACGCCCCGTAGGGAGAGCTGCCCAGGGTGAAAGAAAGTGCAGCCTGCCCAGGAATGGTGCCGCACACACAGAGACCTGACACAGCAAGATGACACAACATAAAGAAACAGATTCCTGTGCCGCTGACAACAACAGAAGCGGACAAAGAGGATGTGGCAAACAGACACAGAGAACAGACAATGGGGAGTGGGGGGGGAGGGGAGAGAAATAAATAAATAAATCTTAAAAAAAAAAGCTTACACAAATTCCCTTAGACAATACCTACATTAAAGCTGTACAGGATTGCTCTGTTTTTTCCAAAGACCAACTTGAACCCATGATCTCCTCCTTCTGGAAACACCCTCTCAGCTTTGAAGTTCAGTGACTTACGGCCCTCAAGAAGCTTTCCGTATCTCAAATCAGAAATGGGAGATTCACCTTTTGAATCTTAATTTCAGTGGCCAGTATAGTCTTCCCTGTATTGTAGCTACTGGTGTACATGTCTTACTGCCTCCCTGGTGAATTAGAAGTAATTTTTTCTTTAACAGTTATGGTAACGGTATGTTTCAATAAATAAAAAAGAAGCATGATTTATCAAGGTGAAATTCAACCAATAGAAATCATACGTTACTATCTTCATATATATTTTTAAACTTTAAAGGACAATGAAAAATTGTGTTTTTCTTTAATGATTGCAAATATATCAATTAAATGCAATTTGAATTTTCAACTCAAAATTGCATGGTTTGTAAAATGACTAATATGGGTGTGTAGTGTGGGGTTTCAGGTCCTAATGGTTTTACGTTACTTCTTCATTAAAAATGTATGGGTATGTCTTATTCTGCAGCGCTCCTGGGGCCCTAGCCTCAGACCGTGTACTTTTCTCATTTTCTCCTTTTACTCCTTTCTTAATATACTCTTTACTCCTTTGCCTACCCTAATATATATATATATATGAAGTTTATCATTTTGTAGAGATTTTGTGAAAATCATGAATTCTGCTTTTGCTAACTTTGAACTGGCTATTTTTCTCCTCTTCTCTATATGTCGTGTTGGAGGGGGAGAAAATAAAGCATGATGTAAAGATGAGTTTAGATCTTTACATGATTCATAAATAATAGTGGCCTACTTCTTATGGAACAGTCTTTTTTTTCCTTTACAGAAATGCTCATTATTTTATGACTTAAGTTGTTGTTGTTTTCGTCTTATCTCTACTGAGATTACACCAATCATATGCAAGACAACTATTAAGAAAATGAAATTTATCTATCTAAGATCATTCATCAAGTTTTTGGATATAAGAAATTGATTCAAGGACTAAAGCAAGTTGGAATATTGTTATGTTTTAGTTATTATTTTGCAAAATACCATGTCGACTTCGGTATTCATTTATTACCAAGTACCAATTAGAGTCTATCTCATTAGTGAACTACATATAACCTTTTAGTAAGGTTCAGAGTATTTACATTTTGATCCAAGCAATTCCATGTAAATGAAAATTTCAAGTTCTAATGCTTGTGGCACTTTGATTTATTTTTCTTAGTATTTGTTGAGTTTTCTGCATGAGTTTGTGATGTTCAAAGACAAAAAGCATTCCAATGAGCTTAGGGACTTATTTCTTCATGTTTAGAAGTTTAACTGCCTCTTTTGTATAGGCATTAAAGTAAAATGGATTACATCCCAGTAAAGGGCACTATGCAGAAGTATGGAGGTCATCTGCTCAGGTGGCCTTTCAGATCAAGGAAGCATTGCTTGGGGCGTCTCCACATGTCCTCTTGATGGACAAATAAATCGCATTCACCAGCAAATGTTTTATAATCCACATTGGAAGAACTGACCTTCCATTTGTTAGTAACCCTAGTACACCTGAGATTTCTCAGGGCACAGAGTTTGAACTTGAACCGTTTCATTGCTTATTTGACAATTTTCCTCTGATAAGCAAGATACATTCAGGGGTTTAAATGGTTTATTTTTTTCTGTTGTTATTCAGTGTGTTGAAAAGAAAATATAGACTTCTAGCTATTAGGTTTATAAGAAAAATCATTTTGGAAAGTAATTTCCTACATTAGTGTTTATGAAAAAAAGGAGATGTCAACTGCTTCACATATTAATGAGTCAGCATATTAAGAAATTATTACAATATTTTAAAATAAAGAATGTACTTTTTTCCTGTGCCATACTAACATGCTAAAAAATAAAATGTTTTTTAAATTTCTCTTTTTGTCATCAGTTTGTGGTTATTTACTTTTTGTTGTTATTTACTTTTTTTTCCAGTTAATTATTTAGTGTGTAATGTAAATAAACCTGCCTACATCTATAGAGGAAGTAAAATAATTTAGGTTTCTAAGATTGTTTTACCTATTTTCCGATGTAAGCTGCTGATTATTGATGAGCATTAGGGTTAGGTGCTGCAATGATGCTGGCCATGAGGGACCAGGGGTTAAAGGTATACTCTCTCTACACCTATGAAACTAGTAGGGGGTTGCTGGGATTTTATATATCTATATTTTATATAGATATATGCATTTATCCCAGTTTTTACTTCTTTAAAACTCAGATTTTAAGCATTTGGTCACAGAGCATGAGATCTTTTAATTTTGTACTGATTAAACTCCTAAAGGAAAGACTTAATAATATTTGAGGGAGGCAATTTAGAAAGTGGTAATGATGTGTATCAGAAAAAAAATGTATGTCTTTGAGCTTCTGTCATGCTGCACCCAAAAGAAGATGCAAAAATCTGTCTTTGATGACAGTGCTGGGTCCGGAACTTACATTCACACTCTTCAGTACTAGAGAATATACTGAGCATAAGGCAGCAATCCTCTAGCCCTAATGTATTAACACACTGAATATCTATTAAATCTATCAGCTATAAGAAGAAATATATATAAGCTAAGAAATTAAAGCATGAATAATTTACTTGTTAGAGACCTGAGAATTGTTTCTTCTGGTAATTGATATACATAAAAACTTCTCTTCCTCCATAAAGTGGCCTCCTTCAAACAAGTCCAATGCTTTATATTTCTGAAATGGGTTTTGAAACCTCTAACAATAATCTCACCATAAATTAGATTTCAGTGCTTACAAACTGTTATGGGCTGAATTGTTTCGCCAAACAAGATATTTCCACGTCCTACCTCCTGGTCCTGTGAGTATAACTTTATTTGGAAATAGTGTCTTCGAACATGTAATCAGTCAATGTGAGGCCAAATTGGATTAGGGTGGGCGCTTTCCTAATGTGACTGGTGTCCTTGAAAGAAGGGGAAATGTGGACACACAGGCAGACACAGGAGAGAAGGCAGGCAAAGAAGGAGAGGACGGAGTGGTGTATCTGCCAGCCAAGGAAGCCAAGAAACCGGGGGAGAGGCAGGGACCCACTTCTGCCCTACAGGCATCTGGACTTCTGGCCTTCAGACCTGCCTGACAATTAACCTCTGTTGCTTTAAGCCACCCAGTTTATGGTACTTTGTCATGCTATCCCTAGGACATGATGGTGAAAGTTATTTGCATGGTGTTTCAATGACCTATTGCTACTTTTCTATAAGAGATTTGATTATCTAAGAGTCGTTAAATGTCCTTTGGGTTTATTGTTATATTATTCCAGAAGCTGAGGAGAAGATAGTTTAGTTGCAGAATTGATCCTTTTCAAGCCCACAATGTTTTGAGCATTGGCTGGATAAATTAAGTTTTTTTTTTTAAAAAAAAAGGAATTTGGGGAACCAGAATCAAATGTGTCATGATTGAGCCTTCTTGGACAGCTAAGGCAGGTGGTCTTGGGTTTGGCTTTCAACAGTAAGCTGTTGGGCACGTTGCTGTGACCTTGGCAGTTTATAGGCGTGTACTGGGCCAGTTGGGTTTTACAGTTCTGCAGTTGGATTTGAACCTGTGCAGCTTGTGTGCATAACTTTAACTTGACTTCTATAAAGTCACACTGACTAGAGCAGGTACTGTCATTTCAGCAAGGCCCAAGCAAGAATTCAGTGTTAGGACAAAGGGACTTTCTTCATACAAATCTTAGAGGCATTGTGGGTAGAAAAAATGCTTTGCTTCAACACTTACAAGGCAGCTGATTGCCATGGATTCTCCAGAGTACCATTGTAAGTCCTAGCTAAAAACTGTTAGTTTCTGGCCTCACCAACAAAGTCTGTGCTCCAGATCCCATTCTGCATGAAGGGCCAAGGAAAAAACTCTGGAAGCACTAGATTTGGATGTCTTGGCTGTCCGGGGCCAAGAGCCTCCACTCTTTCCTCCACATTGAGAGCTCAGGCTTCTTCTGCCTCTGATTAGTTAAATACCAGTGTAGGGGAAGCCTTCTCCTGGGGGCAGGTTCTTTAGGCATAAACGGCCACTCACCAAAGCCAGCTGCAGCAGCACTGTAGCAGAAAACTAGGAATACCTACCTGCTCAGTACATGCTGCTCAGTAGACCAGAATAAACAGAAATTAAGATGTTTTGAATACAGGAATGCAATGATGGGAAAGAGAGAAAGAAACCTGAATAAATCTTAATTATTTAGGTGTCATTTGTTACTATTTTAGGATGAGACTTGATTATTTAGGTGTCATTTGTTACTATCTTAGGATGAGTATGCATAGAGTCCCTCCCTGCCCTCCCATAAAATAATATACAATATCAAAATTAACTTCTTGCCAGGAGACTTCTTTTGAGTTTAAGTCCCCATTCACATGCCATGGTTTCAGGATAACTGTTATAGAGTTACTTCTTGTTGATTGCTGCCATCACAGCTTTCTTCACTTACCTTCTTCACTCAGATACCAATGAGTTCCTGCTATGATCCTTGACAACTCTAAGTGCTGGTTTCTCCTACTATGATTTTCCCTAGGATAATTTCTCCAAACATTTGAGATGATTTATTTTCTAAATTTTGTGGGTGTTTGCAGTAAAAATCTGGCTTTGTTTAAGTGGAACATTACCTCACAGCAACTTTGTTTCCGACTGCTAATTTGCATTCTTCTGTATAATTATGTTTCTACTCAGTGTTTTTTTTTTTTTACTGCAGAGTTTCAAATGCATTGCAGTAATTTTGAATACTCAGAGCAGCATGATATTTAATGGTGACAGCTGTTCTCAAAAGCTGCTTGAGTATAGGAAATATATGGCATTCTGGTATTTTATCTCTATCACACCTAATGCAATGAGGAGTGCTAGACATATAATTCATATTCCTAATCAATTGACTTTGGTACTAGGTTGCTAAAGGGAAGTATCAATATGCATTTCAAATATGAGGAAGAAATAAAGCTACTGGTAAATCATTTTCTTAATTTCTGGGTAATGAATGAAATTGAATAGACAATAAATAGGGAGAGATTTGGAAGTTCTGTGTCTTAAGGGTTTGTGCTTAAAATGTCCCACTGAATTCTGATAACATCTATATTATCTTCTTAGTCTTTTCTATTCCTCATAGATTTCCAATATTCTAGGTTGTTCATTTGTTTATAGTTTTCCAAATAGTGTCAGTTCAGCAACATTTATTTTGTATCTACTCTATGTCAAGTACTATAATAACTGTTGGGGAAACAAAGATGGGCAATTACAGTTCATGAGAAGCTTATTCTGTCATTATGTCCTCATTTCTTCTCAAGATACAGCATGAAAGGTGAAAGAAAGTCAAAATATATACTGCAGTTTTCTTCTTTTAAGCTTTCTGTTTTAATCTATTTCTTTTCAAATAGAAATAAAAGCAATACATGTTAAATTATTTGAACATGTAAATATAAAATCATTTTGAGAAATATTTTTAAATTGTCACAGTGGCTATGTCTACATATTATTGTCAGTTTAAAGAATCATACTTTTCAATACAATATTACTGGAGCCAAAAGATTTAAAAAGAGTTTTATATATGGCAAACTACTTTGGTTGTAATGTTAAAAGTGTGTTATTTAAAATTGTATATATAGGATGAATGCACAATTATGTTAAAAGAAATAAAAGTCTATGTTATCTATTTTAATGTAATTGACAAAAAATACATCGACAATGAATTACCTTTAGCAATGGATATGTGGAATTTAAAAAAATTTCTGTTTTCTATTTTATTTTATTATTATTTTAAAAATATGCTTGGATTCCACCCCCCTGCCCCTTCCTGATGACTAATTTGTCTGTTTGCTTGTTGTTTTGCTTGTTGTCTCCTCATTGTCTGTTTGTTTTTGTTTTTTGTTTTCTTTAGGTGGCACCAGGAACCAAACCCAGGGTCTCCCATGTGGGAGGCCGGTGCTCAATCACTTGAGCTCCTGTTTTCAATTTTAAGCAACGAGCATTTGTTATTTTATAATGTAAGTAATAAACTTTATCAAAATATTTGTGTGGGGCGGTAGACAAGATGGCAGCAGAGTAAGGAGCTCCAAGAGTTAGCTCATCCTACAGGGCAGTTAGTAATCACCCAGGGCTACCTAAAGCACATTTTTGGGGGCCCCAAGAGACCAGAAGAGCATCCTGCAACATTCTGAAAGAATGGAAGAAGGAGACTGCCCATCTGCAGAGAAGATTCGACACTGTGGAGGCCAGTTCCCATAGTAGAAACCACCTCAGAAGCTATTCTGTGGCTGAAGTGGAAACTCTATTTTCTAAAAATGTGGGACAAGACATGGTGTGGCACTGACTTTAGCTACTGATTAGTGAATTCGGTTAACAAAAGTATTATCCAGAGAACAGCTAAAATTTAAACCTGGCCAAGTCAGAAAGAGACTGGTGGCCACCATTTTAACTCTGCCCCTGGCATGAGGGGAAGCAGGGCTGATTGAAAATCACAGTGCTGGTGGAGAATGGTTTCTTTCCAACCAGATCAGATGACACTTCTAGCCTAAACCCCTGCCCACCTCCAGCAGGGAGGAAGCTGGGGTGACCTGAGCCACCTCTCTGGCTATAAGGCACACCACAGAGGCCAGTGCCTATCTTACTCTAGCAGCACAAGCTACCTCAGAGTTATTCTGTGGCTGGAGTTAAAATCTCCATTTCCCATAAATGGGGGAGGAAGAGATGGTTGTTCACCGACTTCAGCTACTGATTGGTAGACTCGGCTGGCTAAAGTATAATCCTAAGAACAGCCAGGGTTTGAATCTTTCTAAGTTGTAAAGAGGCTGGTAGCCACCATTTCACCTCCACCCCCAGCATGAGGGGAAGCCGGGCTGACTGAAAATCACAGTGAAGTTTGGGACTGGCTTCTTTCCACCAAGATCAGATTGCAACCCTAGCCTATACTCCAGCCCCACCTCCAGCAGAGAGAAAGCTGGCAGGACCTGAACCAGGTTAGGGGTGCTTTTGGCTGGAACAGACTGAATAGTTGGACACCTGGGGCTGCATCCCTGCACCCCAATAGGGTAGGAGAGTAGCTGGGTTTCCTCACCCTCTCTGGGTAACTGCAAGTGTTTTCAGTCCACATGAACTGGTTTGCTAAGTGCTTTCAAGTCCATCTCCACCTCTGCCCCCTCCCGTGGGATAGAAGGGGGATGACATTCTCTCAGCCTCTCAGGGCAACTGCAGGTACTTTTGGCCTGCACAAACCCAACAGTTAAGCACCTCAGGCCCTACTCCCATCCACAATAGGACAAGAGAGGGGCTGTGTTTGCCTAGCCTCTCTGTGTAACTATAGGTGCTTTTGGTCCACACAGCCTGGACTGGTAGGTACTTGTGGATTCACCCCAAACCCCCAACAGGAAAGGAGGGGACTGGTGTTCCCACAGCCTTTCCAGGCAATGGTAGGCACTTTTAGCCTGCACAGACTGGACTGTTGGATACCTATGGATCCATACTAACCCACAATAGGGTAGAAGGGGGGTGGTGTCTCCACAGCCTCTCTGGGCAATGGCAGGTACTCTCAGCCTATGGGGACTGAACTGTTAGGTGCCTGTGGATCCACCCCCACCACCCAATAGGATATGGTGTTTTCTCAGTCTCTCCAGGCAAGGCAAGTACTTTTGGCCTACAAGGACTGAACTGTCAAGCGTCAGTGTTTCAATACCCATCCCCTAAAGGCCAGAAGGGACAGTACATCCTCAAGCTCTCAGGGCAACTGCAGATGTAGTCAGCCCACATGGATTAGATCATTGGGAACTTCAGATAGTCTATCCCCACCCTGGGAGAGAGTGGGGCCCAGTGCTATGTCTGTTTACCTGGACAACTGTGGTCATTTTGGACCCACATGGCATAGATTTCTGCCCACAACTGCAGTTCCATCCCTGCCCCATGTAGGGGAGGAAGGAGTGTGAAGATCCATCAGTTTCTCTGGGCAACTATAGATAGTCTGGTCCTGCACAACTTGGATTATTACACATGGCTGCAGCGCTGTCCCTGGCAGAGGAGAAAGGTGGGAGAAACTTTAATTCCTGGGTCACTATGGGCAATTTCAGCCTCCATAGCTTACAGCATCAACTACATCCTTGGCTCCTACTACACAACTAGCAAGAGAGAAAAGACAAGAAAGCCCTAAACTAAAGGGAGAAACTACACCCTGAATAAATAGATCTAGTAAGCCAGATATGAAGACACCAACACAAAATTACAATCCCTACAAGAAACAGGAAGATATGGCCCTGTTAAATGAACAAGATAAGCCTGCAGATGACATAAAGGAGTTGAGACAACTAATCTTAGATGTTCAAACAAATCTCCTTAGTAAATTCAATGAGAAGGCTAAAGAGATTAAGGATATTTAGAAGACACTGAATGAGTACAAAGAAGAATTTGAAAGCATACATAGAAAAATAGCAGATCTTATGGGAATGAAAGGTGCAATAAATGAAAGTAAAAATATGCTGGGGGCATATAACAGCAGATTTGAGGAGGCAGAAGAAAGAATCAGTAAGCTTGAAGACATAGTCTCTGAAAGTGAACATACAAAAGAACAGATGAAGAAAAGAATGGAAAAAAAAATGAACAAGGTCTCAGGGAACTAAATGACAGCAAGAGAGGTGAAAACATATGTGCCATGGGTGTCCCAGAAGAAGAGAAGGGAAAAGGGGCAGAAGGAATGTTTGCAGAAATAATAGTAGAAAATTCCCTAACCCTATTGAAGGACATAGATATCCATATCCAAGAAGCACATCATACTCCCATTCAAATAAATCCAAATAGAACAAAGCCAAACATACTAATCAGAATGTCAAATACCAAAGATAAAGAGAGAATTCTGAGAGCGGCAAGAGAAAGGCAATGCATAGCATATAAGGGATACCCAGTAAGATTAAGTGCCAATTTCTCATCAGAAACCATGGAGGGAAGAAGGAACTGGTATGATATATTTAAGATATCACAAGAGAGAAACTGCCAGCCAGGAATTTTATATCCAGCAAGATTATCTTTCAAAAATGAGGGCAAGTTTAGAATATTTACAGATAAACAGAAACTGAGAGCATTTATAAAAGAAAGACCAGCTTTGCAGGAAATACTAAAGGAAGTGGTACAGTCTGAAAAGAAAAGACAGGAAAGAAAGACTTGGAAGAGAGTTTAGAAATGATGATTGTTTCAGTAACAGTAACTGAAAGTGTCAAAGGAGTGGTGAAAATAAAATGACAGATAAAACCAAAAGGTCAAACGGATGAAATAAGAACTGTCTTTACAGTAATAACATTGAATGTTAATGGACTAAACTCCCCAGTCAAAAGACACAGACTTGTGGTATGAATAAGAAAATATGAGCCATTTTTTTTGCTGTCTGCAAGAGACTCATTTTAGACCCAATAGAATGAAAGTGAAAGGTTGGAAAAAGATATACCACACATGCAGTAACCAAAAAAAAAAAAAAAAAAAGTTGAAGTAGCTATCCTCATATCAGACGAAATCGACTTTAAAACCAAAATTGTTATTAGAGACATTTACATATTAATAAGGCATTACATATTAATAAAAGGAATTATTCACTAGAAAGAAATAACAATCATAAATGTATATGCACCTAACAATGATGCCTCCAGGTACATGTGGCAAACACTGACAAAACTGAAGGGGGAAATAGACATCTCTACAAGAATAGTTGGAGACTTCAATACACCACTCAGCATTGGATAAAACATCTGGGTTGAGTATTAATAAAGAAACAGAGAGCTTGAATTATATGATAAATGGACTAAACCTAATAGACTTATACAGAACATTTCACCCCAAAAGAGCAGGATAAACACACTCTTAAATAATCAGTGGGTCCAAGAGAAATTTCAAGAAAAATCAATAAATATATTAAGATAAATGACAATGAGAACACAACATATCAGAATCTATAGGATGTAGCAAAGGGAAATTTATAGTCCCAAAGCTTACATTAAAAAAGAAGAAAGAGTTAAAATCAGTGACCTAACTACACACCTGAAAGAACTAGAAAAAGAACAGCAAACTAATCCGAAAGCAAGTAGAAGGAATGAAATAACAACTATCAGAGCAGAACAGAGGAAATTGTGAACAACAACAACAACAACAAAACAATAGAGAGTATTAACAAAACCAAAAGTTGGTTCTTCAAGAAGATTAACAAAATCGACAATCCCTTAGCTAGACTGACTAAAAAAAAAAAAGAGAGAGAGAGAAGATGCAAATAAATGAAATAAAAAATGAAAATGGGAACATTACTACTACCCCACAGAAATAAGAGAGATCATAAGAGGATACTATGAGCAAATTTATGCCAAAAAACTAGACAATTGTTGCTGCCTCCCTTCACCCCTCCTCCTAGCCTTTGTTATCTCCCTTTTCCAGCCGTTGCTATCCTTCACCGCCTACCTCATAGCTGCCTGCACAGCTCCGCCTATCCACTACCGCCCCGTAGTTAATCCGCCCCCGTTCCTACCCCTCCCTTGACCCAACCTTATATAATCAAGTGTATTTCCGCAATAAAGTGGACTAGCTCACTCTCACAGGCTGTCTCCGTGGTTTTTACCGCGCGTCCCCCACACCTGGAGAACCTAGGCCTACGCGCTGGCCTAGGGGCTCACCGCCGAGCCGTGGAAGCCCGCCCGGTCCTCGTGGGTTGCTAACTTAAAATAGCAAGCCCACAGCAGACAATGTAGATGAAATGGAAAATTTCTAGGAACATACAAACAACCTACACTGACCCTAGAAGAAATAGAAGACCTCAACAAACAAATCACAAGTAAGGGATTGAAACAGTCATCAAACAGCTCCCCAAAATGAAAAGCCCAGGACCAGATGGTTTCACAGGTGAGTTCTACCAAGCATTCACAAAAGACACCAATTTTACTCAAGCTCTTTCAAAAAAGGAACAAGAAGAAATGCTACCAAACTCATTCTATGAAGCCAATATGACCCTAATACCAAAGTCAGATAAAGACATTACCAAAAAAAAAGTAAATTACAGACCATTTCTCTAATGAAAGTGGATGCAAAAATCTTCAATAAAAATTTTGCTTATCAAATCCAAAAACACATTAAAAGAATTATTCATCATGATCAAGTGGGCTTTATAACAGCCATGCAAGGTAATTGAACACAAAACCAATCATCATAATACACCAAATTAATAAATAAAAGAAGAAAAATGACATGATCTTACCGATTGACACAGAAAAGGCATTTGACAAAATACAGCATCCTTTCTTGACAAAAACATTTTAAAAGATAGGAACTGAAGGAAACTTTCTCAACATGATAAAGACCATATATGAAAAACTCACAGCTAACATTGTACTCAATGGTGAAAGATTGAAAGTTTTCCCATTGAGATCAGGAACAAGACAAGGATGCCCCCTGTCACCACTGTTGTTCAATATAATGGTAGAAGTTCTAGCTAGAATAATCAGGCAGGAAAAAGAAATAAAAGACATCCAAATCAGAAATAAAGAAGTTATTATTATTCACAGATGATATGATCTTATATCTAGAAAGTCCTGAAAAATCTATAACAAAGCTACTAGAGCTAATAAACGATTTCAGTATAGTGTCAGGATACAAGATCAATACATAAAATTCAGTGTTATTTCTATACAATTGTAATGTGCAATCCAAGGAGGAAGTCAGGATAAAAAATTCCATTTATAATAGCAACTAAAAGAATCAAATATTTACGAATAAACTTAACCAAGGATGTAAAGCACTTGTATTCAGGAAACTACAATGCATTATTAAAAGAAATAAAAAAAGACCTAAATAATTGGAAGAACATTCCATGCTCATGGATTGAAAGGTAAATATCATTGAGATGTCAATTTTACTCAGATTGATATACAGATTCAATGCAATCCCAATAAAAATTCCACTAGTATTTTTTTAAAAGATTTATTTATTTATGTATTCTCCTCCTTGTCACTGGCACTCACTGCCTGCTCTCTGTGTTCATTTGCTACATGTTCTACTGTGTCTGCTTGTATCCTTTTGTTGCACCTTCTTGCTGCACCAGCTCTCCATAGCTTGGGCCATCAGCTCTCTGTGGTGGATGCAGGCTCCATGGTATGGGTCAGCGTCAGCTTGCCTTCACCAAGAGGGAATAGAACCTGGGGCCTCTTATATGGTAGATGGGAGCCCAATCGCTTGAGCCACATCTGCTGCCCCCCAAATTTTTTAAACAAATGGAAAACACAATTATCAAATATTTCTGGAAGGGTAAGAGGCCCCAAATAGCCAGAAACATCTTAAAAAGGAAAAGTGAAGTTGGAGGACTCTCACTTCTGGACTTTAAATCATAATACCACGCTACAATGGTAAAACAGCATGGCATTGGCATAAAAATAGAAACATAGACCAATAGAACTGAAATGATGTTTCAGAAACAGACACTAACATTTACTGCCAAGTGAATTTTGACAAGCCTGTCATACCCACCCAGCTGGGGCAGAACAGTCTATTCAACAAATACTGCTGGGAGAACTGGATATATATTGCCAAAAGAAAGAGTTCCCCTATCTCACACTTGATACAAAAATTAACTCATAATTATCAAATACCTAAATATAAAGTAAGAACCATAAAGCTCCTAGAAGAAAATGTAGGAAAACATCTTCAAGACCTTGTGGTAGGTGGTTAATTCCTAAACCTTACACTGAAAGAACAAGCAACAAAAGAAAACATGCATAAATGGGACCTCTTCAAACTAAACACTTTTGTGATTCAAAGGACTTCATCAAGAAGGTGAAAAGGCAGCCCACTCAATGGGAGAAGATATTTGGAAACCACGTATCTGATAAGGGTTTGATTTCCATTCTATATAAAGAGATCATCAACTCAGCAATAAAAGAGCAAGTAATCCAATTTTAAAATGGGCAAAAGATTTAAATAGACATTTGTCCAAAGAAGAAATACAAATGGCCAAAAAGCACATAAAAAAAAAGTTCATATCACTACCTATTAGGGAAATGCAAATCAAAACAACAATAAGATATCATCTAACACCGCACAGAATGGCCATTATTACAAAAATAGACAACTGTAAGTCTTGGAGTAGATGTGGAGAAATAGGAACACTCCTTCATTGTTGGTGGGACTGTGAAAGGGTGCAGGCTCTGTTGAAGACAGTTTGGCAGTTCCTCAGGAAGCTAAATATAAAACTACCATATGATCCAGCAATTCCTCCACTGGGAATATAACCAGAAGAACTAAAATCTATGACACAAACAGACATCTGCACACTGATGTTCATAGCGGTATTATTCACAATTGCCAAAAGATGGAAACAACCCAAGTGTCCATCAACCAATGAATGGATAAACAAAATGTGGTATACACATAAGATGGAATACTATGCTGCCTAAGAAGAAAGGGAATTGGGATACATATGATAACGTGGATGAATCTTGAAGACATTATACTAAGTGAAGTAAGCCAGACACAAAAGGACAAATATTGCATGGTCTTCATTAATATGAACTAAACACAAAGAATAAATGCATGGAGTTAAAACCTAGAGTATAGGTTATTAGGAGACAAGCAAGGGTTGAGAAGAACTACTAATGTTTGTAGAAGTTTTAATGAACTTGACTGTAAAAGTATAGAAATGAATAGAGTTGATAGTAACATTATAGTGAGTAGCAGCTGGTTTATAAATGGGATTATGGCTGAAAAGTGTAGTCTGGAGAAGTAAATGTCAGTTGAAAAAAAGCTAGAGAATAGTCTAGGGACTGAATAATACAGTGAACTCAGAGGTGGATGAGAATTGTGGCTGATGGTATAGATGTAAGAGTGTCCTTCGGTGAGCTAGAGTGAATGTATGTCACTATTGCAGGGTGGTGGGAATGTGGAGAGGCATGGGAAAAATACAATCGCTTTGTCTTATGGACAATGGTTAACAGCATTACTATAATAATCTTGAATCAATGGCAAAAATGTACTATGTTGATAATGAGGAGTATGGAAAAAGTGCGCCTATTGTATGTTATGGACCAAGGTTGATGGTAATAGTCCAATCATATTATCTCGTAATCTGTAACAAATATTCCAACATGGTGTGTGTTGGTGGAGGGGTGTTATATGGGAATTCTATACAAGAGCATGAATGTTTTGTAAGTTCACAATTTTTGTAATAAAAATATATTTTTAAAAAATAGGGTGGATTGGGGGAAAAATACAACAAATATAAGATAGGGACTATAGTTTGTAGTAATATTTTGATGATGCTCTTGCATTGTTTGTAACAAATGTTTCACAACACTGCAAATGCTAGTGGAGGGGTGATGTATGGTACCCTTGTATGATTTTACACATGTTTATTTTTTAAGTTCACAACCTTTACTATACACTTATTGTTTATGCATGGTCATGTATGAATGACATAAATCATTAAAAAATATATTTTGCTCCATGGGCTTACTTCTAAGTAACTGACAGGTTTTAAATTAATGCACATAAGACCTATTTAAAATATGCTTCAGAATTTTCATGATTTATTAATTTATGGCTATTTTAAAATAATTACCTTTCATAACCCTATAAAGTAGTAAAATAGGTATAAGATTATATTTTAAATATCCATAGTTCTTTTTATTTACCAAAAGAGAATTAGCAGGAGATCTTAAAGAAGAATATTTGTGTAAGTGATTTCTAATAACTTGAAGCAAAAGCAAAAATATATCTCTCTTTGCCAATCATATGACTGATAATGTTGAACTTTCCCTGAGTCCCGTGCTCCTGGTAAACAGTGATAATTACGAAATCAGCCCACTCTTTGATGTACTTAGAAGTGGAGAAATAGTGATAAAAAAAATCATTGGCCCTCATTTATCCTAAGACTCTCCTCCACCCTTCTTCAATGAGCTCTGTCTTTCATAAAATCCCAAGTTTTTTCCTTCTCCTTTGAGACATTCCTCATTTATGAACACTGTTGTATTTGCAATAACCTGAATAAAATCATCCCTTTATTTATATGGTGAATTTTGTCTTTGACACCCTTGGGGGACAGGTAAAAAAAATCACTAAATCACTGGTTAAGCAGTGTATGTAACTAGAGATAAATAGAATAATTGGACTAAAACAGTCAATAAATCTGAAGCTTTATCATCAGAGAACAAATTGTTTGCATTCTACATTCCATGCATTGTGATCTACAGCACTACATATACCATCATGAAAAAAACAATGTGACTGTCTGACATCAAACAACAGCTATACACAGTCACAACAGCACATTACTCAATACTGACATTTCCTCAAGAATGTAGAACAATATGGGAGGAAACCAGCTGCTTCTGTTTCTAATGGATGAGTGGCAACAAGTAAAACAACACTTTGACTAGCTGTAATACTTCTTCCATAAAAAAATTTGATACTAAGGGAGATAAGGAGTAGGTTACCACTTTTTAAAAAAACTCTTATATAGATTCTATCTCACCAAGTCCATTTTGTTTTCTTTGAGACAATCCTTCACCAAGGTCAAACATAATATGCTGCCATTCAGAAGAAGCAAAAAACAAAACAAAAAACACAAAAAAAAATTCTTCCTGTTTTATGTTTCAAATCACCTCCTAGCTTAGATTTTCATGAATGGAGAAAGTAATATGGTCTGTACATCAATTCAAACTTATTCTGTATCCGAGTATGCCTAGAAAACCAATTGAGAAGAATAAACTCTATAGGTTTTGGATATTCAGGGAGGATGCAAACCAAATGTGTTAAGCTTACCTGAAGTGTGGGGGGTTCGTGTTAAAAGCTGACCTGGAATGTGGAGGATATGTGTTATTTTGAGCTTACCTGGAGGAAATAACCTATCTAATACTCAGAGAAAACACTTGAAAAAACTAACGAAAAGTCCTTTTGCATATAAGCACCATTTGACTCCCTACTCTTACATCCTCTGTACAAAAGGGACCCAAAAATTCTATTCTGGGTTAGGTTTTTATCAGGACAAGAGTCTGCCAGGTCTGACCAGTCAAAATAAATCTTCCTTCTCAGAATTCTCGCATCCTGGCCTTCAATACTGCATACACCTGACTTCTCTCTGCTACAACAAAAGAAGTCAGTTTTGAAATTCAAATAAACCACATGTTAATCCTAACATTGGAAAACTTCATCTAAATTTTTGTATTAAAGAAGAGTTTAGTTGATCATATGAGAGATGCTGCAGGAGGAATATTTGTCTTAAATGAGAAGTTGAGCCATATGCATTCTTCTCTGATTTCTTCTTTTCCAACTATGTAGCCATAACCTTAGTAATAACAGTCAATTTTTATGATACATTTACTATGGGTCAGAGGCAACTCTAAGTATTTTATGTGTTCATTGATTTAATAATCATAATAGATTTCAAAGATAAGGAAACTGACTAATGGAAACTTAAATAACTTGGCAGAGAGTACACTGTAAATGGAAGAGCTGGGATTTGAACCCAGGTATCTTGCCTCCAGATTGACACACTCAGTCACTATAGATGCTGCCCCTTAAGCCATGTAGGTGTTAATACGTGTATGTGTTATACATGCCTTAAGAGACAGCATCTCTAGTGGTTCAGTGGTTCAGTATAGTCTTAGAATCTAGCACTTCCCTCTGTCTATAACAGGTAGTTGATTTATAATGCTTCACATTTCAGATGCCCATTCCTCCCATAATTCCCAATTTAACCTTCTAATTTCCATTTTTATTTACTTGTTTTTCACATCACCATCCCATGCAGTAATAATTTTGCAGAGGCAATAGGAGATGGGGATTATCATTGTATCTTCACTTTAACTTCTTTATGTTCACATTAGTGAAGGAGCCCCATGCAAGTTTCCTGGGTTCTTTGCCTGGCACAGATAATTGGAGTCCATACCAAGGTTTGATCACACAAAGGAATGTTTTATTAAGCTGGTGGAGGTCAGGAGACAAAATCTGCCTCCCCAAACCAAGAGGGGTAGGATTTTCATTATTTTTAGACAAAGGGAGGTGGGAATAGGGATGTTAGGATGTTAGGCAATTGATTTGTTTAATTGAAAGTGTGTAAGTGCAGGTTCCAGAGGCTAGCTGGAGTGAGCCTTGGGCTATAGGTTACAAACTGGGTTATCAACAACTTAATTAATATCCATTAGGAACTGAAAAAGTCCAGCTTGGTAATGCATAAAGTTGTATATAGTTCAATCCACATAAGATAATGTTAAAATAAACCATGTTTGGCCAGGGGTAATACATACAGTTGTAAATCACCTAATTAACATGACTAAACCAAACAAAGTGGGCCATCAAAGTCCAGGCAAGGTAAGATAAGGGAATACAAAGGGGGCTAATTAGGAATAAAGATCACAGTTATAAAAATAAAACATAGTATTTAGAATCAAAGAACTAAGTTTTAGATATTTGTCTCTAGTTACTTTTGTCTGTAGTTACTTTTAAAAGTTTATAATTTAGTAGCCATGGTTATTTGTTCTCATTTTGTTTATAAATTCTCAATCTAGCCAGAATCATTACTTTATGACTAAAGATGTTTTCTTGGTAATAGGTAACAAATGCACAGCTATACTGCTATGAGTTATGAGAGTGGGATTGCATCGTTAAAACTTAAATATCATTCATTAGCTGTATCTAAAAATTAAGGCTGCATTGTAACATATATCATATAACTGAATAATTAGTGATGAAGTTGATGCCAATCTCTTGGTTAGAAATTTATACCAATTATATACTGATTCCTTTGGTGAACATATAGTATTCACGTTTATCCTGATATTTATATCCAAGATTTTTGGTGGCGGACTTGGCCCAGTGGTTAGGGCATCTGTCTACCACATAGGAGGTCCACAGTTCAAACCCCAGGCCTCATTGACCCGTGTGGAGCTGGCCCATGTGCAGTGCTGATGTGCATAAGGAGTGCTGGGCCACACAGGGGTGTCCCCGCATAGGGGAGACCCACGTACAAGGAGTGCACCCCATAAAGAGAGCTGCCCAGGGCGGAAGAAAATGCAGCCTGCCCAGGAATGGTGCCACACATACGGAGAGCTGACACAAGATGATGCAACAAAAAAAGAAACACAGATTCCTGTGCCGCTGACAACAACAGAAGCGGACAAAGAAGACGCAGCAGATAGACACAGAGAACAAACAACCGGGGTGGAGGGGGGAGGGGGGAGGGGGAAAGGGAGAGAAATAAATAAATAAATAAATCTTAAAAAAAAAAAAATGCAAGATTTTACCATGGTCAAAAGTTGGGATTACCTCTATACAGGGGATACATGAATGAAGATTGTATTTTAGATTATGACACTCTCATGTCTGTTGGAGACATTCTTAGTAGAGCATCTCTGGAAAAATCTATTTCACATTCTTTTTTTAGTGGCCCAAGAAAAACTAAAGTAATGAACTATTAATTAAGCAGGATGCAATATTGCTTGTAATCGTCATGAAAAGCAGTTGCCAAAGCATAGATTAACTTCTTTAAATGAGGGTGGGGGAAATCCTTTCATTTTTACATTCATAACATATTTTTTCTAGTTTTTAAGTATACTAAGCAGAGGGGAATAGATGTGGCTCAAAGGGTTGGGCACCCACCTCCCACATGGGAGGTCCTGGCTTCAGTTCCCAGTGCCTCCTAAGGAAAATGAGCAAGACAGTGAGCTGATGCTTAGGGACTGGCACGGTGAGGAGACACAATGAGATGATGCAATGAGATGACACAAGGAGGAGATACAACAAGTAGGGAGCGAATGTGGCTTAAGTGAGTATATGCCTCCCTCCCACATGGGAGGTCCCAGGTTGAGTTCTTGGTGCCTCCTAAAAGAAGATGAGCAGACCCAGAGAGCACACAATGAACATGAAGCAGGCTAGTAAGGTAGGGAATTAATAGATGGATCTGGAACCTGGTGAAGTGTCCACGTGGACATCAGTAACCCCCAAGATGGCTTCTGGAAGCCCCCCACCCCCAAGATTCTGCTATCCAGAACAAAGACCTCTTCCTGAGAGCAAGGAAAAACCCCAGGTGTTCCAGTTGGGTCCTCACTAAGGGATTGATGGGTGGGGTGATGATCACAGCAGCAAACAGCTGGGACCCTCCCCCCTGCTGTTAGCAAAGGGGTGGAATCATTAACAGTTTAAAAGCCAGGCACAGGCCTGCACGCACCCTCTCACTCTGCTCTCCTGCCTCTGGACCTGTTCCCTGCCCTCTCTGTGCGCTGCTCTTGCCATTTTCCTCTGCCACATGGCCACGCAAGTAAACCTGGGCATATATAATCTACAATGGGGAATTGTAGCTTGTAAATCAGCCCTCTTCATCCCTTTTCACCCCCTTCCTCTCTACCTGGGACCCCTGCTCTGTTATTTTCTCCCATTTCTCTTCCCTCCCTACCTGAATAAATTACTGGCCTAACTCACCCGGCATGCTCTTGAAATTCATTTCTGCAGCATAGCCAAGAACCTAGATAGAATCCAGTAACAAACAAACACAGAAAGCAGACAGCAAAGGGCATAAAAACAAGAAATAAATAAATATTAAAAAAAAAAAGAATAGTAAGCAGAAAGAAATGAGAGAAGTAAAAATGGTAGTGAAAAAATAAATATAGGAAGAAACTTCAGTGAAGTCAGTGAGGAAAAATATGGGGAGTATAAGAGACAGGGATCAGTTCAGTTTTCCCATAAAAGCAATACAAAGCAGGAAGGAAAAAAAATTAATGTAACCTGGCAGCCCACTGCCTCAGTTTCCCACTCCCAGGTTAAGCAGGAACAAAGGAAACCAGCTTAAGCCAGTCCTACAGCCAGAAAAAAAGGATGCATAAGAAAGAGCTAAGTCAATACCAATTCTGCACTAAATTCCATTCCTTATGTGGCAAAAGGAGCAGGTAAAAGCCAAAATGGTTGGAATGTGATGAGAGAGAACTGTTAATCTTAAACTGGAGGACTTGAGCAAGAAAGTTAGACCTCTCAGGTAGGCTGTAACCTCTGAAGTATCCAATATGGAGAAACTGAGGAAGGGCGTCTGTGCTAGGCTTAGGGGTATAAATTCTGTCATTTTCCATTATTCAGGGCATCAGCCACTTTTTCTGTTTGTGCGTCCCTTCTTGCAAGATTGAGAATAAATTATTTTCTTCGCCACAATCAGCTGAGCCTTATTTTTTACCAGAAGAAGATTTCTTTCTTACGGGAGCATGACAAACTAGTAGAAGGAATAAAAGAGGGCCAATTTTAGAGGGTCTGGATTTGGGGAAGGAGTAAATTAAGTCTGACTATAATGGTCTTCTGTGTAATTCACCTACAGGGAAAAGCTGCACTATCTCAACAATCAAAACCCCAACTAGAGTTAGCTTCCTAAAATAACAAAGCCCATCATGTGCTTGCCTTCCTTAAAATACCCCCATAGCTCTGCTATAGGATAAAGTTCCATGCCCTCAGACTGAGAGCAGAACTCTTTACATTGTAGCAACCATCCATATTTCTAGCTGCATTGCCCAGACTCCCACCAGAAATACATGCTTCCTGTGTGTTCCTGCATATCAAGGGCCATTACCCTTTCTTGTTCCTTGGAACATCTTTCTCCATCTGCTGAAGACTGCTCACTCTTCTTTGAAATTATGAGCTTCAAATGTGTTTGATATTTTGCATGTATTTACGTAACAATTAAGGACATACATTTAAAGGTACATGCACTGAGTTTGAGTAAATGCTTGGAAAACTTTGGGACATTATCAGTACCTCAGAAACTTTCCTCATGCCTCTTTCCAGTTAATCCCCACAGCCACCCACCCACCCTGAAAGAAACCACTTCCCTAATTTTCTTTGACTGTAGATTATTTTTTGCCTTTTTTTAGGACTTCATACAAATCTTTAGTGTGAGGCATTTTTTAACTCAGCATACTGTGTTGGTTTATTTTATTTTATTTTTTGAGATTCATCCATTTTGTTACTGGTGTCAATAGTTGATTTCTTTATAGTGCTGAGTAGTTTTCCAATTGTATAAAAATACAGTGGTTTCTTTATCCATTCCTTATTGATACACACATGATTTACTTTCCAGTTCATTAATATTATAAATAAAGCTGCTGTGCACATACATGTACAAGACTTTTGTGGCCAAATGATTTTTGTTTTCTTCGCATTTTCTTTACTTTTTTAAACGCATGAGGGTGAAATAGCTAGATCACAGGTAGACGTATATTTAATTTAATAAGAAACTGTGAGACCTCTTTTAAAGTGTCATATCATTTTATACTCCCAATAAAAATGTGTGATTATTCTGTATGCTCCAAATCCTTACCATCATGTGGTGTTTCCATTCTTTTTTATTTTAAAAATCATTCTGGCAGGTATATCATAGTATCTCATGGGTTTAATTTGCACTTCTCTGATGACTAATAAAGTTGAATACTTTTTGTACATTTAGTGACAATTTATATGTATCCCTTTGTAAGGTGTTCATTAAAAGTTTTTCCATTTGAAGAAAATTGAGTTGTTAGTTCTTTTATTATTGGATTGTGGGATTCTGTATACATTCTGAACACTAGTCATTTGTTTGATATATGTTTTGGAATGTTTTCTCTTAATCTGGATCTTGCAATTTATTTTCTTTTGTAGCCTTTTGAGGAACACATATTTCTAATTTTGATGAGTTACTTTATGAATTTTTTCTTTTATGGTTATTATTTTCTGTGACCTCTCTAAGAAGTCTTTTATTACCCCAAATTGCAAAGACCTTATCTTCTAGTCTTCCCTAAAACTTCAAGTATTTTAGCTTTTACAGTTAGGTTTATGATCGACCTCAAATTAATTTTTGTGAAGTATGTGATATGGTGGGATAAAAATTCCTTTTTTCCTTATATAACTATCTGTTTATTCTTGTAGTATTTATTGAACATTTTTTTCTTTCTCCCTTAGGATTGCTTTGGCACCTTTGTCAAAAATCAAAGGTTTTTTATTTTTACGGAGAGGTTGTTAATATATGAGGACTCTATTCACTTCTATAGACCTACTTGTTAATGTACAGATGGTACCGCAAACTTCAATCCTCTCCCGGCTGTACACTTCCTTCTGCCATAACATCACCAAGCGCCCCATTTGTGGACCTCGTCTAACTCTTGCAGAAACACTGTTCTCAAGCTTACGGAATGTCTTTGTCCTAAGACTGCCCCTCCTTTTCTCTCTTCTCTGTGGAGTGCTATCTCCATTCTTCTACCGACTGCCATTGAAGAGCCACTCCTGTTTGTGAGTCCCAATAAAACTCAGGTCTAACCAGTTGGCTGGTGTGTTCTTTGGTCTTATGGCTGCCCCAACTCAGGCACTTCAAAGTTGGGTTGGAACACTTGATTAGCATAGTTTATTGTAGATGAAATCTTACCTGTACACATTATCAGCACCTCAAAAATATGCAACAGACTATATATTTTTAAAATTTAAGCAGTCACATGTATTGTAGGAAAACTTCAGAGGAAAAGCTATCTTTTGTATTTAACCAGGTATTTTCCATTACGAATGCTCTTCATTCTTTCTAGAACATCCACATATTGCATATTATGTTGTATCATTTTCTTTCAGATTGAAGAATTTCCTTGAGCATTTCATGCAGTTTAGACCTGTTGGGTAATGAATTTTACTAGTTTTCTTTATCTTAAAATGTTTTTATTTTGTCTTCATTTTGAAGAATATTTTTGCTGGATTTTGAATTCTCATTAGACGTTTTTTTTTCTTTCAGCACAGTGAAGATGCTATTTTACCATCTTCTGGACACCACAGTTTTTTATTAGAAACCAGTAATCTTTTGAATTACTGTTGCCTTATAGGTAATGTGTGCTTTTTCTCTGTTTTCAAGACTTTCTTTTTATCTTCAGTCTCAGCAGTCTGACAATGATGTGCCTAGTAGTAGTTTTCTTTATATTTCTATTGCTTAGGGTTTGATATATTTCTTGTTTGTATACTTTATGTATGTCTTACACCAAATATGAAAACTTTTCACACATTATTTCTTCAAATATTTGTTCTGTCACATTCTTTTTCTTCTCTTCTTCTGGATAATAATTGAAAATACGTTAGTCTTTTATAATATTTTCCATAGGTCTCTGAGGCACTATTGTTTCTTTTCTTTCTTTTTTTTATGTTTCTAAATCGTTTTATCATTGTTCTTCAGACTAAATAATTTCTATTGATCTATTTGCAAATTGGGTAATTATTTCCTCTGGTAATTCTATTCTGCTGTTAACCCAACCCAGTGACTTCTAAAATTTTTCAGATATTGCATTTTTCATTTCAGAATTGTATATGATTATTTTGTGGCTATTTATGTGTTAAGGTTTTATATTTTTAAAATTTCTTATGATCATACTTTCCTTTATATATGGGGTTGGTAAACTTTGTCTATAAAGAAACAGACAGTAGATATTTTAGGCTTGGAGGGTTACACACTTTCCCTGTTGCATATTCTTTTCCTACTTCTGTTTCCCCCACTTCTTCTCCTCTCCTCCCCTTCCTCTTTCTTCTTTTATCCATCTCCTCCTCCTTCCTCTTCTCCTATTCCTTCTTCTTCTTTTTATAGCCCTTTAAAAGTGCAAAAAGCATTCTTAGTTGGCAGGTGGTCCAAAAATAGGCCCCAGGCTAGAAATGATCCCCTGGTTATAGTTTACCAACCCGTGCTTTATTGAGCATAATTAAAATGGCTAATTTTAAATCATAATCTTCTAATTACAACATCTGGATCACCCAATGGCCATTCTCATATGCTTGTCTTTTTTCTTGTGTATAAGTCACATTTTTCTGTTTCTTAAATTTTGGACATTTTAGCACTGCCTACTTGACATTGTGAATATTAGATTGTGAAGACCCTGGACTCTGTTATTTGTTGTAATGAGTGTTGTTGTTGTTTTAATAAAGCCATGGAATTGATTTGACAGACTGCACTCTCACACCCTTGGGAGTAACTGAATTCTCAGTCCAGTTCTTTTATGCCAAGATGGGCTTCTTGGAGTTTGCCTCATGCAATCACATTTCTGATATCAACCAGAAACTTGGGCAGAGTTTATACAAGTTTTGGACTTCCCTGTCTCTGGCTTTCTCCTTCCTACGATGCATCTGTCACTTTCCAGTGGGCATGGTTGATCAAATCTCTGTCCTCTCTTTCTTCAGGCTAGAAACACTGAGGGCTTTCTACTGGTGTTTTAGTAACTCTCCATTCATGGCCTAAGTCCCAATCCAAGACTAATGTATGGTATATTATATATAGCATCTCCCACTTCACAAAGGTCTGAATTCCCTCTACACCTGCCTCTCTGGCATACCTCCCACCAACTCCCTGGAGGCACACTGAGTTTCGGCTGCTATAACCTTGAATGGGCCCACCTTGAAGGCATCTTGTTTTGAGAAAAGAGCACATACCCAGACGTTTTCCCAAAACTTGCATGCAGACTTCTGGCACTCATCCACCTTGGTCTTTAGCCTTATATAATAAAGATCATTTGCCATAGGTGTGGACACACTCTAGTGAACTACTTGCCAGTCCTGATGTCCATCATGAAGTTGCTGCAGCTTTCTGTGCAAAAGTTCCCCAAATAAATGCTGAAAGACCACTTACTCTGTCCTTCAGTGCCTCTTTCTTTAGACTCTCAATGGGCCCCAGTGGGGGCATTTGGGGCAGTCCTAGCAGAGTCCCTCCCTTCCATTTCTTCCTTCTGGGTAAGGCCTAATCCTGACTCCACAGGACTCAACAACTCAAAAACAACAACTAAAAATACCTTCTGCTGTTTCCTTCTTCCAGGTATTACCTTTCTCCTCCATAATCTATCTGCTTTTGGTTCCTCTCCAGCACCTTCAAGAAGTCACTGTTTGTATTTCATTCATTATTTGTAGTTTTTATCTGAAGGAGTTAAAACGAAATGTACTCAGCCATTACCAGAAGCAGAAAGCTCTATCTTGATACTTTGATAGTTAGATGCTCCTAAACCATTCTGTGGGATAGAAAATGTTTTATTCATTTTGCAGTGAAGAAATTGAGAGGCAGGCAAATAAAACTGCCTAAGGTGATACAGCTAGTAAGTGCTGGGCTAATTCCAAAGATCGTATTTCACTAGCACACACTGTCCTGTATCTATTCCTTACCAACCACCTCTCCACCCCCACCATCCAAGGGGTATTCCTCTCCAGTTCTTCTAATTAGAAAATCTTCCTTATATTAAGAGATAGTTATGGGAAGCAGATGTGGCTCAACTGACAGAGCATCCACCTACCATATGGAGGGTCCAGGGTTCAGTACCCAGGGCCTCCTGACCTGTGTGGTGAGCTGGCCCAAGTGCAGTGCTGCTGCACACAAGGAGTTGTGCCACACAGGGGCTCCCCCGTGTAGGGTTGCCCCACGTGAAAGGAGTGAGCCCCGTAAGGAGAACCGCCCCACGTGAAAAAGAGCACAGCCTGCCCAGGAGAGGCATCACACACATGGAGAGCCAACTCAGCAAGATGACACAACAAAAAAGAGACGCAATTTCCCAGTGCCGCCAGATAATGCAAGTGGAAGCAGAAGAACACACAGCAAATGGACACAGAGAGCAGACAACAGGGGAATAGGGAGAGAAATAAATTAAATAAATTTAAAAAAAGAGAGAGAGACAATTATTTCCCCAGAAAATAATAAACTGTTGAGTGAATACCTTATTCTCTTGCCCAAATATATCCTTCTACTCCCAATTCATTTCTCCCAAAATTACGGCATACCACTTATTTACCTATCTGAAAGGACATTTAGATTATCTTTTGAGGTCTGTGATCTGCTTCTCCTCTTCCACTATTGTGAAGCTTGAATTGTTGAGATGTGGGACAGAGATACCATCATTTTCACATCATATATCCAGTTGAGAATTCTATTAGGAAATCGAGTGATTTGGAAATAATAATTATTAGCTCTGGCATTCTGCAGTGACAGCTCTTTACTCTGTATCACGGTTTTGAGGTTGGATGTTTATATTCAGTATTGACTTTTCCTGACCTGTTTGGGAGATTGGGTGAGAAAACCAAGGACTTCAAAGATAACTTTCCTGATCACTAAAAATTTTAGCTTTGGTAGTGTTACTGGATTTTATTTAGGTTTTTGGCTTTGCTGTAGAAATGAATTTCAGGAGTACACCAGGTAGGTTAGACCAGTAATTTATTCCTGTAGGGAGGGAAGAGAATTGGGAGAAAATAAAAGATCAGGGGTCCCAGGTAGAGAGGAAGGGGGCGAAAGAAATAAAGAGGGCTGATTTACAAGCTACAATTCCCCATTATAGATTATAAATGCCCAGGTTTATTTGCGTGGTCATATGGCAGAGGAAAAATGGCAAGAGCGGTGCACAGAGGGCAGGAACGGGTCCAGAGGCAAGAGAGCAGGGGGAGAGAGCTCGTTCAGGCCCCACTTGGCTTTTTGAACTGTCACTGCTTTGCTAATGGCAGGGAGGGGTTCCAGCTGTTGGCTGTTTTGATTGATTACCCCCCTACCCCATCAATTCCTTGTGAGGGCCTAATGATAAAGACCATAGGAAACATCCGGGGCTTTCCCCTGCTCCCAGAAGAAGTCTTTGTTCTGGATAGCAGAATCTTGGGGGTGGGAGTTTTCCAGCAGCCATCCTGGGGGTTACTGATGTCCACGTGGACTCTCTGCCAGATTCCAGATCCATCTATTAATTCCCTATCTTACAAGCCTGCTTTACTAGGAAGAGAAAAAGCAGAATTTTCAGTTTTCTAACAAAACCAATTCCAGCACCATAGCTAGAGGAAGGTTTGTGTAGCATAAATATGTTTAATACCAATAAGTCAGACATTCAGCAGCTACCAGTCATTCCTCTTGTTACTATGACAACTAACCTCAGGGAGTTAGCAGGGTCAAATTTGTGCTCTCCTGTCACCTCCATGGCTGTGACTACCACCCTATCAGCCACTTTTTTTTCTCTCTAAAAATTCTGGGCGGGTAAGAAGGCTGTGAGCTTTCCTAGGTATTGGGTGAAGATTAGTGGGGTTTATCATCTCACATATTTTTAATATGCAGTAGATAACTGAAATAAAGTTTTAAACGCAGTTGTTACATTGCAATGAAATTTCCACCTCCACTTCAAGCAATCATCAGCTCATTCTTACCAAATTAATGGGCCAAAGATATCCTGTTGCGTATCATTCACCTTTTTCATTTAGGGGTACCAGCTATTGTACTACTGCCATAGAAAGAGACAAAAGCACTCTGGGAATGAACAGTTCAGGTAACAAAAGCCTGCTTGGGACTATAAGCAGAAATCAGCAGGTGATTATGTCTGAGCTTTTTATATGCAGATAAGTCTTTGGAATTCATTGAACATTAGGGCAGTTTCTCTGACATAAAAATTGGTTCTCAGAAATTTGCATGCACATGTAGAGTTTGGTTGACAGAATTTAGCCCTGCCAGTTGCACAGTTCTCATTGGTGCAAAAATCAATTCTTTGACTTATGTGGTTTAGTTTATATTGATATCTTTGGTAACATTTGGACTTACAGAAGTTTAAGATAGTCTTCTTCACGTGAAATGTCTCAATCCATTTTTAAGAGTTGTCAAATTATTTTCTTGATAACATTCTGCACTAACAAGGGGACTATTCAGTGTAGAGGCAAGAATTCTGTTTCCTTTTTCATTTTTTCGCTTTAATATGAATTTCAGAACAGTGGGACAAAAATGTACTTTAGAACAGAGAAAACTGGATTTGAATTTGAGTACTCTCACTAACTAGCTGTATAACCTTGGAATTTTAAAAAAATTATCTGGGCCTTTACTCATGCATTAAATGAGAATAAAAGTTCCTTTCTAATGGATTGTTATGAGGATTTGTGATAATATGCCTTAAATGCCTTGCAGAGTGCAAAGTGTATTACATGTGTTTAATGAATGATAAGTATTACTATGTCTCATACTAAATATTAAAAAGTTTATCCCAACTATACCCAGGGAATCTTCTTTCATCTCCTTTCTGTGTTAATACAAAGACCAAAATTTTATCTGGTCTTTATGTGGTTTCTGAATCTTTTCTTCACATGGTAGATGTAGTGAAGATGAAGATGAAGTATAGACACATCAGCTGCTAATATAATGACACGGTGCTGTTTCTTGTATAGTTTAAATGGCATAATTTCTAAGTAGAAGAATACAATTTATGTGAATCCTTGTACTCCATTGCACATTTAACATTACATCTTGGAAGGGGTTTAAAGATAATGATTAAAAATATTCTATCTGACTATCTATAACCAATATATACCCCATCGATGTGAGCATGTAATTCAAATATTTTTTCCAATATATTCCTGCCCTAATTAATCAAAATCACTATCCACACAGAGTTTGAATTCTGAAGTTTGCAGTTAACATACCTAAGAACTAGACATTTTATTGAATATGTGAAAATGTTCATCTGCTTGCTCAAAAACATGTTTTTGACCTGGTTCGGGTTTCGTTTTTAGACATAGTGAAGGAGCCAAAGATTGGTGAGACATGGGTTCTACCCTAATTGATTCCCAGTCTATTACAGAATATAGGGTGTATAATTAACTTCTTGAAAAGGAGGTAGACATTTATTAGCGATGGTGTAGAGGCAGAAATTGGTTAGGTTTTATTTATTTAATTATTTATTTTTACTGAATCTCTATTCTCTGCTTCCCAGGCACAAAACTAGTCTGTATTTCCCAGCCTCCCTGCACTTAGACGTGGCCAAATGGCTGAGTTCTAGCTGGTGCAAGGTGAGTAGAAATGGTGTGCACCCCTTCCAGACATGACTCATAAAAATCTCCTTCCGGTGATCCTCCATGCTCTTGCCCCTTCCACGGGCTTGTTGGAGATGAGCGTGGTGACCTTAGAGGTCAGGTTTTGGTGGTGGACGAGCCACAGATGGGAGTTGCCTGGGTCTCTGGGTCACCGCCTGCAGAAGGGCGGCTGCCAGTCATTAAATCCCTTTTGGACTTCACAAGGGTGACCAATAAAATTGTGGTCTTTGAGCACTGTGTAATATTAAATTTATTTGTTATTACTGCTAAGGTCAATGTAAGTGAGAGATCAAAAGAGGAAGCAGTTATTTCCTTCTCAAGTTTAAAAACTGTGTATACATTAATAATAATACTTAACACTTATTAAGTGCTCACTTTTTGCCAGGCGATATACTAAGCACTTTACATACATTGACCATTTACTATTCACAAAAGACCATGACTAGTTGGAATTATTATTATCCTCAGCTTTTCCACAAGAATCTAATATGTTGAATAGATATAATCAAGGAAAAATAGAATGATCTTGATCACTGTTGATGCTGAGCACATGTGGGTTCTTTGCTTCTTGATGCCCTGAAGATCAATTCCTGAGATACCAGGGTTTCAGAGAAAGAGTTTATTTGCACAAGCAAAGGAGGTCAATGACCTTGTGGTCCCCAAAATTGCCTCCTGGAATGGCCTTAATTTTGATATTTTATAACATCAGGATGCTAATGAATATTTGGGGGTGGAGCTGGCACAGGTTCTTTCATTAATAAACATTAAGGGGCTGAACAGGATGGAGCTGGTACTAAATCAGGGAGAGTCACAAAGTTACAATCATGGTCAGGAATGCAAGTCATCTAGGAAAGGGAGATTCCTAACCAAGGCAGTTACAAGGTTTCTCATAGGGATATTAAACAGAGGAGGGTGGAGTGGTTACCATCACAACAGTAAGCACAAAGAAATGTGAGACCGCTTTTAGAATGACCTGCACAACAACAGGTATAGGCTAAGTCTAACCAGTTTCAGTAATTTCAGATATTAATTTTTGCCATTGGTAATATAAACTCATCTATGTAATGATTGAGTAATTGCAACTATTTGTTCATTCTTAACCCTCGGTTACACTGTCCGGATTGAGGAACAAAGGAAGGGATAGTACTGACCAAGTAATTTAAGGGATGCTGACAGCATTAAATTATATAGGTGACAGAAAGTGAGAACTAGTTTTAGGTAAAAAAATGATGATTTTGCTTTTGTGTATGTTGAGTTTGAACTGCTTATATGAAATTCATGTGTAAATATGCAAAAGACTGAAGGAAATTTGAAAAGATGTCAGTATTAAAGGTGTTCTTTGACCTTTAGAATGAAGATGACTGCTGAAATCATGGCACTTGAGGAAATCTCCAGGTGAGAGACTAGAAAGAGAGGTAATAATCTGTGTCCTCTGTTATACAGATGTAGTGATAAAAACAAATTGCTCCAGGGAATACTGTTTTCTCTACAAAATACAAACAAGTGTTTGGGAATCCACTTCAATTAATTAAAAATTGGATTACAGGAAGGAATTATAAAAATAATACATTACTATCTTGAATATTCAAAATCTATATCGAAGCCACATAAAATGATTAGTCATTGGCCAATATTTAAATGAAGGTGCAGGCCTTTTCTTCGAGTATAGGCTTCTGGACTACAGTTAAGTATAGAAATTCTTGGTTACACCTCACCCAAAATAAGGTTTCTGAGATTTTCAATTTAAAATGAGCATGGTTTTAAAGACATTTGTAAAATTATCCAAATGTAGAATGTTTCCTAATTATGTGTTTTTTGATTGATTTTTGCTTTTTCACCAATTCTAGTGGACTCCAATATTTACAAATCTTTCCAAAGCATTCAATTTATTTTTTTCTTTTTCTTTCTATTCCTTTTTTTAGGAAGTACTGGGGATTGAACCTGGGGCCTTGTATATGGGAAACAGGCAGTCAACTGCTGACCTACACCCATTCCCAAAAACATTCGATTGAGATCGTGTGCATCCTTTATGAATATTCATATTTAATTCAATTAAATCATATAATAATAAGCAAAACCATACAAACTTGGTTGGGAATAAATACAGCTTACTTTTCATAAAAGTCTAACTCCACTGCTGGAGTACCCATGCAAGCCTAGCGCATTCAGCATGCTGTGGCAACAGTCAATGTAAAATAAGGGATCTGCATGGCATTTGGCTTTCAGTGAGTTAAATAATGATGATGTATGACAGTATCTGCTTTGAGGAGAAGTATTCCTACAAAAATGTTTCAGGTCTAGGAAACTGAGGGAAGATAAAGCAAAATATAAGCAGCGAAATGTTTTCAGACTACCTTGTAAACCTAAATTGCATTTTTTTAGTGTTGCATCTTGCAAAAGAGAGCCACTACTAAAATGTATCTACCTTGAAATATTTTATTTACAAGACAACAATATATTTTGCCAACTTTACAGCCTTATGAGACCTTAGCAATAATATCTAGTTCCATCACTCATTTTACAAAAAAACAAACCTTTTTAAAAGCTCAGTGGCATAGAGTTGGTGATTGGCACAGCGAGGCTTACGAGTCAGTGGACACACCAAGCACCATATTGTATCACTGAACAACATGAGCAAATTGTTAGTGTGTCTCAAATGCCTATTTTTTCCTACATAGGGTTAATGAACATAATAATGACAAGTTATTTGTACCAATTTAAAACATAATCATTATGGAGCACTGTTTGATATTTATCTATATTTAACATTTCCCTATACCCTTTGTAGTTGTAGAAAAAATACTGGGTTCCTTGCTTTTGTCGTTAGCATTTTCATGAGGAAATTCTATCATGCATCCATCAATTCAATGTTAGAGTCACAGATTGATTTCAATGCATATCTTGTTTCTCATTAAGCCAAATTCAATACCTGTATATCTGTCACATAAACTGCTGACTGCTTTCGTGTTTTCCTTTGTGTTACCTGGACATTTCAAATTACCTATTTGAACATTTGAAGCATTGAACAAAACAAGCTGCATTTATAATTCCCAAATGTTTTTTAATGAGTGTTTCTCATTCTTTACTGCTCTATCTAAAGTCAGGAATTTGTTAAAGGTTATTTTAGACAAGAATTAGATAACCTTTGTAAAGTAAAGGATATTAATTTCAAAGTATATTCTGAATGGAAAAATATACTTATTAGGTGAGGTGAAGGAAAAAGAAAACAAAAAGGGAAACATGATTTCTATAGCATTCATTATTCAGAGGCTGGTCTGTGCCGTTCAAATTCATCTAGACTGATGCAAGGTGAAACCTATTCCTTCCTTGGCTAGTTAAGATGTAGTCAACAATTAGATATTTTCCACTCCTCTGTGAGTCTTCAAACATTGCTCCAACACCTGTGAATCATTTTCTTCATTTTTGGAATGAGTCTTGAACCCCTTTTTCAAATGGAAGAAAGAAATACAAAGAACATTGTTATAGTAATAAGAACCTTTAGACTAAGAAGTAAAAAGAAGTAATCAATTAAAGGCTTAACTTAGCCTACACAAATCTTGGAAAGATGATGCAAAGATAGCTATAAATAAAATATGGCTCTTCCCTCTGTGTTAGATCTTCAATTCAACATAAGAAAATTAATGTATTATCTAATACAAATTTATAAAGAATGGTTTGCTTTTAATCCTAAATTGTCCTCCACATACTAATCCAAACATAATTCTGTGTCTGTTAAATCTATGGATTTTTAAAAATTGTAATCTGGATAAATTGATACATCAGTGACATAGGAGAATACATATTTCCTTTGACAGCAGGGTGAATTTAATTATAGATAGAGAGGAAAAATGAACAACATATTGACAAAATGGGCTTGTCATTTAATTAAAAGGCCAGTAAGGTATTCATTTCACATTTTGATTAAACCAGGTTTTCTGAAGTCAACTTCCATGGTTGGGGCTCAGTAGGTCCATGAAGACCTGAAACTTGGCCACAGGCTTCTTTCTCATTCTGCTTACATGTGGTTTTTCTGCAGGAAAGTCTAAAGCTTGAATTAAATTCTCTAAGTGTCCAAGGTACCTGGAAATTAAGAAACACTGACCGGATTATCTGGGCCTAGTGCTTAAATATTCTTGACTCTTCTACTCTGTTCTTTCTATTACATCTCATCAAAATAGTGGATGAAAGACAGCATTTCTGATAATTTCACATCCATCTGCAAGCTTATAAAATTAACTGAAATGTTTTCATTTATTAAGTCTTTAAAATCTCTTAGTGCAGTGGATATTGCACACATAAGTGTAAGTGAGGTATGAAATGAAACTTTTCAGCCTACTCAAAGCACAGAGGAGTATAGTGCATCTTGCAATTACAGTTCAGCAATGATATTTAGCTGGTTAGAAAGAAATTACCAACCCAGTGGGGTCATTTCATTTCTTTGGGAAAGGAAAAATTCATGTTTTATATATTAATGTAAGGTATTACAGTTGATGTTGGTGCAAGTGATACCAACAACAACAACAAAATAAAGACTCGTTTTTTATTTCCAGCTTAATTTCTGAGTTAGAATTCAGTCACCGAAGAGTTCAGTTTTTCTTTCCCAACTCTTTCTCCTTCTCCCTCATTTGGCAGCTCTCTGGGTTTACTTAATCTAAATCATGATTTCAGTACCAACTATACTATTTTAGAAAGTTCTATCTAATATGTAATAAAAAAATTAGTTTAGTTAAATTGAAAATTAGAAAACACAGAAGAAAATATGAACCATAATTCTGAAATTTTCTCAATGCACATAGACATCCTGACAAACTCTTGATGCTTATGTATGCATAACAGACAAGTATAGACATATTTAACAGACTTGATTGAATTGCTTCAACTCAAAAAGATAAAATCATGTTTTGTTTATCCAGGAACTGTATTTGTTGGATTCCTCTATTTCCTATTTAGCAAGTTCACTTAATAATATTTCTGTATATGATCTTTTAAGTCTTAGTAATTTTTCATTGGTAAAACATATATTTCAATGATTAAAACTTAGTCATGCTTATTGTAAAAAGCCGCTGTCACATTTGATCCTAAGCTTTCCTCCAATACTTCTCACTTATGCTAGATTTATATGGCCAGAATTTGGTGTACAGTGAGGGTATGGTCTGTTCTCTCAAATTACTTCCCATCTGCCTTGGGGTATCTGATGTTGGGCTGCAAGGAGAGAGAGGGCACAATTAATTTCCCTGGGTGGTTGCTCATTGCAAGTTGTTCATCATCTTCCTTCTTCTAAATAAACCCATGTCTCTGGTGGAAAACTGTTGTTTCCTTTATGTTGTTTGTGTAGCTGCTTCTGTGTCTAACAGTGACTTGCTATTGGTTCCAACTATGAAGTTGGCATCAAAAAATTGTCCTCATGTAGGGGCACATTTGTTGATTCTTTGTAAAGCCTCCTCCTTCATACCTCTGTGGCTTCTACTTTAAGGTCCACAAAGACATTTGGGAAGGGGAAGAATAAGAAATGCATACATCCACCCTTTAAAAACTTGTCTTGGTAGTTGCACACATCAGTTTTGATTTCATCCTATTGGACAGACTTAGGTCCATGGCCTCATGAAGCTCTAAGTAATACTGTGGAATCTTGGGCTAGTTGTGACAACCCAGCAATTTTGTTACCATTTAAGAAAGTTAGAAGAGATTCTGTGGTCTTCATCTCAGGAATTAATTTGGGTGCATTATTTGCATAGCTAGCTTTCTGTATAAAATATATATTTATATGAAGAAGAAATTTATTATGGGATTCATGTGTCTATACACCTACAAATTTATATATCAATGTATATTTATATATATTACATATATTTATAGGAGATATTTATATATATTCACATGGGAAGCCAAAACAAGTAATATTTATAAATAATTATTTCTCTATTAATTTGAAGCACACACAGAGTCATAAAATACAATAAACATGTTTATTCTTTCCATACAGGTAAGGCAAGCCTCCTCTCACTGTACATTTTCAGGATATTCTTTTCTGTTTTCCAAAATACATTCTTTCTTGTGAACTTTAAAATTATTTTGTTGTATTTCATCACTCCAGCCAAATCAAACCAAATCAAACCACATTAAACAGAAACTAAAAACTAAAGCAATCATTAGTGTTTTGACTGAAATTACATTAAAATTGCACATTACTTTTTGAAAACATTTATATTTTTATGATCAGATATTCATAGTATATTATATATGTCTCCATTTAATCATATTTCTGTGATGTTTTTAAACAAGATTGTATACTACTATTATTTTTATTACTTTTATTGTATTTATACCTATTTTATAATTTCTATTATGTGAATTTCTTTTCCATTTTCATTCATAATTAGTTAATGCTAGTATAGAGAAACATGGAACCTTCTAAGTTTTTTAGTTATACAATATTATCAACATATAAATCTAATTCTGTCATTCACATGCACACACACACACATATATTCTATATGTTCCATTTCTATTTTACTTTTTATGTTGGTAAATTAGGAATTAGGAAAACTTTGGCAGTCTCTCAAGTGTTTTTATATCTATTTATGTATGTTTTTTTCTCATATTAGTAGATAATGAACTATGGTGATAAAATTTATTATAATACTTCTAGATTTCATTTCCTCATACTCATCTAAAATTTTTGCATTTATGAAACAGTTTGGTCTATAGCTTTTCGTGACCAATATTTGTTTTGGGGGATTAAAGTTCTATTCACTCACTAAAGTAATTAGGAAGAATTTTCTTTTTGAAACAATTTTAAAACCTAAGTGTTGTTGGGGGTTTAATGACATCTCCCATAAAAGGCATGCTCAGGTCCCAGCTTCTAGTCCTGTGGGTGTGAACCCAATTGTAAATAGGACCTCTGAAAATGGTATTAGTTATGGTGTACTTCAACTGAATAAGGGTCTTATTTCAATATAACTGAAGTTACTATAAGCAATGGAAATTGGATACAGAGGGAGAAACCACAGGAAGCAGCCAGAATCTGGAAGTTAAAGGAACTGAGAAGAGAAAGTAGAAGACAACAGATTGTACACTGCCATGTGATGGAAGAGTCAAGGAACCCAAAAGATTATTGGCCAGCCAGACTATCTCAGCCTTGAGAAGAAGCAAGTCTTATAGCATCTGAAATCATGAGCCAATAAATTGCTGTCATTAAACCACCCCATTGTATAATATGTGTTCTAGAAACAAGGACATTAAAACAGTTTTTTGGTACTGGAAAGTGGGGATGCTGCTATGATAAATACCTAAAAATGTGTAAATGACTTTAGCATTGGATAATGGGTCGAGGCTGGAGGATTTGTGAGATTTTGATGCAAAAAAAGAAGTCTAGATCATTTTGAAGAGACTGTCAGTAGAAAAATATGTTAAAGCTTTTTCCAATGATAATTTAGAAGGAAATGATGTTGTATTATTGAAAAATGGAGGAAAGGTGATTTGGTTATCAAGTGACAAAGAATTTGGTGAAATTGTGTTCTGATGTCAGATGGAAAGCAGAATGGGAAAGTGATGAACTTGGATATTTAACTGAGATTTCCAAGCTAAATGTGGAAGGTTCATCATGGTTTATCCTCATAGCTTATAGGGAAATAAGGAAAGAGATAAACTGAGGATTGAACTGTTAAGCACAAGGAAACCAGCAATTATTAATTTAGAAAAATTATGGCCTGCTCAGAGAGCATGATCTGACACTAGGATCAAAAGTGGCTCTACCAGAGCTTCTGGAAAGTGAGGCTTCATGTGAGGAAAATTACTACCTCACACTGGAATGTGGGGAAGAGGCTTTTTGTGTTTTACAGCTTCTCAGTGTTTAATAATCACCCTCTTAGGGTTTCAAAATAGATGCCTGTACGTCAAAATTTATAGCAGTAATATTTACAATAGCCAAATACTGGGACAATCCAACTATCCATTAACAAATGAACAAAATGTGGTATACACACAATGGAATATTATTCAGTCATAAGGCAGAATGAAGTCATGGTACATGCTGCAACATGGAAGAACCTTGAAAACATTATGCTCAGTGAATTAAGCAAGGCACATAATGACAAAAATTGAATGATGTCACTTAAAAGAAATAACTAGAAATAGAAAACTTAGAGAAATAGAAAGCCAGGGAATGGGGTTAGGGAAAGCATTCATTTGTTAAAAAGAAAAAAGAAAAAAGAAAAAACTGAAACAATTCTTAACACTGAATTGTGTCCCACAGTTAGGTGGAAAGCAAAATTTGTAAAATAATGAGCATTAATATTTAGCTGAGGAAATTTCCAAGCAAAGTTTTGAAGATGCAGTCTATTTTCTTCTTACTAGTCATCCTAAAATGTGAAAGGAAAGAGATAAATTGAAGGAGGAACTGTTAAGCAACAAGGAAATAGGACTCTAAAATTAGAAGATTCACTGTCAGGAAAGCATCCTTTGGAGAGAAGACCAACAATGCAGTTGGACAACTTTTGCTAGTGCCTTAGAAAGATTAATATTTTAGAGTATTCGAATACACAGAGGACACCGATGGGATTAGGTATGCAATTTAAAGATTTTAAGCCAATGAAAATCATTTTGGACTTTTGACCCTGCTGAACCATAAGATAATTTTTCTTGCTTTATTTCACTGTATTTGTGGTAATTTGTTACAGCAACAATAGAAGAGGAAGATGGTGCTATATCTCCTTTCTTTATTTGTTAGAAATTTCCAGGCACATCTTAGCACATTATTTTATGTTTAATTTTTTTCAAAATCTCCAAATAACTATATCCAGTTTATATTGTGCTCTCACTTCCATAATAACAGTTCATAAGAGACAGTCTTAGCACCTATGAATATAAGAAGGGGGAATGGGTTTCTTTTCCAGAAACCTGTGTCAAAGGCCAGCTTTTCTGCTAGCCCTACCCCAAGAACACTAAATACTGTGTTAGGACTCATTTGCAGAGTTCAGCTTGGAAACATGCAGTCATAGTTCTTCAAAACTGACATTCAACTAGAAGGCAACATATTGACTAGGAAGATGTGCTCCAGGGAAAAGAGCCAAAGAGAAGGCATGAGCAAGAGAGAAATGATGGAAAAAAAAGACACTGAAAAGGAGCAGGCAAAAAGGCAGGGCAGGCAGAAGCATGTGAAACACCGAGTGATCTCAGTAGACCAGACCAGTGTTCTGCATTCCCAATTCATTCTGAAAAATTACTCTGGGACAAGGGATGGGGAAGAGAGGTGTAGGGAACACAGTGTTTGGTAACAAAATAGAAAAGATTGGGTGAGAATATAGGGGACTGAAAAGATGTCATCCTAATCAGCATGAAGAGACCAAGGTGATGACCAGTAAGGCAGAAGTCTTCCAGTAACCCTGTGAGGCACCAGCTATGTAGCCACTTGTTTGTAACGGATAATCCAGGGCCTGAACCCTCAACACCCGATGTGGCTTCCACCTGCCACTTACATCTGCAGCAGCACCTCCAGCTCAGACAATGCACAATAGAGAATGTTTTCTAGCTCATCTATTTTTTCAGAAGTGAATTTGATGTGGGCTATGGGTGGGAGGCTCATTGTCTCTTCAGAGATCACCTAAGCTGTCTGACTTGTGGGTGTGAGATGGTAAGAGGCTGCCATTCTGTCCTTGGTGACCATGGCAATGACTCCAGTCCCAGGAAACAGTTTAACAATGCAAGGTCTATAAACTTTAAGTATTCAGGGGAAATGCAAACCAAATATGCTAAAAGCTTATCTAGAATGTATGAAGTCCATGCTAAAAGCTTACCTAAGATGTGGAAGATATATATGCTAATTCAAGCCTATTGAGAATTGAAACAAAGGGACCATTTATCCTTTCCTCTCTGTGTAAAAGAAACTCAAAAGTCTTGTTCAGGGTTCAGGATTGAAACAGAAAGCTCCCAAGTCCGGCCAGTCATCAATAAACCATTTTTCCTTCTTAAAATCATTCCTGAGTCCTGGCCTCTCTATATGCAAATAATTGAACCTCTCTCAAATTCTACAACATTTTTGGCAACCACAGAGGGATTGCAAACGAAGGCCAGAGATGGTAGCATTTTGCTGCCCCTTCCAAATCCCTGAGGAAGCTGGGAGGACTCGGGTGAACTCCAAATCTGGACACCCCTGGATTAAATTTAATCCAGAAATGATGTGGCCTCCACCAGAATCTTTCTGACAAAAATCAAGGCCAATGGAAGGTCTGAAGAGAAAGATTCTGGGAACAAAAAAGAACTCTGAAGATCGAAGAAGGTAAGACTCCCCAGGTGAGCACAGTCTGGAAAGCCCTAGCTTTAATTGCTAGGAGGGGGAGGCTGATCACCTCCTGAGAGAACCCTAGTAGCCCCAGAAAATTATGGGAAACCCATTCTCTCTAGGTCTGGAATAAGGAGAAAAACCAGGAAAAAGCCCTGGTGTTTTGGGTTTGTCTAACTGCATGTTAGAATCTGGTACTGGTCTCACATCCACTGAAGGAGTGGAGGCTTGATTTTAATAGGAAGGGCTGTTTATAGGTTCAAGTCCTAATGTCCTGGAGAAAAACCAGGAAAAAGCCCTGGCATTTTGGGTTTGCTTAATTGCACATTAGAATCTGGTGCTGGTCTTATATCCACTAAAGGAGTGGAGGCTTGATCATAATAGGAAGGGCTGTTTATAGGCTCAAGTCCTAATGTCCTGGAAATTGGCCTGGATTTTTAAAAAAAAAACTTGGTTATAGGAAAATGGATCGGCTTTTCTAGTGAGGCTTGGTCTGGGTATAAAGTTAAACAGTGAAAAAAGTCTAGTTGAAATCTTTTGTTATGGTACTAAATTGTGAATTAATTTGCTTTATACCAAATGTTAAGTGTTCTAAGGTTTGTAATGGCTGTGGGGGCAGCCATGCTGGAAAAATATATATAGAACTTGTGGGTCAGATTAGTGACCTTAGTGCTTCTGTCTGTGTCAGCTCAATGTTAGTGTTGGAGTTGTGTGGTTATGTAAAGTAGAATTCAGTTGAGCTGGAACCCTCCCTTGTCATTGGCAAGGGGGTGAAATGATTATGGGGCAAAATTGAGGAGTCTGGATGTTTTCAGAGTCTAGATGTTTGTGCATGCTCTGCTGTCTTGTCTCTGGTCTGCCCCTTTGCCAGGGCTTGGAGGCCATCTGTGTCTGCGCCACGCACCCAAATTTGTTGGGGCTGCCCCAGTCAGGGTGGTTGGGTCCCTGTGAGAGTTGCCAAATTTGAGTAGGTTCTGTCTGCCCATTTTGGCTGAAAGCTGGAAAGGGGGGAGCAGCTTGCCCCTTTCCAGTGAGTCCACACCTTCTCTTCATAAGCCGCATTCCTATTTGATTGTTGTGCACCCAACTGCCTGGAAGAGGGGGAAGTGAAGGGGGTGAAAAGCAGAATCAGAATAAATGCAGTGAAGTTCCCTCCCTAGGGTGTCAAAGCCAAAATACGTTTGCATTCTGCCCAGGTTCTTAGAAGGTATTGTGGTAACTTTAAGTAAGAGAATGTGTTCTGTGAAGGAAAAATTTGTCTTAAAAGTATAAATAAATATAAAAGTTTTACAAAGCATTGTTTAAATTAAGGTATTTAAATGGCTAATTGCAGAAAGTCATCATTAAAGAGAAACTGAATTGATAATAATAATAATAATAAAAGGTAATTTTATAACAAGAAAACTTGTCAGCAGCCAGCCTCCCCTGCCAACTTCCTTCCAAAAAACTGTTTCTGGTATTACATGCTACTAAGTATTTAAAGTGAAGAAAAGTTCATTATTTTAACAAGCTTGTTTAGTATTAATGGCAATTACATGTTGTAAGAAGTTTTCCTGGTAACTTAGTATGTGGGATATATGGAATGTATTTTTATTGTTAAGGAAACAGAAGATGATTTTGTCCTAAGATAAAATGATTGATTATTGGAAAGAGTAGAGTGTGGGACAAAACCTGAATGAATACTGAAAGTGTAGAAGGTTTGTGGAAGGAAAATTTTTATGATTAAAATTGAGTAATATTTAATAAGTCTAAATAAAGTTTTAAAGGGTTTAGTATCAAGTAGTACACTGATGCAAAGTTAAAATTTTGTTCTTTCTAAAAGTCTCTCAAGTCATCAGTCTCTTTTAGTAAAGGTTTCCTGAATAATCAATATACAAAGAAAATCTGTTTTATCAAAATAGCTTCTTGTGCTTTAACCTCATCATTTCCTCAGTGTTTGAAGAAGAAAGGGTCTTATCTCTTTTAAAAGAACATTATGTCCTAGAAATCAAATCTTGAAAAGTAGCTTTTTATTTCAAACTAACTGCAAGAGATTCATTCTTTTACCTTAAAAGACAAATTAAAGTAATAGTTAAGTTCATTTAATATGTTATAACTCGAATGAAAGGTGTTTAAAGGTGTTATAAAATTGACAGGTTTTTAAAAATTAATAAAAACTATAACTAAGAGTTAAAATCATTTATAAATGCATTTATATTATAAAGCAGTGGAAAGATAATAACTGAAATTATAGCTGGGTGAATTTAGCCTGAAACTATTATTTAAGTGTAAATTCTAAACTAATCTTTCCTTTGTTTATGGTTACTTCAAGCCTAACCTCACTCCTTGCCTTTGCCTATGGTTATTTCATAATAGCTTCTGCCCCTACAGTCCAGAGAAGAGCTGGGATCTCCTGTCCTGGTATTAGTAACCCTTTCTCTCATGAATTCAAGTGTAAACTAAATAAATTGCTGTCTGATGGAATAAGGTTAAATGACCACTGGAGTTTTATTATCTCCAGAAACTGGAAAATAAAAAAAAAGGGGGGGGGGGGGGGGGAGAAGTCTCCTGCCTTGATGATCAGTGTTCCTAAGAGTGGCAATTCATGAGAGAAACCAGTATGTCTCCCTGAGGCTTCAAATAGCCTCAGTAAATATACATAGAATTAATCTTGTTGCTTATCCAAAATTCTCCTAAATTCAAAGTAAAATATAAAGTTCTGAAACAAAAAATGGTGCTAAAGTATTGAGAACATTTTGGTTACAAACCATCAATTAAGAAAGAAAATTCTTGTGTAAAACTGCATGGTCATAGTGTAAAACTGCACAGTCATAGTGCAAATTAAGAAAAGTTTCAGGAGTCTTTGAAATGTTTTGCAGTCACACTTGTTTTGTAAAAGTTAGAAGTTTAAAGTAACTAAAGTTATGTTTTTGTGTCAAACTATCCATGTATGCCTATTTGCTTAAATTGAGGTTAAATATGCAGTTATAAAGTAATATATATTTCTGAAACCCAAATTAAGTTAAACAGTATATAAAATAATGCAAATTAACAAAAGCAAATTCCTAAAAGAGCTCTACTCAAATTGTTAAAAATTAAATATACAGTTATATATTTGAATAAATATTCTTGGAACCCAAATTAGACTAAGCAGGATGAAAAGGTCATATAAAAATCTGATTATAAAAACTATTGGGAAAGGGTCTCCTCTTTGCAAGAGCTTTGAAGGCAAGACTAGGAGTGGCAGATTAAACCTATCTACTAGGCTAGGGAATTAAGTATCAGTTTGTCCTGTAATTTCCCAGTTTAAACCTTTTGTCAGCCATAAAGTGTAAAAAACAAAGATTAGTTTAGTTTTCATGTAAAGGAAGAAAATATTGATTAATGTAACCTGGCAGCCTACTGCCTCAGTCTCCCACTCCCGGGTTAAACAGCAACAAAGGAAACCAGCTTAAGCCAGTCCTATAAGCAATAAAAGGGTGCCCAAGAAAGAGCTATGTCAATACCAATTCAGCACTAAATTCCATTCCTTATTTGACAAAGGGGAGCAGGTAAAAACTAAAATGGTTGGAATGTGATAGAGGAAGCAGTTAAATCACAAACTTTTGCACGGGAAAGTTAGATCTCAGATAAGCTGTAACTTCTGAAGTATCCAATCTATAGAGAAACAGAGGAAGAGCTTGCCTGCTAGGCTTAAGGGTATAAATTGTGTCATTTTCTTTGTTCGGGGTGCCAGCCATATCTGGTTCTGCGCCCTTTCTTGCAAGATTGAGAATAAATTCTTTTCTTCTCCACAATAGGGTGAGCCTTATTTTCTTCCAGAAGAAGATTTATTTCTAACAAAATAAAGGTAATTAGTGGCTCTATTGACAAATTTCAGTAAGTAAAGAAAAGCCCATAAAAACTATGGAGAGATCTTTCCTGGATTATGATTAAACAAATTAAGTAATTGTGTAATGTGTTTTAAAACCTGGTAGTCAGTATGCTTTTAAATTATTCATTTTCATAACTTAAACAAAGAAAAGAAGTTTTAGCTTCCTGTAAGGAAAAAAGAGAACATTCCTTGCATAAACTGTAATGGTTTCAATTTTATTTAACTTGAGTGTAATCTCCCATAGTTAATTTATAAACTAAATTAACATTATATGTACGAAATCTTTAAAGTAATGGAAATTGTAAGTTCACATTGGTGAAATTAGGCTAACGGAAAAAGATTGTAGATATGCTCTCTTAAATAAATAGAGTAAATTTCTTTGGTTGGTAATTGTAATTGAATAAGTTTATTTAAACATGAGGTGGCTAGTCAATGTGGTTATAGTCAATTATAAAGACTTTGTAAAACATCTTCCAAACTGAAAACATTTAAATAGTTCCAGTTCTAGAAGTCATTGTTAACTAAAAACTTAGATTGTTGTTGGTTGCAAAAAATAACTTTGTGATAATAAAACCTTTCTGAAGGCCACTGCAAGGTGCATATTTAAGTAAATGGTAATAAAAGTTACCTTGATTCTATTGGGAATCTTCTATTTTCATTTTAACAATGAAAAATAATTTTTTCCCTCTATTACTAAAGTAAAGTACCTACTGTTATCTTCATAGTAAAATTGTGTAAGTAAACAGTCATTTGATATATGTATTGCATTAAATTGTTTAAAATATATATAAAAACAAGGAATAAACTTTAACATTTTCAAATTCTTTTGTGCATTCAAACCAGGCCTTGAATACATTGCAGGTTGCCTCCCCATGTGAGTTATTGGCTAGACTGGTCACTGACCCCTCAATTAAAAATATTTGCTATATCAGCCTCTGGTTCTGCTCCTGAAGTTGATGGAAACTACGTTGCAGTTTCAAGCTCCTGCAGCAGCCAATGATGACTTGGTACAACCAAGTGTACAATGGATATCGCCTCCAGACTGGCAGTGTTCCATAGTGCCAGAGAGCACTATGCACCAGGCTAGTAGAATATTGGAAAATCTCTGTAGGATCAGTGATGCTGCAACTTGCTCACTGTGTGAAGAACATGCTAAATGGAGCCATGATACCAGGATATTGTAAGTAAAACTTAACCACAATTGGCATTATGGCCTGCTCTCATGGAGAGATAACATGTAAAGTATTACAAACCTGAAACTTAAAACTATTAATTGCAACTCTAAATCCTTTGCATTAAGTAATACATTAATTAATATTAAGTGATGTACTTTTATCCTGTACTAAATATATGCCTAATGATTATAACGTTATCTTTTCTATTTTGGATCAAGTGCAGAAGTATATTAGACATGTTAAATTCCTAGTAAATTCATTTTCTAAACAGCTAATAAACATGTCTGTAGAATAAGGCGGTAGTATCAGCCAGGCTCTGTCAACTTACTATATTCTACTTTACTCTACTGTGTAGCAAAAATGAAGCTTGCTTGCTAATAATAATGAGTCACTTATTGAACAAGTCAAAATTACTAGAAATTGTACAATTAAAATTTTTACAAAATGTAAAAAACCTTTATTCTGTAGTTCTGATCACTCCCACAGCTACAAACTAAGAAAATTTCCAACTTGGTGTACTAATCCTGAGTGAAACCAATTGCCCAAGAGGTGCCAGTTCACCAGGAGCATCTGACAGAGCACATGAGTACCAATCATTAAACAGCTTGAAATGTGTCTTCAAACAAAGCTAAGTATCGATTGCAATTTCTCTCTAAAGATAAATAACTTAGAAAAAGTATATATATACTGTTCCCACCAGCTTTTAAAAAGGAGTGCCATCTTTGTGGGCACCTAACCTTGTCTACCTCTGTAATCCAATGTCCTCTTTTAAAAACGGGTATTCCAAATTTTTAATTAAGTTTGTTTCTTTCAGACTGAACATCTTATTAACCATATGAAAACTTCATCCAACTTCGTACAGAATGCCATATCCATCTTCCTCCAGTTAAAATAAAATAAGAGTTTTACACCTTGTTAGGCAATGACTACAGCCCATAGCCAGCAGGAAGCTGTTACAGAAAAGAGATCATCTCCCTTCAGCACCCCTTTTAGAGTAAAGGTGTAAACTCTCTAAGGTTAAAATAAAATTAATAGATGGATCTGGAGACTGACTGGAAATCCACGTGAGTGCCGGTGGCCCCAGGATGACTGCAGGGGGCCCCTGCCCCAGGATTCTGCTGTCCAGAGTGAAAACAACTAAAAACAGTCCTGGATGCTACACTAAAGATTGATAAATAATCAATCAAAACAACAAACAGTCATCCACCTCATAGCTCCAACAATAATTATGCCAAAGCTTAGCAAGTTAAACTTTGGCAAAGGGAGGAAATGATGTGGGCTATGGGTGGGAGGCTCTTTGTCTCTTCAGAGATCACCTAAGCTGTCTGACTTGTGGGTGTGAGATGGTAAGAGGCTGCAGTCCTGTCCTTGGTGACCATGGCAACGACTCCAGTCCCAGGAAACAGTTTAACAATGCAAGGTCTATAAACTTTAAGTATTCAGGGGAAAATGCAAACCAAATATGCTAAAAGCTTATCTAGAATGTATGAAGTCCATGCTAAAAGCTTACCTAAGATGTGGAAGATATATATGCTAATTCAAGCCTATTGAGAACTGAAACAAAAGAACCATTTAACCTTTCCTCTCTTTATAAAAGAAACTCAAAAGTCTTGTTCGGACTCAGGATTGAAACAGAAAGCTCCCAAGTCCGGCTGGCTGTCAATAAACCATTTTTCCTTCTCAAAATCATTCCTGGGTCCTGGCCTCTCTATACACAAATAATTGAACCTCTCTCAAATTCTACAACAAATTCTGCAAATAAGTTCATCTTGGGGTTCAGGGCACTGGGCAGGACTCTGGCCTCTAAGTAGCTGATGACCCCACTCAGGGCCTGCAGGAAATGGTCATCCAGCACGTTTGGAGACTTCCTCCTGCACCAAGTGGAGGGTGACATTGATGGAGCTGGCCGGCAGGGAGATGGCCTAGAACTGGAATGGACTTCCATATGACCTTAAGGATCTTAAGGCACAAAGATCAGCAGCTTGAGTTGGTTTGCTCAAAAGCCCATAAGTGTGCCATCTGGCCAGTTTGCAGGCTCAGCTGCCACAGGTTGTCATACTATCTAGCTGTTGTGGTCTGGCCACCAGGACAGTGTCACCTGGGGTACTGATGGCAGAAAGTAATGATGAGATGCTTGTCATGCTCGTATTGCACCTCTAGGGTCATAGCCCCTGGGGGTGGTGCTGGGAAGATCATAGAGTCCAGGAAGGACTATGGCTAGCCAGTTAATGGAGGCCACCACTACCTTCTCAAATGTGTCTGCCACTGTCTTTGGGGTGAGGAGGACTTCTACTACAAAGTGGTCACAGTAACTGCTACTACAAGGAAAGTATTCTGGATTCTTATGATGAACTAGGAAGAAGCCCAGGACATTCATGATGGGGTCCTCACCAGGGTACACAACTACAGTTCTACTCTAGCATGAAGGGCACAGTGAGTTGGATGTATTCAGCTGTCACCACCTACAAGTCATCATAGAGGCTGCCACTCAGGTATATGTCCCAAAGTGTCATGTCAGGCAACTTGGCCCACAGGAAGACCCAAAGCTAGGTACTTATACCTACAGCATCTTGCTTGGTCCAAGCCTGCTCACCAGCAGGGATGGCTGCCATATTCCAGCAATAAGAAAGAAGTTTCTCCTGTGTTGACTGCTAAGTAGTCTGTGGGGAGGGTCTGCAGGCACCTTCAGGCCCATCTTCATATCATTGTTTAGCAGCCGAGGGGAGCCGTCCATTTGGCCCCTCCCAGTTCCTTTTCCCTGAATGGCTCAAGCAGGTAGGTCTGGTCAATCATACATCTGCTTAACTGCCAGTGCTGCGATGCTCAGCATGGCCGCTCCACCCACCCCCTGTTTCAGTCAGGCACTGGAGTGCACAAAAGCCCGAAGACTTTGCCCTGTTAAACACAGCCTTAGCAAGTTTTTCTTTGTTAAAATAGAGGGTTTCTTTTTCCTTTTAGTTTTATTAATGAAAGTAACCTGGAACAATCATTATGGATGGTAAATATACTGTAAACAAAACAGTGAAACACTGGAGTTTAAGTAATTTTCTATAATTTTTATAATATAGAACTATAATAATAGTGTATTTTTGTGCAATGTATTAATCAGACTCCTCAGGTCTTGCCTTAGGGCACATGACTTAGAATTTGCCATTTGAGAAAGTAAATTAAACCCTGCAAATTGGAGGTTTTGGATGCACTCATCAGTGCTGGTCATTGAAAATTAAGTAGTAGTTCAAAGGAATCAGTGATATCTGGTGCATAAATACTGATTCTCCTATAAACAATGGCTTTAGTGACATTATTATGTGGTAATTTTACTAAGCACTAAAACTGCACATAATAGAGAAGCATTAAGTTTTAAGTAACATAATTGAAGCACTGACTTTCAGTATTATGTTCAAAAAGTACTTATGCTATTAGAGAATTTGAGAAGCTATGTTAGGAAGTGCACTGTAATGAAATATTTTAAATATTGAACTGATGTTAAATTAACTAATGTTAAATTCCTTAGTATATTCTAAGGCTCACTTTCAGAGCAACTCTTTTATTTTCTTTCTCCAACATAGTTTAATACATGAGATGTATCTTTCCTCATCAGAGGCCAAATTCTTTGAATTAATTTATGTTCAGTTGTCCATGAAAGAGTCCAGAGTTTCTGATTAGTAGACATGTGGTCTTCTCGTTATATAAAGTGGAATGTCACAATAATTCCCTTGTTGTGCTCCCCATTGCATTTAGCCAGAACCTCAGCACTTCAGCATTCCAGGGTTCTTTGCTTGACCAACTGACTAATTTTGATTGAGAGAAAGGGGCTCTACTTACATAGGTCCATAGTGATTTCTCCATTAACCATTACTCCTGGTTTCTGCAAAATTAAGAGGCATTCTAAAGGGTCGTCTGAATTTCACCCATGTTTCTCTTGGTCCACATTATGAAATAGTAGCACTATTTCCCTTTAGCTGTCAGGATTGTTTCAGTAAGCACTGGATCTCCATCATTCAACCCTGGTAGTGTCTAGAAGGACCTCAAATAATCAGAAAGTTATCTCCATTTCAAGTTTAGTAAAATTACTAATTTCAGTGATAATTACAAATCAGAGAAGCCCAAAGTTTGGGTGAGGAGAAAATTATAATATGAAATAAGACATTATTTTAAATAGTTAGATAATCTACTTCATCTCCAGCTTTTGATTCCTAGAATTGAATTCTATGTCTTACTCTATCCTTAAAATTTTGATTTGGAATCACAGCTGAATGTTTAGTGCACCTGTTAATCATATTTTAAGAACAGTTTCTTTGTGAATGGAAAAATGTGGGATAGGGGCCAGTAAGTACCAAAACCCCATTAGCCCATCACCTCTTCTTTTTTTCTTTTGTGCCAAAATTGAGCTTATTTATAGGGCTTTTAAAATTAAATATACTACTATTGCAGCTCATAGGACATTCAATTAGGACAGAAATTATTATATAAGTAGATGCATAATGATCATAAATAAATGATGTAAATACAGAGAACATACCAACTTTGGTTAAGTTACTCTTTCCTCCAAGACAGAAAAGTCATGGACCACTTGTTTCCACCTTCTAAGATGTTGATTTGATGCACAGAATACTTTGCTTAAAAAGTGTGCTCAGAGTTGATAAGCACTGATGGCAAATGGGAACCGTGGAAACAGAGGAGTCAGATCAGCTTTGATGAGGCAACAGCCATGCCTTTCAGCTCTACAAAATGTCTGCTTTTTCTATGGGTCTACCGTATATGCTGAGTCTTGACTCGGGTACTAGATGGAGCTTAGGGAGACATCGATTTCTTTTTCATTCACTTATTCTGATGTTTTGCTAAAGGGCATAACTTAGTTTACGGAGCTATTCAAACTAAGTTCAAATGCTACCCTTTCAAAGTGTTAAAAAAAAACAAACAACAGAACTCCTCTATAATCCTACCACAGCTCACCAACTGTTCATTAAATAATTACTTTTTCCTTTTTACTACATCCTTGTCTATGAAATCCTCTGCATCAGGAAAAAAATGTCAGTGTTTATCCCTACTTCAAAATACAGGTGATTTCTTCAAGTTCATATAGTTTTAATTTATTGAGATACAAGTGTCTTAGGAAATTAGAGAGTGCTTCTGGGTATCACAGTTCCTGGCGGACCTTTTCTTCATTTTCTGAGCTGGTACAACTGAAGTCTGTGGAGGCTCTGAATAAAAGATATGAAGGCATATCACATCTCCACTGCTCTACCTTTTCCCTGGAAGACTGCAGAATATATTCAGCCCTGTATTCTTCTAAGATGTTACTTAACAAAGCACCTGTTATATCTATAATCCTTTCACCTACATCAAATTACTAGCCTACTCACAGTATAACTGAGCTTTTTAACTGTAATTTTTTTTAAAGCATGTAGTTGCATGGTATGTTTAGGGAACTGTGGGTGGCTCAGTCATGGATGAAAGGTGAAGTGCGAATGGTGAAATGATAAAAGATTCAGCTGGAGAACTGGAAAGAGGCCCGACCATAGAGTGCGCTAAATGCCATGTTAAGGAATTCCTTTCTGTCAGTGGGAACTATTAAAGAACTTAAATATGATGTTGCCATGTTAAAATTTTGGTTCTGTGAATTTCATTTTTATGACATTGTGGAGATCACAATAGGGTAGGTGTTTTAATAGTGAGCAATTATCCCAAAAATGCCACCTACCAAACCACCCAAAGTGAAGGGACTTAAAACAGCAATCATTTACTTTTATGAATCTAAGGGCCCACAGAGCGTCAACTGGTCTAGCCTGGCACTAATTGCACAACTCGGCTTGAAGTCACTGGTTTTTTGGGTTTATTGGGGTCTACTAGCTGGGGGAATTTCTTTCTTCTCATGACCCTGGAAAAAGCACAAGAAGTGTGCAAAACATGCAAGCCCATCTCCAGATTTGCAACAAGACCACCACATCTTATTAACAAAAGTCAGTCCCATGGGCAAGCTTACCAGGGAACTAATTCCTTACCCGTGAAGGTTCATAGAGAGAGTGATGAACCATCTAATCGATCACAGTAGGTTAGGAATGCTGAGGGCATTAACTAAATCCCTGGTAGGTAGAGTGGAAAGAAGGAAAAAGAGTCAGTTGGAATCCTAATTGCTATTAACAGAAATCTTCTTAAAAATGTTTCTCATTATAATATGTCCCTAATAAAGAAAAATGCATTCCCTGTTCCATCAGGGTTAACCCTTCTAAATGATCATTGAATATTTTGATATCATTCTCCTCTAAGGAGAATGTCTCAGTATTCCTGTTTAGAGTTCCAGCCTCAGTTAAATTAGTTTCTTTGGTGTCACCTACACAAACTATATGCCTTTCTCCCTCTGGTTATCTCTTCATACATTTTGTCCCCCTTTGAATGCCTTCCGTTTTCTTCCAGCATAATCAAGTATGAATCATATTTCAAGACCTTACTTCAGATTACAGTCTTTGTTCTTCTCTTTAGCTCAAGGAGCATTTAATGGTAGAAAAACACAGTTCAGAATTTAATTCTTTATGTCCTCATAGTTTTTGTGGTATTTCATGTTTGGAGGCTTCATTCTTTAAATTTTGTTAAAGCTCATCAGGCATGTCTTTTGTGCACTTCCAGTCACTTCCTCATTTTATATCTCGAAGCTGACTCTTCAGCAGATACCTAGTAAATACAATACCTGGTGGTTAATTGATTAGAGGAGCTATGATAATCTGCCCCATGATAAAGATCAGTCAATGTGTAACTTCAAACAAATCATTAACTTTTCTGAGACTTGAATTCTTCTCCTAATAGGTTGTTTTTTATGGTGAGGATTCTGCCCATTATGTCTACCACTATGCCCACCAGATGGAAGGTACTCCATTCAGATCATGCTTTTCCTCTTCTACCCTGGAGAAGATTATGTATTTTCTATGTTGGATGCCTGAATTTTTCATTAACTCTGGCACTTTATTCTTCCCTGGCATTAACTATTTACTAATTTCCACTGAACTAATATGGCTAATACAATGCCTATAATTCATACTTCATAAATTGTAGACAATGTTAATCCCATGTTACTCCATTAAACATGAATTCACCTAAAATTTTTCTCAACACAGACCTCCATATAGCCAATTAAAAAAGAGTCAGGATTAGTAATTGAAGTCAAACCATATATATATATTTTGACCTTTACCTCTAGCCAGTCTACAATCGAGACTATCTTCATATCTTAGGAAGAAATGTTAGGAAGTACAATCCTTCATTTTGCAACAAGGCTGGCTTGCTATGCGAACCTTGTTGCTTGTTAAATACCCAAAAGCCCCACTGGGAAGAGTGTATTTCAAGATTTTAACTTGGCTGCTTTCACGTTTCTCAATTTAAAAAATTTTTTTAAATTTATTGGCTTTAGACATACTAATTCCCCTTTCCAATGTCTAAGCACTGCTGTACTATGAATACTCACTAATCTTGCTTTAGCTATACTTTAAGTAATCTTTCATATCTTTAAATATACTTTTATATTTTTACTTTTGGTCTTTTGATTTGCTTAGACCTAGGAATTTAGTCTGTCTCTCATTTGGGGGCACTTACAGGCTTCTGGGGATCAAGCTCCCTTTTGAACGTTTGGAAGTTTGTTCCTGGATCTGATTTTTCCCTGTCGGCAAAGAGGCAGTGTGGTACACTGGGACATGTTTTCAGTTTGGACTCAAAAGACACATGTCTTGAGATTGAGGATTACCAGCTGTGACTTCTTGGGTAAATAAGCTAATATATTAACCTCAGTTTTCCTATTTGTGAATTGGGGATAATAATATTCTCAACTGATTCAAAGGATTACTTTATGGCTTAGATAAATGGAAATAATGTGAAAATGCTTTATAAACTGTAACATAGTATCAAAAATGTTTTTTTTACTATATTGAAAGGTTGTCTAATATTATGTTGTCTAAATATTAATTATGTATGCCATGCCAACTTTCTAAGCTCTTACAATCCATATACTGATGCAGAGAGTCTAGCAGTAAAAGCCACAAACTCTGTTACAAAAGTTTTCTTTTTCCCCTTTCCTTAAAATAGACTGACTTAGAGAAAGAATAAACCTGTCTTTAGGGTTTGAATTTTAAAGAGGAAAAGATCTATAGCACTCACTCATCAAAATGACTTTCATGAGAGTTATGGAATCTGAGAAGAGTGATCTTTGAATAAAAATATAAGGAATGTCTTATGTCTGATATTCCTGACAATAAACATAAAATCATCAGAAAGGTGGGGAAGACCTGAGTTAAGGTGTTAAGGTGGGGAAGACCTGAATCTAAGTATCAGTGAAAACCTTACAATAAATGATTTAGCTGTGAAAAGAAAAATAGTTTGGATGATAAAACTTGAATTATTATGGAAGAATACAATACACATAAGGTGGGATTATTTAGAAAAATATTAAAACTGGAATATGGAGGTAAAAAATAAGGTGGCAAGGTATCAGGATAAATAAGGGAATTCATGGTATAAAAAGGAGCTGAATAGAAGACATATGTTTGGAAAGAAATTCAACATTAATGTAGAAGACTGGTGGAAGGCTGTTCTTCTGTTTGTACAAGAATTTAGCATGTTTTAAACAAACAAACAAACAGTCTTAGTTGATAGGTTCAAGAATAATATATAGAATCCCAGAACTGTGACAAGCATACCAACTGGATTAAGGTTTTATATTAGGAAAGGCAAGGTAGTTAGGTATTTCTTAGGGAAGAAAATAGAGCTATTTTCTGTAGTTCTAAGAAAAACCATACTTGATCTGGTATTCTTTATTGAAAATGCATCATTTCCCACTGAATTTGAAAATAAGAAAATATCATAAATTCTTCCACACCAAAAGAAACACAAAAATGCAACACCTCTGGTTTTATAGTGTTCTCACAACTTTGTAAGAAAGACCACAAATTATGCCAGTCAAAACTGGGTAAAGTATACTTAATATATCATAATCAAGTGAAAATTCAGGCTCTAATTTACAATCTCACTTATTGATTAGATTTAAATTTTTTGTTTATTAAATTCAAAGTCTTTATACCTTCTTTTTAGACTCTATCATTAGTACATTTTAAATAAATCATTTCAAACTTGCCATTCCATCTTGCATTCTAGTATATATTTTTGACAGTCTCTGTATCTCTATTTAACTATTTGAAATTGGCTTTCAAATTTTATATGGTGTATTTGTTTCATATAATTTATAAGTGAAGTTGATATAAATGTCCAAAAACAACTTGTCTAGATTGATATTGTGGTAGATTGAATTATGTACCCCAATCTATGTTCCTGTGGGCATGAACTCATTTGTAAATATGACTCTTTGAAGGTGTATTAGTTAAGACATGGTCCATCTGAATCCATATTACCAGGCCTTAACTTATATTACTAGAGTTTTTAATAAGCAGAAGAAATTCAGATTAAATAAGTCAGAGAAGGCCAAAGAAGTCAGAATTCAGCATAAACTGGAAGAGCAGACACAAGAGGAAAGAGATTGCCAAGTAACAGGAAGCAGAGATGCAAGCCAAGGATCCCCAACGATTGTGACAAGCCAGCACCGGAATGCTACAGATGTCCAGGAGAAAATATGGTCTTGCTGACACCTTGATTTTGGACTTCTAGCCTCTGAAACTGTAAGAGAGTAAATTCCTGTTGTTAAGCCAACTAGTTTGTAATATTTATGATAGCAGTTTGGGAAAGTAACTCAACTAAAAATATCCAAACAAGACTAATTTTTGGGCAAAAGTAATTGTAACATAAGACTTTTTTCACTGTTTTAAAAAAGCTTTAATTTTATCAAAATTAAATATTAATGTAGTTTGAGTCATTTAATTCTAAAAACAACTGGTACTCTTTACTATGGATTAGGGTTCAAATGCCAACAGCGGATATTGCTAGTTTAAACAGAAAGGGTAAGTGAAGAAACGAGCTCTGGGGAGCGAGACAAGCCTTATGCCAAACTACAGCTCAGAACGGAAGGAGCTAGGACCATGGAGCCTAAGGAGGAAGGGGAAGGCTGAACCCTCGCAGAGACCAGCAGCCATCTTGCTCCAACACGTGGCAATAATAAGGGAAGTAACTTATGCTTTATGGCTTTCTGACTGTAAGTTTCTCCCCTAAATAAATTTCATTTATAAATGCCAGCAGATTTCTGGTACTTTGCCTCAGCACCCCTTTGGCTGACTAATACAGTTGGTGTCACTGGAAGAAGCACAGTGAGCCAAGAAGGTATCTGGCTTATGGCATTTTCAATGATGGCAAATAACTACCCCCTCCATTATGAAGGAGTTGCAGTACAGAGCTGTTGTTATTGTGTCATGTGCGCAGCATTGTTGCCTATGGTTTGCAGAAGTGGCTAGCCAGTGCAAAATCCACTGGGTCGTGGAAGGAGAAGAAAAGTCAATCTTTTTTGAACAGGCACTGTCACCAGGGTCTCCAGCACTGGACTAATGGAGAAAATAGTACTTAAAATTCATAGAATGGGTTATTTTGTCCTCTTAATTATTGAGAGCCTTCTCTGTTGAGGGTAGATTCTTGGGAATATTTACATGGGACAAAATACCCTGACACTCTGGACTTACTTTTTAAGATTGATCAACATAAGTCTTCCTAAAACCTCTTTGTCATTAATTCCCCAAATTATTTTCAAATTTCTATCCATCTGATGACATAATGTCAATGCAAGTTTATGTACATCTTTTTTTCAGCCATCTCTTCTATATGTGCATCTGGTTAGGTACAAACTTCTGTGTTATCAAATAGGGTAGACACTAGCATATTTGGTCATTTAAGTTTAAATTAATTAAAATTAATAAAATTTAAAATTCATTTTCTCAGTAAACTAGCCACATTACTAGTGTTCAAAAATGACGTAAGGCTAGTGGTAACTGTTTTGGATCTGCAGGTATAGAAAATTATTGGATCTGCAGATATAGAAAATTGCTATCATCGCAGAAAGTTCTATCATACAGAACTGATCTGCATTCCATCTGAACTACAAGATGCAGAGAGATGTGGAAAATACAAACTTTTTCCCTTTCCATCCTCAGCAAGACTGGAAAGCACACCCAATAGTTGATGGGTGAATATTTAATGAGTAATCTGCAGTATTTCATTCTCTTCCCATAATTGTCATCACAAGCAGCAACCACTTTTTGTTTTTTCATCTATTTATTCGTGTACATATCTGTATCTCTATACTTCTAAGTGACATGCATATGATATTCTTTCTTGTTTTTTCTTTAGTTTTAGGTACCTAAATTAGTAATGTGACCTTAGAAAAATTACTGATGTAGTAGTATTGACTTCCTAGTTTGAAAGATAAAAATTTACCTTTTTATTCCTCTCCTAATCCCACTGTCCCAAGGTCTCCCCTTGTCAATTTTCCTCATATAGGTAGCATAATTACTTTTCACTCTGCCATCAACTGCAGTCATTGAGATTAAATGTATCCCAATCCCACTTCCCCACAAGAAATGTTATTGCTTTCTCTCACTTTGGACAATCTGTGCTCTTTCATTAGTACCTACTTGCAAAACATGTGCTTGTACACCTTACACCTCTCTGAGGTGTAAAGATCAAGATTTAGAATAGTTTAATTCTATTATTTTTAATTGACAACTCCTTTAGGATAATATCTCATTCTTAGTCTGTAAAAACTCTGAATCCCCCTTCTCATATCAGAAGCTCTGAGATCTAAGAGCATGATCTGACTTCCTAATTCACAGGGTAGTCTATTCCGAGCATTTCCTTATATTTCTCACAAAAATATTTGACTTGTCTTACGTCATATTTTTATCTCAAGAAAAAATAGTAACCAAGTAATGTGTTTCAACCACATCATGAAACAAATTTGTCAATAAATAGAAGAGGATTCAAAATATAAATGTGCATAGATAAATTGTCTTTGACATTACCCCAAAGAAAAATGTATTTAAGGACTTCTTCCTTTTCTTCACCTATTACTAAATGATACTTTTTTTGTTGAAACTTAATGTATCCAAGGGCTAGGTTCTGGCTTTAGCAAACAGTTTGACAACAAACCTTGCTACTTTTTGCTCAATTAAGTATTTTCTTGGTCTTTTCATAAGATGTAGCTGATTAGTTCTATTTGTAAAAAGAAAGAATTAAAGCTAAAAAGTCAGCTTTTTAATTTTAAAAAGACAGTCTAGAATGGAACAACACACAGACAATGGGAGATTAAGAAATTCTCTTCCTCTTAATTTTAAGTGTACTTTTACCCATATAACTCATAAGAGTATATTTTCATTTCCTTTTCCCTCTATATATTTACACTAAACTCAATTTCATCATTTTAAGAGTCAACCTATCCTAATAAGGGTTCTTCCATACAGCCATGAAGTGCATTTATTAAAAAATAAACTGTTTTATGGTAGCTTTAACTGCAGTAGCCTTAAATCACTTTCATTTCCTGCCATAGAGTTATGAATTTCTTCTATTTTTTGAGAAACAGTCTTTTTACAATCACCCTCATTTATCTTAAGAGAGGATCCGAGCTTCTTTTTCTTCTACAATCTGTTATGTTTTAGTTAGTACTGACATTCACATTATTTATGCAATACTAGTATCTCGTATTTTATTTCATTTGTATATGGGCTTTTCGTTGAGGAGTATAAATGGAATTGATGTTTATATATCTGGGTTTATGTATCTATTTTAAATTCACTCTGGCATAGAAAAGAAAGTTAATTTAGAATTTTGGAAAGTACTTAACATCAGATCTCTCATTCTAGGCCCAATTTTCTAATAAAATTCTGAGTTTTTCTTCTTGGAAATCTATGTACAAAAAATATTAATTCCTTTTTATATTTTTGTTATTTTACTTCCTCATTTTATCCCACTATCAAAAGAATTTTGAAGACTGGTTTTTTAAAAATACTCAGACCCTAATTCAAGTTTTCTGTTGCTAAACAGCAGCCTCTCTTAATCCTGGTGGGACAGCCTCTTTCATGACTTTAAACTACACAGATTTACTCCTTAAGATCATCTGAAGGGTCAAGGTGGGTAGGGCAGAAATTATGAGCTGGAAGGAATATGTCCATCAGTTCTGTCTATAATGATAGATATATTTGCAGGCAACGATTTTATCACTTCAGCTTGATGGCACAACAGTGGTGTATAACTGTGGATGGCCTCCTGAGTGGAGGACCTGAAGACCAAGAAAGGAGATACGACTTTGTTCTTGGCAAACTCTGAAGAGGGGAGGAGAGTCTAGGATGGTGGGGATAAGGTGAGCATAGAAATCTACCAGGAAGAGGCTAAGTGATTCCCCAAATATCTTGATTCCTTGGATAGGAAACCACACAAAATGTGAAATATATATTTTGATTGAATTTGTAAACAAAATGCCTTAAAATGTAATCAGGATAAATGTCATCCACTTAGCTGCTTCCTAGCAATGAGATTTAAGAGTATGTAACACCACTTGGAAATTATTGATCCTTTGGAAATAGCCATGAGAAGCATGATAGTTACATATTGATTACACGTAGTCCTGATCATGGCAGGAAAAGGAAAACAGCTTTCTTTATTTTAATTGGAATCCCCACAGCGATCATGAGGAGTTTTTTTAATTGTAGCTATAGTAATTAAAATGAAATATACCCATACTGAGGAAATTTATCAGAGGCCTTATAGCTTTGACACTTTATACAGAAAGCTGCCAATTGACACATATTGATTAAAACTATCATTTTTTTCATGTTTTATAGTGTGACAGCCCAAATATTTTTCAAGTTTACTAAGAGTTAATTGGTACATGGTTACTGACCAACATAAGTTGTATTTAAAATATAATTTTAGACAATTATTTTCCATTAATGCTCTCAAAAGTCAACAAAAATGTTTTCTTACATTTTGTTTACAAATTCAATCAAAATACATATTTCAAAATTCATTAAAATCCTGACATTCTCAAAACAGAATTTTTAAGTGAAAATAAAATAGGATATTATGCCAGAAATCAAAAGACACTTATCAGTAATCAGTTTAACTATTTGTCCATTCATGCTAACTTTTAACCTTCAATGTACTGTCTAAATTTAAGTAAGTACACAGTCTTAAACTTTAGAGGGAATTGTATTTTATGGAACATTTGTTATGAAAATACTTTCTCTAAGACTTTTTTTTTGGAAATTGAGAAAGAAATTTAAACATGGCTTGTGAAATATGTCAGTTGTTCCAAAAATCACATTTGTTATAGGAAAAAAAGTGATGTCAGCTGGAGAGATGAAAACTGGAAACGTAAAAGTGAAGAAAGAGAGAGAAGAAAGATGAACAAATAAAATTAACATGAACAATTGCATCAAAATTTAGTAATGTGTATTGCAGGAATTTAACTAAACCTTGAATTATCACTAAAACATAACTATAACATTGTAATTTTTTGAGTACTTTCATTGATGAAGAGATCATTCTCTGTCCAGGAAATGTATACTCTTTGAACTATTGTGGTGGAGAGTCTGATTATGAGGCTAAGAGTATTTGTCAGCTAAAGGGGTACTGATGCAAAGTACCAGAACTCTGTTGGCTTTTATAAAGTGTATTTATAGGGTAGAGGCTTACAGTCACAAGACCATAAAGGATAATTTACTTCCTCACTGTATTAGTCAGCCAAAGGGGTGCTGATGTAAAATATGAGAAATTGGTTGGTTTTTATAAAGGGTATTCATTTGGGGTAGGAGCTTATAGATACCAGGCCATAAAATATAAGTTACTTGCCTCACCAAAGTCTATTTGGAGCAAGATGGCTGCCGACGTCTGCCAGGGTTTACGCTTCCTGGATTCCTATGTTCCTGGGGCTTGCTTTTCTCTGGGTTCAAGGTTCCTTCCTTCCTGGGGCTGGATTCTCTTTCCTCTGGGTGCTGACTTCCCGGGTTTTCAGCATCAAGCTCTAACATCAGAAATCCCCAACTCTGTTCTTCACCATGCCTTTTATCTGTGAGTTCCCACCCACCAAGGGGTGGGGACACAACGCCCTAATCATAATTCAGTCATGCCCAGGTACAGATCAGATTACAAGCATGATCCAATAGTTCTTTTTGGAATTTATCAATTATATCAAACTGCTATGCTCACTAAAGTCTGTTGTCACATGTTGGAGCAAGATGGCTGCTGGTCTCTGCAAGGGTTCTCTGCCTTCCTCTTCCTCTTAGGGCTCCACGGTCCCAGCTTCTTATTATCTCAGCTGTAGGCTGGCATAAGGCATCTCTCTTCCCAGGGCTTGTCTCTTTCTAGGCTCAGCTTCTCCACTTTCTCCACAAAGCCACCTATGAATTATCAGGCAAATGGCTTGGCTCTCTACCAGGGGCTCCAGAATCAAAAACTAAGATCTGGGAAGCAGACTTGGCCCATTGGTTAGGGTGTCCGTCTACCACATGGGAGGTCCGCAGTTCAAACCCCGGGCCTCATTGACCCATGTGGAACTGGCCCACGTGCAGTGCTGATGTGCACAAGGAGTGCTGTGCCACACAAGGGTGTCCCCTGCTTAGGGGAGCCCCACGCGCAAGGAGTGCGCCCCGTAAGGAGAGCCGCCCAGCACGAAAGAAAGTGCAGCCTGCCCAGGAACGGTGCTGCACACACAGAGAGCTGATGCAACAAGATAATGCAACAAAAAGAAACACAGATTCCCGTGCCGCTGACAACAACAGAAGCAGACAAAGAAGATGCAGCAAATAGACGCAGAGAACAGACAACTGGGGCTATGGGGAATGGAAGAGAAATAAATAAATAAATCATAAATTTGGTTTAAAAAAAAAACACTAAGATCTCTCCTCTGGTGTGTCATTTTCTGTGTGTGTCCACCAACCAAGGGGACAGGGACTCAACATCCTACTGACATGGCCAAATCAAAGCCCTAATCTTAACTTAATCAAGTAAAAGTGAAACCTCTGAATTTAATCAGGTAAAAGTGAAACCTCTGAATTTAATACAATCAAAAGATATCACACCTAGAGGAAGAGACCAGTTTACAAATATAATCAACATTTCTTTTTGGAATTCCATCAGTAATATGAAACTGCCACACTCCACCCTCTGAATTCCAAAAAGACATTACAATATTCAAAACACCTTAAATCCTTTCAATTAGCAATGCTAAATACAAAACCATATCACAATCAGTTTATAGAAATACAGTTTGTCTTGGGACAAAGTCTGGCAGTAGACCTCTGAAATGTACAAAACAATTTATCTGCTTCCAATATACAAAGGGACAGACAAAGGATAAACATTTGCATTTACCCTGAGGAGAAAGTGGGAGAACACTAGTCAAGTGTTCAGAACAGTTCTGAAAACCAGCAGGGTACACTTCATTAGATTTCAAAGTTTGAGAGTCAATCTTAAGATGATGCTTTCTTCTCCTTGGAGCCTCATGGGGACCCACCCTTTCCACAAGCTTGCCCAAATGCCATTTTCTTAGTTCTACCCTCATCAAGCATCCGGGTGGTAACCAAGCTCCAGACCTCACCCTTCAAGAATGTTGGGGTGATGGCCACATTTTACCCAATCTTTAGGATAAAGTATCAATCCCCTTCATATCATGAAAGAGGCAACATTCTCCTTAATCTCTGACCTACAGGCCTAACCCTCTCAGAGCAATGAGTTCAGGTGACCTTGCCTTCCTTATTATGGGGGGTAGTCCCACCCCTCTCAGACCTATGGGGGTCAACCTTACTCTCCCCAACTCTTAGGGGATGTGGCCTGCTTCACCCTTTCAGCAAAACTCTCCCTAAACAGTGAGCTGGAATATTCGCCCTCTTCACCTGCTGGGGTAAACTCACCTTCTCTGTACAAGTGTGGGGTTCTTCTCTTGGCCCAAAGAGAAATCTTAATTCCAGATCTCAGCTTCCATGGTTTCACTCTTAAAGCTGTTTCCCCTTCCATCTGTCTCTTTCATGTTCCTTTTAGTCCAGGCTTACAGTATTTTGTTTATACAGTGCTCACAAAAAGCTTTTGGTTTAGCATGCTGGGAGCAGGGGTCCAAGCCATCAGACAGTAAGGCTTTCCACAAGTCTTTCTTAGATAACTCCATTTTCATCTTGATTTACAAGTTCCAAATTTAGTAACATCCTCAAATGGAGTATTATATTCTGGGGGCTTGATTCCCAGAGGCTTGGGCAATTTCTGGAATCAGTTTCTGTTTTCTTTGTGCTCAAGAATTCAGTTGTCAGCTTATCTCTCTCATCTAGTATTTTACCATAAATATTAGCCTCTAGGAGAAGCCCAGGTGCATTCTCTGAATTACTTTGGAAATGTAGTCACCTAAATGCTCAGGCTCACCATTTTCAAATTTTGCCCTTCAAAAAACATCAGGACTTAATCTTGATAAGTTTTCTGCAACTTTAAAACACAGATCCCCTTTCCTCTGGTTTCCAATAATAGTTTCATCATTTACTTCTAAAGCTTCATAAAATGTCTCTTTAGCATCCATATTGCTATCAACAGTCTCTTCCAAGCAATCTAGGCCTTTTCCATCAATCATCTCACAATTCCTCCAAAAAAATATCCCTTACTCATTTATAAAACCTTCCATCATTTTGGTAATTGCAAAAGTGCTACCCTACTCCTGGTACCAAATTCTGTATTGGTCAGCCAAAGGGGTGTTTATGCCAAGTACCAGAACTCTGTTGACTTCTATAAAGGGTATTTATTTGGGGTAGAAGCTTATAGTCACAAAGCCCTAAAGACTCAAACTCAAGGTATCATAACAAGTACTTTCTCACCCAAAGTCACTGGCCACGTGTTGAAGCAAGATGGTGAGCAATGTCTGTGAAGGTTCAGCCCTCCTTCTTCCTCTAAAGGCTCCATGGTTCCAGCTTCTTCTAATCTCAGCTGCAGGCTGGCATAAGACTCATCTCTCTCCCTTGGCTTTGTTTCTTTCTAGTCTCAGCTTCTCTGTTCTCTCCACAAGGTCAGGTGTAGACTATCAGGCTCATCTCTCTTCCTGGGGCCTATTCCATGTCTAATGAGCTGTCTCTCTTCCTCTGTCTCATCTTTTCCTGTGTGAGCGTCTGCCCATGAAGGGGATGAGAATTCAATGTCCTACTGACATAGCTGAATCAAAAGCTTAAATATTTAATCAAGTGAAAGTGAAACCTTTGAATTTGCCACAATTAAAGGGTATCATGCCCAGAGGAATAGGCCAGTTTACAAACATTATCAATATTTCTTTTTGGAATTCATCAATGATATCAAACTGCCACACTAAGTTTTTTGTGTTTGTTTCTCATGCATTTTATTTAGTCTTCTAAAGTCAAAATCATTTCTCTGCTTTATATGCCTTAAAATATTCCTTATGTATTTACTCCATAATTGACCACAAAACTTTAAGAATGTCTTAGCCAGTGCTGAATTCCATAGACTAATACTGTCCCTTCCCATCATTCCTTGTCCTGCACTTAAAACTTGAATGAGTATATTTAAGGTTTGTAGGAGCTATTTCCTTAGAAAAAAATTTATATCATTACATAATGTAGCTACAATCAACCAATAGTTCTAGGTCTTTATAAATGATGCTAAGACATGGTTTTCCATTCACAAGAAGTGTGAAATAAAGTGAAAATTTTATCTCTATTAAATAATTGATTCAGGCTATGATTCGAAGAATTATTTGATCCAGATAGTCTCTTCCTATCCATATCATGCCAACTTTAGACTTGTGTACCATGTTTTAATGGTCAAGGACAATTAAATACAATGTTAGAGCAAATTATGATTTCTCCCAGGTATGGTTTCTCCATGCCACTTTTTCTACCTTTGCTACAGAAGCATCAAGAGAAGCAGTGCCAGATTAACTAAGTTCATATTCATAGACACAATTACACAATTTCTTCATCATTATCATGATAGATCTGTCCAACAACTATTAATAATTTTAAAGGAGAGGAAGTTAGAGATTAGTAAGAAGGGAAATGAAGCAGATGGCATAACAGAAATCCTTTTTATTTGGTTGGTTTTGCAATGCAGTTTTAAGAGAAATAAGAAATACTGAAAGTTCAGGAAAAGCATACATGAGCTTTGGACCTGCATTTCAGCTCATGTAAAATAGGGAAATCTGAAAATTAAGTAGAGGAAGGATGGAGCTAAACAAATGAGTAAAAATATTTGTTAAAACTCAACATACACATTATTTTATAAAACACTTCAAATCAATAAATACAGAAAATAACTTCCTTACTCTGATGAATAATATCATTAATGCCAACAATAAACTTCATACTTAAGATTGATGCATCAAAAACTTCAATCTTAAAATCAGGAATGAAATGGGGAAGTTTATTGTTCATCATTAGAATCTCAAATCAACATTTTACAGGAGTTTCTTGTTAGTGAAATAAGGCAAATAAATAAATACATAAACGATAAAATCATTTGAAAAATATAAATGGTTCTATTTATAGATAATGCATTTCTGAAAGAAATATTCTATAAATTATGCTATTTAATAAAGTAGGCAAACTCACTGAATACAATGTCAATAAACAAAGCTCCATAATATTTATCAACAATAAACTGACAGAAAATAAACTTTAAATGTAATGATATTTAGCATAGCACCAAAAATCCTCCGATACCTAGGAAACAACATAATTAAAATGTATAAGACCTCTCTATCCGAAAATTACAAAAGATTATTGAGAAAAATGAAATAAGATCTAAATAAATGAAAATATATACTATTTTCTCAGACTTAGAGGAAGAAATACTGTTAAACTAAAAATTCATCCTAAATCCCAGCAGGTTATTTTTGTTTGTTAGTTGTTTGGTGACATGAGACAGTATGATCTAAAATGTATATGAAGATGGAAAGGACCAAAGATAGCAAAAAATCTTGAAGAAGAACAAATTTAAGATTATACACTACCCAGTATCAAGATATATTGTAAACCTAAATAAGTAAGACAGTGCAGTACTTGGAAACTAGAAGAAAAACAGATCAATGAAACAGAATAGAGTCCAAGGGAAAAAAAAAGCATATTGATACTTGAGTTAAAACAAAGGGGGCATTACATAACAATGGAACAAAGAAAGACTTTTTAGTATTGGATGCCAGGGTCAACTGATATACATATTGAAAAGAAACAAAACTAGATGGCTTGAAGAGCCAAATGTGAGAAGTAAAGTGATCAAACTTCTAGAAGATAATATGAGACTATCTCATGCTATTGGGGTATTGGGGTAGGAAAAACATTTCTTTAACAGGATAAAAATAGAAAGTTCTGACTATAATGGAAAAGGAACTTCTGTTTACCCAAAGACCCAATTAACTGTGCTAAAAACAATCCGCACTGGAGGAGAAAGTATTTGCAATATATATAACCATCAAGGGAATAATTCCAATGATAATAATATTAATGCCTAGAAATCAATAATTAAAAGAACGTAAAAAAAAATGAGGCAAAAGACATGAAAAGTAGACTCACAAAAGAGGTTCTCCAAACGGATAATAAGTGAAAAGTTGTTCAATCTCATGAACTCTCAGAAAAATCCAAATTAAAACTAAAATGAGACCTCATTACATTCTACCTGAATTGCTAATACTGTCATTTCTTAACAGGGTTGACATTGCTTAGTGTTGGTGAGAATGTGAGCAACTTGAACTCTCTAATGCGCTGGTGGAAGTATAAATTGGTATAACCACTTTAGGAATCTCTTTGCCATTATCTCTAATTGTAACAAACATAAAACCTAGAATTTCTAAAACTAGGTATATAAATTACAGAAATACATACATATGTGCATATGCTTCTACCAGTTTTATTTATAATTGACCGACATTGAGAAAATGATCACAAACAAAAAATAGGATGGATAAATAAATTGTGGTATATTTATGCAATAACCTTCTATACAGCATTAAAAATAAAAAAAATACTGATATATGCAACAGCTGCTAAAATCCACATACACACACACACATAATGAATCATTCTATTGATACGAATTTCAAAAGAGACAAAGGTAATCTATGATGTGAGAAGGGAGGGCAGTTATTATTTCTGAGAATAATGATGGATATGGTGATTTGGGAGGGGGCCTGAGGATAATGTTCTGTTTTGTTATGTAGATAAAAGTTCATTGAGTGTTCAGTTTGGAATAATTAATCAAATTGTGCACTTTCCACGTGTGCTATACGTCAATATTAATGTGGGTCAATGAAGAATAAATTTAAAGTGAACATATATATAAGGAAAACAAACTGTATTAGTGTGCTTTGTTCTTAGCGATCAGTGATGACTTTAATAATTATTTCTTTCTTTGTTCTATCTGCCTACTAAGTTTTTAATAAGGATTTTTACGTAAAGTTACTAAGAGAGAAGTATCATAGGAGGCAAGAGTGACTTCAAGGATAAAATTCCATGTTAAGGCTTTTTTTCTGGTTAAATTCCATCCATGTTTTCGTATTTAATTATTAATGTAGGTAAATTGTCAGGAGAGTGAGTAATTTTAATCAGAGAATCCTGTAAGAATTAATTTAGTATTCTTTCTAGATTTGAGAAAGTCCCAGTACTCAACTTCTATTTGGGATGCATCTTGAAATAGTGGCATCACTAAGACTAGTGGCAATCTACAGGAGCTCAAAGTATAAAAGGAAATAACCATGTGCAACATGGAAACCCACTTCATGTTGGATATGAAGTTTAGTTTTATAAACCACACTGTGGCATTTCGTAGGAAAATCTTGCCTGAGGATGAAAAGTGAACGGATCATACAATCGTGGATTAGTGAGAGCATTCATGCCACAAAGTGTGATGTAAATGAGATTTAGAATCAGCAAGTGACTGGTTTTTCAAACTCCCACAGCGACAGCACTGGTACCACTTTCCTATGTCTAGTGGAGGGAGTTCAGTTTAGGGAAAAAAACTTTGGCACCAGGCAAGCTGGAGACCAGCCCCTGTAAATTACAACTCTCGGGAACAATTGTGTAGTTAGGACTCTTTTTAGACGTCACAAAGGTCTGAAAGTCAAATGTAAAATTTAGTTCTTTGGGTGCTTTTTCCCCTTTTCTCCAACTTCTACCCAAGTGCCATTTCACCCTGCACCAATCCTATTACAACAGAAACAGAGGAAAATAAACTGTTGATCATCTAAGCGCAGGTTTTTGGAGTTTTGAGGAGAGTGGGCAAAGGAGGGAAAGGGCTTTAAAGCGACTCCAACAGGAGAAGTCAGATTATCTGAGGAGCAGACAAACTGTCCTGCCACCGCTCCTTCCTAATCCCTTGCTTCTGAGGCCAATTCTTTAAGGGACAAACTGTCTGCCAGGGTCTGTTATCACCCTGAAATCTCTGAATAGGGAAGGTCATTTGGATCCCTATGTACTGGGATGGTTAAGGAAAAGAAAAGTCTGTCTCTTTAATAAGGTTAATTGAACAAAAATGGTGGGGAATTTCTTTATGAACAAGACAACTGTGGATTTATAGTCACTATTACGATTACACATATTTCATGTAAAACATTTTATATGATGAAACAAGTGAGGAAATGAGCATGTGCTTTGGAGTCAGAAGGAAATGTATTTGGACTGCGCTCTTTCCTAAGAGTGGAGTGACCTTGAGCAATTTATGAAATCTATTTGAGCAGTTTCCTCACCCAAAAAACTAGTTTTTAAAAATTCATGTCTTTCAGGGCTGTTGGCAACATTGAAGAAATAATGAATGTAAAGAATTTATAACACAAATTGAATAGTAAGCATACATTGCACCTTGTTTTCTTCTTCCATTTGTTCCCCAATACAACAGCTGAAAAGATAGAAGTACATTTAAATGGTTTTTGAATAAGTGACTCATTATTATTTTAAAGAACATTCAAATAAAACATGAAAGGTCATCTAATCTTTCTCGAAAATAAAGGACACCTTACAATTTGCTAGTAACAAGTCATCTTCACATTTTAATATTCTTAAAAATTAGAAGATTGAATTTTATCTCATCGGTGAAAAAAAATGGTCAACTTTGCTTAATTTTGCAATTGGCAAAATATGTTAATTTTAAGAAAATTCCAACCTGCTCTTTTTCTTTGCTGAGATGATCTATTTTTTGCAAGAATGAGTTTGTTGTCTTACTTTATTTTAAGCACACCCCAAGTCTGTGGAACTAAATATAATATAATATATCACTAAGTTTTTGTTTTAAAAGCTTAACTTCAAAAACAATAATCATACAGAGAGAGCTTTTGGACATATGAGACATTGTATTGGAATTTCAGTATTTACTTTGAAAGACAAGGTTTATCTAAAACTCTTTTTTAACAATTTCACTGTGAGAAGATGAGGAGGGAAACTGCAGATGTATGTTTGTAGATTTCCTTTTGTTATAGTTTCCAAGCCTGCTCAAGCAAATATGATGGAATGTCTAGGGTTAAACGATGGTATTTATTTGTTCATGGTTTTGAGGCTACCAAAAGTCCAAATCAAGGTGTCATCATTGTGATGCTTTCTTCCCAAAACTGTGTTCTGGGGCCGGCAGCCTGCAATCGTGGTCCTTAGCTTGTCACATGGCAAGATATATGGCAGCATCCTCTGGTCTCTCCCTTTACTTCTAGATTCCATTGAAGTCCAGCTTCTTGTTTCTTACGGCATTCTCTCTCACTATCTGCATTTCATACTCTCATGAAGGACTACAGTAATAGGATTAAGAGCTATCCTGGGCCACACCCTAACTGAAATAACCTCATCAAAAGGTCGTACTTACAATGGGTCCGCAGCCATGGGAATGGATTAAATTTAAGACCATGTTTTTCTGGGGTCCATACAGCTTTAAACCTTCACATCTGTGTCCATATTTTCTGTCTTCATTGCTCCATTACCACTGCTTTCTCTAAGGTCTTGATGTCATTATCTCCATCATACAAATTGAGATACTTATCTTACTCCACCTTACAGCAGCATTTGTCATTTCTGATGACTCCTTCAATTTTAAAGCACTCTTTACTTTGGTTTTGTAGCACTTTACTCTCACATAATTTCTCCTCTCTAGACACTTCTCTGTCTGCTTAGCCAACAGATTGTTTTATCTGGCCAGTACTGGTATTTCTCAAAACTCTGTCCAAAGATCTTTTCTCTTCTCTCCCAGGACATTCTTCTTTGTGATTATCATCCAAATTTATGACTTCTATTACTATCTTTGCTGACAGATTTATATATCCAGACCAGACTTCTGCATTCCAGAGTTGAAATGTCCACTAGGAAGTCTCAGAGCCACCTCAACCACTGATCCCAGTTCTCAGTCCTCAGATCTGGTCTTCTTCCAGTGAACCCCATATCACTGGACAGGGCCATCTTATATCATGCTGTGCACATGCACACTTGACCTACTTCACAAGCAATTACTACCATTTGTAATTGTTTTATTACATGCTTGTTTACTTCTTGATTTATTCTCTCTTAGTGGACTGAAGCTCCATTATTGTAGGAATTATACTGGCATGGTCAATATCATATCCACAGCACCTAGTAGGCATTCAATTTACAGTTGCTGAATAAGTAGACAAATGAATGAATGGAATTTTCTATCATGATAGTGACATATTTTCCCATTCTTTTAAAAAATTGAAATTTGGTGGTATTAATACTGTAGTCTTTATGCCTCTCCTCTCCTTGAAGTTACTGCAGAGTGACTTCTGCTCATATTGTGCTACTGAAATGACCTGTTGAAAATATAGAGTGGCTTACTTCTTGCCCTCACCATCTGATTGATTCATTTGGCTGCTTTCAATAACTGGTAGCACATATCCATTCATTTCAGATTTACTACAGGGATAATTAGTACTTCCATTAAACTTTCAGCAATTAAATTCAGTTTTTTCCATGTAGAAGAAATGAATTTTCTTCGTTTACTTTGTCATTTTATAATTAGAACTTCCGTGTTAGTAAAATTTTACTGTTTCCATGCATATCCAGAAGACAATTAAGTTGACGTTACAAATACTTTCAGAACTCAAATCCTTTTCTTTTCACTACAAAACATAAGATTATTTAATTTGTCTGAATCTTTCACCGGGCTAGCTGAGAAATTTATAAATTTATAGTGGGACTTCTTAAAGACATTCAAGATAACGAGGTGAACTACATCGTGTTTGATGTGGGAGGGATTCAGCCTCTGAAATATTGTTTACCAAATCATGAGTTGAATCTTATCGCAGTAAAACAGATTTAGTTTTCAAGCACTTAGTTTTGAGAGGTATCTAAAACTCAATATGTGCTGAACCTTCAAATGCTTTTGAAGGAGTTTGCTGAAAAGCGAAATAGCACTGAACTTAAAAATATATTTCTCCTCCACTATCTAAATCAATCTGTATGGCACTATGTAGTCAGAACGAAGTTTATTTGTTGCCTTTCATTTTCAGTATATTTTCAGTGAGGCTGGAGGAAACCATGAGACCTTTCTGCCTTGAACAACTTTGACAATCCTTCGTACAATCTCTTTTCAATCTAATATTACTGATTTTTAATAATTACATCCCCAGTGTTGTTGAAGAGATTGACATATTGAGAACATAATGAACATTTTAAATGGCTCACATGACATTATAATTTCTAACCATAAAAATAATGTAAGATAACAAAGTTCCTAAAATGCTGATGAACAAGTGTGGTCTGGGTCTTCCATGCCTGATGAAAAAAAAGCTAATCTGGATAAAAAATATATATATATGTTAAGATGCTGAAGCCACCTTTAAAAGACCCAAATATGTACTTGCTTCTTTTACTATTTATTCTTAGATCACAGAATATCCAGTTATTAAAAAAAAAAAACAGTGGAGGAAAATATCATATACTGCATCGTTTATGACTTGTTGTACAAGTTTTGGATTCCCTATGACCTACGCTTGAATCTCATTTTTATAACTTCTGAGTTTTTTTTACCTTGGACAAATAACATGAACTTTTCTGAAGATCAGCTTCCTTATTCTAGGGATCTAACATATAGAATTTGCATGAGCATTAAATAAATGTATAGACACATACGTACTCACACAATATACTGCCTGGGTCACTAGTCATGCCTGCTTGCACACATGCTCACAAACACACACACAGAGATTAGTCAGTCCAATTTTACTACCTTAGTGGTTCACACAGTCACGCTATGCTGATGGTCACCTCAGGTCACTTAGCTAACACCAATACATATTTGCTCCACACGATTAACGTTTCTTTCTCCAATTTCATGCTCAACAAACTCTCTAAATATAATTCAGTCTTACATGACCTGTTCTCCATCTCATGCTGCAGTTGTGTAAATAAGAGTTCTTGTGTTCCCTATTGTTTGATGATCACCTGCCCCTGCACAAGAAACCACTGGAGACCAAAGAAAAAGCTCCCAGTTTCAGCAATGAGACCTGCCTTTAAGCAGGCTTCTTGTGATTCAAACGTAAGAAGGCATCATCAAGCCCAATTCAGGATGAAAGACCAGTTAGTGTTTTGGTAACTGCTAATAATGGACGGTGAACTGTCACAGAGATGAATATTTGGTTTTGAGGGTCTTAGATTCCAAAGTTATTTCTTCTCTTCATATAACCTACACCTGCCATTAAAAAAAAAACAAGTATGCTATCATTAGGTAAGTGTATTTGAGGGAAATACCCATAAAAGAACTTCAAAAAGCAAGCCAAACTTCACTTCACCTCAACAAAGCCTCACATAAAGAGAGGGTAGAATTAGGAAGGGCTCTTTCTTTGTGCCCCAGCTAGTGGGAACATAGGAATTATGCATTATATCTCTTAATGGGAATGCGTCTTTTCACCCATCTTGACGCATGCATCTTTTTTCCTAACTGGCTTCTGGACCTAGCTCCTGTGTTAGCTCAGATGAGCTGATTTGTCTGGTCCTGACAAGACTTCTCTTTTCTGTGCAACTATAGCACCCTGAACATAGCTTTATCCTTAGCAGATTTTATATTATGCTAATGCTAACATTATTTAATTTTTCTTTTTGTATCCTAACAGAATGATTGTCAAATTCAAGGATTTAGCTTTTTTTTTCCAGATTTTATTTATTAATTCTCCCCACCCCCTCGTTGTTTGTACTTGTGTTTCTGTTCATCTTCCTTGTTTCTTTAGGTGGTACCAGGAGCTGAACCAGGGACCTCCAAAGTAAGAGGGAGGTGCCTAATCATTTGAGCCACCTGTGCTCCTCAGCTCTTTTTGTATCATCAAAAATTATCCATGAATTAACCCAAAGCCTGGGATTTACTATGTTAATATATTTTGTTAAATGATGGGATATAAAATTAAAGGCTAATTCATAATATCGATGTTTATACAACATGGGAATATAAAGACCTGTTATTTTGGTTAGTCAAAATAACTTATCTCTCTTTTTTTTTTTCTTCTTCTTTTTTTTTATTGACTTTGTAATAATATTACATTAAAAAAAATATATATATATGAGGTCCCATTCAACCCCACCACCCCCACCCCACCTCTCCCCCCCCAGCAACACTCATTCCCATCATCATGACACATCCATTGCATTTGGTAAGTACATCTTTGGGCACCTCTGCACCTCACGGTCAATGGTCCAGATCATGGCCCATACTCTCCCCCATTCCATCCAGTGGGCCCTGTGAGGATTTACAATGTCCGGTGATTGCCCCTGGAGCACCATCCAGGGCAGCTCCATGTCCCAAAGACGCCTCCACCTCTCATCTCTTCCTGCCTTTCCCCATACACATCAGCCACCATGACCACTTTTCCCAATCCAATGCCACCTTTTCTATGTGGACATTGGATTGGTTGTGTCCATTGCACCTCTATGTCAAGAGGAGGCTCAGATTCCACATGGATGCTGGATGCAATCCTCCCACTTTCAGTTGTAATCATTCTAGGCTCCATGGTGTGGTGGTTGTCCTTCTTCATCTCCATCTTAGCTGAGTGTGGTGAGTCCAATAAATCAGATTGTAAGTGCTGGAGTCTGTTGAGGCTCAGGACCTGGCTATCATATTGTCAGTCCAGAGATTCAAATCCCCTAAATATATCTTAAACCCCAACACTAACTGCAACTCCAGCACATTAGCATGAAAGTCTTATGAAGAGAGATCCCATCTGACTCCAGATTCATCACACATAAACACCAGTTCCAAAGAGGGGCCATCTGACCTGGTAGTTAACCCCATCGGCCATGACCATAACTCCCATGGGTCTCTTTAGCCCTCAAAGGAACCAATACCTGGGGGTTGTATCTGCTTTATCTGTCTCTCTGACTCTGCTCAGTTGTGCATAAGGGCAATCCTTCTGACAGCCTCCAGACTCTTTTTTAGAGACTTGTAGCCATATAAACTCATTTCTCCTTTCCATTTCCCCCTTACATTAGGTCAAACAGCATTTTAAAGTCATGTTATTTTATGTAGACAGGGATATTCTGCTGATCCGCATTGAATCTTCCGTATAAGGTCATTTTCCAGTTGCATCATCAGTTGGTAGTTGATAGTGGTCCCTCGTTGCCAGGGAGGCTCATCCCCGGGTGTCATGTCCCACGCTGGGGGGAAGGCATTGCATTTAGATGCTGAGTTTGGCTTCGAGACTGGCCACAATTGAGTAACATGAAGGCTGACAGGAGGAAATTCCCGGGCACAATGCTGCTCTAGGCCTTGTTCTTATTTTAGGCTTATCAGCTCACAAGCATAGTCATTAGTGTCAGGGGCTCACTGTTGAGCCCTCACTCCCTGTCGGTCCCCGCCGCTGCACCTGGGAGACTGTCGCTGCTCCTCTAGGGACCACGACAGAGCACCACTGGCCAGGAACCCTGTACCCCCCTGCTGTGGTTTTTAATTGTTGCCACTATGAGTATATCCAAACATTACCATGCACCCTGGACATATGTTCTGTACAGCTCCCTGTCAGCCATATATCACCTGTCAATGGTATCCTATACCAGTATTCCTCCATTGCCATTGTTGAACCACTCTGTGATCCAGAACTCCCTGAAATTTGAAGCCCAATATAATGTCAGGGTCCCTTACTAGGAAATGGCATATAGCGATGTGTTTAAAGGTAAGATAAAGAATACGTGTTGACTTGGAAAAAATTCTACATCCTATCTTTTTCTTTTCTTTTTTTTTTTTCTTCCCCTAATTATTGAGCTTCTCTTCACAGGAGCCCTAGACCACAGCAATGCATATATATAATATACAGCACTCCCATACATCCATCACAAAACCTTTTCCCTTCCACAGCGATACTCTTACACCCTATTCACATCATATTTACTTAACGTGATGTACAGCGTCTGAGACAATAGCTTTCAAACAAGGTGACATCTGTGCTTACATTGTGGTGCATACTTTAGGATACACAGTTTTCTAAATTCTTAGTTATCCTATGTTTTACATTATGGTTTACATTATCAGTCTGTCATCTCCTATATGTTATGGTGTAATATTACATGTTTTATATCCATCCTTGTGTACTCTCACGAAACTCCTCTCTTACCCCCCATTTACCTTGGTTCCACACATTTAACATCCATTTTCCCTTCCACCTTGGTGCCCACAGTGACAGCCAACCTCTGTTTCCCGAGGAGCCACTTCCAGAGATAGATGGAATAGTGTTCAGGGCCTAACTTGCTCAACTGCCCCAATGCCCTGGGAGCCACCCTTTCTCTCGAGGGATACAGTTCCCTCTATTGGATGGCATTAGTCCTCCCCAGGATGTGGGTCCACCCCCACTCTCACTACTTGGGTTTCTACCCCATGGTGTCACCCACTCTGGCAGAATGAGCATTTAGACATTCCCCAGGAGCCCGTCCTGCATCAGACCCTCCCCTCCAAGCATTCTAAACAGGTAACACTCTTTATTATATTTTGATATGATTTTCTCGGCATTTTACTCTCCACCAACACCTGACCCTCTCCTGTGTTCATATGCTACCCCTCCCTCCCCCCACTTTTGGGCAATGTTACCCATCCGCCCATCCCCAGCCACCCTTAAACCCGCAAAGCCCCAACCAAAGGCAACCCCTTGCCCCCCTTTTATCTCTTCTTTGTGTTCATACTTACCACCATCTCGTCTTAAATTCCACCCCTGCAGACATCGGCTCACATCCTTCCTCCCCCTTCCGATTTCCTGTAAGCCTATTGTTCAGTCTCTTGCTTTTAATTTTTCAAACTTTAGTATGGAAAATTTCAAACATACACAAGAGTAGACAAAAGTATAATATACTTCTATGTGCCTAACTCTTAGCTTTAACAATTACCAACTCATGACCCACTTATTTCTTCTAGACCCTTATCCCCAACCACAAACAAACAAATTTAATGCAAATCACTTTCATCATATTTTTCATGAAAAAAAATATGACTTTCTAAAAGATAAGTACATTTTTGGAACATTGATATCATTAAATATCCATCCATTATTCAATTTTTAATAGTTTTATAAATGTTCAGTATATATAATGTGCTTATTGAATGAGCATCTAAATAAGGTCCATACATTATGATTAGTTGATATGTGCTTTAAATTTTTATCAGTTTATAGGTTATCCTGCCATAACCTTAACCCTTTAATCCACAGATGCTGAACTATTCTACATTCTCACCAACACTGAATAAGCATTCCTGTCTCTCCACATCCTCTCCAACAATTAAAAGTTTTCCAGCTTTTTAATAGCGGCCAGTCTAATAGGTGTGAAATGATATCTCATTGTTTCAATTTGCATTTCCCTAAATTGCTAGTGATGTTCAAGAAATTGGGCAGTTTTCCTTGTAAAGCGTCTCACAATCTGGATTTTGCTGATATATCTTTGTGGTAGAGTTTAATATGTTCACCAGTCTTCTTCATTTCCTATAAATATGTAGTTGGATATAGAAGTTGCCTTATATTAGGTACCTGTTCATTTATATATATATATATATATATTTTTTTTTTTAAATAATAAGCTTTATTTTTGGAGAATTTTTTAATTACAGAAAAATTACACTTAAAGTATAGGGAAATTTCATATAATCTCCCTTCCACACACACATACACAAACCCACACACATAGTTTCTCTATATATTTCTCTGCAATCTTTTAAAAAATTTATTAAGCAGTTTTATTGAGATATATTCTTGTACTATACAATCTACAAGTACATAATCATGGCTTTTAGTGCAATCACAATGTTGTACATTCATCACCACAAAAAATTTTAGAATAATTTCATTACTCCAAAAAAAAAAAAGAAATCTCCACACCCTTTAGCAGTCCTCCCCAAGCACTACATAACCACTAATCTAATATCATCTTTAGAAATGATTTCTATTTACATTTTATATAAATGGATTCATACAATATGTAGTACTTTGTGTCTGGTTTCTTTCACTTAGCATAATGTATTTCCTTGTCTGATATTAGCATTTTGTGGTATTAACATACATTTGTTCAGCCCCAAAGAAAAACACTCATACATATATTTAGTCTTATAGTATTGGTGGTATTGTGTTCTTCCTTCAGGTGGTATATAATATGGCATATAATCTCTGAATTAGATACCCAGTGCTACATCTAATTAAGCAATAACTGAATAAATGCTTAATTCTTTCCCTCTATTTACCAGTTTTAAAAATAATACGTTAGTTTCTTAGAATTTTCCAATAGTGGTGCAGCAGTTTGATATTTATGAATTCCAAAAAGAATTTCAGGTGTTTGTAAACTGATCAGTTCCTCTGCTATGATAACCTTTGATTGTATTAGATTCAGCTGACACGTCTGAATAAATTATACTAAGATTAGGACTGAAATAACCATAATGAGAGGTCATTAGAGTACCTCTCAGCATCGAGCCCCAGCCCCCTTGGGAACAAAATAGATGGCTCACATGGAAGTAAATATATGGAGAAGGAGATTACAGAGAGTTTAGTTTCGGACTCTGGAACCGCAGGGGGACAGCCAAGGCTTTTGCCTAACAGTTTGCTGCAGAAGAGAACAGAGCTCTGAACATCTGAGAAAGCCTAGAAAGAAAAGAGTCCTGGGGAGAGAAGAGCCTTGTGCCACAGGTGGGATCAGAGGACGCTGGGACCATGGAGTCTTGAGAGGAGGAAGGAAGGCTGAACCCTAGCAGATGTTGCCTGCCATCTTGTCAACCTGTGGCAACAGACTCTGGGTGAGAAAATACCTCTTAAGGTACCTTGAGTTGGACTCTTTAGGGCTTGTGACTGTAAGGTTCTACCCCTAATAAATACCCTTTATAAACGCCAAGAGATTTCTGGTATTTTGCATCAGCCCCCCTTTGGCTGATTAATACAAGTGGTTTATTTTAATCCATTCATTTTTCCTTTGGATTGATATTTTCTAGCCTACCAATTTCATGTTTATACATATATGCCTAGTAACACAGAGATATAATTATTGCTTTATGCAGTGGTACTTTATATCAAATTGGAAGAGTTATACTCTCATTTTTCTTAAATTTGATACATATTAATAAATCATAAACTTATCCAAAGTGTACAATCAATGGCGTTTGGTACAATCACATACCTGTACATTCATCACTTCAGTCATTTCTAAAGGATTTTCAATATTCCAGTAATAATAATAATATCAATACTAATAAACTCATTATCTCAGTCTCTCTATGCCTCCCCTGCTGTGCATAGCTGCTATTGTTTCTCTCTATCTAGTTTGTTTATACTTAAAGTTTGTAAAAACAGCCTTGTGTATGCAATATCACTCGTATTCATATTTTACATGAAGTTCCACAATGCTATACAGTCCCATGTTGCATTTTTTAGTTTTCCTTCTAGTATTACACATGACCTTAGACTTTCCCTTTCAACCAGTCATACCCATATAATAGCTCTGCTAGTCACAGACACCATGATGTGCTCTCCCCATTTCCATTAATTTCCAAAGATTTGCAAACCACCTCTTAACCAATTCTGCACAGATTAACGGTCAACTTTCCATTCTCTACCCTCATTCTATTTTCTGGTGCCTATATTCTAATTATTAATTCTGTGAGCTTACATAATATATCTAGTTCATAATAGTGCAATGGTACGGTTTTTGTCCTTTTGTGTCTGGCTTGCTTCACTCACCATAATGTTCTCCAGGTTTATCCTGTTCTCTTATGCTTCATGATTTCATTTCTTTCTTACCACTGTATAATATTACATTGTGTGTATACCCCACCATTTGTTTATCCATTCATGACTTGATGTACACCTGGGTTGTTTCCAACTCTTGGCTGTTATGAATAACACTGCTATGTGCAGATGTCTATTCGTATCACTGCTTTAAGTTCTTCTGGGTATATATCTAGTAATGGTATTGCCAAGTCATATGGCCAGTCTATATTCAACTTCCTTAGGAACTGCCAAACAGTCATCTACAGATGCTGAAGCACTTTTTTTTCTTTTGTTGCTTGTGCTTTGGGTGTAAGATTTATGAAACTACCACCTACCACAAGATCTTGTATATGTTTGTCTACATTTTCTTCAAGGAGTGTTATGGTTGTTGCCTTTATATTTAGGTTCTTGATTTATTTTGAGTTAAGTTTTTTATAAGATGTGAAAAGAGATGCTCAGGAAATTTCTGTTGAATAGATTGATGAATGAATGAATGAATGAGGACAAAGTGTATGAAAACTGTAAGCTCACCCACAACAATTCTGTTTCATTATTGAACTCATAATATTTCCTTGTTCTAATTACTTTTAGTTAGAAATGATTACACACAGATGCCAATCCCACAGGAACACAAAATACACATATGTAAGTCAATTTGATCAAGAGAAATATATCCTTGCCTTCTCCAATATGAATTAGGACATCTCTTTCGATTTACTCCCACTTGAGAGACAATTATTCCATGGGCACATATAAGCAGACTTGAACTGGCCAAGGATAATAATGTAGCAGATGTAGGCATAGGCCTTAAAGGATTAGTTTTGTTCTATGTCTGCCCATACTTCTCCATCTCCTGCACCACACTTTACCTGCCCCAGTTTACATGTTGTATATTGGTTCCTTCATTTCCATCTCACTATCTCTTCTTTTTCAGAAGAGGATGCATCTTCCAGGAACAGAACTCTGATCTGTCTTCTTACTCCTAAATTGTCTCTAAGGACCAAATTTGAATTATCTTCTTACTTAATTCCTCTCTTTTCAGGAAAAATAAAAGCACTTTTCCTCCTACCACCTGCACTTACCAAACTAAATCTTTTCAACTTGTTCTGAAACATATAACAGACCATGTAATAATGGACCTACTCCTATGAGGGACTATTTTTTCACAGTTTATAAGCTTTTTCTAATCAACTGTTTTTTAGTTTTTTTTTTTTCTTTTGTTTGAGAAATTGTGGGTTTACAGAACATCCTGCAAAAATTACAAAATTCCCATATACCACCCTACCACAATCATTTTGCACTGGAGTGGAACCTTTCTTACAATTGATGAGAGCACATTTTTATAATTGTACTATTAATTAAAGTCCATGGTTTAAATTAGGGTTTATTGTTTGTGTAGTGTAGTTCCATGGATTTTTAAAAGTATTCATTGTTACCATATATTCAATCTAACATTTCCCCTTTTAACTGTATTCAGATAGTTTCAGTGCTGTTAATTGCATTCAAAGTGTTGTGCTATTATCACCAACATCCATTACCAAAACATTCCCATCTTTCAAATAGGAATCCAGTACATTTTAAGCCTTAACTTGAAGTCCCTTCCCTCCTCCCATCCCATCCCTGGCACCCTGTATTTTAGATTCTGACTCTATGAGTTTGCTTATTCTAATTGTTTCAAATCAGTGAGATCATTTAACATTTCTCCCTTTGTGTCTGCCTTATTTCACACAATGTAATGTCTTCAAGATTCATCCATGCTGTCACGTTTCAGCACTTCATTCCTTTTTATCGCTGAATAATATTCCATTTTATGTATATACTGCATTTTATTTATCCATTCATCCATTGATAGATACTTGGGTTGCTTTCATCTTTTGGCAATTGCGAATGACTGAATGAACATTGGTGTGCAAATATCTACCTGAGCCCTTGCTTTAAATTCTTTTGTGTATATACCTAGTGGTGGAATTGCCAGCTCACATGGTAAAGCTCACATTGGTAGCTTTCTGAGGACCCACCAACCTGTCTTCTACGGTGGCTGCACCGTTTTACATAACCACCAGCATTGAATGAGTGTTCCTATTTCTATACCTCCTTACCTCCTCTCCAACACCTTTTATTTTACTGTGCTTTTTTTTTTTTTTACCAGCAGCCATTGTAATGGTTGTGAAATGGTATCTCATTGTGGTTTTTAAAAATATATATATTTATTGATTGTTTAAAAGATATTTAGATTAAACAAATGTCACATAAAAAATTTGGGGGTGCCCATATGCCCTGCTCCCCACAACCCCCATATTTTCCCACATTATCTCTTTGTGGTTTTGATTTGCATTTCCCTAATGGCTAATGATGTTGAGCATCTTTTCATGTGTTTTCTGGACATTAGTATATCTTCTTTGGAGAGGCAATTGTTCAAGTCTTTCACCCATTTTTTAGTTGGGTTTTTTGTCATTTTATTGTTAAGTTGAAGGATTTCCTTATATATAATGGATATTAGTCCTTTATTGGACATGTGGTTTCCAGATATTTTCTCCCATTGTGTAGGTTGTCTTTTATTTTCATGATTAAATCCTTCAAGGACAAAAGGTTTTATTTTGGATGGAGTCCTGTTTATCTTTTCTTTTTCTTCTTTTGTTGTTTGTACTTTGTGTGTAAAGTCTAAGAGTGCATTACCTAACACAAGGTCCTGAAGTAGCTTACATTTTCTTCTAGGAGTTTGATAGTTTTAGCTCTTATATTTAGGTCTTTGATTCCTTTTGAGTTAATTTTAGTTTATGGAAATCCAACTTTTTTTTTTTCCCAAATGGAGATCTAATTTTCCCAACACCATCTGTTCAAGAGACTATTCTTTCTCAAATGAGTGGTCTTTGCACCTTATAAAAAATTAGTCAGCCATAAATGAGAGGGTTCATTTCTGAGCTCTCAATTCTATTCCATTGGTTTATATGTCTGTCTTTGTGCCAGTTTAGTGCTCTTTTGATTATGGGCTTTGTAATAAGTTTAAGATCAGAAAGTGTGAGTCCTTCAACTTAATTCTTCATTTTCAAGATAGTGTAGATATTCAGGGCCCTTACCCATCCATATAAACTTGATGACAATTTTTTCCGTTTCTGCAAAGAATGCTGTTGGAATTTTTGTTGGGATTGCATTGAATCTATAAATTATATTGGGTAGTATTGACACCTTTTAAAAAGTTTATTAGCAACTTCATTTCAAATTCACAAAAATTAAAGAACAGGAAAAGGCAGCTCACCAAGTTAAGGAAATATTACTCTTATAAAGTTCTTTTTCAGGCACTTTTATCTCATCTAATTGTAATTTCTAAAACAAATTGTTCTTCTAGTGTTCAAAAAGATATGCAGATGAACACACTTTAGTTAAATGACATAATCAAGTCTCCTTATTAATGAAAAAAATGAAGAGAAAAATATGTAACCATATTCATATCTCCCAAACTTAATCCCATATTTTTTGACCTTTAGAATTAATTTAGTACCAACTTTGTTTTCACTACAAAACATTAAAATGCTGCTATTAACTATAGTTCATAAATTACATTAGTTAAATTCTCCCATGTTTCACTACATTCTTAACACTCTGTAGTAGAATATTCCTGTTATTTATATTAACCACAATCCTCACCTACCTGCAAAATCATTGTTCTGCCTTCCTAATATTATCCTCCAGCTGTCCTACAACTAACATTTATCTTCCTAGACTACTCATTTCAGGCACAAATGGCACATCCATAACTCAACAGTATTCGTTATAGTCATTATAATATGTTACCAATAATTCCAACCATTACCACATATTTACATTTGGCCTTATTAAACATTCTGCACAAATCCAGCACCTTCTCCACCCTCTCATCCCACATCCCATCTCCCATCAACCTACACTTCATATTCCAACTCCTTAAGTCCAGTCATTGTGTTTAGTTCATATCAGTGAGACCATACAATATTTGTCATTTTGTGTCTGGCTTATTTCACTCAATACCATATCTTCAAAGTTCCTCTGTGTTGTCATGTACTTCCCCAATTGATTTCTTCTTACAGCTGAGTAATGTTCCATTGTATGAACATGCTACATCTTCCTTATCCATTCAGTCGATAGACATTTTAGTTGTTTCCATCTTTTCACAATCATGAAAAATGCTGCTATGAACATTGGTGTGCAAATACTTATTTGTGTCCTTGCTTTCAGTTCTCCTGAATACATTCTTAGTAGAAGGATTGTTGGATCATATGACAGTTCTATATTTAGTTTCCTGAAAAACTGACAAATTGTCTTCCAAAAATGTACCATTTTACAGTCCCACCAACAGTGAAAGAATAAGTGTTCCTATTTCTCCACATCCTCTCCAGCACTTAAAATTTTTTGTTCTTTTAATAATGACCATTCTGTATGGCATGAGATGATATCTCATGGTAGTTTTCATTTGCATTTCCCTAATAGCTAGCAATGTTGAACATCTTTTCAAGTGTCTTTTGGCTATTAGTATTTCTACTTTGGAAAAATGTCTGTTCAATTCTTTTGTCCATTTTTAAATGGGGTTGCTTGTCATTTTGTTGTTAAGTTATGTGATCTCTTTATATAACATGGAGATCAATCCCTGAACAGATATATGGTTTCCAAAGATTTTTTTTCTCTCCACTGAGTAGCCTCCCTTTTACTTTCTTGACCAGTCTTTTTGAAAAAAAAAAAGTATTTAATTTTGAGGAGGTCCCATTTATCTATTTTTTCTTTTGTTGCTTATGCTTTGGTTATAAGTTCCATGAAATCACCACCAAGCATAAGATTTTGAAGATGTTTTCTTATATTTTCTTCTAAGAGTTTTATGGTTCTAGTTTTTATATTTAGGTCCTTAATCCATTTTGAATTAATTTTTGTATAAGGTATGAGATAAGGGTCCTCCTTCTTTCTTTTAGAAATGGATATCCAGTTCTCTCAGCATCATTTCTTGAATAAGCTGTTCTGACCCAGCTGAATGGGTTTGACAGTCTTGTCAAAAATCACTTGACCATAGATGTGAGGGTCTACTTCTAAACTCTCAATTCAGTTCCACTGGTTAATATGTCTCTCTTTATGTCAGCACCATGCGGTTTTTACCACTGTAAATAGATAATATGCTTTAATGCTGGAAGTGAGAGTCCTCCAAATTCATTCTTTTTTAAGACAGTTTTGGCTATTTGGGGGCCCTTACTCTTCCAGATAAATTTGACAATTCAGTATTTCCAATTCTACAAAGAAGGATCTTAGAATTTTTGGGGGAATTGCATTAAATCTGTAGGTAGTTTGGGTAGAATTGACATCTTGATGATATTTAGTCTCTCAGATAGAGCCAGGACCTCATGAAGGGCACAGATGAGCTCCAGAGTGCCCTTAGAAGATTTCAGGAACATTCCAAAAGTGCTGATGGCTCTGCAAAATTGAGCTTTCCTGGCCTACCTAGCAAATGTAGCCCTTCAGCTAAATTTCCCCCGTGGTCCTAAGGAAGCTCTGTGTCCTTACATCTTCACCTCCTCTGCTCCTCTCTGGGGCAGGTTGAAGCAGTAGCTGCCCTCAGAGCTAGGAACAAGTGATCTGAGTTCACTAATCAAAAGCCATGATCAGTGACCGGTCACGCTCACCCTCGTTCTTTGGCAAGAGGATTTTTACAACCCTCTCTGTCAAGAGCAGCGGGCCCAGATCTGAACCCTACAGTGCCTGTCGTGAGAATGGAGCTTGGTGCCAGGAGCTACTGCAAGGAGAGAGTAATTTACATTCTTTAGTGTAATATTTCAGCCTTTTCTTGCTGTTCCTCCCTGGATCCTGAATAATTTTCTTCTGGGTGCTGGAGTTTCAAAATAGTTGTTTTGAACAGTTTCTGCCTGTTTAATAGTTGTTTTGGTGGAAGGATGGATCTCTGTGCTCTGCCATCTTCTCTGGAAGTCCTAGAGATATATTTGAAATAGTTATGTGCCAAATAAGGGCACACCTTCTCCTTAAATTTTTGGAATATATAGAATCTTTGCAAGAAGATGGGTGGAAAAATAATGGCACCAAGAAAATCTGCAATACCTTTGAGGATTTGCTTATTATGCCATTTGTAAATAAATTGCCACATGCTCACATATAATTGGAAAATTTCTAATATTAGTATGGGATTTTCCAAGTTGGATTTAAAAAGAGGTAATATTCTTACACTCATACTTGGGTATTAAATTGTAAACCAAATTTCAGAGCTCAAGCATTCATGAGAATAAATGTAGTCAAGAGAAAAATAATTATTGTTAGGAACTTGGGTGACCAGATAATTATAGTTATTTTAATTAGTTCATGGTAGGTTTTGTTACTTGGAATTTAATTGTCAAGTAGCAGTTAGGAGAAAAAGGTTTGCCTAAAGGAAAAAATGCCAAGTTATGACAGGGCAAGTTTAGAAAGTTTTCATTTTGTTCTCTTTATTCTTTCCTTCCTAAATGAATGCCAATAGGGTAAACACAAATGGGTTTAGTTATCGTCAGTTGCAAGGTATTTGTTGTCTTTCGGAAAATCTCATTTTAATGTACTGATTAGCTGGCTTTATTTGGGGGAATAAGTGGTTCCTTTATATGAATGTATCTGTTAACTCAGCAGGGGAGTTCTTTGTTCCAAGTATCTGGTTGGTATTTGTGAGGTAAACAGTTTAAAATTTGTCTTTTCATTCCATAAATGGTTTCTTTATTTCCTCATGCTTGTGAGAGGGGAGCAAGATTATTGCTTTTCTCCTTATCGCTCCTTACATTTTCATGTGTCTGTGTAAGTGTGAGAAAATATCAAGCCATGCACCATTTATCTCACTGCATTCTGGTCTTTGCCTGTGGGACTAAACATTCTGAAACAGATAGTTGTTTGTGAAACTACAATACTTAGACCATATTTTCCTTCTTTCCTCTTCTATCTTTAGGCAGTGTTGTGTAATGGAAGAACACCTGTGCTAAAGACAGATCAGTTTCAAATCCCTGTAAGTCACTGAAGAAACATGTGATCTTTGGTGACTTAATTCACTCCTCTAAATCTCAGTTTGCTAAATTTCAAAATGTTTATATTAACCATTTTATGTGGATACTCAAGTCAAAAACATTCATGTACATAAAACATCTGGCCTGCTAAAACCAAATCCATATTCTTTGACTTTCATGTGTGAGATTTGGAATTTCTCCTCATATTTTGGAATTTTGGAACAAAAAAATAAATGTCTGCTGATGTTAGTGATTTCATTGATCCCAAACTGACATTTTTAGATTATCTGTGCACGTACTGTATACTTTATAAAATAGCTTCAGCATATTGAGAAACAAACACTGCTTTTAAATACTAGCGTATTAGTAATTAGCTTCTTTTTAAATTAATTAATTAATTTATTTATTTCTCTCCCCTTCCCCTACCCCCGTTGTCTGTTTTCTGTGTCTATTTGCTGCTTCTTTGTCCACTTCTGTTGTTGTCAGCAGCAGGGGAATCTGTGTTTCTTTTTGTTGCGTCATCTTGTTGTGTCAGCTCTCCGTGTGTGCTGCACCATTCCTGGGCAAGTTGCACTTTCTTTCATGCTGGGCGGCTCTCCTTACGGGGTGCAGCACTCCTTGCGCGTGGGGCTCCCCTACGTGGGGGACTCCCCTGCGTGGCACGGCACTCCTTGCGCACATCAACACTGTGCATGGGCCAGCTCCACATGGGTCAAAGAGGCCCAGGGTTTGACCTGTGGATCTCCCATGTGGTAGACGGACGCCCTAACCACTGGGCCAAGTCCGCCTCCCAGTAATTAGCTTCTAATGGGATGCCTACATTCAGTTTCTTAATTTTTCTTTTCTTTTATTTTATTTTGTAGGTCTTGCTTAAAAGTATATCTTAATTTCATCTCTGTAAAACAATAGCTGATTGGATTGGATCTTTACAAATTGCAGAATTCTATTATCAAAACAATGTTCAGTGGCAAACATTTAAGAATCAAAACAGTAAGAAAGTGCCAAAGGGCTTTCCAACCTCCAACAACTGCTTTTATAACACTCCTCTAGCCAAGGTCCCATCACCACTCTTGGTTACTTCTTAAATGGAGATCAATTTTCTTTTATTGACTTTCAAAATTTTGCTTCATATTGCCTCACTGTAGCCAAAGAACTGAAGTTTATCTCTCTATCATGTGTCTCCTGTGCTCAACATCTGTATTTACTTTGATTTCCTATCCATGCTCTTCCTCCTATCTAAAAGCATGAAGATGAGTGACTAGCTTTCCAACATGTATATGGCCTATCATTATATGTTGAGTATAGCAAATACATAAATTAAACCCTAATCTGTCTTTTAAAACATTAAAAGGTCAGAGCTAGAGAAGACTGTGAGAAGATGATGGAGTAGGGAGCTCCAGGACTCAGTCCTCTCACCAAAACAAAAGCAGTGGCAGCCATGGTTTCAACCCATCTGGACAACGGCAGCAGCAGCCATTATTTCTACCATCCTTGGACAGGGACAGTGATAGTGGAAACTCAAGGATGCTGTACTTCCTCATGAGTGCTGGGAAAAGTTGATTGAAAAGACCACATATCCTGGGCAGGCCAGGAAATCTCAGTTGTGAGGAGCTATCAGAGACAATCTTGACATACTCTCTGATTCCTTTCCCAGGGCACTTTAGACGTGGTCTCCACCCATTTCATGGTTCCATAGTCCTATGTTGGTTGAGGAAGACTGCTTGGGAAAGTCCTCTTCAGTGTGTCCCTCCTCCCAGAATTTCCCCTCCAGTCAAAAGCAGCTTGAGACAAATAAAGGAGTGTAAAAAACTGTAGGAGTAGACAGTCTGGAATGAAGGCATGCTGGCTTCAAACACCTGGGAGAGGGAAATCTATTTCCTGGGAAACAGAACATCCAACTCCTGTAAACAGGAGAACTACAAAAGAACTAACAAAAGCCTAGAATGAGACAGTGGCCTAGAAAGACAGAGAAAATACTGCATTCAGCATTTGTCTTGGGTAGTCCTTCCTGATAGGAGGGTTGAAGCTCTAGAAAATATTTATCTTATCACCAGCCTGTTACAAAAAAAAAAAAACAACAAAAAACAAAAAAACAAAAAAACCCAGACATCATGAAATAAATTTGAGAACTAACATTTTAAAATATTAAAATAAGCAGTGTGCAACAAAAGTGTACAAGACAAAGAAATAGGAAATGATGGCCCATCCAAAGGAAGATGATAAAAATCATATAAACAACAATGAAGAAGACAAGAGTGTGGGCATACAAAACAAAGCCTTTAAGCAACTTTAAGGGAATGATCTTAAAAATGCTCAGGGCAATGAAGGAAAATATAGAGAGTGACCTAAAGAATATCAGGAAAATGATGAATGAACATTATCAGAGTCTTACTAAAGAGATAGAAATTTTAAAAAGAAACCAAACAGACTACTGGTACTGAAGGCCACAGTAACTGAAATGAAAAAATGCTCAGCAGGCTTTCAAAAACAGATATTTGCTGGCAGAAGAAAGAATCAGTGAACTTGGTGGCAAGACATTTCAAAGTAGACAAGCTGAGGAGCAAAAAGATAAAAGAAATAGTAAAAATGAAAATAGCTGAAGACACTTCTGGGAAACTATCAAAAGGACCATCATATATAGTTTGGGAGTACCAGAAGAAGAAGAAAGAGATAAAGAGGCAGAAGAGATATTCAAGGAAATAATGAGAGAGAACTTCCAAAACTTAGGAAAAGACATGATTATGTCCAACTGGGAAGCTCAGAGAACACCAATCAGTATAAATATGAAGAAAAATTAACCTCACCATATACTGATCACACTATCAAATGCAAAGGACAAGGAGAAATTTCTGAAATCTGTAAGAGAACATCAATGAATTATGTAAAAAAGGGTCACAGTTAGATTGAGTGCCAATTTCTCAACAGAAACCAGGGAGACAAGAAGACAGTGGGTTGAAATACTTACAGTGCTGAAGGACCAACTGCCAGCCAAGACTTTTATATCCAGTGACATACTCTTTAAAAAATGAGTGAGATTGAGACACTTTTAGATAAAAGTTGAGGAAGTTAATAACCACTAGAACTGCCCTATAGGCCATGATAAAGGGAATTCTTCAGACTGAAATGAAAGGACGTTAGATAGTGGTTCAAAGTAGCATAAAGAAATAAGGACCTGCAATAAAGGTAACCATTTAGGTAATTATACATGCCAGTGTTATTGTATTGTGCTATTTGGTATGTAACTCCACTCCTGACATCCTACAGGTGCTAAAATGTAAATGAATAAAAAGTAGTGATAAACCTAGGTTTTGGAATACAATGCACAAAGATGTAAGTGGCAACAAGTACAACATAAAGGGTGGGGAAACAGAGGGGTATAGGAAAGGTATGTGTCCATATAATTTGTTATCAAGCCAAATACCATTGTTAGATATGTAATATGTTAAATTTCAGCCCATGGTAAGCATAAGGAAAACAGATGAAAAATATATCCAGATAGAAATAAGAAGACAATCAAAATGGTACAACACAAGGAAGCAAATTAATATAAAAGTAGGCATAAATGAAAGTGAGAGGCAAAAGAGGTATAATACTTACAAAAGCTAAATAACAAAATGGCAGAAGAAAGCACTGTATTGTTAGTAGTGTCTTTACATGTGAATGAATTGAACCCTTCAGTGAAAAGGCAGAGATTGTCAGAAGGATAAAATAGCACGGTCCAACTATATGCAAGGGAGTGACCATATTTCAAAGATACAAGTAGGTAGAGGATGAAAGCATGGAAGAAAATATAGCATGTTAGTAGTAACTAAAAGAGAACTGCTGTGTCTGTATTAATATTGGATAAAGTAGACCTTAAGTCAACACAGTTATGAGGGACAAACATGGTCATTACATACTAATGAAGGGAACGATTTAACAAGAAGAGTAACAGTTTTATAGGAACCTACCAGCAGAGCCCCAAAATATATGCAGCAAGTAGTGAAGGGAGAAATTAATGTTTCTATATTAATAGAAGGAAACTTTAATATACCACTCTCAATAATGGATAGAATATCTAGGCAGATAATCAATAAGCACGTAAAAGACTTGAATAATACTCTAAACCAACCAGATGTAACAGACATATATAAAACGCTGCACCCAACAAAAAGAAAACACATATTTTTCTCAAGTGCACATGGGTCATTTTCCAGGATAAACTATATGTTGCGTCACAAAACAATTCTCAATGAATTAAAAAAATATTAAAATCATACTATGTATATTCTTTGACCACAATGGAATGAAGCGGGAAATCAATAATAGAGGGAGAAATGGAAAATTCACAAATACATTGAAATTAAACAACATAATCTTAAAATAACCAATCAGAAAAAAGAAATGTCTTGAAACAAATGAAAACAAATATACAACAGACCATATCATATGGGATGTAATGAATGTAGTGGTAGGAGCGAAATTTATTTTTCTAATGTTTACATTGATAAAGAAGACAGATTTCAAATCAGAGAACTAACTTTCAAACCGGAATAACAAGGAAAAGATGAGCAAACGAAACCATTACAATAGCTGCCATTAAAACAAAAGGAAAATAAGTTTTAGAGAGGATACAGAAAAATAGGAACACTTATTTATTGCTGGTGGTAATGCAAAAATAGTTCAGTCAACTTGCGAGACAGTTTGTTCCTCAGAAAAGTATAGAATGACCCAACAATCCCTCTATTACCAAAATAACTGAAAGCAAGGACTTGAACAGATATTTTCACACCAATGTAGTTTCATTATTCATAATTACTAAAAGATGAAAATAACCCAAGTGTCCATCAACTGATGAATGGGTAAATTAATGTGGTATATACATACAATGAAATATTATGCCATTATTCTGCGAATATTATTCTTTTGTAAAAAGGAATGGAGTTCTGATACATGCGATAACTTAGATGAGCCTTGAAGATATCATATTGAGTGAAATATGCCAGACATAAAAGTATGAATATTGTATAATCTCACCAATTCGAAACAATTAGAATAAGCCAAATCATAGTGTCAAAATCTAGAATATAGGTAACCAGGGAATGGGGTTATTATTGGGAATGGAAAGTTAAGGCTTAAATTGTACAGGGCTCTTCTCTGAAATGATGGAAATGTTTTGGTAATCATGGTGGGATGGTTGTACAATTTATGAACGCAATTAACAAGCTTATATATAAATAAGATTACAAGGGGAAATGTTAGATTGTATATACATAACAGTAAAAATTTTAAGAAAGTCCATGGAACTACAGTACGCAAACAGTGAACCCTAAATTAAACCATGGACTATTGTTATTAGTCCAATTATTAAATTGATGATATGCTACCATCAATTTTAACAAATGCTCCACACCAATGCAAGGTGTTGGTTGTGGGGTGGTATATGTTAATATTGTTTCTTATGCATGACTGTTCTGTAAACTCACAACTTTTCTAATTACAAAAATAATTTTTAAAAATGGTCAGTGCTCTGGTGAGAAGATCTCTGATTCTGGCCTTATATCCCAGTTTTGCCATGTATTATTTGATCTTGGGTAAGTTTTTTAAACTCATCGAGATTTCTTTATTTGTGAAATGGGATAAATGATTCCTTTACTACAATGTGTATAAAATTGGCTCACATAGATTAGGTGCTTAATAAATTACAAACTATTCCAATTCAGTATCAACTAAAATAGAGCTATTTAGAGTGCAATTACTTGAAGCACAGCTATTCAATCAGGCTTCCATTCCATGGAGTCTTTCATACATTTTGAAAGTTTGAAAGGACTGAATGTGCTCTACTTAAACTACGAAGAGTTGTTAAGCACCTTTGCAATAGACCTAGATTTCCTGGGCTTGAGACCTGGTCGCACCACCTGTTCACTGTCTGACTTTAGGCAAGTTCCTCTTTAACCTCCCTTAATCTTGGGTGGCTCATTTCTGAACTGAAGGAAATCACATTTTAAATTATTAATCCAGATGAAGCATTTAGCAGATTGCATTTTTTTTGGCTTTTATAATTTCAAAATCATTAAGGAATAAATGATTTTCTTTAAACATCTGTGTATTCTTCTCAAACTTACCTAGCTTTACTCATTATATAGTAGTTTTCTCATTTTTATGGTCTATTTAATAATCAGTAATAAGACAAATAAATTAGCCATCTTTAATTATTCATTGAGATTCCAGAGTCCCATTTTCTGTAAGAATCACAACAGTGACCGCTCTCAAGAAATTTAGCTGGGTTTTTCTATTACCAGGTCTGGCCACTAGATGGGCATATGACCGCTTCAGTTCTGTCAAAGATTGTGCACCGTTTTTTCTCCATTTCGTGCACAGTGATTTTTTTTTAAACATTCTCTCATTGTCCTTTTAATATTTCTTGAAACTCTTTGTACAGGCGTTTAACCCTAAGGTCAGATTATTATTCAAATTGGTCCATTGGATAAAAATATATTGGGTGTCCATCATGTAACAACAGCTTAATGCAGACTTGCCTCGGAAGCTGTCAAACACTGCTGTGGCTTTCAAATGCAGATCTCAAACTGCAGTTATGATAACCTTTAGGATAATAGCATTATGCAGAATCCTGCATTTGTACAGCATATCTCTGCTGTCTTTCAAATGTAGTGACAAGTGAGCTTAAAAGAGGAGAAATGTACAGGTATTATTAGAGACTTGGGAGCAAGAATCTGAAGTATCTATTGACAATGACTTGTTTTACCCTTTTCAAAAGAATCACTAAACTGAGATGGAGATACAGAACTTATCAATTCCAAACATCTTTCTAGAGGACAAGCCAGTTATCTGATTAAGGCCACATTGTTTTATACAAGCAACTCAAAGGCACTTTCAGGCATGAATATCTCTACTCTCTGTAGAAAGAATGAATTATTTAATGACAGATATACTGAGCACTTATTGTGTACTATGCTCTGCTACCAAAGATACACTAATGACTGAATCCTCTGCCCTCAAATGGTTTAAAATCTAGATAGCAGTTCTGGATATGTTTTACTTTAATTTAATGACTAATGGACATCTACTCTGTGCCAGGCTCTCCACAGGTAGACACAGAACATATGATGGTAAAGAAGCCAGAAATAGGAGGCTGTGCTTTCACAGAGCACACTCTTTAATGAGGCACACAGGCAACTAAACAGCTAGTCACTACATTGGGTTATAATGGGAGAACAGAGGAATGGAATCTACAGTGGTTGTAGAAGAATTAGAGGACAGCCAGAAGAACATTTTATCTTCACTAGCCCCTGAAAATTGATTTGTTACCCAGAAGAAGAGGCAAAAATATGGGATAGAGGGAATGAAGGTAGAGAGTATTCTAGCAAAGGCTGGGAAGCTGAAACTAGTTCAGTCTGGTTGGAAATGACATTTGGTGGTTGAGAGTGAAGAAAACATTGAACAGTCAGAGAGAAGACTGGAGCCTGAAGTAGGAGATCAAATACGATGGTCTTTCATGTCATGTTTGGATCTTTTTCCAGAATGCAATGGAGAACATTTGTGGAGTTTTCAGGTATGGAGTAACATCAAGTCTCATTTTTAGAAAGCATGAGTGGAAGAGGGAAATTCTGGAGAGAGTATATCAATGAGAAAGACATCGCTTCATCTGGGGAAAGATATGTTCCTGAGACAGGATAAGGGGGCAGTGTTGATGGAGAGAAGAGCAAGGGGACTGTGAAAAACTGGTGATCATCTGAAGGGTCTTTGGAGGAACCAGAAAGGGAAGACTCAAGGACAGCATTTACATTTCTGACTTGGACAGTTGATTGCCTGGAGGTGACATTAGTGGAAAGGAGAAGGGGCAGTTTATATAAAAGAGATAAAGTGCAGTATAGGCACATTAGATTTCAAGGATGGATAAGATACAAACGTAAGGCCTATTATTTCTTTCTGAGAGTATTGATTGATGTGAAGAGTGTTTTGGAAGTCCTAAGGAGGAAGCAAACAATTTTGCCCCATATGTTTCAGGAGAGCTTCCCAATAGATTGATCTTCTGACTGGTTCTAGAACAATTACTAGAATTTCAACTGATGGAGAAATAAAAATGGTGTTTTTGACAGAAAAAAAACCTGCACGAATTGGATTTCCATACACTTTAATTATTGCTGTATGTATTTTGCTCCCCTGGCATTGAAGTTGGTATTTTTCATGTCTTCTTACTCCACTAAACAGAAATTCTTGAGGTCAGGGATCACTCTGTTAATTTTTCTATACTCCTCAGAACCTGACACAATCCTTTCATGTTGTAGCAATTATTGGTACCTTGAATTTAATGGTGGTTGAATCCAGGTTAGAATTATTGTTTGTCAACTCAGAATGGCAGTCTCTAACGAAATTATACAAGTTATGATACTTTCCTTACAATTTCTTTGGCCTATGTTAGCTATCTAGGAAACTTTTAGGCAAATATTATTAACTGGATATGGATATCATTTTATGATCTTCTTAAACAAACTTTCCATCTTTATTCAGAAATACAAACTATTAGGTAAAAGGACCGTGAATTAAGCTTACAGCATTGTTTGTAATGCTACGCAAATCCCATGTTAAAGAAAAGATGAATAATATCCAGGTGAAGATTGATACACTATCTTTTTCCCTCCTACTGCTTCACAGCTAACACTTCATATACCATATTTGCATTATAACTTATAAAATTTTAAATATATATTTTTAAAGATTTAAAAAACACAAAACAGAAGAATTTATCCTATGATGATAATAGCACTTGTCTGGTTGGTTATGCTTCTATATAGTAGACATCTAGTAGACAAATGAATTAATGAGTGAAAAACATTTAACTTCAATAAGTTTTTATTTTCCATGATTGAGATGTAATCCAAAGACTAATCACTTTTTAAAGAATCTTTTATTGTATCTATTAAGATCAGGAAAGAACTTTTAAATTAATTTCATTAGTATGATGGTATTAAATCAAATGAATGGATTTTATTAATTCTTATAAATGCTAAATATAATTAATTCTAATAAAGGCTATGTACTCTTTCTCTTTTTATTTGCATGGGCTGAAAAATTTTTTTCCTATTAGTTGCTCTTTTAGAGGTAATGATTCTTAGTCCAAATATAAACTGTTAATTGTACAGTTAAGTAAAACCTAATAGTGTGCATTGACTCGAACTTTTGTGGCTGCAATATTTTAATAAATACAAATAATTTATCTAAACATAAATCCATAGGGAAAAAAGAGTCAACAATATGCAGCATTAACCTTTATACCCTCTCAATTAGTGTTAAAAGTGCTTCGTAAGTATCCAGAAGGAGTAAAGATGGGCTTCCTAAGGGTAGCTTAACCCTTGGGTTACTCAGTGACATGCACTAATAAATAAATCCTTTTGGTTTAAGCTCCTTCATATTAGGTTTCTCTCACTTGCATCTAAATAAAGTCCTCATGATGAAACTGAGTAAAGTGAAAAAAACCAAAACACATTCTATCTTCAGTTTTAGAAAAAATATCATTCCAGACCTGTTTTTAGCTGCTTTTTCTGGAATCAGAGTCCAGCTCAGATGCACTCTTAATAAATTCTTTCCTGAATTCTCCAGCTGTTTTCCATTTTATTCTGAGTTTTCATTGTCTTCTTGAAGCATGTTGGTATAGCAAAAGAAAGACTTGGGTCACACACTGAAGACCTGACAGAAAACATGCCCAGCAGACAACATGGCCATCGGACCATGAGATCTGGCTACAAGACCCTATTTGAAACTCTTTCCAGGGTCAAGGAGAAGTCTCAGATAACTCCAAACAGGCCTCCTCATTGGGCCCCTGAGAGCTAACGGGGGAGATCATAAGGCAACCAATCAGAACAGCAAACAACTGGGACCCCTCCCCAACATTATGAAGGAGGAGCAAAAGTCTTAAAAGGGGGAAGCAGACTTGGCCCTCTGGTTAGGGCATCCGTCTACCACATGGGAGGTCCGCGGTTCAAACCCCGGGCCTCCTTCACCCATGTGGAGCTGGCCCATGTGCAGTGCTGATACGCGCAAGGAGTGCCGTGCCACGCAGGGGTGTCCCCCGTGTAGGGAACCCCACGCGCAAGGAGTGCACCCCGTAAGGAGAGCCGCCCAGCGGGAAAGAAAGCGCAGCCTGCCCAGGAGTGGTGCCGCCCACACTTCCCGTGCTGCTGACGACAACAGAAGCGGACAAAGAAACAAGACGCAGCCAATAGATGCAGCAAATAGACACAGAGAACAGATAATGGGGGTTGGGCGGGGGGGCAGGAGAGAAATAAATAAATAAATCTTAAAAAAAAAAAAAAGTCTTAAAAGGCCTAACCTGATGCCCCTATGCATGCCACCTACCCTGCAGCAAGCCTGCATCTATGTCTCAGACTGTGTACTTTTCTAGTTTTCATGTCTCTTAATAAACTCTTCATTCCCTTGCCTACCCAAGGTGTGTTCTTAAATTATTTTATGCAACATAAGCCAAGAATGTAGAAGCCCAGAACCCAGAGCCTTCTGCCAACATCTTTGGCAGGCCGAGCCAGGAGACAAGGAGGCAAGTAATGCTCTCTGACTCCTGCCAAAGACTGATGAGTTTTTTTTTTTTTTTTTAAAGATTTATTTATTTATTACTCTCCCTTCCCCCCCCCCCCCACCCTGGTTGTCTGTTCTGTGTCTATTTGCTGCATGTTCTTCTTTGTCCGCTTCTGTTGTTGTCAGCGGCACAGGAATCAGTGTTTCTTTTGGTTGCGTCATCTTGCTGTGTCAGCTCTCCGTGTGTGTGGCGCCATTCCTGGGCAGGCTGCACTTTCTTTCGCGCTGGGCGGCTCTCCTTACGGGGCACACTCGTTGCACATGGGGCTCCCCCACGCGGGGGACACCCCTGCGTGGCAGGGCACTCCTTGCGCGCATCAGCACTGCGCATGGGCCAGCTGCACACGGGTCGAGGAGTTTTTAATTAACCTGTCTGTGCCCTCTTTGTTCCTTACTCAGTGCCCAGGAGGCTCTGAAGTTCCTCTTAATCCATTATGTCTGGAGTCCCTGAGGTCCTTTGCCTGTAAGCTGCAGAAGAATGAGCCTTTAGCTTCTTAACATGCCTCTTAATGTCTGGTTTATCCACAAACTCCATCCCTGGCAGCAGCCATAAAATGAACCCGCTCTCACAGAAAAGCTTTCTAAGCCCTGCAAGGGTAGGCCAAAAGAGAGGTTTTAAGCCAGCCCCTTTTCTAGGAAGTCTGACGTGGTTTGGTAGCTTTGGTCCAGAACTTATGTCCAGACATTTCCCAAGTCGTGATTTGCCCCAGGGATGCTTGGGTGCATGGTCTCTGCAATTTCTGGGATGCCAGGAACCAACTCCAAATGTCCCCCAAAACTTAAGCAGCTTGGGTGCTTCAATTTGGAGGCTAGAAGTTCAGTCAGGCCAGGACCTGGGATGTGGGATGGGTTGACAGGCTTTTTTCCATTTCACCCTGGAATAATGGGTGGCTTCTCTAGCATCCAGCAGACTCCCATTGGGGTGTCTTCTCGGGAATTGGGACAACCTGCCTACTGATGATCTAAAAAGGAAGAGGTTAATCTGTCCTGCTACACCATGTGGCTGCAGTATAGCCACGAGTGGCCTCTGCATGGGACCTCAAATTTCATTTAAACCAGTGTGTGAGGGAAGGCGAGGATAGGCAGATCTGAGGACCAGAGACCATATGATCATATCTCCTCAAGGAGATGAGGAAATGCATTACCAGACTGGTCAATTAAAAACTCAGGGGAATTTCTCAGAGGCAGAACCTAGATGGCTCCTCCAGTCTGCCTTTGGTATCCATACAAAGCTGCAGAAACTTTCCTGGACCCACAAACTCCCTTTAGAAACAGGCTTCTCAGTTTCAACAGTTGAGCCCAAGCTGCCAAGATGGAGAAGGTAAGGAGCAACAGGTTCAGGATCTGGGATAGACCCACCTTTTAACTGACATGGGAGATAATTACTCAGTCCTGGCCTGCACTCCAGATGTTTTTAGCTTTGGTTGTGTCTAACGGAAATGAATGTGGAATGAAGATCAAGCTGTTTACTAAACTATCCTCTGTAGAATAAGGAACTTCTCCATATACCATCAATTAAGATTAAAAAGTTCCTGGAAAATGGCTTCCATCACGTCTTTCCCTATGCTAAGTATGTAAAATTCTCTCTTCTGTTTTAAGCTGTGCTTAACTTTGTGTTTAATCTTTTGAATCTATGTTCTTTGTGTTTAAATCTATGTTTAACTTTGTTAGTCTACTCATGCCTCAGAACTGAAAAATCTGATTTGGAGTTCTTCTGTTACAAATTGGATAGTGGTGAAAGGTAACCTAAAAATCAGTCTTTAAATGCCAATACTATTTTGCAATTGGATTTGATGTAAAATTTGCATGGGATTAGTTCAACTGCTGGAAAAGCAGGAATGCTTAGCAATGTTAATGCTACTAATAAAATAGTTTTAGTTGCTTAGTTAATAAACAAAAGTGCCCAAATTGTTTTTAGGAGGAAACTTACTAGAAACTGTAACTAAGAGTTAAGATCATTATATAGATGCCTTTATTATAAGACAGCAAAAAGTGAAATTGCTATAACTGGGTGGATTTAGTCTAGACTATTGTGATGATTATCTTAGGTTAATTTACCTTTGCTTATGGTTACTTCAGGTCTAGCTTGTGCTTGCTATAGTAATAGTAATTATAAACTGAATTTACCTTTGTTTATGGTTACTTCAGGTCTAACCTGACCTTTGTGTATGCTTGCTACTATGATGATAAATCTAAACTGAGTTTGCCTTTGCCTATGGTTATTTCAAGGTTGGCCTCACTTTTGTGATGGTAAACTACTCTGTTCTCCCCTGTTTGTAACATGACAATTTCTGCCCTCTATGGTTCAGGGGAGGACAAATTTGAGACATTCCTATCTCCTGTCCTTCCACTGATGTTAATAATCTGCTTTCTCTCATGACTCTACATGTGGACTCTTATTGACTTGCTTTGGGCAAGAGCCCAGGGGGACCCCACAACCTTTCAGGCTTCATGGTGACTTGTCTCTTGAGATTGGACATCCACTCTTCCAGTCCAGTGCCTGCTGGAGTCCTATCTTCAAGGACTGGGGGTGGGGGACTTCCCACATTTGAGCATCAAGAATTCTGAAAGAAGCAGGTCATGAGAAGAAACCAGTTTTCAAAGAGATTTCAGTGACCTTAGTGAGTGATACTGGAATTGGTGTTGCTCATCTAAGATCTGCCAAAGTCAAAATGGGAAATAAACGGAGCTCTGAAGTAAAGGAAACTGTTGTAAATTGTGTACTATAGCATTGGAAACAGTGTGCTTATAAGCTGATAACTAAAGAATGAAATTCTTGTGCAAAACTGAACTGTCACTGTGCAAATTAGAATAATCAGAAATAGCCTTCAAAGAGATCTTTTATATGTTCTTTTAAGTTTATAAAAGCATTATCTAATCCGAAGTACTTAAATGACTAATACCAGGAAGCCATTATTAAATAGTAACCTAAACTGATATTAATAACAAACATTAGCTTCATATCAGAGGAACCTGTCAGAAGCCACCTCAGTTTGCATACTAAAGTGTTGGTAAGGAAAGATAATCTTGATTCCATCGGAATCTTAGGCTTTCATAAAATATTGGACAAAGTAGTTTTTCCTGTGTTGCTAATGTAAAATATCTGCTAATTAACATCATCATGGTAAAGGTGTAGAAGTAAAAACTAAAGTATTAAAAGTAGCTAAGTTCATTTGATGTGTTCTACATTGCATTGGAAGTATTTAGAAAGTGTATAAAAATTAAGAGATAGATTTCAATATCATCAAACTCCCTTGTGCATTCAAACCAGGCCTTCAATACCCTAAAAGGTGCCTCTCCATGTGAGTTATTGGCTAGATCAGTCACCATGACCCCTAAAACAATAAAAGTATCTACCGCATCTCTGAACATGCTCCTCTAGTGTATGGAGTGTATGTTGCAGTTTCAGATTCCTGCAGCAGCTGGCAATGGCTCAATATGGCCAGATTTACAATGGCCATTGCCTCCAGACTGGCTCTGTTTTACAGTGCACCAGGCTGGTGACACACTAGAGTCTTTCTCTAAGATCATTGGTGCTGGAGCATGCTGGCTGTGTGAAGGATATTGCAAGTGGAGCAATAATTACCAGAATGATGTGAGTAGTACTTAAACAAACACAGTTTGCACTATGGCCTCCTCCCATGGAGAGACAACATGCATAGTATTGCAAACCGGGAGCATAGATTTATTCAAAGTGGAACTTATGCATTGATTAGTATTAAGTATTGTACCTATATGTCTGATGAATATGATACTATCTCTTATATTCTAGATCATATGCAGAAGATATTGAACATGTTAAAAGTCTTGGTAAATTTAATCCATTTTCTAAGTAGTTAATGAATGTGCCTATAAGATGAAAGAATGGCTCTGTTATGTACTGACTTTATTTTGTTTGCCATGTGCTTGTCTGGTTGCCTATACTGTCTTTGTGAGTTTGTGTCTAGGGCACTACCTCTTCTCATACCTCTCCTAGCTGTTCTGGACATAACCACCACTGTGGGAACTGGGCATGGCAATTTGTACCCAAACCCAGCAGGTTTACCACAATCTCTCCCTAGTATTAACCAACAACATAAAAGAACTCAGGGAAGAATGTTGTTTCTCATCAACTTTAGGAGGATGCAGCCTCTGAAGGCACCTGGCTTTTCTCAGTCTTGTGGCCCAGTATGTGATGGCTGTCCTCCTTTTAGGACTGCTTGCCACAATTTTCTTTATCCTTTTAGTAGGACCATGTATCTTAAATTTGAACTAAGATTATTTCTTCCAAAATCAACACCTTCCAGAACAAGCTATTAGTCATGTGGGGATTTCATCCACCTGCAACCACAGTGCCAGACCCATCTCCCCTCAACCTCAGTAGAATAACCAGAGAGTTTATACTCCTTCAGGCAGGGCCTACTCCCCCTAACCAGCAGGAGACAGTTACAGAAGAATGACCATCGCACTTCATCTCCCCCTTAAAAATAACGGTATAAACTATCTGAGGGGGAGTTGAAGAAGATTAGTATAGGGAAAGGGAAGACTTTAGTCACAGCTGAAGACCTGGGAGAAAACATGCCTGGCAGGCAACATGGCCAACAGACCACATGGCTGTGAGACCTCATCCGGAAACCTCCTGAGGGGAGGCTGCTGGCAAGATCCCACAGGATTCTGGCTATGAAATCCCTTCTAGAACTCTCTCCAGAGTCAATGAAAAGTCCCAATAAGCCCAAATAGGCCTCCTAACAGGCAGGGATCTGAGGCAACCAATCAGAACAGCAAACAGCTGGAACCCCTCCCCAGCATTATGAAGGGGGGGAGCAAAAGTCTTAAAAGGCCTAACCTGAGGCCCGCATGTGTGTGACTCACCCTGCAGCATACCCACATCTATGTCTCAGACTCTACTTTTCTAGTTTTCTCCTTTCTTAATAAACTCTTTACTACCTTGCCTACCCTCTGGTGTATCCTTAAATTCTTTTATGTGACGTAAGCCATGAACCTAGAAGCCCAGAACACAGAGCATTCTGCCAACATTACGCTGTTATATTTATTAGCACATTTATTACATTTTACTGTGATTTATCTATTTATTTTTCCTCTTCTTTTTTTATATTGAAGCTCCTGGAGGCAATTGTCCTTTACCTCTCCACCCTGGCACATGGTGCATCCTAATTAAAGCTGAATGAATAAATACACCTGGGGCAAAACCTATCAGGATTTTTCCTGGTATGTATGCTTCAGCAGCATAAGTTTCTGAAAACACTGGATTATTTTGAATGAGAACTATAAGAGTATTTTCTTCATCTTGTAAAAATGATGTGTGTCTATAGAAGCCACTTCATCTTCAAAAATGGTTCCTCTCTAAGAGTGGGTTCAAGCTATCATAATATTGTGTTCAAGAAAGAACTGAATCTTCATCAGTATGTAAGAGATACCTTCAATAATAACTAACGTTGTGGTTATATTATTGACTTTCCTTTCATGAAACATGCATGCTAAAGGGAAAAAAAATGTTAAGAAGTTGTTTTCATAATAAAACAATGAAGGGCATTAACTGTGAAGATGGAAAACTTCAGAGAAGAGAGGTTATCCAGAAGAAATTTCAAATCCATCTTTTTAAATTTTCACTCTTCTTCAACATTGTTGAAGTGCTATCCCCATTAATGTCAAAATTTGAGTTGTATTAGTCTGAAGAAAAATTCCAGATGCAGTATTTCAAGGTAAAATAAAAGTGAGGATCAATGTTAATATATTTTATGCTGCCTTTTTTACATTTAAGGTTCATGCAGTGCTTGAAACCCAAGTATGTACGAAAAATTTGTATTTTGTTCCCTTCAATTTCTCTTTCAGATCGGCTTTGTCAAGAGACTCAGTTCTTTTCACCTCAGAAGAAAACCTAAATTTGCTTTTCCTTGATATAATGCAAGATGTAAAAGTTTGGAAGCTGAACAAATAAGTATGATTTCATTTTGATGTATTATATGGAAGACATCCTGTACTCTCAGCTGGCTATTTCATGTAATCATTCATAAGATTTTGATTTGATTATGATGGTTGACTGATGGTGACTCTTTTGAAAGTCTTCCAGGCTGCAGGTCATCAAAAAAGTGCTCTTCCCACCACTTTCTACTCTTATCCCCTTGTCAGGCATCAGCAATCTAGCTCTTCACCCCAAGGAACTTACCTGAATTCTGCCTCAAAATATATATATATGTATATATCTATTTTTTAAAATTTTATTTTATTTATTTCTTCCCCATTTCTCTCCCTCCCATTCCCCCTCCCCCCTCCCCCATCCCCCATTATCTGCTCTCTGTGTCTGCTTGTACTCTCACTAGATGGCTCTGGGAACCAATCCCAGGAACTTTGGAGTGAGAGAGAGGTGATTACTCTCCTGCGCCACCTCAACTCCCTGCCTCTACTACATCTTCTTATTCTCTCTGTGTCTCTTGTTGTGTCACCTGTTGCTCCAGTTCTCAGTGTCAGCTGGCATTCCTTTGTGGTGGCTTTCCTGCACTGGGCGGCATTCCTACGCAGGGGGCACTCCTGCATGGGGAGGCATTCTAGCAGGGCTGACACTCTGCGTGGGCCAGCTTGCTGCATAGGCTAGCTTGCCCTCACCAGGAGGCCCTGGGCTTGGAACTCTGGATCTCCCATATGGCAGACAGGAGCCCAATTGGTTGAGCCACATCTATTTCCCTTCAAAATATTTTTTGAAAATACTCCTTAAGTAATTCCATGTAAGCCTCTAGACAGATATTGCCTATGAAAAGAAACATATTTGTTATACTACATCCTGTTACGGTTCTATTGTTCGGAAGTTTAAAGACTTATTAGAACAATTTATAACTAGAGGAGAACTCAGGGCTGTTTTATGAGAAATGTTTCTACCTTTATATAAATCACACTTATTTCCCTCAGTAAATATAATGGAATGTGATAGCTACCTGACTTTTATCATGACTTCTACCAGAAAACTTTTCTCATTGAGAAAAGTTATAAATGCTTGCTTGAAAAATAGATGTATTGATTAGGCATAGATTAGGTTATATTGTTTTAGCTCCATTTATTCAGTAAAATAATTCAGTATAATAAGAATATCTTGTTCTAAAGTAAAAGAGCGTGAGCAATTGGATAGTTACTTCAGTGTCATAATGAATTGAATATTTTCTCCTAGCAACGTGCAGGAGCAAGAAGAGGGGGTGAAGGAGGAAGAGTATGAAGGGGCTCTATCACACCCACAATTGGGGAAAGCTTGTGAACGTTGCTTAATGGGATTGAGTATCGCACATGAGCCTATTGGAGATTGCTGAGTGGGAGGGAGGGGCATCACTGGTATTAGTTTGGATGTATTAATGATTGACATTATATGTGATATTTGAAACTGAAAGGAGGAGGAGCACAGAACTAGAGGGACTTGAGAATAGGAAGAAAGGATAGAGATAGTGACAGACAGGCAGGGAGGGGCAGAAAGAGGGGTTGTGAGGGAGAGATGAACAGTGTGTCTATAATCAGTGTACTCCAGGAGTTAGCATACCAGAGTACAAATGAGTAGAAAATTTCAATAGAGGCAAAGGAAGGTTTAGTTGCATTAGAAAAACTTTAGCATGGTCCCTGCCATTACCCGGAAATTTTATTTCTAGGAATGTTACCTGTAGAATAGTACATAGAACAGGATTTCTTAACAAGGGTGACAAATGATCAAGTGTTTATTTAGAGGAAATATTGGAAATAAAATATTGGAAATGGCCTAAATATCCAAAAATAATTGATTACTACAATTAATTTATGACATATATATAAGATGAAGTATCCTAACATAATATATGTTATGATGTAGAAAACTATAAAGTATAATAAAATATAAGCATATGTCCTGTAATTGACCTATATATCATTATTGTATGAAAATAAAATAAGGGCCATTTATTTTTTATATTATTTTTTATTTTATATTGAAGTATGTTTCCCTAAGGTAATAACTAAAAATCTTAAGTATAGCAGCCAATGAATTTTTAAATAGATTTAGAAATTTTTTTAAAGCTACATATATCATACAAAATGTTACCTTAAAAAATATAAGAGGATCCCATATACCCCCACTCCCCACCCCCCACTCCTCCCTCATCACCATATTCTTTCATCAGTGTCAGGCAAAGAATTTTATCCTATATATACAAGAGTGTAATTATCACCAAGAAGTAGACACTGAACAATTACAGCATCACAGAATCTACCTTCTGCCCCTACTGGGTAATAAGCCTCCGGGTAATTACTTTTGTGATCTCTTTTATAAAAATTATTTTTATCTTTCTTTTGAATTTCATATAAATACATATACTATGTATTATTTTGTTTCTGGATTCTTTCATTCACCATTATATCTGTGAGATTTATTCATATTTTCCCAATGTAATTTCATTTTCTTCATCACCCAGAATATTCCATAATACAATGTATTTAATCTGTATGAACTCTTTCTGTTTGCTACAGACCTTCTTGGATAAGTATTTTGGTGGAGTTAAACACTCATTTATATTGGAAATATAGGTATCCAGCTTAGAACAACACAGTCTTCTTGGAGAAAGTGCAAATATATATTTGTTTCCCTTTTGTAGAGTTTATACAGTGTTCCAAAGTGGTACCAATTTATATGCCCATTGACAATATAGGAAAGTTCACATTGCTCCACATTTTTATTAAAATTTAGTACCCTCTGTGTTTTAAATAATCGTTTGTTTGCAATTGTAGCTGTATAACACTATTGTTGTAGTTTTCATTCCCCTGATAATTAATGATGATGCAAAGCTGTTCATATATTTATTGGAGGTATGGAGATATCTTTTGTTGCTTACACACACAGAAACATACACACATCTTTTTTCCTCTCACTTTATAATGATATCTTTTAATTAATGTAACCACTTAATTTTAATCAAGTCCAATTCATCCATGTTTTCATTTATTCTTACCAATTTTAAAGGGCTTTTTATTTATTACTTCTTGGTACTTTAAATTTTGATATGATTTCCAACTTAAAGAAACGTTTCCAGAATAGAAAAAACTCTAGTGCTTGTTAGCTAAGTACATCAGGTGGATACGTTTTGCCCCATTTCCTTCTCTCTGTTTCTCTCATCTCTATTTCTCTATCTCTCTATTTCTCTGTCTCTCTATTTCTCTATCTATCTCCCTCCCTCCCTACCAGTCATCCTCAAAATGTCCCAGTTTGGGCTAGCAGGAGCCTCTTCAAGCAAGCTGTGGTGGATTGAATTAGGTACCCCAGAAAAACATGTACTTAATCTTAATCCGTTCCTGTGGGTGTGAACCCATTGTAAAAAGAACTTTTTGAAGATGTTGTTGATAGTTAAGATGCAGCCAACTAAATCAAGTTGTACTTTAATCTACATTAATAGAGTCCTTTATAAAAAGAATGAAATTCAGACATAGAGAGAGAAAGCCACTAGTAGAAGGCAGAAGTCATCGGAAGCTAGAGGAGAAAGGAGACATTTCCAGTGTGCGCGGCCATGTGACGGGGAAAGCCATGGAACCCCAATCCTCGCAGCCAGCCTAGCACAGTCTTCTTGGAGAAAGCATTGCCTTGCACATTTGTACTTCTCCTGATCTCAAAACCATGAGACAACAAATTCCTATTGTTTAAACCAACCCATTTTGTGGTATTTGTGATCATAGCCAGGAAACCAAGAAACAGGCCTGTGTATCATTTTAATATTTCTCCATCATTCTTTGAACATGTCCTTACTTTCTAGTGCATCAAAATATCTTACGCCCTTTGTGTACTTTCTCTGTCCCCATCTTGGACTCAGTCATTTCGCCAAACAGCCTGGTTGCTTTTAATGGAGAAAGGCAGGAATAAACTACCATTGGGATGTTAGAGGCATGACTACTTGTGTGTCATTACTCACAAGCTCTGTCACTCCCCGCCCCCCCCCACTATACCCCTGATTCTAATCAAATACTACAGGGTAAATTTAAGTCTCCCACTTCCATGTTTGTAAATTTCTTCTCCATAGTGTTATACAATGGCACTCATTAGTTTTAAGTTGTTTTCTCATTTATTCAATCTTAGAATAAACAGAGGGTGGTTTCAGAATTGTTAACTGATAATTAAAGCAAACATACTGAATAGTCTTTAATACTTGTTCTCAGGTTTTAAGACAGAATTTACACACATTGAAATGCACAAATCTTAACTGTACAATTCAGTGACTTGACAAATGCATGCCACTGTGTAACCTGACACCCCTATCAAGGCATAGATTTCTCCCACCTAAGAACAATAAGACAGCACTTTTACTTTTAATTAGTAATTTTAACATTTCCAATGCCTACTGACCTGATAACTAAAACTTAGCCTTTATAGGTGAGATTTCCTTGGTAATTTCAGTACATCCTTAGGAGAGTACATTAGACGAGCCCACAAGCTAAGGAAAAAGAAAACGCTATTTAAAAAGTTAACAGTGAAAGTATTAACAAAACTATGTAGTAATGTATTCCTATAGTGCTAAATAATGTAGGTGAGTCTAAACAACAGTAGTCTGGTGAAGGGACAACATCATGTGCAAATGTTCAAACTGAAAGTATTTCTGTTTTTAGGTATTGCCATATACCAAAGAGTAAATGATGAGGATCCTGTCATTTTGTGCATCTTTATAGACATATATATATAGATATCTTTTAATTAGACAAGCTGTGAACTTACAAAACAATCATGCATAATGTGCAGAATTCTCATTCCCCTCCACCAACACCTTACATTGTTGAGCAACATTTGTTACAGATTATGAGAGAACATCATCAGATTGTTACGACTAATTATGTATGCTGTGCATCTTTTTTGGGAGTGATATTTATAAGAGTAAACCACATTGTTCTATTTATACCGGGAATTTCAAAAGTGAAAGGAAAGATCTTTCAACATACCTAAATAAGATAATCAGCAAACACAGGGAAAGGAAATTGAACTGCAGAAAAATTCTAATCGTCCATGAGAAACCAATGCTGACTGTTCATATATGACGGGGAGACATCATGCATTCTGCTAAGCCTTTGTACAAGAGTTACACGTTTGAGTAGTTTGTTTGACCTTATGATTTCCTTTCATATGCTATAAAAGCACATACTTTATGACTGTCCTGCATTGCTTTTGTTAGCATCCTGGTGCTGAGGTTGCGTGTGTAACCATGACAGCATGGGGCTTTACTGCTGGGCCCACCTGCCCTTGAATCCAGAGCTGCCGTTTACAGTCCTGGTCCATTAAAGAAGTTGCTCCATCTCTCAACCTCAATGACCTCATTCTTAGAAGAAATTTAACAGCAAGACTCTTTGTAGTTTACTGCGAGTATTAAGCCAGATAAGCAGCTGGCACATAGCAGGTACTCAAAAGCTTAAGTATGTACTTCTGATTATTTGTAAGCAATTCCTTTGTTCAGCAAGCATTTACATTGCAGCTAATTCAAGGCATTGGATTTGGTATTGTGCAATCAAAGAAAAACTGGGCACTGTGCTTGTTCTGTTTCTACTGGATCATTTTCTCACATATCCTGAAATCATGTCATTTATTAAAATGCATATGAGATGTTGTCTTTAATGTACTTGATGTTTCAACTGATGCATTGTGCTATCTCATATCAAGACATAAATTAGGCCAGACCCCCGGCTAATGGATGCGGAGCGGAGGACCCGCTGGCCGCTCGCGGGCGCCTGGAGATAGGTCAATAGGATGAAATCTGGAGGACAACCAGTCACAGTAAGAAGAGGAGCCCTCCTGATACTTGGGAAGGAGTCTGAATCTCGAGACGAGGCAGCGTGGTTGGAGCTAAGACTAAGACACACCATCGTTGGAGATGAGTGACACCTTCCTGTGCTAGAAGCAGGATAAATAAGCTTTTTGACTCATGGAACATTCTGGGACACAGCAACAGGAGTCCAAGCCACTCTGCTATAAGACTTCTGTCCAAGAGTTCTCGGCATCGGAGCAGAAGGTGTTTCACCATTTAGTAGAAAAAGGCAAAGCATCAGAGATGAGGAGACGATGGTGAAAGTTAGTGTTCAAGTGCATCGGCAATCAAGAAGGATCAGCACCACCACGCAGCTGCCAGCATCAGTGAAAACAACAACAACCGACTGCAGAGCCACAGAACATGACACTTATAACTGAGATACAACCCACCCACCATGAGTTTGTTCTAGAGACATAACAGGAAGTACTGCACTTTTGCCACTGGGCTAGTAAGAGTTATTGGTCCCGAAGACATTGAGGAATCTCTTAGACCCATTTGCTGGTGGGTTATAAGTTTAGGAGTTCATTCAGGATCTTTAAAATCAAAGGCTGTGCTTTTCTGCACCACAAACTAATTGGTAAATATTTGGGACAATGGCACTGGCACTGTTAGAGGACTGGTGCAGGATAATGAGTCTGGATGCTCAGAAATCACTGCTGGTTATGGGGATACCAGTGGACTGTGATGAGGCTGAGATTCAGGAGGTTCTTCAGGAGACTTTAAAGCCTCTGGGCAGGTACAGACTGCTTGGAAAAATATTCAGGAGGAAGGATAATGCCAGTGCTGTCTTATTAGAGCTTATGGAGGATGTTGACAGCTCGGTGATCCCTACTGAGATTCAGGGAAAGGGAGGTATCTGGAAAGTGATCTTTAAGACCCCTAACCAGGATGCTGAATTTCTCGAAAGACTGTACCTCTTTCTAGAAAAAGAAGGCCAGACAGTATCAGGTATGTTCCAAGCCCTTGGTCATGAGGGGGTACCTACAGTCGCAGCCCCCTGCATATCACCAGAGTTATTGGCTCAACTAGTGGGACAGGCAATGGTGCATGCATGTCAGCCTCTGCTATCCAGGAGATACCGGAAACCGAGAGTATTCTCTGGGAGTGCTGTTCCAGCCCCAGAGGAAGAGCCCTTTGAAATCTGGTTGGAACAGGTCACTGAGATTGTCAAGGAGTGGCCAGTACCGGAGGCAGAAAAGAAGAGGTGGTTGATGGAAAGTCTGTGCGGCCCTGCCCTGGACCTCATGCGTGTATTGCAGGCAGACAATCCATCCATAAGCGTGGGAGAGTGTTTGGAGGCATTTAAACAAGTTTTGGGGAGCCTGGAGAGCCGCAGGACCTCACAGGTTAAATTTCTGAAAACCTATCAGGAGGAAGGAGAAAAAGTCTCAGCCTATGTGTTACGGTTAGAAGCCTTGCTCCTGAGAGCTGTGGAGAAACATGCCATTCCTAGAAATATAGCAGACCAGGTCCGTTTGGAGCAAGTCATGGCTGGGGCAAGTCTCAGTGAAATACTCTGGTGTAGGCTTAGGGAGCTGAGAGATCAGGGACCACCTCCCAGCTTCCTTGAGCTAATGAAGGTCATTCGGGAAGAAGAGGAAGAAGAGGCAACTTTTGAAAATGAGAACCAGGAGGAGCCAGACGAGTGGGCCAGCCATGGCCATGGCTATTAGGATAATGGGGCCACGACTGAGGAGCAACTGGAGCAGGTCCTACAGCCAGGGGCCCTGGGGACATGCACTTAACTAAGCTAAGGCCTTCTCATTATTTTTTTCTTTAATGTACCAGATTGAAATCAAGGCACTCAAGGCAAGTCTTGATTCTTCTTTCTAAGACAAAAATGCCCAAGAGCTTCTTGACCCTATGTAAATTATTAATAACAAAAGAGTAAATTTCCAAATATTAGAGAATAAGCCTAAAGGAATCTGAATACCAGTAATTCAGGTTTACTTTAAATACCCTAAATACACCAGAATTAACCCATACCATAGAAAAAGAAAATTGACTTTAGAAAATACCTTTGGTAAAATAGTTTACTATTTATTTGTGATGTATTTTTCTTTCTCAAATGAGCAGGTGCTTAAGTCCCTGGTATTGTGAGGCAGTGTATAAGCATATACAGAGCCATAAACCTGCCCAAAGTGTGCTGTGCTCTCGAGGAGTTGTATAATCTAGTGGAGAAGAGGCCTAGACATGTGAAAAAATAGGTAATTATAGTGTAAATAAGTTCATGGGGCCAATAGAATATGACCATCGCTGCCCTTAGGTTTCTTCTCCTTTGGGAAGGAAGCTTTCCTCTGTTTCTCTGCCAGGTGTCTGAATGGATTGTTCAAGGCCTAGGGGACATGTTAAGCATGAACACGCAAACGATTTGCCCTAATGCCTGTTCTCAGAACATCTGCAGTCTGAGAGGCATTCTCAAACAATGGGTAGAAGTTAAAGCAAGTTCCTCCAAGAGTGAGCATTCACAGGGCATGATTGGGTTTAGTGAGCAGGCCAGTCTGGTTACAGAGGAAGGTTTTTAGTGGCGGCAAAGAGAGGGAGAGAGCTCATATTTGTAGAGGACCTACTGTGTGCCAGATATTTGATGCACATCTCATTAAATGTATACAGCAACCCTAATAGGTATTATTTTGCTCTTTTTGAAAGAGAAACTGAAGCTCACATGGATTAAGCAGTCTTTTCAATATCCAAATGCTAGGAAGTGATAGATGATAGAGCCCAAAACAGCCTCTCTCATGCCAGTACACCCTCCACCATGATGGTGGTTTCCAAGTTGTGCTCCCCAGAGATTCTTCAGCAGGTCCATCTTTAAAATACATTCCAAAAAATAATAAATAAATAAAATATATTTCAAACTCTTTAAATTCACCCGAAATAGCAGGTAGGCTCAAACTAAAACCAAATTTTAAAGCATTTGCAGTCACCAACAGGTTTGGTTTTATTCCCAAGCTAACTCATTTTGTGCAGACCTGAGAACAAAGCTTCTCTTTCAGTGCCCGAGTGCATGTTCAAACTTCTTTTACTTATTTGCTAGGTAAGGACGCTGTAGTACTGCATGGGTGTTTAAATCAGACCTATTTGTGTCCTGTCGTGTAAAGCGTGGAAGTTCAGCATTCGCGATGCCATTCACGTAGGTGCCAGGCAAAGATCTGACACAGTTGATGTATAGCATCATGCTAGCTTTGTGTGTACAAGAAAGTTAGTTAACATCTCTAAACATCAGTTTCCTCATCTTAAAAATGGAAAAATAATAATATAAGGTTGTTGTTAGGATCAAATGACTTAAGGCATGATGTCTGGAATATATGCCCCAATAGATTGAATTCTTCACGGTTTTATGATGTTTATTGTCTGTTCAATGCATGCTTTCTTGATTGTATAATAGTTGTGCAAGTAAATACATAATCAAGTAAATACATAATCTGTCAACAAGTAAATACATAATCTGTCAACAGAGTTGTGATGAAACTGCATTGAGACAATGCTAACTCTTATTGTAAACTTGAGTGCTTACTGACTTTTATATTTGTTATGAGCATCCAAACAGGTGTTGACTGTTGATGATTTGACTTCAGAACAGTTATTTACTCATTCTGATTGTGAACCATTTTTAGAGGAGACTATCCTAAAATTGTAAGAAAATCCTTTTTAAAAAGTACCATTTAGGGTCATTTCTAAGTTATACATTTTCTCAGTACCCTTAAACAAAAGTGATAGAATTGTCATCCATTACACCCTGATTTCATGTATTTTTGTATTTATGAAAATGGCCTCATCATTCTCATTTACTCACAGTATCCAGTGTAAATTTACAAATGCAAAGTTATCAAATAAATATGCGTTAATAAAAAAAAAAGACATAAATTAGGTTAAATTTATTGAGTTTTAAGAAACATATGAAGATACACAATTTTCCAGTTATTGAGCATTGACTTTATGGCCAATCTTTTTATATTTATACCTGTACATTATATATTTGTATACTTCAAATTGTATGATGGATTATCATTCTTCACCTGTATCAGCATTTTTGAAAGTGCTCTACATATGAGATTAGCAAGATGTATTAGTATGCAAAGTCATTTAATTGTTTAATCCAGTTTTGGTAGAACAAAATTAAACTGAGAAAAGGATCTGCACCTAGATTTTAACATAGTGGTCTTCGGGTGTACGGAGTTTAGTTTAATAATACAGGTTTTTTGCTTGTCTGTACTTTCCATAAGATCATGCTCTGCTATTATAATAAGAAAACACAGTTAAAAAAAGCATGGAAGTATTCTGTTGTGTGAATTGTGAGTTGGCCCTATGAAAAAGCTACCATTAGAAGATTTCTTCCATAAACTTACAATTAATTAGAACTAATTAGCATTATCAAATGTTTTAAAAATGAAAAGAATGCAACAGCAGAAAAAAAGCAAATGGAAAAATTGAGAAAATGGCCAAAATTATTAAAGAAACATCAAGATTACATATTTTTCTTTATGATATTAAAAATTCCTTCATTCAAAACTAATTAGAGGGAAATAAACATAACTATCTTCTTTTTATTTGTTTTGTCAATGTTTTTGCTTTTATAAAATATTATTTTTAGACAACAATATTCTCTCAAATAGTACAGTTCTCAGTGAACAAGCCAGTTGATCAACTATGACTCTAGTTTATGTAAATACAAGGATATTTACTTCCTTACACTTCAATTTCTCCAATGCCCTAGTTTGTTTGTTGATTCATTTTGTCTTTTATATTGACACAATTATAGATTCATTTGCAGTTGTAATTAATAATACAAAAATATCCCTTGCACTATTCAACCAGTTTCCCCCAATAATAATATATTTATAAAACTATAATATAGCCTCTTTAATGTATATCCTCTTCATCCATATATTCACCTCAATGAAATATGTTTATATTTTTTGTTTATTTTTTAACTGAATTGTTGTTTTTTATGTTGCGTTATGAGAGTTCTTTACATATTGTAGACTCTAGTCCTTTTTGGATATGTGATTTGCAGGTGTATTTTTTGCCAGTCTGTAGCTTGCCTTTTACTCTTCTTCTCATGGGCATTTGCAGAGCAAAAGTTGTTAATTTTAAAAAGATCTAGTTTATCATGATTTTCTTTTATAAATCATACTTTTGGTGTCAGCTCTAGGAAATCTTTGCCTAGCGCTGGCATCTGAAGATTTGCTTCTATATTATTTTTTAAAATTGTGTGGTTTGATATTTTACATTTAAGTCTTGATCCATTTCAAGGTCATGGATAAGGGATTTAGGTCAATCTTTTTTTTTTTTTAATCTATGGATACCCAATTGCTCTTATACAATTTTTTGAAGAGATTTTCCTTCTTTCATTGAATTGCTTTTGCAACTTTTTCAAAAATCAATTGGGCATATTTAGATTTCTTTATTGCATCTTTGTTCCATTCATCTATGTGTCTATTCTCCCACTAACACCACACAATTTTGATTATTGTAGTCGTATAATAATCCTCGAAATCTGGTAGAATGATTCCTCTCATGTAATTCTGGTTTATTTTATGTATTTCATTTTAGTTTAGTTTATTTAGGCATTGCTCTCACTTTCATTCAAACATCCTTAGTCTTCATTGAGTATACAACCTATTGGTAGGGGAGGGATGTAGAACAAAAACTGAATAATGAAGTACATAGAAGTTTTTCCTATTGGGATAAATCCTATGAAAGAGTGGGGAAAAAACCAGTTAGAGTGAGGGCTTGAGTCTTTTTTAGAGAGGGTAGTCAGGATGGATCTCTGTAAGGGGATTTAATAGTATATTTAATGTAATATTTAACTATGAAAGTCCAAGGAACCACCATCATGCCAGGACAGGTTTGACAGAGAATCTAGACTGACTAGCAAGTGCAAGATTATGTAGATAGGTAAGAACTTCCTCTATCATAGCAACAATAAAAAAAGAAAAAAGAGCAGAGTGTTTGGAGTGGGAACAGGGAAGAGATTGAGAGAAACTGAGGGGGTAGCAGGGACCAGGTGTTGCCACGACCTTGCCACAGATAATGGAGTGGGAAATGTTTTTACCTTAAGTGCAAACAGAAGCATTTGAAATATTTTACACAGATGAGTTACATGAACTCTTTGTGTTGTAAGGATCAATGTCATTGTTTTGAATTATGGGGGGAGGTGATAGTAGAAATAGGGAGAGCAAAGAGAAATATAACGCAGTGGTTCAGAAAGGAGATTGTGGTCAACTTGAATTGTGACAGTGGAGATAAAGCAGTGTGACAGTATTCATGATATATTTTTGAAGAAGCACTGACAAGTTTTTCTGTCGGATTGGATGAGAGTAGTTAAAAAAAAGACTTAAGATTAGATGATAGTAGGTGCAAAGCCATTTGCTGAGAGGGTGAATACTAGATACAAGATACAGTCTTGAGTGGAGAATGTGATATATGTATCTATCTCACCAGACTTCAGATTCAAGAGTTATAAATTTGTGTTTATCACTATACAGATGTACTTAAGTTCATGTTTGTGTTTTGTTTTCATGTTTTTGTTTTTCAATTCTGTAAAATATATGGTGATATATATTATGAAAAGTATGATGCATGATAATAAGTGCCTGAGTAAATGTCTATACAGTAGCTCAATTTGAAATTCTGAAATGACATGGAGGAAAGAACTTTTTTGTTTACACTGGATAGAATTTTGCCAGAATGAAAGGTGCAGAAACAAAGGGAGCAGCATATTCAAAGGCAATGACTTAAATGCAATTCTGAGTGTTCTTAGTATAGGATAGCTGTGCCCATAAAGGGAAAGGGTACTGAATTACTGAGCTGAGATTTAATGTTTTATGCCTGGCTAAGGATTTGGAATTGTATCACATAGGATGTGTTAATTTTACCTTCTTCTATTTATTCCCTTGCCATGTTGACCGGTAACTGCCCTCAATGCAATAAAGCTATATATATATAATGAACCTTAATAGAAAAGTTGTCTTAACTCCTACACCCTACCAGGAATCAGAAATTTTTGAAAGCACTGATGAGTTTTTAGATACGATTTCAAATAGGTGGGAGAAATTTGCCTCTACAAATGGTAGAGGAATAATTTACACCTGTAGTTTAGCAGGTGAACTGTGATGAAGATATAAGATTAAAAAGACAAGGCTAATCTTATTGGCCCTAACACAAAGCATTCTTATGCATACATCTGTAATCATAAAGTAGAATTCATAATAAAACAAAATATAGTCATAATATGTTTATCAAGAACCAGACCTAGACAGGACATCAAGGAAACCTTGACATCAAGGAAAAATTGGGGGCAGGTCCTAATTTAATTTATGTGTTATATAAATCTGGCTTCAATATCTATGTGTATATTCAACAAAGATGCCTAGCTGTTATCTAAGTTCAAAATTCTGTGCTTTTTATTCTAAGTACTCTTTTTTCAGATTGTTAAGAAAAGGGTATTGGAATCAGACACATGTGGATTCAAGCAGTTGGTCTGCCATTTACTAACTATTAATTCTGGACATGTACCATCTTCCTAAACCTCAGTTTCCCCATCTAGAAAATGGGTATTAAATAATATATGTCTCATAAGGATATTGGGAAGGGAAAGTGAGATCACACTTAAAATTCTCAGCTTAATGGCTGGCATATAGTGATGGCTGAATAAATATGCTAAAATAAATTCTGTTCTTAAGAATTAAAATGCTATTCAATGATATTCAAGAAAAATAGGTTCTTATTTGTGACCCGCAATAATCCTGTGAATAGGTTATTTAATCTTTACTGAAAATATGAAAACTGAAATTGAGAGATGGCAAATAATTTTTAGTAATCCTCATAGCCATCTAGTAAGTGGTAGAGTTACAGTTTGATCCCAGGATTTTCTGGTTCCAAAATCAGTGCTCTTTCTACTATGTGACAATACCTTCCCATTGGACAGAGGTCTATGCCAATTATCCATCATTTCATTTTTGTGGGGAAGAAATAGCTCTCTTTATACCATTTATCTCCAAATGTGAAAGAAAAGATCTAAATTTGTTTAGACATGGAATTCATTGTACTGTTGGTATGCCTGCTTCTTTCAATGCATTTTCTAGCCATATGAAAATTCAGAATAGATAATCTTGCTAGTAATGTTTTTTTTTTTAAGATTTATTGATTTTTTCTCCTTTTTCCCCCCCCCTCCCCAGTTGTCTGTTCTCTGTGTCTATTTGGTGCGTGTTCTTCTTTGTCTGCTTCTGTTGTCACAGTACGGGAATCTGTGTTTATTTTTTTGCATCATCTTGTGTGTCAGCTCTCCGTGTGTGTGGCGCCATTCCTGGGCAGGCTGCACTTCCTTTTGCCACCTTCTTTCGTGCTGGGCAGATCTCCTTATGGGGCACACTCCTTGCCTGTGGACTCCCCTACACGGGGGACACCCCTGCGTGGCAGGGCACTCCTTGTGTGCATCAGCACTGCGCATGGGCCAGCTCCACATGGGTCAAGGAGGCCCGGGGTTTGAACCGCAGACCTCCCATGTGGTAGGCGGATGCCCTATCCATTGGGCCAAGTCCACTTCCTGCTAGTAATGTTCTGAACAAAACTTTGTCAGAAATATCCCTGGAACCCAAACACACACACACACACACACACACACACACAGAATGTGGAAACTGGCAGGCTCGGGTTCCAAAGCAGTGCATGCCACGAACCGGCTATGTGGCCTTTTGCAACTCAACTTCTCTGAGCCTTAGTTTCCTCGTGCCAGTGGCCCACAGAAGTTTTGGTGGTAAACATTTGTGAAGTGGGATACAAAGTGGAGATGAGGCAGGTTAGGATAGTGAATGAGGGAAGACATCCTGTCATAGCTGGGACCAGGCAGAGAACATGGTCATGAGAGCCTACCCAGAAACCCCCTGAGGGAAGCCACTATTCAGAAAAAGGCTGTTGCTGAGAGGAAGGAGAGGGAAGAAGAGATGAGATGCGGGGGCCTTTTCAGGGCTTGGAGTTGTCCTGAATGATACTGTAGGGACAGAGGCAGGACATTATATATCCTGCCATAACCCACTGAATGGACTGGGGGGAGAGTGTAAACTACAATGCAGACTATAATCCATGCTTAGTGGCAATGCTCCAAAATGTATTCAGCAAATGCAATGAATGTGCCACAACCATGAAAGAGGTTGTTGAGTGGGGGTGGTGTATGTGGCAACCTCTTATATTTTTTAATGTAACATTTTTTGTGATCTATGCATCTTTGAAAAAAAAGGGACAATTTAATAATAATAATAATAATAAAAGAACAAGGCTGAAAAGACCCTGTGAGACCCTGGGGCCTTAAGGGCTCAAGAGGGGAAGGTCTCCTCCTCCCCCCCATAACTCCAAACAGGAAGACTTCCCCATTGAGAGCTATCAGGGGAGGATCAAAAGGCAACTAACCAAAAACAGCCAACAGCTGGGACCCCTCCCTGACATTAGGAAAGGGGAGAAGGGAAGCTTGACTTTAATAAAGGCAACTCCCCACCCCCACCCCTCTTTGCTTCAAGGTCAAACTCATCCACATCTCCTTTCTCAATAAACTCTTTTAACTAACCTAATTAAACTGGCATGTTCTTAAATTCTTTCGTGCGACATAGCCCAGAACCCAGAGAATCCAATGTATTCCAACAACATGTATCTTGACATGGCTTAGCATCTTGTGCAGTACCAGGCATAGTATGAAATCAGAACTCAGATGGAGTTGGATGGAAAGTCAGAATTTGTCATCTGTGAGATCCACTGAGAGCATTTAAAGTATGTACTCTGAGAAACAACTTATTCTTTGTTCTACTTTTCTGTTTTCCCAGAATTATGTGTTTATATTTAATAAACATCTATGAAGTTAGGTGGCCAATACTGAATGAGTATCTAAAATCTAAAAGAGAATGGGATATGGTCTCTTGAATATAAAGTCTTCAGAGTAGGATAGCTTGACAGAGACTCTCTCTCTATATATAATATATATATATAAAAATAAATATGAATATGTTTACCAAAAAGTCTACTTTTTTTGGTAAACATTTTACCAAACTTTTTACAGTATTCAAGCAGAATTTCTAAAGGATATTCTGAGATAAGTAACTAATACTTCTTTCCTTGCAAAAATCAAGTGTCACTCCAAATCCATTGACTTGCAGTTTTAAGAATTCATTAACTGGATAAGAATTACATGGAAAATTGAAGATTGTGAGAGTTTGACTTTTTATTCTATGGCCTAGGGAGGAGGACATTCAAGTGAAGTTTTATAAAAATCATAAAGATTATAAAGATTCATCAGAGTTACATGTATTGGAGTTAGGCCAAAAATAGAGGAAAATTGATTTGTTTTTCAAATAAAGTAAGATTTTCTGCCACTAAAGATATTTTACACTAGAATGAGTTATTTGAAGACACTTAGATGGGGGAGGAACCAGTTAAAGGGTAAAGCAATTCATGAATGAGAAAGAAAAGCAACAATGGTAAATATGAGTTTTATTGTATCTGTAAGAAAAAGATGTGATTGGATTTTTAAAATTTGCATCACTCATTATGAATATGCATGGATGTAAATACCTTTTTATAATAACAATACAGTGGGTCATCTCCTCTAGAGATTTTGTGAAATTGGATGAGTTTATTTCTATGGAATAGTCATGAACCTTCTGAGGAGATTTCTTAAGATCCCTTTGAAACCTATGATTATATAATGTGAAAATAATAGCAATTGATGGGGAAACCATGGCTTTAATGACAGGCAATTTTATGTTTCTCTGTTGTCTTTTACAAAGATGGCCCTTTTCTTTTGCCCAAAGAATAGAAGCAAAGAGAAGGAGTCTTTTCGTAAATGGTTGCATTGACTCAGATCTATTGAGATATAAATAAGGCTCTTTACTATCACACAGCAGGAGAAATAACCACTGACTATAAAAGCCTGCTCTTCATAAAAATTAAGCCCCATTTTACAAGTATATACTTAAAATGTCTATTAACTTAACTCTGCGGGGAATTTGGACATATAAACCGAGAGGAATGTGACCCATACTTTGTTGCGCCTTTTGGGCTTGGAAACAAAAGGCTTAATTTTCTTTTTTCTATCTTAGTTCGGTTTTAAAGGGGAATAATTTTTCCCTCAGTCTGCCATAAAACCCAATTTAAAGTCATTTCTAAAAATTATACCTGTTATTGAATTTAGTATACAATTATGGTCACTCTGTAAGAACTGCATTTGCATAAAAATTCCTATGGATTTTCAGTATGAAAAATATATGCCATACCAAATATAAGACTTCATAGACTTCATTTTTAGTGTTTGCACCTCTGTTGGATATGTGGTTTTATGTCTAACTACAGATCCATGATTTTTTTATTAGTCTTAAGTTTTGATTGGTTAAAATGTAGAACTATGTTGATTGATATCTCTGAGGACATTTTAAATTAATATTTCATCTTTTGTGCTATTTTTCAAAAGAATTCCATTTCCTGGTATTAAATTTTAGATATATGCAAACAATATACATTTAATCATAATAGTTGAATAACATATATTTGTAGAAAATATTGGATAACTTTTTGCTATTATATTACTTGATGGTCAGAAGTTTTTCAAACATCCAACCATGTAAATTATGTATATTATGTTTTATATTATTTTTCCAAACAAATAGAATCCCACAGACTGTTTTTTTTTTTTTAAGATTAATTTATTTTTATTTATTTCTCTCCCCTTCCTCCCCCACCCCAGTTGTCTGTTCTCTGTGTCCATTTGCTGTGTGTTCTTCTTTTTGTCCACTTCTATTGTTGTCAGTGGCACCGGGAATCTGTGTTTCTTTTTGTTGCATCATCTTGTTTTGTCAGCTCTCCGTGTGTGTGGCACCATTCCTGGGCAGGCTGCACTTTCTTTCGTGCTGGGTGGCTCTCCTTACTGGGCGCACTCCTTGTACATGGGGCTCCCCTACGCATGGCAGGGCACTCCTTGCGTGCATCAGCACTGTGCATGGGCCAGCTCCACACGGGTCAAGGAGGCCCGGGGTTAGAACCGCGGAACTCCCATGTGGTAGACAGATACCCTAACCACTGGGCCAAATCCACTTCCCATACAGACTATGGTTTACCATTTCTCTGTTTTGTTTTGTTTTGTTTTCTCCTACTTCAATGTATAATTTGAATACTGTATTGGACTTCAGTTGTCAAATCTGCCTCACTACCACAATTTATGAATGGCCAGGAGCTAAATTTCTTAGAATGTTTGTCACTGTGTGAGCCTTGGTAAGAGTCTGGTGAGGAGCTCACGTGGGGTTTGGAAGAGGACGGGAGGAGAGCCCACGTTCCTAGAAGGCACGGTGTCCAGATGCAGGGACTGCCTAGGGGTTTTCAGAAGGTTCCTGGGCCTTGCTGTTCTGCCCAAAAATGACTGGGGAGGCTTCCTCAGATTTCAGCAGTCCCCTGGTGAGATTTTCAGAACCGCTTGCTTCAGTGCTTAAGCTGCAGATTCCTCCTTTTACTCTTGTTTTCCCCACCGTAAGTAAACTGCATTTCCTCTACTAAAACCCCTTTATTCCTGTAACATTTACAGTGGCTCATTTTTCCTAAATGAATCCAGAACGATACAGACAGTACATAGAAATATTCAGATCAGTACCTAGAGATTTACATTATTATTTATTATTTTAACTGCATAAAACAACTCCCAAAAGGGGTAGGCAGAATAATTGTCCCCCAAAGGTGACTTGTCCTGATCTCTGGAACCCATGGATATATTAGGTTATATGGCAAAAGGGAATTAGGGTTAAAGATGTATTTAAGGTTGCTAATGAGCTAATCTTAATTATTTTGATCCCAGTGTAATTACAATGGTCGTTAAATGTGGAAGCGGGAAACAAATGAGAGAGAACCCACGTGCTGGCAATATGATAAGCTTTCTTGCTGGTTTTAAAGATGGAGAAGGAGCCATGAGCCAAGGAATGCAGGAGACCTCTAGAAGCTGGAAAACACAGGGAAATGGATTCTCCCCTAAAGCCTCCAGGAAAGAGCTTAGCTCTCCCTGACCTGCATCAGACTTCTAAGATACAGAACGTAATGAATTTATCTTATTGCAATGTTTGTGGTAATTTATCACAGAGCAATAAAAGACTAAATTATCCCAGAGCATAAAAAAATGGATTGTTAAGCTTATTTTTTAAATTTTCATTATTTCTAGAATATAAAGTTAAAGTTGTTTTGTATATACTGAGAGTGTTTTAGTTTTCAAAGGAAGTTGATTATGTCATTGACACTAATGATACAATATATATGTGTGGTCTGAGATCTGTAACCTTCTTTTATATTTTATGTGATTATTATGTATTACTTTTAAGTTTTCATTATTCTTAAAAAAGTTTTAGATTATATAGAAGATGCATCAAAAATATAGGGGATTCCCATATACCCCACTCCCTCCCCTTCCCACACTTTTCCCCATTAACATTTTTCATTAATGTGGTACATGGTTAGAATTGATGAACACATATTAAAGCATTGCTACTAACCATGGACTATAGTTTACATTATAGTTTAGACTTTGCACTGCACAATTTTATAAGTTTTGACAAAATGTGTAATGACTTGTTATGTCATTGTAATGTCATGCAGGACAATTCCAAAGTCCTGAAAATGCCCCATATTAATACCAATTTCCTTTCCCTCCCCTAGGAACCACTGGTGGCCATGCCTTAGTATTGATGATACAAGTTCTTCCATTTGCTGGAATAATAATATCTACTTTAGTCCATAGTTGTTTTCTACCCTTATTTTTGCTCATTCTCCAATCTTGAGGATTTGGGGATAGTGATACCCCTCTGTTTCTGATTTAAAGGGAGCGTAGATCTCAACAGGCAGATGGCTGGAACTGTACTATTTGCAGTTGTAGATATTATGTCTTATTTTTTATTATTGGTCTGACTTTTCCTTAGCATGTGAGTTGTGTGTATATGTGTGTGCATGTGTGCACATGCACACACATATAGTTTCCCACGTAGAATTAGTTTTTATATTTATTGCCTTAACATTTTTTTTTTGCTAAATTATATAGATGTGTATAGTTCAAATAATAATGATATAAACACACGTGTTCTCACCATCCATCTCACTAAATCAAATGCTGTCAGGTAATTTGAAGCCCCAGCAATGATCTCTGTATCAGGTGCTTCACTTCCTAGATGGAGCAGCCCTAGTGATAGCTTTTCTGTTTCAAAAAGCCAGGACACGGCCACTGCTACCATTTATACAACCAGGAACTCCATTCATGCAGCCAACCAACAATGAGAGCCTAATGGACGTTGATTCTGGCCATATTGGATCCGAGGAAGCTTTGGCTTTCCCTTCAACTATTGGTAAACTCTGTTAACAAAATATTTGCAATACTCATTTGCAAAAAAATTTGCAATACTTATTTGAATGACATGTAAAGACCTTTTAATAATAGCAAAACAATGGGTCATTCCATTAGGAGTTTTGTGAAATTGGACATGTTCATGTCACTGTGATAGTTATGAACTTTCCGAGAGTACTTCCTATTATCCCATCTAAACTTGTTATTACGTAATGCAAAAATAATGGCAGTAATGGGAATCGTGGCTTTAATAGCAGGCAATTTTATATTTCTTTGTTTTCTTTCACAAAGATAGCCCTGCTTCTTCAACAGTTACTTGGAAAGGTCAGCTTCATAGCCTGGAATTATGGGAGAATGAGGCGAACTTTAACCAATGTGAGATTGAGTAAAGGAGAAAATTTCTTCCTCATTCCTCACAGTGGTATCCTCTTCTGGGACACAGGAATTACATACGGCCTCTCTAAATTCTCTCCATGAGAACAATCAATCCTATTGTGATTGTTTGTAAATCAAACTGTGACAAAAGTAGTAAATGCACCCTCTTGGATTTTGCTCTTTATTCTTATCATACGTATTTGCCTCACTTCCTTTTTCCCTTCACTCTGAATTTTCTGATATTACGCTTCCCAATATAGTGTTGACAGGTAAGCTTGAAACTTAGATTGTACTTTCCAGGGATCCCAGAATAAGTTATTATATATAGGTGCATTCTTAAACAATATATTGCTTAATTTTTTCTACTTATGTTGAGTCATATATTTATAGCTCATTCATTTTTATGTCTGTATAACATTCCATGGCATGGAAATACCACAAAATTTTATCCATTCACAAGTGACTGATGCATCATCTTCTTTGGGCATTGCTGCTATATTCATTGTTGCTTGTGGCACACCTTTGCAAGTGTTTATCTAGAGTATATATGGTAAAGTGGTTCTTTTGAGATTTAGTATATATACATGTTAAATTTTAGCAGATAATGATCAAACTATTTCCTAAAAAGATTGTACCAATTTGTTTCCACTATCAGAGTTTGATCACATTCCTCTACTTCCTCACTAGTATGTGCTATTGTCATACATTTAAAGTCTGATGGGCATGAACTGGTATTTCTTTGTGATTTTAGTCAGCATTTTCTGATTACAATGTAATAGAGCATCTTTTCAAATATTTATTGGCTAATTATGTTTCTTTAGACATGGAATGTTTGCACGTTTGTGTAAATATGTGTGTGTTTGTAGGCACACACATCTGCATACATATTATTGCTCCTCTTTCTGATTAACTTTTTTTTTTTTTGAGGAACTGGGGGTGGGGGAGGGCAGGGATTGAACTCTGGACTTCATATGTGGAGAGCCAGTGCTCACCCACTGAGCCACATCTGCTCCCTCTGATTAACTCTTAGTAGTTCATTTTATATGCTGGATACTAACGCTTTGTCAGTTATATGTCACGCACATATCTTCTCAAACGTTCAGCTCATGTTTTGTCTAGTAATGCCATTTTCACAGGAACAGAAGTTTTTATTTTTAATATTGGTGAATCAACTATCTATGTATGATTCAAACTTTTTTATTTTAAACATAATTCTCCAACCTGAGTTCATAACATCTCTTATAAAAGTTTTAGTTAGACTTTCAAAATAAAGTGACTAATTATCCATAATTAGTTAATATATAATAAGAAGTTGGAATCCAAATTCTTTTTTATCAACATTGAGTACTAGTCATTTCATCACTGCATATTGAATTCATGTTCCCCAACGTATGTGCAATCCCTTATTTGCTATTTGTTGTTTCAGTGTATAAGATACTCTTGATTCTGAGCATCCTATTCTACTTTGTTTTTTCCTGTGCTATAACTATACTGTTGTTTGTTAATAATAAGTCTTAAAAGCCAGCAAAGTAATTTCCTGAGCATGTTCTTCTTTAGTAGAGTATTGGCAATTTATGATACTTTGCTCTCACATACGAATTATAGAATCAACTTTTATAGTTGCATTAAATATCTTTATGGGACTCTGTCAAAATGTATTTATGTATCATTATGTAAAGAATGATATTTTATGGTATTGAATGTTTTTATCCATGAACTGTTTTATCTCTTTAATATTTTTAATGTCTTGAATAAAGATACTTTTTAAAATTTAAGATAATTTATGTCAATTTTTGAAGATTTGTGTTAGGAAATTATATTTTTGGTTACTAGTATAGGTAGTAGCTTCTATTTGTTTCTTCTTATTTTTTTATTTATTGAAATATATCACTCATACATAAACGAACATAAACAAATGTATAATAGTTGTAGATAGTAGCTTTTAAAAATATATTTTCTCTCTGGGTATTTGTTGTTGGGATATTAAAAATGTATTTGATTTTGACATATTAATTTTATAGTGTGCAACCTTAATAAACTCTCTTATTAAATCTAATAATTTTTATGTTTTATATCCTTTGTAGCTGATAATAGCATTTATTTGTAAAGATGAATTTCCTTCCTTTTTTACCCAATTCCTAACCTTTTTTTTTTAGAAAAGACTAATAGTTCAATTCAATGCAGTTATTTCAATAGCAGTTATCCTTTCCTTATTTGTAATTTTAAAAGGATGTTTTAATGGTTTTAATGTTTTTATGCATTAATATTTTTAAAAAGAGAAAATGTTTCAATGGTGTCTGTCTCTGTATTGGCATGCCCTGATATAATATTTTATATGTGGGAGTTTATTATTAGGTAGAAATGCCATCAGCTCTTCAAAGGACGCTGAAAGAAGTACAGAGTCAATATTTCATTTAAGACTAACAGAAGACATAATTTATGTTATACTTCCTTTAGACTATAGACGGAAAAAAAAAGTCAAAACATTTTGAAAAGTCTGTATTAAATAAAGCAATATGTGAAAATTAGCTAGCATATAAAATTAATCAAAGAAATGTAAGCATATAGGTGACCTTTTAAGGAAGACCAGTGATAGATTTCAAATGTTTCAATTTATCTAGATGCTATGTATTTTGCCTCAGTGTAAATTGTTGTTTTTGTCCTATATCTTTTAAAATTTGATTACAGGACTATTTGCTGTTCTTTTTAAAACTCTAGTCTTTAACTCTCATAATCAATTTGCTGTAATAATTTAGGAATACAAAATATAATGAGAAAAGAAAATCTACTATGTTCAAATGCTTTATCTTTTGAATCAAAGATTCGCCTGTAGTATATATTTAAGAAAAACTGAGAAAGGGAGAAAATGACAAAGAATTATTTTGTCTAGATTATAATCAATTGAACTACAGTTTAATTTGGGATTTTAATAATTTCTGTTTCCTATTTTTCAGTCTGTGAACCATCTGTATATTTCAAGAGTAATAGAAAGATCTGATTAGAATCATATTCATATCATTTCAGTAATCACACATGTCTGTATGAACTTAAATCAAACCTGTTCATGTCTGTACTAATGAAGCTTAATAAAATGATTTATTAATTGACTTTCTCTTTCCTGTTTAGCATCAGCAATAATTTATTTGAAACAATTGTCCTATTATAGTTATAATTCAGTGAACTAAGGATGTGCTTATATTTCTACAATTTTCAGTATATTAACCAATTAAAATTAAAATTTAATTTTACTGAAAGTAGTAGTTATGTATCCCTCACATTAGAATCGTAAAAAATTTTCTAACATTTCTTTGCTATTTAAACTCTAACCTCTGTTGCCATGAAATCTTCTTGGTCAAAAATCATATTTTGTTTATAATATTCTGTTCCCATAGGGTTTCTAAACTCGTAAATGTGTGATAAATTATTGGTATACACAAATATATTTGGTGAATATATGAAAGCTTTTTATAATACTGAGACTCCTAATGGGTAACGAAGCATACTTTACTATCTTATTTTTATTTTCTGGATCTAAGTTAAGTTTATCCTTTACATGAAGCCTTCTCTGACTCCTATTTGCCTCACTGATCTCCCTACTCTGAATTTTTACACCACTTATTTGAATTGCATATTCAATAAACTATAGATATAGTTTCTAAATGTCAGGTATCTATACTGGTAGGCATTCTTATCAATTTGAGTTATGACTGCTGGTATATCTCCCTTACTGGATTACGAATGTTTTACAGGCAGGATCAGTAGGTACATATATCCTGGCACAGTGTTTAGCACACTGGTGTTCAGGAAGTTTTACTACACTTGTTCAAAATGGAAAGCTTCTAACAAGACTATATGTTGATGATAGGAAACATATAATTTTTCCAGTGTGCAGCATACCTTTGAGCATAAGTGGTTGTTCAATAAATATAAAAATACATTTAATTATTATAACTTCACCCCACCACCAATACCTTGCATTGATATGGAGCATATTTTACAATTGATAATAGCACATTTTTATTATTGTACTACTAATTAAAGTCCATGATTTAACTTAGGGTTTACTGTGTAGTATAATTCCATGGATTTTTAAAAAAATTTATTCTGTTACCATATAGACAATCTAACATTGCCCCTTTTAATCATATTCAAATATATATTTCCGTGCTATTAATTGCATTCACAATGTTGTGTTATCATCACCACCATCTATTACCAAAACATTTCCATCGTTTGACTAGGAATGTTGTACATTTTAAACTTTAACTTCCCATTCCTTATCCCCACCCCATCCCCTGGTAACCTATATTCTGGATTCCGACTCTATAAATTTGCTTATTCTAATTATTTCAGCTTATTGCAAATGCAGTAACATCATGCTATATTTGTCCTTTAGTGTCTGGCTTATTTCACTCGACATAATATCTTCCAGCTTCATCCATGTGGATGCAGGAATCAGGACTGCATTCCTTTTTATGGCTGAATAATATTCCATTGCACGTGTACACCCCATTTTATTTATCCATTCATTGGTTGATGGACACTTGGGTTGCTTCCATTTTTGGCAATTGCAGAAATTGCTACTGTGAACATCAGTGTGCAAATATCTGTTTGAGCCCCTGATTTCCACTCTTTGGAGTTAGATCTAGTAGTGGATTTGCTGTTCTTATGGTTATTTAAACTGTCTTCCACAACAGCTGCATCATTTTATAGTGCCATTAGCAATGAACCAGTATTCTGTTTCTCTGCATTCCTCCAACACTTGTTATTCTCCCTTTCTTTTTCTTTTAAATTGGCAGCCATTCTAAAGGGTGTGAAATGGTATCTCATTGCAGTAGTTTTGATTCACATTTCTCTGATGGCTAAGGATGATGAGCATCTTGTCATATGCTTTCTGGCCATTTGTATAGCTTTTTTGGAGTGCTGTCAGTTTAAGTCTTTTGCCCATTTTTGACTTGAGTAGTTTGTCTTTTTGTTGTTAAGTTCAGGAATTTATTTATACATATGGGTTATTAACCCTGTATTGGATATGTGGTTTCCAAATATTTTATTCCATTATGTAAGTTGTCATTTTACTTTCATGAAGTCCTGTGAGGAAGAAAGTATATTGTTTTGATGAAGTCCCATATAAATATTTTTTCATTTGTTGCTTGTATTTTGGGTGTAAAGCCTGAGAAACTGTTGCCTAACACAACGTCCTGAAGATGCTTGCTGACAAATTTTTTCTACAAGTTTGATAGGTCTAACTCTTATATTTAGGTCTTTGATCCATTTTGAGTTGATATTTGTATATGATATAAGGTAGGGGTCCTCCTTTTTTCCTAGATATTTTACCCTTTTAGTTGCTATTGTGAATGGAATTGTTCTCTTGATTTTTTATTCAGATTACTCACGTTTTGTGTGTGGAAACACTACTAATTTTTGGGTGTTGCTCTTGTAGCCTACTACATTTCTGAATTCATTCATTAGCTCTAGGAGCTTTGTTGTGGATTTTTCAGGATTTTCTATATATAGGATCATATCATCTACAAAAAGTTTTATTTAATCCTTTCCAATTTGGATACCTTTTATTTCTTTTTCTTGCCTATTTTCTCTAGCTAGAACTTCCAGTACAATGATAAATAACAGTAGTGACAGTGGGCATCCTTGTCTTGTTCCTGATCTTAAAGAGAAAGCTTTAGTGTTTCATCATTAAGTAGGATGTTAGTTGTGGCATTTAATATATGCCCTTTATCATGTTGAAGAAGGTCCCTTCTATTCCTAATGTTCTAAGTGTTTTTATCAAGAAAGCATGCTATATTCTGTCAAATGCCTTTTCTGCATCAATTGAGATGATCATGTATTTTTCCCCTTTCATTCTGTTAATGTGTATTACATTAATTTTCATGAATTAATTTTTGTCAATGTAATTTTCATCAATTGCATTGATTTATATATATATATATTAAAGATTTATTTCTTTCTTTCTCTACCCTTCCCCACCAGCCCAGTTGTCTGTTCTCTGTGTCTATTTGCTGCGTCTTTGTCTGCTTCTGTTGTTGTCAATGGCAAAGGAATCTGTGTTTCTTTTTGTTGCGTCATCTTGCTGTGTCAGCTCTCCATGTGGGCAGCACCATTCCTGGGCAGGCTGCACTTTCTTTCACGCTGGGCGGCTCTTCTTACTGGGCGCACTCCTTGCGCGTGGGGCTCCCTTATGCGGGGTACACCCCTGCATGGCAGGGCACTCCTTGCGCACATCAGCACTGCGCATGGGCCAGCTGCACACGGGTCAAGGAGGCCCGGGGTTTGAACTGCGGACCTCCCATGTGGTAGGTGAATGCCCTAACCACTGGGCCAAGTCTGCCGCCTGATTTTTTTATATTGAGCCAACCTTGCATAACAGGGATAAATTCCATTTGGTAATGTTGTATACTTCCTTTCATATGCTATTAGATTTAGTTTGCTGGTATTTTGCTGAGGATTTTTTCATCTATATTCATAATAGATATTGGTCTGTAGTTTTCTTTTCTTGTATGTGGCTCTGGTATGAGAGTGACATTCGCATAGAATGAGTTAGGGAGTGGAGGTGGTCAGGAAGAGTGTCAAAAACTTCTCCGATGCGCCACAAAGCTAGCTTTCTTGTCCTGCCCAGGAAACGCAGCCCTTCAGCTAACTTTCCCTGAAGCCATGAGGAAGCTCTTCATCTTTCTATCTCTACTGCCCCTGCCCTTTTCCAGGGGAAAGTTGAAACATTGGCTGTTACCATCTTTTTCCAGAATTGGTTTCAACTACAGTTGCCCTCAGAGCTGGGACCTAGTGATCTGAATTTGCTGATCAAAAGCTGTGATCAGTGATCAGCCATGGCCACTCCTGTTCTTGGGTTAGAGGATTTTTGCATCCTTTCCTGTCAGCAGGACGTAGGTAGTCAGGAACAAGATCCAGAGAAAGCCTTTGGAAAAGTGGAGTATGGGTGCCAGTAACCACCACACAGAGAAAGCAGTTTAAAGTTTTGTACCCTAATTTATCAACTTCTTTCTCCCATTCTTCCCTGGATGTTATATAGGGTTCTTCTGGCCTCTGCAGTTTCAAACTTGTTGTTGCAGACAATTCCTGCCTGTTTAAAAGTTGTTTTAGTGGAAGGTCTGAGCCCTGGAGCCTCCTACTCTGCCATCTCCTCTGGAAGTCCTCTCTGTCTTTTCTATTTTAACACCATAGATGTGTTCTGCCAGCATTTCAGTTTATGTAAATTGAAGAACAAGTGTGTGTATTCTTTATTCTAACTTCCCCCCATGTTATGCATGTGAAATTCCCCCATATTTTTGAAAATTTCCTCTGTTTCATGTTTTTTTTCCTTTTATTCTATCATCTATTTTTCAGTTGTATGAATTTTTCAAATATTCTGGATAGTAACCTTTTCAAGTGTTATGTGTGCAAACATATCACATTCTGTGCTGACCTTCACTCTATTAACAGTAACTTTTGATGAGCTGAGTGCTTAATTCTGATGAATTCCAGGTTATACTTTATGACTTTATTTTTTTTTTTTTAATTTTTTTATTTTTTATTGACTTTGTAATAATATTACATTAAAAATATATATGTGAGGTCCCATTCAACCCCACCCCCCCACCCCCCCTCTCCCCCCCCCCCAACAACACTCGTTCCCATCATCATGACACATCCATTGGATTTGGTAAGTACATCTTTGGGCACCTCTGCACCTCATATACATTGGTTCACATCATGTCCCATACTCTCCTCTATTCCATCATGTAGGCCCTGTGAGGATTTACAATGTCCGGTGATTACCTCTGAAGCACCATCCAGGGCAGCTCCATGTCCCGAAGATGCCTCCACCTCTCATCTCTTCCTGCCTTTCCCCATACCCTTTGTCCATTATGTCCACTTTTCCCAATCCAATGCCACCTCTTCTATGTGGACACTGGATTGGTTGTGTCCATTGCACCTTTATGTCAAGAGGAGGCTCAGATTCCACCTGGATGCTGGATGCAATCCTCCCATTTTCAGTTGTAATCACTCTAGGCTCCATGGTGTGGTGGTTGTCCTTCTTCACCTCCATCTTAGCTGAGTGTGGTAAGTCCAATAAATCAGATTGTAGGTGCTGGAGTCTGTTGAGGCTCAGGATCTGGCTATCACATTGTCAGTCCAGAGATTCAAATCCCCTAAATATATCTTAAACCCCAACATTAACTGCACCTCCAGCACATTAGCATGAAAGTCTTATGAAGGGAGATCCCATCTGAGTCCAGATTCATCACACATAAACACCATTTCCAAAGAGGGGCCATCTGCCCTGGTAGTTAACCCCATCAGCCATGACCATAACTCCCATGGGTCTCTTTAGCCCTCAAAGGAACCAATATCTGGGGGTTGTATCTGCTTTATCTATCCTTTATGACTTTAGATTTTTATTACCTATTTAATAATTATTTCCTACTCCAATCATAATGCTATTCTCCTAGTTTACCTTCTATAAACATTATTATCTTACTGTTCACATTTAGATCTACAATCAGCTGCATATATGAAATGGGAGTCATTACATTTTTAAAATTTTCTTTACTATGAAAAGCTAATTACCCAGTATCATTTATTGAAAAGACAATCATTTCCGTTTTTCTCTGCACTGCCACTTTTGTCATAATACATGTGTGATTCTTTTTCTGGACCGATGATTTCATTTATTTATCTTACACTTTCCTAGCACTTCACCATCTTATTTACCATAAACTTATAATGTAGTCTAGATATATCTAGATATATCGTATTTACAAATTCACTTATTTCTGCATATTGACCTTTTGTTCTATGATTTTTTAACTCACTTATTAATTCTAGTAATATATTTATATTTTATTTTGGGCTTTTCACTTACAAAATCATGCCCAATAAAATTTCATTTCTTATAATTCTTATTTCTTTTCTTTCTTTTTCTTGCTGTATATCTCTGATGAGATATCTTTTATCCTAAATGTTGGTATAGTAATAGCTGACATCTTTTTCTCATTCTCAAAGAGGAAGTTTTAAAAAATTCACCATTAAGAATGTTATTAAATAAATTTTTTTCAAAAGAAAAAGAAGAAAGAAAAAAAAAGAATGTTATTGCTGGTTGACTTGTTGGTGTATTTTTGTAGTGACACTTTATGGGTTAAAGGAAATTTCATTCTTTTCCTAGCTTACTAAGAATATTGTCATGAATAGATGTTGAATTTTGTCAAATGATGTTTCATATCTATTGAGAAGATCACATAATTTTCATTTATTTTGTTGATTCCATTAATATGTTTAGCATTATACTAGCTTTGTTTCCCAGATTATGAAATGTGATCATGAGGTGTCATCCTTTTTTCATATTTTGCTTTATGGCAATTTGTCAAAGTGTTGTGTAGGATTTTTTGCAAAAATGTTTTATGGAAAAATAGACTAGCTTTCCCTTCTTGTAATTTACATTCAGGTCATGATATCCAGATTATTCTGTCCTCACAAAATTATTTGGGAATTATTTCCCCTTTTTCTAGCCCCTGGAAAACTTTAATGTAGATTAGTTTACTTTTTCTCTTAAACATTTGGGATGATTTTCCAGTGAAGCAATCTAGATCTGGATTCCCACTGGAGTATGTTTTCAGTTATGTTTTTAATTTCCTATGGAACTTATCCTTTATGATTTTAATTTTTGTTACCTATTTAATAATTAGGAGCAGAAAACAAATTTTAGGTAAGAGAAATGTTGACAGTAAAGTAGGAATCACATAGTGACACAGCTGTAGAATCTAAATAATAGCCTGCAAAATTTATCCATATCTTAATTCCCAGAACCTATGAATTTTACCTTATATGTAACTATGCAGGTACAATTCAGTTAAAGAGCTTGAGAAAGGTAGACTACCCTGGATTATTTGGGTTGGTTTTAACCAGAATCACAAGTGTACTTGTGAAGGAGGGCAGAAAGAGATTTCAGACAGAAGAAAAGGGGGCAATTTGGCCCAAAAGGTGAGATTGGAGTGCTGTGGCCTCAAGCCAAGGATTGCTGATAGCCACTACAAGCTAGAAGAGCCAAGAGCCAAGGAAGAGATTCTCTCTGAGAGCCTCCAGAGGGGGGACAGCTCTGTTGATCCCTTGCTGTTCTCCCAGTGAGAGTAGTTTTGGACTTGGAGTCTCCAGGTGTGAGAAAACAAATTTCTGCTTTTTTAAGGCACAGAGTTGTGGTTATTTGTTATAATAGCTATACGAAATGGATACACCAATAATTGGAAAAAGAAATTGATGATGACTACAACTCTTCTACCCTGTACAACAGGGTTCAGAGGAGAATGCACTGTGCAGATGAAACCCAGATCAAAAACCACAAATTTCCCTAACAGGTAACGAAAGGTGCCAACTTCTTCCTGTTAGGAATTTCATACTATCTCTTTAAATCAAAAACTCTCCAAATTGTATCCAATTCTTACAAATATACCATATATGCCTCCATACTTTATGTGTGTATGTGTGCGTGTGTGCATGTGGGTGAGTATGTGTCATGGGAAAAAGTATAGAGATGGAAGCAATATTATTTGATTTCTTGAATTATCCAAGTTTCAATTCTCCTTGTGAATCAAGAATTTCCATATCTGTGTCTGCTTTTTCGATTGATAATTTGCCCAAAATTCTAATAGAAATTTTCTCTAATTAATTCATAAAATATTCTCCCCTTTTCTGTGTGATATACATGAGGAATGAACTTAAAAGATTCATATAATACATTATACCTCAACCCAATTTACTCTCTGATAAGCTTATATGAAATAGGACCGATTTTTTAAAAACGCAAAAAAGGAAGGGCAGGGTTGATTGATGTTGTGCAGAAGTTTTGAAACATTGGGTCTCAAAGGTTTCTATTAGATTTGGCAAGAGTCATTAATGATCTTGGGGAAAGTGATTTTATTGGAGGTACTGAAATTACTGAGCAGTAAAAAAAGAGTAAAATAAATTCATGCACTTGATTGGCAAATTCAGAGTCATAATGATACAAGTAGACCCCATTTTTATTCTGCATAAAATAAAATTTTAATTAAAACACCAACAGGATTACTTTATTAGACAAAATCATTCTAAAATTTATATGGGAGAAAGAATAACTAGGTAATGCCAGAGGGGTAAAAAATGATAGTCTACTTTCCTTAATATTAAATTCTACTTTAATTTTACAATTCTACAAATGGAGGGATACTGATAAAACAATGTAGTCAGGACAATAGAAGATAATATACTGGCCTGAACCTATCCCAAATATTTATGTCTTTAGTGTATGAAAAAGATGGGAGTTTAAAGTAGTTGAAAAATGCTGGTTCATTCAAAGTATGTTACCACATATCCTACTCTATGACTATCACACAATAGGCACTGGCTACCTATCAGTTGGATAAATGGGATGATGAGAAAGTCCACTTTTACTAAAGTATTATATGATAAAATAATAAATAATTTCAGGAGAATACATTTATGAATAGTTACCTGATCAAAGAATGTTGGGAATTCATAACTAAAGGCAGAATTAATATAACAAAAGATCAATCATTGAGACTACTGAAAATTTTAAGACACCTCTATGTCAATATTCAAAATTAGAAGGCATTGTTAGTTGAGGACATTATTTACTAAATGTATATAGAAAAAAGTTAACATAACTTTGCATTTCAATATGAAACAGATTTATCAAAGGACCTGAATAGATGAATTATGAAAATACAAACAACCCAAAAGAAAGTGATTCCTAAAACAAATACAAAATGAATCTAAAAATTGAAAAAAAAAAAACAAGAAACATTTTCTATTTTATAGTTAATCAAAGCAATGGAATAAGTAAGGAAATATTTTGTGTTAATGAATTGACAAGTTAAGAAAATAATTAGTTCATTGTTTTACAAGTATTTGAAGAAATAAGCATTGTCATACAAACTGGTAGGAAATTAAAGTTGGACATTCTTCAGGGGAAGAGATATGCCTAAGGTCATTAAAAATGGACTTGTACTTTGATCCAACAATTCCAATTCTAGAAATATGTTGAGGAAATAATCATCAAGGAATACACAGTTTATTGATAAGGATGTTCCATTGCATTATTTATGAAAACAAAAATTTGATACAAGCAAAATGTTCAGTAAGAATGGATTGGTTAAATAATATATAGAGTATTTGTTGATATTTGATGTGTATTTATTAAAATTATGTTGTGGGATAAAATCAAACAGAGGAAATGTTTGTCATAAATGAATGTGTTTATCTCTCTATCTCTGTCATCTATTTCTTTGCCTCTTTCTATCTAATCTATCTATTATCTGTCTAGTTTTAAGTATATTTAACAAAATGTTGAGAGGAACTTTATGTGTCAGGATTAGGGTAATGTTTTATTTGTTTGTGCTTTTATATAGTAAATGTAATTGTTTTATAATTAGAATATAGTTGGCATTTAAGCTAAGAACCAGATAATGACACAACTATTTTTTCTCAAAATAAAGTTTACTTCCTATGGAAAGTGGTTTCATAATGAATAATCCGTAATTAACAACTGCACTTCAGATTATGTCTTCTAATTTCCAACTGGTGATAGACAAAAATTATTTCTGAAGCATGAGATGTTCCTAAACTTAAAATTATGGTTAATTCTCTTAAGATACTTAAGAAAATGTTGCCAAATGGAAGAAAATAATTATTAACTGAGTGAATAAGCTGCTGTGCACATTGATGATTTTTCCCCTACTTACTTTGCTGTTAAATAAACATGGGTGTGTCTACTGCAGGAAGTGATAACTGTGTTGGGAATGAGGAACTTAGACAGCAACTTTCCCATATCCTTTTTTTTTTTTTTTTAAGATTTCCTTATTTATTTCTCCCCACGTCATTGTTTGTGCTGTCTGCTCTCTGTTTTGTTCATTGTATGTTCTCACTGTCTATTTGTCTTCTTTTTTAGGAGGCACCAGGAACCAAATCCAAGACCTCCCATGTGGGAAGGAGGTGCCCAATCACTTGAGCCACATCTGCTCCCAGCCTGTGTTTCTCTTAGTGTCTCCTCATTGTGTCACCTCTTTGTGACATCTTGTTGCATCATCACGTTGTGTAATCTCATTGAGACATCTCATTGCATCATCTCTTTGATACACCCCGTTGTATTAAATTGACAAGTTATTAAATTGTTAGCTTGCTTTGATACACCCCGTTGTATTAAATTGACAAGTTATTAAATTGTTAGCTTGCTGTGCCAGCTGTTTGGGTCAGCTTACTGTCTTGCTCATCTTCTTTAGGAGGCACCATGAACTGAACCTGGGACCTCCCATGTGGGAGACACATCTGCTTGAGACACATCCGCTCCCCTTTCCCATATCCTTGATTCATCACAATTCATACAATGCTCATGGAACCTCATGGGTTGTCAGCGATTTGAAACCTTTGTTCTCTGGTTTTCAGGTCACAGCCAAGGTCATGCTGCTGATCACAGGCTGTACCTGTGGAGGCTGGTTTTCTCCCTGCCGGAGCAGCTGCAACCTCCAGGAGTTTGCCTGCCACCTGCTCACTCCAGGGGCAGATCTTAGTCCACAGCTGCAGCCCTCCTAACTTCCCACTAAAATACCCATAAGGACACAGACCATAAGAAAAAAATTACAAAAACAAAAAAATATATATATAAGTCTGCCATCTATTGCCAGAACCCTCCAACTGTGAGATCAATGGAAAGGACTGAGAAAAATATTTGGAGTATCCCAAAGGAAACCCTTTTGGGCAGGCGTTTTACCAGGATCCACAGATCTCCAAGGGGTCCATGGTGAGTTTTCAGGGGGTCCGTGAGCTTGAATTGAAAAATATCAATTTATTATCTTTATTTTCTCAATGTTGAGTGTCATAAAACTATCTCTTGCTACATTCTGAGAAGGGTTCCATGGTTTTCATAGGAATGGCAAAGGATCCATGGAAAAAAACAGATTAAGAATCTCTGCTTAAGGGAATTTAAATCTAAATTGAAATGATTATAAAGTTCCTGTGTTTTCCACTATTCTACTCTGCTTCTCAATGAAAATAAAACTTAGAACAATAATATGCCATTAGGTACGTAATAATTTTTAAAGTTTACACCGTGCTTTCTAAAATATTCTTTTATCAAATTCTTCTAACACCCTTTCAAAATGAAGGCATTCCTCTTCTACCTATTAAAAAGGAATAAATAAAACAATGAGGAAACACAAAATTTAAAGAACTTACCTGAGGTCATCTGCCAGCGGCAGAGACTTAAAATAACTTTGATGTGTTAGGATCTTTCTAGCATGCCAACTCTGTCTTTTTTGGAGGAAAGAGAAATTATTTTAGAATTGATTATTCCATTTAGTAAAATGAAGCATTATAATGGTCTTGCAAATGTTCTTTGCTGTAAGAAAATCCAGTATATAGAAATCCAGACTCAGTCAGAAGTGTGTGTGCGTGTTTAATAAGCTTTTTTTTTAATGGCTGAAGAACAATTCTTTTAAACCATGTGTTTCATGTCCATTTAAAATCTCATTTGCAGGGAGTGGATGTAGCGCAAGTGGTAGAGAGCCTGCCTGCCATGTATGAGGTCCGGGTTCAAGCCCAGCACCTCCTAAGAAAATAAAGAAAATCTCATTTGTAGAATTTTAATTTACCACCACAGCTTCAGTTCAAACATATACTGTGAGGCCTGTTAAATCTTATCAAACATTTTAAAACATGATTTCATAATAATTCAGAAATGTGCACATTTGGAAAGTGCATTAGAAGAACCAACACCAAATTGTACTTAAGATATCAAAAATTTCCAGATGGTACGGTTTCATTTGTTTCTTTTATCCAAGATGTAGCTTTGAATACTTACCATATGCTGGCCTAGTCCTTCTCAAACTGTCTTGCACCTACGAAACACCCAATAATCTTATAAAATGCACATTTTGAATCAGCAGATCTGGTGGGGTGGGACCTAAGCGTCTGAATTTTCAGCAAGTTCCTGGGTCATGCCAAAGCAGCTATCTGCAGATGGCACAATGAGTAGCAAGGTGTGACCAAGAATGGTCCCTCTGTGAATTACTGCTAGAAAGGCTTTCCTTCCAGGTACACAGTGAGGTGCCACCCAGGTCAATATGTTATTTGCAAAAAAAAATTGGGAAGATGAATGGTGTATAAATGAGAAATGTTAAGTTTTCTGTCACTTTCGATACAGAGGTTTGCCTAAATGATTTTCAGGGGTCTGTATCCTCTCTGTATTTCTAATAATCACTATGCAGTGTCTTTTTGTTAACTTTGATGTTTCATTTTAAGGACTTGCTGTTAGATCTCTGACAATAGTGGATATACTGTCTTTGCCTCCCCGAAGGAGAAGAGCTATCTCTGAATCTATAAAATGTACTAAAATAGCCACCGATGCCTAACACAGCTCCTGGCACTTAAAAAGCCCTTAAATATTTGTTGAATGAATTAATCAGATTAAGCCACAAAGTTAGAGAATATTAAAGCCTTCCTACAGTTGTCATCAAAGAGAATAACAAAAAAATTAAGTTGAATAAATAATTCTATTTCAATTATGTCGTAAGCACAATTTCATCCAACCTTTACATCGACTCTCTCAAATTAATCTTATCCTTACTGGATAGAAGAAGAGGCTTCCCTAAGTCATTGCAATGGGATAGTGGACTCACTTTTGATTCCTGTCCCAGGATATATTCAGAAGAACAAGCTTGTCTGGTCGGGAATTAAAGAGGCTTCAATCTGCTTTCCCTTGCTGTCCAGGGCAGGGAAGGAAGGCCTGGCAATTTCCTAGAGAAACAAAGTGGCTAACATCCTAGTGGCTCTCCAGTCAGTGGAGTTGCCATTCTGTTTTCTATAAATAACAGTATGTAAAACTTGGTGAAAAACCCGCACTCTACTTGTTTTATTTTATTTTGTATATCAAACTTACACATTTTGCCAGTCCTCTCAAAAGGCATGTTCTCTAGGTGAGATTCCCCAGGTGACAAGCCTGGCCTGCTCTGTGTGCTTTTCTCCAGAAAAGGGCAGCGGACCCCGTGAGATCCTGTATAAGGGTTCTTGGTATCCTGGAACCCACACTCCATTAGAGTTTGAGCTGGTCTGCAGCTGGGGGGAAATGTAGAGAGCACAGGGCAGCATCAAGGCAGCTGCCCTCAGGACCCAGGCCAGCCAGTTACCACCTGTGTGCTCTTGGGCAGTTCAACCTCTTAAATCCTCAGTTTATGCATCTTCAAAACAGTTGTTAAGCATCTGGCCAAGGAAGTATGATGAGAATTAAATGGTATTAACATATGCAAGATCCCTAGTATACCCTTGGTAACTTCACACATATTCCATAAATAAAATGCTGTGTCTGTCACATAGAAAAGTGCTCTGCACACCATGGACGCATCATCGAAATAAAATCTTATTTTAGAGTATTTGCTATGTGATATTCTCCCAATGACAGATAAGAGATATAAAGACATTATTTGATTTAAACTCTTATACACTTGAGTAGAGACTTTTAAGAAAACAGAGGAGGAGAATTGTCACAAGCTAGATGTGCCTTAAAAATGAATTATAGAGATAGTATGTGCTATATCAATTCCAAAGAATTTATAACCATTTCATGAGGTGGTTGTCCGTAAATGGTTTACTGAAGTTAAGCTAAGATTTGAAGGTTATCAGGGCTGGGGAACTGAAGAGGACTGTGTGGAATTCTGTAGAAAGTAAAACAGATGTGGCTGAAAGGAATATACTAGAAGGGAGAAGTTGTCTCTGATACAGGGTTGACCTCCGGCACCAGTGAGATAAGGCAGGAAAGGTGGGTGGGGAAGAGTGACTCCAATAACCTTTGAATAGTAGAAGATTATTTTATTGTTTTAGCATATGAATAGTATCAATCAGGTATCATATTTTGTTAGGGACATTTTCTAGCGTCACTCCTAAATATGAAGAGTAAATTTGTCTTAGGAAAAGGAGGAATATTGTAGACCTTCAGGAGTAGAGAAGGAGGTAATTTTAAGAGACACAAGGGTCATTCTGGCCACTGTAGCACTTAGTGTTCGCATGAGAATAATTTTGTCTACAATTTTCCTTTTATTTCCAGGTTTTATAGGTGACCTCATCTCCAGCATCATAGGCCAGTGACTTTTTACATCTGATATGATTTCCCTCCAAACTTCCAGAGGTAGTAAGATTCAAGGCGTATGCTGAGCAAATTGCATTATTTCTCTGGAATAGTCTTTAAGTAGGGTTAAAGCAAAACTTGGAAACTTGAAAGATGTGAAAGAAAGAAGAGAGCTGAAATCAGATAGAAGTAGCTCCCTCTACTCTTCATTGAGCCACATCTGCTTCCCATAGCTCCCCCTACTCTCATACCATCTTCCCATGCTATATTGGAATTTACCTTTTAGAAACCTGAAAATGCATCACCATTTACTTGTACTTCAATGTCTTTTAAAATTGCAAGAAAAGAACATGAGCACTTGGCAGAGTCTTTTAAAGACAGCAAAAAAGAGATGTTGGCATCCCAATTTAATGAAGCTTGGGAATCATTATGTGAAATTTGAAATCATCAAAGATCCAGATGATTGAGTGAATGATGATTGTTCTTTCAGAATAATTAGAGTGGGAGTGAAAGAGAAAAATGCGGTACCAGGGAGGGTTTAAATGGAAGTAAATCGGTGAGACTTACTGTCAGGACAAGAAGCTTGCTGATGATGGTGGGCAAAGGAAAACCTCCTGGCTGAAGGGAAGGTAAAAGAAATTTCCAGCAGTTACATGACAGGAATGTGAAAAAGCAAAAAAGGGTTTCCTAAAACAGCATGAAAAATTAAGAGACTAATATTCAGTACAATTTAAAGTTTTATTAGGAAAAAAATATATTTCTATTGCAATGTTTAATCCTACCATGTCCTCGAAGAGATGACTATTATAGTTGTTATTTTCAACGTATGAAAACAACGTGAAGTTTGTTTTAGAAATGTCTTCCATGCTGAAGAAAGAGAAGGAATAATCTACTTTTTGCCATCATAAACCACTTTAAGCTAATGGTAATCTTGAAGTTTACTAAAGAGATCTTGGGATTGTTTGTGCTTAAATGAAAATATGCTTGACCACCTAAAGCTCAATATCACCATTTGCTTATAAGAGGATTGCCCATTTTATAGTGATTACAAGTTAATTCCAGTACAATTGTACAGTGCTCAGCTAATACAAAGAATTTGAGTGGTTTCTTAATGTCAACAGAATAAATCCATGAGAGTTTCTCTCAGAATGAATTTTAAACATCAAGACAGCATTTTTGACTTTGGAAACGAATACTTCATATGGGAAAGAGCTTTTGGGGGCTACCTTTTCTTCTCCTCATAGACGAGCTTGTAGGGCTCAACTCAGTCTATATTCTGAGGACATGAGTGTTTTACAAGAAACTTATTTCTTATCACAGTACCCTTACAGACTGCAGTTATCCAACTGATTAGTATATAATTCTGAGTCATGTGATTTCCTGAATGTCAGTGATACTTTCCACGAGGGTTAGTTAGGTTACTAGTGTATCACTAGTGTAATGTTTATGTAGATTTCTTCCATCTTTTCTCTACATTATTTTTCTTCCTCCTTTTCATTTGAGAAAAGGAACACACGTATTGGGGCAACTGGTATGCTTTACCATTAAGTTCGATGCTGTCATCTTTTAAAGTGATCTTGAAAACTTTTAAAACTTCCTTTTGTGCACTGATTTTATATACAAAGCAGGTTGAAAAACTACTAAAAATTACAAGATAATCTTGACAATTCAGTAGAATATGACTAAAAAAGTAATAAAGCACATTTTATTTTGGGAAAATGCTTATAATTCTAACAAAATGAATAAAACAAACAGGAAATAGATTGTAATGAAAATGTGATAATGCAGAAGGATTTATAATTATATTGCTTGCAATGAGTCTTGGAAACCAAGCATTGTGCCTTTCAAATTTTATTTGAAACAAATATGATTTATTATGTGCATATATAACTTCGATTATATCAGATTAATGTAGAACTAAGGAAGTCAGAACTTCTGAGGACTGTTAAACAGAGGAAGTTTTCAGGCCCCCCCTCCCACCAAAAGCTGGAGTTTTCCACTGCTAATGAGAATCCATCTTTTTGTCCTTTTTGTTGACATCCAAGCTCTAGCATGTACCCATTTCCACATACTGACTGCTTGAAACTAGATATTCGATTTGACTAATTTAACTTCAAAAGCAATGACAACTCCATCTATAACAAAAGACAAGTCTGAAATGAACTATAAATGAAAAGAACAGGAGAAAGGAGGAAAGATTTTTTGAGGCAGATATAAAATACCACATTAGAAGTGTGTTGTTTTCTCCCTTTGGCAGATTCTCTGCCGATTTTAATTAAGCTCTATCTAGACTTTCGTACTTGAAGATTTTTTTTTCTTTCTTTCTTTCTTTTATTTATTTATTTTAGTAGCAAAGTTTGACTTGCCAGATGGACTTTTGAAAGCAGTTCCAGTTTTACTCTGTTGTTATAGTTGTTTTTCCCTAAATGCAAAGGAACAGATGTCTTAGGGCTGGTGCCTCCTTTTCAAATCACATGCTTAAAATTTCTGCCATCTTTGGCACCAAGAAAATATTTAATTCAGAGCTGTATCAAAAAAACACAAGATGCTGACAGAATGAGATATTTTCAGGGAAACAATTGCATGTGGTCAATTTTTTAAATATTCCTAATCTGATAGCAATCACTTGAAAAAAAAAGTTATTTTTATGTTAATGGGTTAAGTGGTTATATTCCCACAGATGATTTTTCTTTTTATTTCCATATTGTGGTAAGAAATCAGCTTATTCTGATCCACTTGAAACATAAACATGAGTGTTAACCTTACTTAAAGAATTGTTTATTTTATCATCTTATTAAGATAATATACTATCCCACAAAAGTGATGTGTAGTTCCTTATTGTTTTGTTATAATTCAATGTAATTATGTTTAAATAATAATATGTAAACATAGAGCAGTTATTTTTCATCATAAAATAAAGTTTAGTTACAAGATATGTACTTTATTATATAGTACCTTTTTTGGATTAAGTGGTAAATGGAATAGTTGTGTTATCTTTAGTATTTATTTTTAAAATCTCTGAAAATAAAATACTAAAAAATGACATTAAAAGTACATGTATAATTTCCTTCCTGCATATGTGCCCCAGAGAATGCTTGCATAGTTTCCCAATGAGAAATTTATGAGGGTAGTCATTGCAATATTGTTTGTGGTACAAAAAATGGGAAAAATTCTTAAGTAATAAGAAACATTTCCAACTGTTATTAAAATATTGTTAGCCCTGATTGTAAAATCCACTAGCAATTTATGAGTCAAATGTGACATGGGAAGATGATATCTTCCTTAATAAAATGACAGATGGAGATTTTCAGAATGGATAAAAGAATATGATCCAACTATATTATGGTTGAAAGAAACTCACTTCAAATATAATGATAAAGATGGGTTGCAAGTAAAAGGATGAAGAAAAGATATAATATACAAACTTTAATTTTTAAAAAGAAGCAGGAATGGTTATGTTAATATCAAATAATGTAAACTTTTGAGCAAAGAAAATACCAGAGAAACAATTACCTAAGGATAAAAGGTCAGCCTACCAAGAAGATATCACAATACCAATTGTGTATCGCCAAACAACAAATCAAAGTATATGAAAAAAAAACTAACTGAACAAAAAGAGGAAATAAACAAATTCACAATTGTATATTGGGGACTTCAACACCCCTTCTTCAACAATAGATAGAGCTACTAGATAAAATTATCTCAGAAAAGAAAATGTCACCATGAAGAAACAGGATAATGAAGATGTTTAAATAGCACTCCACTCTCAAAACAGCAGAATTCACATTATTTTCTAGTGCTCATAGAACATCCACAAAAATACACCATATCTCAGGTCATTAAAAGCATAAACATTTTTAATAGATATTAAATGTTACAAAGTGTATTCTCTGACCAAACTGGAATTAAACTTGAAATAAATGAAAGAATAAGAGGAAAATCACCAAATATTTGAAGGTCACATGATATACTTCTCAATAATCTATGTGTCAAAGAAGAAATCTAAAAGGGAATAAAAATTCAAAGAACTGAATAAAAATTAAAATAGAACACATCAAATATGTGTGAAGCAGCTAAGATAGTGCTAAGAGGGAAATTTATAGCACTAAATACTAATACATAGTTGAAAAGGCTCAAATAAATAATTTAATCTTCCATCTCAAAAAATATAAGAAGAACAAATTAAACCCAAATAAAGAAGAAGAAAGGGAAACGGACTTTGGCCCAGTGGTTAGGGCGTCCGTCTACCACATGGGAGGTCCGCGGTTCAAGCCCCGGGCCTCCTTGACCCGTGTGGAGCTGGCCCATGCGCAGTGCTGATGCGCGCAAGGAGTGCCGTGCCACACAGGGGTGTCCCTCGCGTAGGGGAGTCCCACGCACAAGGAGTGCACCCATAAGGAGAGCTGCCCAGCGCGAAGGCAACAGAAGCGGACAAAGAAACAAGACGCAGCAAATGGACACAGAGAACAGACAACTGGGGGAAGGGAGGGGAATTAAATAAATAAAAATAAATCTTAAAAAAAAAAAAGAAGAAGAAGAAAAAGAACAGGAATAGAAATCAATAAATTTGAAAACAATAAAAAATGGAAAATCACTGCACCAAAAACTGGTACTTTGAAAAGGTTTTCAAAAATGATAAACATCTAGTGAAACAGACAAATGCAAAAAGAGAGAAGACGGAAAATTGTTAATATGAGTAATGAAATGAGATAATGCCATAGACCCCATGGAACTAAACAAATAATAAGTGAATACAATGAACAAATCTGTGCATATAAAATTGGCAGATGAAATGGATCATTCTCTCAAAAACTACAAGCAACCAAATCTCAGGCAATATGAAATAGGTAATTTTAATACTCCTATAAATATTCAAAGCATTGAGTTCGCAGTTAAAAATTGTCTCCAAAAGAGATATCTAGACCCAGAGAGTTTCATTGGAGAATTCTGCCAAATGCTTAAGGAAGAATTAACCCCAAGTCTATATAATCTCTTCCAGAACATTGGAGAAGGGAGAACATTTCCCATCACATGTTAATGAGACCAGTATTACACTGATGCCCCAAAATAAAGATAGTGGCTCACTGTATTGGTTTCCTATTGTCGATCAAACAAATTACCACAAATATATTCTCTTAAATTTATGAGGGTCAGAAATAAAAAATGAATTTACAGCTTTAAAGACAAAGTGTCTGTAGGGTTGTTCTCTTCTGGAGGCTCCAGGAAGATTTTGTTCCTTGCTTCTTCCAGTTCCTGGAGTTTGCTGGCATTCCTTGACTCATGCCCCTACCTCAATCAATCTCACTGCAATCTCTTAGTTCCATCAACACATCTCCACCCACTGACTTTGACTTTCTTGCCTTCCTTGTGACCCCACTTGGATGATCCAGGATAATTTTCCCATATCCAGATCCTTAAACAATTAAATGGCAAGGTAAGTGTGATGGTTAGGCTATTGCATCAACTTGGCCAGGTAATTGTGCCCTATTGTTTGGTCAAGCAGACACTGAGCTAACTGTAATACAAGGGCATTTATAGACTTTAGTCACCATTGACTTTATTGCAGTGGTAAATTATAGATAGCTGGTTATAATTACATCAATCAGGGAGATTGCCATCAGCAATGAGTGACACTTTATCCAATAAATTGAATGCCTTAAAAGAGGAAGCACTTCCAACATTGATTGAGAATTTCCTAGCTCGTCCTTGAACAGCAAAAGTTTCCCAGAACTCCTCAAGACTTTCGTCAGAACCTCTGGTTGCAGCCTGCCTGCAGAACCTGGACTTGTGCATCCCCATGGCTGTGTGAGAGACTCTTATAAAATTGCATGCTATTGACAGATATCTCTTGTTGATTCTGTTTCCCTAGAGAACCCTGACTAATACAGCTCGATAACGGGAGTGGTTCTTGAGTCTTAAATATGGGGTGCTTTAGGTGGCTCTGGGAGTTTTGCAATTGGTTCTCTACTCTAACTGGACTCAAGAGTACTGACAACTCCCTTTCCAATAATGAAGAGGCTGCTAACAGTCCTTGGTGTGAATTGGCAATTGAGATATGCAAAATATCACCACTGGATTCCCCTACTTCCACAATTATAAGAAGCAAGGATCTAGGTGAGAGTGTTTTCAAACTTTACCAGAGTTTTGTGGAGTCAAATGGTATAATGATGTTGGCTGGCTCCTCCTAGATACTCTGGATATTGTTACAAAAGGAAAAGAAGAGTTAAAAGCTTCAAATTTGAAACTTGAACACCACATGAATTATGTGAAAGTTTCTATGTGTGCTCTGAAAGAAAATCTTGTCTCTTTTAGCCAAAGGCTTGAAATATCTGAGAACCAAACTCAGACTCTCATTGTACAAGGGAAACTAAAATCTCGACCCCACGGGGTTTCTACAGTTAAAGTGAAGGCATTGATTGGAAAAGAGTGGAATCCAGAGAATTGGGGTGGAGACATATGGGATGATGATAATATTGGTGGAGACATTGGAATCCTGAATTCTGCTGAGACTTTACCAGAGAAGCCTGTGATGGCCTACCCTAGTCAACCTTGTATCATATAGCCTCCAGCCTGGCCCAGGGAATCTGAAACAACTTCCAGCCAAACTGAAGCCTGCCCTGCCCAGCCTCCAGCCTGGGGGTCTGGACCCCTTCTAGCCCTGAGGCATATATCATCCAAACTCCAGCATGCACCACAGAGCCTCCAGTCTGCCCTGAGGAAACTACCTTCCAACCCCTGCCTATAGAGATTAATCCTGTCTCACCAGAAGAAAATAAAAGGGAATGCCCTGAGGTCAGTAGCTTGGAAGGCCTTTCTAATCCTTCTTTTTACCCACCCCCACCACCTCTCTTGTCTTCCAGACCTATTATTTGACTAAAATCACAACAAACCCCAAAGGTGAAATACAAAGCATAACCCATGAGGAAGTACAGTATACTCAGAATGAACTGCATGAGTTTTTCAACTTATATAGACAGAAATCAGGGGAATATGTGTGGAAATGGATACTAAGGGTATGGGATAATGGTGGAAGGAGTATAAAGTTGGATCAGGTTGAATTTATTGATATGGGCCCACTAAGCAGGAATTCTGGATTCAACGCTGTAGTTCGTGGAGGTTAGAAAGGGTTCTAATAGTTTGTTTGGGTGGGTGACTGAAACATGGACCAAAAGATGGCCTATCATGTCTGATGTTGAGATGCCCAATTTTCCCTGGTATACAGTAGAAGAGGGAATTCAAAGGCTTAGGGAGATTGGAATGCTAGAATGAATTTATAATTTGAGAGCTGCCCACCCACCCCAGGAATGTCAAGAGGACACACCTTTAGCCAGGGCTGTGAGGAATAAATTTGTAAAACTAACTCCATCTTCCCTGAAGAGCTCTGTGGTTGCTCTTCATTGTAGTCCAGATGTAGGGAGGGCTGTGATGGAACTGGAATGCTTAAACATTATGGAGATAACTGGAAGTCTGTCTGGTAAAAGTCAAGTATCGGCAGTTAATTGTCAAAGTCAAGGTGGGCATGGCTACCACAATGAAATTACAGATTCAAAAAAGCACTCAAAATAGTCTGAGTCCCATAGACTCAGACTAATATGTCATGGGGTACCTAGAAGTGAAATAGGCAGGCAGTCTACTAAACTTCTTCTGGATCTATATAAACAGAAGAGTTCTAGGTTGAGTGAACAAAACTCTAACTTAAATTATGGCCGCCTAATCAATTCCCAGATTTGAGACAGTTTAAGGAGAAGAACAGGTCCCCTTGGGAAGGATCCTGTTAAACTGCCAAAAATTTATACTGTTAATCTTCCTCCCACCTTTCCCCAAGGAGAGCAATGGCCTTTTACCAGAGTAACTGCGCATTGGGGAAAAGGAAAAGATTGAACATTTTGGGGATTATAAAGAAACTGGCTCAGAAATGACATCAATTCTAGGAGACCCAAAATGTCACTGTGGTCCACCAGTTAGAGTAGGGACTTATGGAGGTCAGGTGGCTAATGGAGTTTTAGCTCAGACTGATCTCACGGTTGGTCCAGTGGGTCTCCAGATCCATTCTGGGGTTATTTCCCCAGTTCCAGAATGCATAATTGGAATAGACATACTCAGTAACTGGCAGAATCCCCATATTGGATTCCTGACTTGTGGAATGAGGGCTTTGATGGCTGGAAAGGCCAAATGGAAGCCACGAGAACTGCCTTTACCTAGAAAAATAGTAAACCAAAAGCAATACCAGATTCCTTGAGGGAATGCAGAAATTAGTGCCACCATCAAGGATTTGGAGGATGCAGGAGTGGTGATTCCCATCACCTCCTCATTCAACTCTCCTATTTGACCTGCACAGAAAACAAATGTATCTTGGAGGATGACAGTAGATGATCATAAACTTAACCAGGTGGTGACTCCAATTGCAACTGCTGTCCCAGATGTGGTATCATTGCTTGAGCAAAGCAACACATGCCCTGGGTCCTGGTATGCAGGTGTTAATTTGGTGAATGCTTTTTTCTGGATTGCTATTAGTAAGGATCACCGGAAACAGTTTGCAGTATACCCTCACTGTTCTGCCTCAGGGATATATCAACTCTCCAGCCCTATGTCATAATATTGTCTGCAGGGATCTTGATCATCTCTCCCTCCCACAAGACATCACACTGGTCCATTATTATATTGATGACATGATCTTGATAGACCCTAATGAGCAAAAAGTAGCAAAGACTCTAGACTTATTAGTAATGCATTTGCATGAGAGAGGATGGGAGATAAATCCAGCTAAATTACAAGGTCCTTCCACCTCAGTGAAATTTCTAGGTGTCCAGTGGTGTGGGGCATGTCAAGGTATCCCTTCTAGAGTGAAGGATAAGCTGTTGCATCTGGCCCTTCCTATGGCCAAAAAAGAGGCACAATGCTTAGTTAGTCTCTTTGGATATTGGAGACAACATATTTTTCATTTGGGTGTGCTACTCCGGCCCATTTACTGGGTGACCAGAAAAACTGCTAGCTTTGACTGGGGACCAGAATGAGAAGAGGCTCTGTGTCAGGTCCAGTCTGCTGTGCAAGCTGCACTACCACTTGGGTCATATGATCCAGCAGATCCAATGGTGCTGGAAGTTTCAGTGGCAAATAGAAATGCTGTCTGGAGCCTTTGGCAGGCCCCTTTAGAAGAATCACAGTGCACACCCTTAGGGTTTTGGAGCAAAGCCTTGCCATCCTCTGCAGAAAGCTACTCCCCTTTTGAGAAACAGCTTCTGACCTGCTACTGGGTCTTAGTGGAGACCGAACACTTAACCATGGGCCATCAAGTTACCATGAGGCCTGAGTTGCCTATCATGATCTGGGTATTGTCTGACCCTCGAAACCATAAAGTTGGGCATGCACGGCAGCACTCCATAAAAAAGTGGAAGGATATATATGAGAAAGGGCTTGCACAGGTCCTGAAGGCACAGGTAAATTACAGGAGAAAGTAGCCCAAATGCCCATGGTCACCACCCCTGCCATATTACCTTCTCTTTCCCAGCCCACAGCTTTAGCCTCTTGGGGAGTCCCTTACAATCAGTTGACTGAGAATGAGAAAACTCAGGCCTGGTTTACAGATGGTTCTGCATGATATGCAGGTACTACCTGAAAGTGGATAGCTGCAGCACCGCAGCCCCTTTCTGGGACATCCCTGAAGGACAGTGGTGAGGGCAAATCCTCCCAGTGGTCAGAACTTTGAGCAGTGTACCCAGTTGTTCATTTTGTTTGAAAGAAGAAATGGCCAAAGGTGCATTTGTACACTGATTCATGGGCTGTTGCCAATAGTTTGGCAGGATGGTCAGGGACTTGGAAGAAACATGATAGGAAAATTGTTGACAAAGAGGTCTGGGAAGGGGTATATGGATAGACCTTTTTGAGTTGATAAAAAGCATAAAAAATATTTGTGATCCACATGAATGCTTACCAGAGGGTGACTTCAGCAGAGGAAGATTTTAATAATCAGGTGGATAAGATGAACCACTCTGAGGCTAATGCCCAGAGTTTTTCCCCAGCCAATCCTGTCATAGCCCAATGGGTTCATGAACAAAGTGGCCATCGAGGTAGGGATAGAGGTTATACATGAGCTCAGCAATATGGACTTCCCCTTACCAAGACTGACTTAGCTACAGCCATTTCTGAGTGCCCAATCTGATGGCAGCAGAGATACACACTCTGCCCCTGATATGGCACCATTCCTTGAGGTGACCAGCCTGCTACCTGGTGGCAGGGTGACTACATTGGATCACTTCCACCATGGAAGGGGCAGTGATTTGTTTTAACTGGAACAGACCATACTCTGGATATGGGTTTGCATTTCCTGGATGCAATGCTTCTTCCAAAACTACCATCTGTGGACTTACCAAATGTCTTATCTACTGCCATGGCATTCCCATCAAGGAACCCATTCCACAGCAAATGATGTGTGGGATGGATACATGCCCATGGAATTCACTGATCTTTCCATGTTCCCCATCACCCTGAAGCAGCTGGATTGATAGAACGGTGGAATGGCCTTTTGAAGACTCAATAATGGCACCAACTAGGAGGTAATGCCTTGCAGGGCTGGGGCAATGTCCTCCAGGAGGCTGTGTATGCTCTAAATCTGCACACACTCTATGGTGCTGTTTCTCCCATAACCAGGATCCATGGGCCCAGGAATCAAGGGGTGGACATGGGAGAGGCACCACTCACTATTACCCCTAGTGACCCACTAGGAAAATTTTGCTTCCTGTTCCTGCAACCTCAAATTCTGCTGGTCTACAGGTTTTAGTCCCAAAAGGAAGAGTGCTGTCACCAGGGAACACAACAACGATTCCATTGAACTGGAAGTTAAAACTGCCACCTGGCCACCTTGGGATCCTCTTACCTCTGAATCAACAGTCAAAGAAGGGAATTACTGTACTGGCTGGGGTGATTGATCCTGACTATCAGGCTGAAATAGGACTGCATCTACACAACAGGGGTAAAGAAGAGTTTGCCTGGAATACAGGAGATCTTCTAGGGCATATCCTAGTACTGCCATGACCTATGATTAAAGTCAGTGGAAAATCGCAACAAACCAATCCAAGCAGAACTAACCATCGCCCAGAATCTTAGGAATGAAAGTTTGGGTCACCCTACCAGGCAAAGAACCACAGCCAGCTGAAGTGCTTGCTGAGGGTAATGGAAACATGGAATGGGTAGTAGAAGAAGGTAGTGATAAATATGAACTTCCATCACATGACCATTACAGATATGAGGACTATAATGGTCATGAATCTTTCTTCCTTGTTTCATTGTAATGATGATTGTATATGTACACAAAATGAATTTCTTTGTCTTCTTTCCCAAACTTTTTCCTTACTATATAATAAGTTGTATCAGTTTCATGTCATAATATTTGAGGATGTCAAGTTTGAGAGTGAATATTACCCAAGAACTTGCACCCTATTCTGTATGGAGTTAATGCATTTCCAGTTGTATGCAGAAGTGTTGAATATTGTTGGATGGAAATATATATATATATATGTATGTGTGTGTGTATATATATATATAAACACATATATATACATGTCTGCTATGTTTTTACTTAAAGACTAAGTATGGTTTAAAGTAAGGTGCATGGTTGTCAACTGTCAAGTTGTCAAGGGGTGAACTGTGATTGTTAGGCTATTGTGTCAACTCAACCAGGTAATTGTGCCCAGTTGTTTGGTCAAGCAAGCACTGGGCTAACTGTAATACAGGGGCATTTATGAACTTTAGTCACTATTGACTTTACTACAGTGGTAAATCATGGATAGCTGATTACAATTACATCAATCAGGGAGATTGCCATGAGTGACACTTTATCCAATCAGTTGAATGCCTTAAAAGGGGAAGCAATTTCACCATTGAGAGAATTTCCCAGCTCATATTTGGACAGCCAACATCTCCAAGAATTCATTAAGACTTTCATCAGAGACCCTGGTTTGCAGCCTACCTGAGGAACCTGAACTTGTGCATCCTCACAGTCATGTAAGAGACTCATAAAATTGCATACTATTGACAGATATCTCTTGTTGATTCTGTTTCCCTAGATAACCCTGACTAATAACAGTAACTGAACATATTCATAAGTTCTAGGGCTGAGGACCTGGGCATCTTTGGAAGATGCCCAGACCATTAGTCTGTCTACCAACCCACCCTCCAAAACAACATAAAACTTTATAAACCAAGATCCTTCATTACCATGGACACCAAAATAGACCAGGAAAAAGGGGGTTTATTCCAGGAGTCCAAGTCAGGTTCAATATTTGGACAACAATCAACATAACCCACCATATTAACACTCTAGAGAAGAAAAATAACATGATCATGTCACTTGACACAGAAAAAGTATCTGGCAACATTTAATATCTACTCATGATTTTTAAAAAAAGAACTTTCTGTAGACTATAATAGGGGAAATTTTTCTCAACTTCCACAAAAATTCTATCGCTATTATTCTGTGCATATACTTAATTTTAATCTGTGTTTCTGTGGGTGTGATCCCATTTGTAAATAGGAGCTTCTGAAGATGTTATTATTCATTAAGGTGTGGTCAAATTGAATCAGGCTGGGTCTTTATCCATACTACTGGAGGCCTCATAAAGAGAAGCAGATGTCAGAGGCAGACACGCAGAAGACTAAAGCCATTGCCATGTGACCCAGGACTGTCATTACCAGAACATTACTGACTCCAGAAGAAAGCATGGCCTTGATGACATCTTGATTTTGGATTTCTAGCCTCTAAAATGTGAGCCAATACATTCTTGTTGCCTAAGCCAATCCATTATGAGATGTTTTTCATAGCAGTGCTGATGAACTAAGACAGTTTTGTTGTCCTTAATGGTCAAAGATTGAATGCTTCCCCCTTTAAATCAAGAATAAAACAAAAATGTTTGATTTCACAACTCTTATTCAACATAGTACTCGAAGTCCTATCTAGTACATTAAGGCCAGTAAAGGAATAGAAGACATACAGATTGGAAAAGTATAAATAAAACGGTCTTTATGTGCAGGTTACATAATGGTCTATGTCGAAAATTCCAAGATAATCTAAAACAAAACAAAGTTCCTGAAACTAATAGTGAGATCAACAGGTCACTGTTGTGAGTTGGAGAATAAAAATTGTTTTAGTTTGCTAAAGACTGCTGGGAGCAATATACCAGAAGATTGTTGACTTCTATTATACAATGGGAATTTATTATTAGGTTAAAAGCTTACAGTTCTGAGGCTGTGAAAATGTCCAAATCAAGGTAACATCAGAGACGCTGTTTCATTTCAGGTGAGCTGCTGGTGATCCTGGACTCCTTCCAAGTGGCAAGGCACATAGAAGCATCTGCTTCTCTTCCAGGTTTCGTTGCTACAGCTTCTGGCTGCTCAGTCTGTGCCTTTCTCTCTCCAGGGTTCCTCTTTGAACTCCTTGATTCCTTCTCTCCATCTCTGTGGTGTTTTTTCTGCATGTCTGTGACTTTTGAGTTCTCTGTTTATAAAAGACTCCAGTAAGAGGATTAAGACCCATCCTGGGTCCTGCAATCAAATCAGAGGACCTTAACTGTAGGGATCTAATAATAAAAAGGTGCCACCTACAATGGGTTTCCAGGCACTGAGCTAGCTTCATTTTAATAACATAGTTTTCTGGCATCCATAAAAGACTCAAACCAGCACAAAAGTGTTTCTCATCTTTATTTTTAATAAAAATATGATAAAACCTAACTCTCAGAATGTTTAAATCATGTTGTTTTTATGCTCATCCAGTGTTTTTGGCTGGGCTCCCTTTATTTGACCAGTGACTCACTCCCACCAACTGATTCAACACAGTTCAATTTCATACTTTCCTCAGCAGAATTATGAGTTATTAAGAGTCCCTGAACTATGGCATTGTTAGACTTTACCAAGTTGGTTAATCTTATGTGTGTTTGCTATTTCCTGTCATCATACAGGAAAAATATAAGAATAAAAATATTCAAAATCCAAATATAAATAATATCAATTATCCAGCCCATCAAGGATTTTATGTTAAATGTTTCCCAGATCATTTTCAAATGTTAATGATAATGTCATTTATTATTATAAAACATGAAACTTAAGTTTGTTGAGTAGTTAGAGAACTAAAGCTCTAAGTATTTTGATTTTATTGTTTTTGTACATTTCCTTTGTTTATTGATATTTGTATTCCTCATAAAAACAACTGAATCTGGTATTTGATTTACTTAGTTTTTATATATTTATGATTACTGTATATTTTCATGTTATTTAAAAATATATATGTCCAGGGAATATGGATTTATTTCCTAGAAGTAAATCTGCATTTAGAAAACCCAAATAAGGAATCTAATGGTTTCTTACCTAAGTCAGCTTGGCTAGGTTATGTTTTCCAGTTGTTTGGTCAAGGCAATACTGGTCTGCTTGTTACTGTGAGGGTATATTGTAGATGAACTTGAATCTATAGTCACTGGATTGCTTTGGCAGTTAATTGCATGTACAATCAACAAAGGAGATTATCCTTAGAAATAAGGAGAGTCTTCTCATCCAATCAGTTGGAGGTCTTAAAGACAGAACTGAGGATTTTAGAAGTCAGAAAGAAGAATATCTGTGTCTACCTTGGCCAGCAAGCTTTTCCTGGGGAATTCATCATCACCTTCATCAGAATTTCCAATATGCGACCTGACTTATGCAATTTGGAATTGCAAATATCTGTTTGTTTTAGCCAATTCCTATAATAAATCTCCTAATAACCTATTAATATTTGCATATATAATATAAATTATTAGTTCTGTTACTCTAGAGAACCCTGACTAATGCAATCTTAAGTGTGAGATTCTGAGATGGCTCTGGGGTTTTTGGAATTGGTTCACTAATCAGATTATATTAAATTAACATCAATACTTACTATAGATCCAATGATCAAGACAGCACTGATGGCCCATGGCCTGAATAGGCAATAGAGATACATGAAATATCATGATTAGATACTCCTACACAAATGCTTAAGAGCAAGTTTCAGTGTGAGAGTATTTCGATACCTCAGGGATTTTTGTGAAGTTAAAAAGTATGATGTTGTCTGGTTGTTCCTAAAAAGGCCGGATAAAGTTGTTAAAGAAAATTATCGTTCAGGGTTTCAGACCAGAGTAAGCACTACATGAAAGACATGAAAGTTTGTATGTGTACCTGGAAAGAAATTCTTATTTCTTGTAGCTGCTGACTCAAGATTTCTGCAAATCAAATGCAGAGTCTCATCATGGGAGTAGCAGAATTAAAATCCAAATTAAATTCTCAACATTGCACAGTATCTGTTGTTAAAGTGAGGGCACTGGTTGGGAAGGAAAGGGATCCTAACAATTGTAATGAGGGCATATGGGCTGAGAGTGATAATGGTGAGGAAACTGAGCCCTTAGATTCTTCAAAGACTTCTTTGCCAGCTACAGCTATAATGGTCTGCCTGAGGACTCAGCCATCTAATCTCCTTCTGAGGAGATTAACTCTGTTTCAATAGATGATCCCCTGAGGTAGTTGACTTTCAAGTCACTGTGAAATCTTATCATGACCCACACCCCACTACTTTTTGCTTCCAGACCTGTAACTAGACTCAAGTCCCAGCAGGCCCCAAAAGGTGAGGTAAAAAGTGTGATGCCTGAGGAGGTATGATATACTAAAAAAACAGCATGACTTTTACAATTTTCACAGAAAGAAGTCAGGGAAATTTGTGTGAGAAGGGATATTAAGGGTATGAGATAATGGAAGAAGGAACGTAAAGTTAGGCAATTTTATTGATTATGGTCCACTAAGTAGAGATTCTGGATTCACTATCATAGCTCAAGGTATTAGAAAGGGCTCAAAAAATGTGTTTGTTTGCTTGGCTGAAGCATGGACCAAATGGGGAGTATTACACTAAATGAAGTTGAGATGCCAGGATTGTCTTGGTAAAATGTTTGGGAGGTTATTGAAAGGCTTATGGAAATGGGAATGCTAGAGTGAATTTATCATGTGAGACCTGCTCAACCTCCCCAGGACTGTTCAGAGAATTCAGCTTACTCCATGGCCATGAGGAATAAATTTGTTAGATCAGAACTACTTACCCTGAAGTGCTCTGTGGTCATTATCCTTGATAGGTCATGTATTACTGCTGGAAATTTTGCCACTGAACTTGGATCCTTAATTACAATAGGTATGATCAGATTGTGGGTTGTCATAAAGCAAGTGAAGGAAATTAATTACCAAAGACAAGATGGACATGGATACCATGATGGACAGCAGAGTCAAAGCAGGAATTAGAAGAGTCTGACTCAAAAACTGATGGTATTGGCTAGTTGATCATGTGGTACCTAGAAGTAAAATAAATGGCAGTCCACTAAATTCTTCCTTACCTGTATGGTAGTTTGAGAGGCTTTTATGGACCTCATAAAGTCATATCCTTAGGGCAAATCCATTCTTGTGAATGTAAACCTACTGTAAATGGGAACTTTTGATTAGATTACTTCAGTAGGGTGTTACCCAGGATGGATCTTAATCCTCACACTGGAGTCCTTTATAAATGGGATGATTATGGAGAGACACACAGAGAGAAAACTCTCAGAATCAAAGAGAGAAAGTCACAAAAGCTGAGAGAAAGCCAGGGAAAGCTAGAAGCTGAAAGCAATGAAACCCTGGAGAGAAGAGAGAGACTGGCAAACGCTGCCATGTGCTGGTTTTTGGGGAGAAAACATCACCTGAAGATGCCTTAATGCGGACATTTTTCTCAACCTCAAACTATAAGCTAATAACCTAAAGAATCCCCATTGTAAAAGCTAACTCTTTTCTGGTATATTGCTTTCAGCAGCTTTAAGCAAATTAAAACAATCTGTATAAGCAGAAGTATGCTAAATCAAATGAACAAATCTAACTTGAATCATAAAAACAGAGTCATGGCCCCACAATGGATTCCCAGATGTGAAAGACACTTTATAAACCTAGTACCTTCTGAATGAAGAGAAGGCCAAGTCCCCTTGGGAAAGGGCCCTATCCTGACAAAATATTTATATTATTAATCATACTTGCAGCTTTCCTCAAAGAGACCTTTTACCTGGATGGCTGTGCACTGGGGAAAAGGAAATGGTCAGACATTTCACAGTGATCACTGTATACTGCCTTTCAACTGACATTAGTTCTAGGAAACCCAAAACATCAGTACCATCCACCAATAAGAGTAGGGATTAATGCTCAGGTGTTCAATGGAGTTCTAAGGTCAGCTCAGTTTCCCAGGCCACCAAACATATCTCTGAAACTATTCTGTGTTTTTTCCCCAGTTCCAGAATGTATAATTGCAAGAGACATATTCAGCAACTGAGAGAATTCCCATATTGGTTTCCTGTTAGTGGAATGAGGATTATTATGGTAGGAAAGGCCAAGTGGAAGCCACTAGAATTATCTCTACCCAGAAAAATAGTAAAACAAAAGTAATACCACATTGTGAGAGGGGTTGAGGGATATAGTGCCACTATCAAAGACTTGAAGGATGTAGAGTGGTGATTCCCACCATTTCTCCATTCAGTTCTCCATTTTTTTTGACTCTGCAGAAAACAGATGGATTTTACAGGATGCTAGTGGATTATCATAAACTTTACTAGGTGGTGGTGTAATTGCAGCTACTTTTCAGATTTGGTATCATTGCTTGAGCAAATTAACATATCCACTACTACCTGGAATGTAGCTTTATATCAGGCAAATGACTTTTTCCCAATACCTGCTTAATAAATACTACTAGATGCAGATTGCTTCATCTGGCAAGGCCTGCAATGTTCCTTTACTGTTTCACCTCAGAGGTATACTAATTTTCCAAACTATGTCATAATGTAGTCAGCAGGAAAACTGATTGCCTTTTGCTTTCATAGGACATCACACTGGTTGATTACATTGAGGATATTATGCTTATTGGACCTAGTAGAAGTAACAACTACCCTAGAGTTTTGGCTAAGGTATTTGCATGTCAGAGGGTGGGAGATAAACACAACAAAATTTCAAGGGCTTTTCACCTCAACAAAATTTCTAGGTCACTGTGGGGTTTGCCATGATTTCCTTCTAAGGTGAAGGATAAGCTGCTGTGTCTGAACACCCTACAATCAAAAAACAGGATCAATGTTTTATTAGTCAGTGTTCTCTAGGGAAACGGAATCAACTAGAGATATCTTTCAATAGTAAGAGATTTTATCAGAGTCTCTCATGTGATCATGGGGATGCACAAGTCCAGGTTCCACAGGCAGGCTGCAACCAAGGTCTCCGATGAAAGTCCAGTGAAGGACCTAGATGAGTTTCCTTGGCTGTCCAAGGATGAGGTGGGAAATTCTCTGAATGCTGAAACCAATTCCCCTTTTAAGCATTCAACTGATTGGGTAAAGCATCACTCATTGCTGATGGCAATCTCCCTGAATGATGCAAATGTAACCAGCTATCTATTCAGTAAAGTCACTGATGACTAAAGTCCATAAAGTCCTTGTATTACAATTAGCCCTATGCTTGCTTGACCAAACAACTGAGCACAATTAACCTGGCTGAGTTGACACATTATCTTAACCATCATATATGTCTAATTGGCTTCTTTAGGTTTTGAAGCCTACATATTCCTCATTTTGATATGTTACTGCAGCCCATTTTCTTAGTGAACTGCAAAAGCTACTAGTTTTGAGTGCAGACCAGAACAAAAGAAGGGTCTGCAACAAGTCCAGGCTACTATGCAAGGTGCTTTCTACTTGGGCCGTTTGATTCAGAAAATCCAATAGTACTAGTAGTGTCAGTATCAAATAGAGATGCTGTTTGAAACCTTTGAAAGGCCACTATAGGAGAATCATAGTGCAGAATTCTCTGTAGATAACTGCTCTCTTTTTGAGAAACAGCTTATGGTCTGATATTGGGCCTTAGTAAAGACAAAACACTTAATCATCTGTAGAGTGTGAATTGCTCAGCATGAACTGGGCATTCTCTTACCCACCAAGCCATAAAGTAGAGCATTCATAGAACCACTGCATAATAAAATGGAAGTGGTATATGAGAGACTAGACTCAAGCAGGTCCTGAAAACATAAGTAAATTACATGAGAATGTAGGCCAAATGCCTAGTGTCCACACTTGATACATTACCTTCTCTTTCCCAGCCTGCAGCAATGGCCTTATGGGGAGGTTCCTATGATAACTTGAATGAGGTAGAGAAAATTCTGGCCTGGTTTAAGGATGGCTCTGCATGATGTACTGGTACCATCTGAAAGCGGACATTTGTATACTACAGCTCCTCTTTGGGACAGCCCATAAGAATGATGGGGAAGAGAAATCCTCCCAGTGGGCAGAACTTCCAACAGTGTACCTGGTTGCTTATTTTGCTAGGAAGGAGAAATGGCTGGAGTGTGTTTATTTACTCCTTCCTGAGCTGTCTTCAGTGGTTTGGATGGATGATCAGGGACTTGGAAAGAATATGTTTGGAAAATTGGTAAAAAAGAGGTCTCAGGGAGAGGTATGTGTACAGACCTTTCTGAATGGACTAAAAGACATAAAGATATTTGTGTCCCACATGAATGCCTGCCAGTGAGTGACTTCGGCAAAGGGAGATTTTCATAATAAAGAGGATAGCATGATGCATTCTGTGGAATTCCAGTCAGCCTCTTTCCCCAGAATTTCCTGTCATTGCCTAATGGGCTCCTGAAAAATGTGGTCATAGTAGTAGGGAGGAGGTTGTGATAAGCTAAGCAATATGGACACCCACTTATCAAAGCCAACCCAGGTACTGCCAATACTTAGTCCCCCAATCTGCCAGCAGACCAACTCTTAGTCTTAGATATGGCACAATTCACCGGGATGATCAGATTCCTATCTGGTGGCAAGTTGATAACATTGGACCATTTCTATCATCAATGGGACAGCATTTTGAATTTACTGGAATAGACATATATACCAGATATGGATTTGCCTTCCTTGCACAGTATGATCTGTCAAAACTATCATCAGTAGACTTTAATGATATCTTATTGACATCATAGTATTCCACACAACTTTTCTTCTCATCCAAGTACTTCTCATCCATAGCAAAAGGTGTATGGGAATGGCACATGATCATGGCATTCTCTGGTATTGCTTGTTCCCCTCATTCTGAAGTAGGTGGACTGATGGAATGGTGGAAGGAATGGCTCTTTGGAGATTCAATTGTTTGGCCACCTATGTGACAATACCTGTGGCTGTATTCTCTAGAAGGCTGCTTATGCTCTAAATTAGCATCCAATCTACTATTCTGTTTCCCCCAAAAGCAGGATTCATGGGTCCAGGAGTCAAGGGTTAGAAATAGGTGTGTCACCACTCATTACTCCTAGTGATCTACTAGAAAAATTTGTGCTTCTTGTTCCCATGAACTTGTGCTCTAGAGGTCTTAGATATAAAAGGAGGAGTGCCTTCACCAGGAAGCATAAGAGTACTTCCACTGAAATTCAAGTAAAGGCTGCCACTCAATCATTTGGACAACTCATGCCTCTTAATTAACAGGCAAAAAGGGAGTTGCTTTACTGGCTGGGGTGATTAATCCTGTTTGAAGGGGGAAAATAAACTCCTACTCAACAGAGATAAGGTAGCATATGTTTGGAATAAAGGAGATTTCTTAGGGGGCATATTAATACTGACATGTCCTGCAATTAAAATCAATGGAAAACTACAACCTGCAAAGTATTGCCACCCAGATGGTGGTGTAATTGAGTCTTCAAAGGGCCATTCACCATTTTATCAATCCAGCTGAATCAAGATGTTGGAGGAACAGGTAAGACCAATGAATTCCATGAGCATGGAGCCAATGCCAGGCTTCATTTGCTGTGAAGTGAGTTCTTTGATCTGAAGCAATGCTGTGTGGACAAGGTATTCTGCAAGCTCATGAGGGGTCATTTTGGCTGAAACATTACATGCAGAGAATGCAAATCCATATCCAGAGCAAATGTGCATTCCAGTAAGCACAAAATGTTGTCCCTTTCAAGATGGAATTAATCCAAGGGAATCAACCTGCTACCAGGTAATAGACTGACCACCTTGGTGAACTGTGAAACATTAGAGATTGAATGTTGGTTTCTGCTCCTGGCAGTATCTGGGTCAACCTTGGTGAAAGAAAATCCATGTTGCTAAGCCCATGCATAACTTCCATCCCTATGACTATGGCCACTTTGTTCATGAGCTCATTGGGCAATGAATGGAGTGGCTGGAGAAAGAGGCTGGCTGGTATCCACAGAGCAAGTCCTCTCCAATTGATTCCTAAAATCCTCCTTTGCTGAAGTTACCCTCTGGTTAGAATTCATATGGGACACAAATACCATTACATTTTTGCCCTTTCAGAAAGGTCTATACATACACCTCTCCCCCAGACCCCTCTGTCATCAATTTCCCAATCATGTTCCTTCCAATTCCCTGACCATCCAGCCAAACCATTGGCCACAACCCATGTATCAAAATACAGTCACAACTTCAGCCATTTCTCTTCCAAGCAACATGAGCAACCAGGTTCATGGCTAGAAGTTCTGCACACAGGGAAGATTTCCCTTCATCACTGTGCTTCAGGGATATTCCAGAATGTGGTGTAGTGTTGCATCCATTTTCTGGTGGTACCTATCTATAGCACAAAACTATCTGTAATCCAGGCCTGAGTTTTCTGTTCCTCAGTCAAGTGATCATAGTGAACTGCACAAGAAACCATAAGTGTGGGAGAGAGAAGGTAATTGTCAAGGGTAGGGGTATAGGCATTTAGGCTACTTCCTACGGTAACTCACTTAAGCCATCAGGCCCAGCTTGAGCCAAAACTTATATATCTATATATATCACTTTCATTTGATGATGGACTGTGTTTTATGACACTTGGTTCACCCCCACTGGTATATCTGTTTCTGCTGGGGAGCAAGTGGTGTCCCTTCACTACAGCACAAGCACAAGATGGATATGCATAGAATATCTATCCTTGTATTGCCTGCAGATCAAGACCCAAGGACTATGAGGGACCTAAGCCCACTAGTGATACTGACCTTGCGTTTTCCTTTCTCTTGGGCAAATGTGGTTGCATCCAGTGCCCATGTGAGTTGCGCTTTTGTTGGCAGCCCCAACACTTGCAAACCATGGAGTGGTTTGGGACAGTAGGACTGCTATTCCTGATGTCAGGCATTGTTATGCTCTTGCTACCCTTCAGGCAGTGAGTCCCCTGCTTTGGAGGTTGTAATAGGTGTCTCTCTTTTGATTGACAGTTTGGCACAATGAGCAGTTTGCCAACATTTTGGAATCCTAGTTATGATAATGGAAACTGTATTCCATACAGTAATCTAAAATCAGTATAGTAATCCTAAATGGCAATAACTGATCATATAATTTTTTTTTCTTTTTATGTGCCTTTCTTTATTAATTCCATTGTTAATCAGAAGGAATGTGGGCATGAAGGCCTTATTTAAAATGACTAGGAGAAGAAGGGAGGATTAGCAATGTGGTTATTTAATATTCCATTGCTATTACAACTATCAGCTTTCCAAAGCAGGATAATTAAGAGGCAGAAGAACTTTCACCAGTGAATATAGATATCACACAAAAAGTTAATAAATTTTCTATATACACATTCTTTGGATAGGAAAGTGCTTAATCATGGGTAAATTAAATGCAGATTAAATTACTAAGTAGTGCCAGATATATTCTAAATAGATAGTGATTGCAGAAGAAATTTTAGAGAGAGACAGATTCTTGGAAGAAAACTAAGTAATTTAATGAAGCCATTTTACATTCTGAGCCATTAAATAATAACATGTCTGTTGAAAAGTATTTTTATTAATCTTAAACTGAAAATAGTGGGTACCAGAATACTGTGGAATTGCTCCACAGGATGACTAAACAAAACTTTTACCAAAAAGTTTGAACATTTATCTGTGCTACATTTGCTTCTGCATTTTGCATGTGTCTCTTTTGTGACCATTCTCCACTGGTGTTTTACTTTTACACCATCTGTTTGAACACAGAACCAAGCACAGTTATATATCAAGAATATAGATAAATGATGCTTGCCTTTCTGAAGTCTCTTAAGTCAACCAACATTTTTTTTCCATGATAATTGAGCATCTGCTATTTGTGACGTTGTTATTTGAGAAATTAGGACTCTTGTGGCCCCAAGGAAAACTCATAGGTGTCAGAACCTTAAATTCTGGGATCATTCTGCCATTAAAATATTTAATGACAAGAATAATGCTATAGAACTATAAGAAATTTTTAAAATGTATAAGCTAGAGTCCAGGAGAAAGACTTAGGATAAAATCTTCATGTGAAATGCTGACTCACATGTTAGTTAGCATTAGCACTGATTCAGTGATGGTGTGTGTGCAGGGGTGATTGTCATGTTGTGGTTGTTACTTTAGCTACCATTTGTTAGATGTCTCCTATTCTAGGGTTTCTTCCCACAATATAATATTTATTCTAAATGAAATTCTTATTTTTACTTTAGGTAAAGTGTTATTTTACTTTAAGATCATTTATACATTGGAAATATAAAAATAAATATCCTTGAAATAAAAGAGTAAATACATAAAAGTATAAAGGATAATATTAATAATGTGTCTACTTCCTTTCCAATTCCAATTCCTTGATATAAAAGTAATTAACAGCTAAGTATGAACAAGTCCAAATATTTCCCCACCAATAACTTAAGTATATCTACGTATTTCTCCCCCATAAAACAAATGAGATCGTATAATATATTCCTCTATGCTATGGGCAACTTGCTAACTCACTATGTGAACATTTGAAACTTTTATTTATTCATCCCTTATTTCCTGGTAGAATTTCAGTTACCTGTCTTTCGTTTATTGTTTTTCCTGTCACTAGTATAAACAATATTTCAATAGAATCGTTATATATTTATAAATTCATGTGCATTTATTTCTGTGGGTTAGAATCTTGAAAGTATGAGAACTTAGAGTGAGAGTCTTTTTTCCCATTATCAAACCATTACAATAAGAATAGCTCATGCATAATTTGAAATCTGATTTTTCAAATGGTTACCATTGAGGTCATTTTTTCTTAATTTTATCGATCAATTGCATTAAAATTTTCTATTGTCTGTTCATAACCTCTGCCTGTTTTTTCCATTGGTTTTTCCGGTTCTTCTGAATATAAAAGAGCTTTATATTTATCAGAGACATTAAAACTTAGGAAATATGTTGAAGCTATTTAAATAATTTCAGTCTAATTTTGAATTTTTATTTTTTCTAATGTCTTATCACTACAATGTTTATTACTATAAACATTTTGATTATTCTGCGAATATGATTTTTTTAAAGGTTATGTATTTATTTCTCCCCCCTTGCAGCTTGTTTGCTGTCTGCTCTCTGTGTCCATTCGCTGCTTGTTCTTCTGTGTCCACTTGTCTCCCTTTGTTGCATCATCCCGCTGCGCCAGCTCTCTGCGGGTGTGGGCCATCAGCTCTCCGCAGGCGCAGGCCGCTCGCCTTCACAAGGAGGTCCTGGGTTCGCATCTGCCATGTGGTAGACAGGAGCCCAATCGAAGGAGCCACAGCCTCTTCCTGCCAATATGATTTTAATTTCTTGTTCTGGAGATTTTAGGATTTTATTTATAATTAAGAAGGTTTTCCCTACCTGAATATTGAACAAATTTTTCTTTTTTAAGCCTGGATTTTCTTCTAATGGTTTTATTGTTTTGGTATTCAGACTATCATAGAGCTAGTATTTACACTGATTAATTTAAGAAAATTATGTAATATTTAACACAAACAAAAAATAAATATGTAGTGTGTATATATGTTTTGAGGCATATAAATCAATTGAACACCCGTGAATGTATCTCCCAATTTAAGAAGTAGATTATTACTATTGAAGCTACCCCATATGTTCTTTCACATTCTAACCTGCCTGTCTCTCCTTCTCATAGAAATTTTGGGTTTATCATTTATCCCTTTGTATTTCTGATCTTTCACCTTGCTTATATGTATCCTTACTGCATTATTGTTTTCATAGTTTTATAAAAATGATTCTATATTATGTGCAGTCTTTTCTGACATATTTCACCAATATTATGTTTCTATGATCCTTATTGTTTGTTGTAGATGTAGACTGCCCATTTTCTTTGGTTTATAATATAAAATTGTATAGAAACTACAACTTAATTATCCATTTTCTGTTTGATGGACATTTGTGTTTTCTCCCAGTTTTCAGACATTAGGATTAACCTTTGAGGACATACTTATATATGCCCCTTTTGGATATATGCAAGTTATTCCAGTGTCTGTACTTAGGAATGAATAGCTAGAATAGAGTATGCATATATTTAAATTTAATAGGAATTATCTAGGTTTTTAATTTCAAATTTATATCTGCATCCTCACCAGCATTTAGTGTTCACAGTTTCTCAATCTTTGCTAATGTTTTCAGTGTAAAATTGCACATGATGGTGGACTTAATTTGTCTTTCCCAAATAACTAAGGAGATGCACTGCCTTTTCATTAGATTTATTTGCCATTCAGTTTCCCTAGTTTGTGGAATGCCAATTAATATATTTTTTCCCAATTTTCTACTCTATTATTTATATTTTTCTAGTGGTTAATGAATTATTCTACCAACTTCTCTTTTTATTTTCTATTTCCTTATCAAATGTTACTACTTTTTTAGTAATTTCTTTAGATCTCTTAAGCTCATTCACTCTCTATTTAGATGTGTCTATCATTGTAATTTTAGCAGAAACAATTGTATATACTTTAATTTAAACAATATCACTTGGTGTTTTTGATTTCTTTGTAATAACAATGAAACAAACTTATATTTATTATCTTCTAGGATTTTTTCTATGAGTCTTACATATATTAACTACTTTAATCTTCACAAAAACATTTGATCTAGTTACAATAATATATACTATTATTATCCCCATTTTACTTGTGAAAAAACAAAAGTTGAGAAAGTTGAAGTAACTCTCACAGCTATTAAGTGTTGGTGCTAGAGTTTGACTTGATGAATCTGGCTCCACATTGCCCAACATTGTTGTTTTTTTTTAAATTTTGATAAAATTTTGATTCCAAACTTACAGAATAGTTGAAAAAGTTCTAAAAAAAAAATTCCTGTACTCACTTTGTTCCTAGATACAAGTCAAGTCAAGTTTCACTAGTTGTCTCAATATTGCCCTTAAAGGCTAAAGAATCTTACACAATTTAGTATAGGCAGCGGGGACTGGCCGAGAACATGGCCATGAGATCACACCTCCAAACCCTTAAGGGAAGGCTGCTACTAAGATCAAAGCTGGCAAGCCCCACAAGACCCTGGCCAGGAAGGCCCACTTGGAACTCTTTCCCAGGTCAAGGGGAAGCCCTGATTACCTCCAAACAAAAGGCCTCATTATTCGTTCCCTGCGAGTTAATAGGTGGGGCAACGAATCAGCACAGCAAACAGCTGGGGCCCCTCCCAACATTAGGAGGGGAGGAGCAAAGGTCACATAAAGCCTAACCTAGGGCTCCCCAAGCATCTCACACTGTAGCACGCCCACACCCATGTCTTGGATTGTGTATTTTCTCTTTTCTCATTTCTTAATATTAACTCTTTACTCCCTTGCCTATCCTCTGACATGTCCTTAAATTCTTTTATGCAACATAGCCAAGAACCTGGAAGCCCAGAACCCAGAGTGTTCTGCTTACAGGTCCAGTCCGGGATCATATGTTACATCCAGTTGTCATAGTCTCAACTCCTTCAGTCAGAAGCAATTCCTTTGTCTTTGACTGTGATGAAAGAAAAACACAAACCACAGGACAGTGATGTTTTAGAATAGCCCTCATTTTAAGATTTGTCTATTTCCTATGATTGGACCCTGGGCTATGCATTTTTGCATATGTCATAGACATGATGCTGTGTTTTTCTCATTGTATCCCATTAGAAAGAACACAAATCAACATTGGGACAAATATGGTGTTAACTTTGATTTATATGGTTTCTGCAAGGATTTTCCTCTATAAACTTACTTTTCTCTCCTGGTGATTAATAAGTACTTTGTGGTAAACATTCTGAAACTGTAAAATCCCATCCTTCATTGTCCTTTTACTCTTTAATTTTCTCACATTAGTTTCTTGCCAGAATTAATTACCAATATGAGATGGTGAATTATCTATCCTAGCAATCTATTTTCTATCCATCCACCCATCCATCCATCCATCCATCCATATCTATCCATTTATCTCTACTTATTTTCTCTCTAAACAATGAGTTCAAATTGTTTCTCTAATTCTAATCCAACACCACAGAGTTCATTCCAGCATGCCCCTTCCATATTTGTACTTCTCCAAACATGAGAAAATGGCTCCCATTATCCTCATTATATTTTGTTATTTGCTCAGTCATTTGGCACTAGCCACTATCCTGAACTCAGCAGGACTACCGTTCCAGAGGGATGATGGAAACTTTCTGCATGTGGGCTCCGACCCCTGCTTTTCTCCTTTCAAATCCATTCTGACACCTCTTATGAGCTATTTGTTTCTTTTTAAATTCACCTAGTTTTTTAATCATAATTTCTTCTCTCTCATTCATTTTTTTTTGTTTGCCTTTTATTTCTTTAAACAATCTACAAGAAGCTATTTTATATCATGTATATGATAATCTCAATATGTGAAGTCTTTGGCTTATTAAATTTGTTGTTCATTATTTCTGTTGACTTGTCACTCCTGATAATTTGGTAAGTCATTTTATTGTGAGCTAATTTTTAGTTTAGCTCAATCACTGGGAGGCAGGAGGTTCAAAATAAGGATTGTTACCCTCCCCCATCCATCCCTTCTCCCTCTGTATTTGCATTTGCTTTTGAGATCAGATGCTAATGGACACTACTGACTTGTTCTCAGGTTTGGTTTGCATTTGTCTTCAGAGCTATTCAGGGTTCTGTGCTCTTAGCTAAATTTCAATCCTTCTGTGGGGTTCATCTCTCTATTTATCTCTCTCAATCTCTTTCTGTCTCTGTCTCTGGATGTGTGTCTGTGTGTATAAGTATGTAAATATAAACTTATCAGACGTTAACGTTCTAATATAGCTATAGTAGTTGTATTTTATCATTATAGCTTTGTTTTCTTACAAGTATCGACTTGCATTGTCAATTAAATGAAACATGTTTCTCTCCTGGTTTGATGATAGGTGAATTTTCTTATATTAATTTACTATCGTTTTTAGACTTTCTAAAAAGTTTTACCTTTTTTTTCCTCTTCCATTGATCTACTTGTTTATTCTAATGCCAGTACCGTACTGTTTCATTCAGAAAGATTTTATAAATTTTAGTACTGCTGCAGTCCCACTTTCACTAGTGTTTCTTTCCAAAATCGATAGCAAGCAAATGTGGATTCTTTCTCCCCATGCACTTTAAAGGTCAGTTCCTGAGACACTGGGGTTTCAAAGTGAGAAAGAGCTCATTTGTTTGCACAAAAGAGTTCATTTGTTTGCACAATCAAAGGAGGTCAGTGCGCTTGAACTGCCCAAATACTGCTGATATTCAGAAATTCTAATAGTTTATAATCTCAGGATTCTATTGAGTAATTGGTGTGGCACTGGCACAAGTTTCTTCATTAACAAACATCAAGGAGTTGAACAGGATTGGGGTGGGCACCAAACCAGGATGAGTCACAAGGTTCTGGGATAGGAAAGTAAGAGTAGAGGTCAGCTGCAAGTTTTCCGTAAGGATATTAAACAGGAAGGTGGTGTCGTTGCCATCACAAGACTGAGTTTACACGAGGGTTAGCCTAACCTTATAAACAAGGGTAAAGTCAATCTAGAAAGTACCATCACAATAGTAAGTACACACAAGGGTGAGGCTAAGTCTACAGTGACCATAATCGGGGGTGAGACCACTCTAGCTAACTTCAGTAATTTCAGGTATTAATTTTGCTATTGGTAAAATAAAGGCATCTATATAATGATTTAGTAATCACTAGTACTTACAAATTCTTAACCCTTGTTTGCAAAATATTTCTGTATATATATTTACCTGTGAACTTAAAGTCATATTATATGCCTTTATAGAAGAAAAATGGAATTGTCATAATAAGTGAATTAAAGTATTAAATTTATTAGTCATTCATAGTTCTTGTCCCAATTTGAAGGGTACGTTTTAATTTTCAAATCTAACTGGATACTTCTGGTATGTTTTACAAATTCTATTAAGTTTTTAGTATATTTGTTCAGGTGTGTAATCATATTGCCTTTGAATATAAGTAAGTTGTTCTTTTTTTCCACATTATTTCTAATTTGATAATTCACTTGTCTTATTGCCCTAGTTAAATTCCTCCAAAACAATGTTGAATTCGACAATGGCTGATGCCTCTTGATGTTGCAGAGAATGAAAACAACTTTCAATTTAGTGTTGATGTTTATTTTTCATATGCTATGCTGAAAATGAAATAAACAGACTTAGAAAGAGGTTGCAGAGCAAATTTACTTGGTTAAGGTTGCATAAATGCTGGAGCAGCACCGAAAGAGGTTTCAGCCCAAAGGGGTGAGCTGGAGGAGCAGCTTACAGGGCTGCTTGGAACAAAGGGGAGGCGTGGTGGTAATGGGGAGAGATAAAGGGGACAAACTATGGTTAGTACACGTGCTCCAGGAACTCCAGGGTCTACAGGGGCTGTGGCCAGTTTGAGCAGGGGGTCCTTAGGCCCGTTGGTTAATCAGCAAGTGGAATGTTGGTATAAGATTGTGGCCATTTGGTGAAGATCAGCAGACTTTGCTGGATGTCAGCCTGAACTCTTTGTTACAGTTCTTCCTCCCAGGTGAGGGCAGGGGATTTTACTGGTACCGCAAAGGGTTATTGGTATGTCAACCTCTTCATCTAAACTCTGTTTCTTCTTTATAATCCCATGGATAAAATGGAAACTCAAGCAAATCAAGATGGTGAGTCAAATCCTTTCTCATTCCAATTTCACACATAGTCCACCATTTTTAAGGAATTTTTGTCTATTCACACTTCAGTACTTTTTGGCATCTATGAATAATAGGTGATTTTTCTCTTTTGTTGATATATTATTTGTTAACAAATTTTTAAATTTCTTTTTGCACTAGACCCCAAAAATTATGCAGTTGGTCTTGCTATTACACCTGAAAACACTCTGGGCCCTATGTGCCCATGTTTGTATGCCAGTGCATAATTAGTGGCAGACTTTTACTTAACTTTAAAATATATTTTTTGTGGTCACTAGTGGATTTATATACTATTTAGTATTTGTAAAATATCCTAGCAAGCAAGGTTCTATCTTATTTTTTTCTTGTAAAGGAGGAAAGTAAGACTCAGTGTGGTAATTTGACCAAATTAGCACAGCTAGTAAGTGGTGGGGCTGATGTCAAGCCAAACTTTCCAGACGTCAAATCATAGGTTGCTTCCCCTATAATATGCTGCCTTTCACACAGGCTTATTCATATCCTGAACAGATGCCTAGGTAATTACTGCCCCTTTAAGACTGCCGTGAGTGCCAATTTGAGTGTATGTGTGTGTGTGTGTGTGTGTGTGTGTGTGCATGTGCATGTGTACAGGTGTGTGGGGTTGTAATGTCAAAACTGAAATATTTCTCTTGTATAGTGAAGTTATTTTTTAAACTTACTGAAGAGCAGGTTGTGCCAGACTTTGGTCTAAGAAATGGGGATACATTAATGAACCAAACAAATGAATATTCTTGTTCTCATCCCTCCCTTCCTCTCTTTTTCCTTCCTTCTTTCCTTGGTCCCTCCCTCCCTCCCTCCCTGCCTTCCTTCCTTCTCTCTCTCTTTCTTTCTGAGAAATAAAATACATTAGGTGAGTTACATAAAACACTCAGTTCTTAAGTCTACAATTTGATGAATATTTGCACATGTAATACCAGTGTTGCCACTACACAGATATAATACATTTCCATCATCCAAAGATCCTCTAAGGCCCCCATTTTTTGGAGTTTTAATCTAATGTCTATTTAGACAGTAATGAAAGAAAAAGAACAAGTAAATCATATAGTTTATTTGAAGATGAAAACTGCTAAATAAAAAATTAAAACTGGCAAGAGCAATCGGGAGTGCTGGAAAAAAATGAAGTGATTTCTAAAAGGGCTGTCAGAGATGACCTTTACAGGGTGACTTTTGAGTAGAATCTTAGAGTAGCTAAGGAAGTAGACGTTGCAGTCATCTGGAGGAGATATGACAGCATGGAAAGCAAGTTCAAAGATGACACTGAGAATATCTGGCCTGTACTGGAAGAGCAAGGAGGCCCTGGGCTGGAGCGCTGGGAGCAATGGAAAGCCTAGAGTTTTTGAGAGGAGCAAATCTAAAATGGATTTAGAGGAGCAAGACTGTTCAGAGCTTTTGAGAGGAGTGACTCTAAAATCAATTGCTCTGTTAGATCAACTGCTTAACTGGGAAGTTGCCCATCATTTACTTTGGAACTACTGAACTGCAAAAAAATTTTTTCCCAAAGGATTTGTTGTGAAAACTCCTTTTATTAAAAATATGATGATAAAAGAGGCTAGTTTTTAAAAAATCCTTATTGCCTAAATAAATAAGCAAAAATGTCAGTAACCCTATAGTCATCCCAGGAAAGGACAGCACCTACTCCGACCATTTGCAATTTTACTAATCCTCTAAGTTCATAGCTGTGGACACTGTTAGAGTAGAAAACCATCCTCCCTGCTAGCATTCCCTGACTCAGAACTGCGTGCAGGGTAGGGGAAGATGAAAAATATGTTTCCTATAATTCTACATTTTCCACATTACAAAGTCAGTTTAGCCTTGGGGTACAAGGTTTGATGGTGAAGACAAGTTGTTTCTCTCCTCTGAGATTAGAAAGCACAAGAGGTTAGCCACTGGGCATTTACAGAGATCAAGGATAGCTGAACTCTATGCTTGGAAACATCAGGGAAAAGTGTTGGGACTTTCAAGAACGTTTGATAACCATTTCCTTACAAACAATTTAGCTTGAACTTATGCAGATCTTGAAAGCAAGTTTATCCTGTTCTATTTGAGGAAAAATATATTCCAATATTGCACTGTGAGCTCTCAAAAATCAGTTACCACTTGCACTTATTTCCTTGTATCCTTTACAGTTATTTTTTGGAAACTGCAGATGAAATAAAGTAGAGAAATGAATTGAATCCTAAGGATGATAGTATGGTGTTGGTTAACTAGAACAGCAATTAAAGAAGGCTTTAAAGAACTGTATGTGTGTTACATATACATAGTTAAGGACTGGAGACTGATAGCTCAGGAGTTTGGTGCCCTGCTTATCACATAGATAATTATTGACAGAGTGAAGATTTGTATATATTTATATTTGATTCAATAATCCTTGCTTTTTCCTTATATCACATCCTCTCGTGGGTGAAAATATCTTTGATAATCACAGGAGTGATTTTTATTATTGTAAATATAAGCAACTTGAGATTCATTGTGGGAGACTGCCTCTGAACCCTTCCTGGAAATAAAGACCAGCCATAAAATAGCCTAGCCTGTTCCACACGCGTTTCTCTTCATAACACACAACCTCGGGAAACGGACTTGGCCCAGTGGTTAGGGCGTCCGTCTACCACATGGGAGGTCCGCGGTTCAAGCCCCGGGCCTCCTTGACCCGTGTGGAGCTGGCCCATGCGCAGTGCTGATGCGCGCAAGGAGTGCCCTGCCACACAGGGGTGACCCCCGCGTAGGGGAGCCCCACGCGCAAAGAGTGCACCCATAAGGAGAGCCGCCCAGCATGAAGGAGGGAGCAGCCTGCCGAGGAATGGTGCCGCCCATGCTTCCCCTGCCGCTGACGACAACAGAAGTGGACAAAGAAACAAGACGTAGCAAAAAGACACAGAAAACAGACAACCAGGGGAGGGGAGGGGAATTAAATAAATAAAAATAAATCTTTAAAAAAAAAACCACACACACAACCTCATACACTTCCCATAGCAACCATGTAAGGCTGATATTGTTAACCCATCTTAAACATAAGACAGCCAAGGTTCAAAGAGCTTAAGAAGTGTTTCCAATCTTAGGCTCCTAGGAAGAGGCAGGTGAGCTTGGTCTGTCTAACACTAGAGCTTTAGGGTGAGGAGGATGGTTATAAACCCATATCCTTAGGTAATATGCTGAGATACCTACCTAAGAAAGGGTTAACGTTTGGTAAATTTGATGAAGTCAAATCATTTCATCATACTGGAATATTAGTAAAACAAAGGCATTTCTTGGATCAGTCTTGGGTATTTTTCCTGTTAGGGATCTTAAAATTGGGATATTTCTGCATTAAAAATGGGATATTTTGTTTTGGATTTTGTCTAATATAATTTACTTTCAAAATTCAAGCTGTTTGAAAATACGTCACCTGATGTCATACATCTATTGCCCTCTCATTTCGAAAGTTCCCATGGGTTAATCATGCTCCCCTTTCTGTTCTGTATCAACAAGTATTTTCTTTGTGAACTCATCCAGACACATTATTTTCAAAGGCCATCTCTAGGGTAATGCCCACCAAATTTTTAATTCCAGTCTGGATTGCCCTCTAGCTGTCCATACCAATATATCAAACTGCTTCACTGCCAGCTTCACTTCAGCTTTAAACATTTCTTCTTAAAAGCACATCAAACTTAAAATGGCCAAATATAATAACTGATCCTCCTTAACAAATGGTAAAATTAATTATCTTGTTACACAAATAAAAAATCTAGGTGTCATTTTTAATTCTCTTTCATGCCCCTTTGACACCCTATCTCTCAGTAATTTCTATCTATTTGACTTTTAAAACCTATTCCAAATCTATATTTTATCTACCATCATCCTGCTCCCAGCCAACATCGTATCTCACTTAATAATTAGTGAAACAGAATTGGCAGGAGATATGTATATGTAATGTAAATATTATGAGATTTTTATTATTAATGGATAGTATTTTAACCCATCAGGTAGGTCAAGCAGAGACCCAATGCATGTACCATGCCCAGCAGACTAGTTGAGAGGAATCTTGCCCCCACGAAGGTCTATATGTTATTATTTACTTACTTGTATATTTATTTATTTATTTTTCATTTTTCAGAATCTTTATTATTGATTCAAATATCATACTCTCTTAAATTTACTTAGTATGTCTTTTTTACATATAGTTTTTAAATAAAAAAAATACTTAGAGTACATAAATGTTATATGAAAAAATATAAGGGATTCCCATATGCCCTGCTCCCCACTCCTCCCACATTTTCCCATATTAATAACATCCTTCATTAGTGTGGTACATTTGTTGGTGAACACATTTTGGAGCATTGCCACTAAGCATGGGTTTTAGTTTACATTGTGCTTTACACTCTCTTCTGCACAATTTTTTAAGTTATGACCAGATATATAATGGCTTGTATCTTCCATTGCAATGTCATTCAGGACAATTCCTGAGTTCTGAAAATGTCCCCATATTACACCAGTTTTTCCCTCTCCCTCCCCTCAGAACCTCCAGTGACCAGTGCCTCCACATCAGAGATAAAAGTGCTTCCATTGATAGAATCACAATAAGTCTATACTAGAATACCAGTAAGTCTGCTCTAATCCATCATTCATTCCACAATCCTGAGGATTCTGGGATGGGGATTACCACACCTCCTCCAGTTGAAAGGGGGCTTAGAGCACATGGGGCAGATAGATGGGACTATCTTGCTCACAGTTGTAGATGCTCCATGTTCTTTGGGATGGTCATTGTCCATCACAATCTCCTGTTAGTTGTCCTAAATGAGTCCTATGAACTGTATAGTAGGACTCTACAATGGAACTGAATTGAGAGTTCTGATATAGATCCTCACATATACATCAACTGCTATTTGACAAGGTAACCAAGCCCATTCAACTGGGAAAGAGTGGCCTCTTCAACAAATGGTGCTTGGCAAACTGGATAGTCACATCCAAAAGAATGAGAGAGGAACACCATCTCATACCTTATATAAAAATTAATTCAAGATGGCTCAAAGATCTAAATATAAGAGCCAAGAAGATAAATATCTTGGAAGGTAATGTAGGGAAGCATCTACAGGATCTAGTATTAGGAAATGGTTTCATGAACTTTACAGCCAAAGCATGAGCAATGAAAAAAAAAAATAGATAAATGAAACCTCCCTAAAATTAAAAATGTTTGCACCTCAAAGGTGTTTGCCAAGAAAGTGAAAAGGCAGCCTACTCAATCAGACAAAATATTCAGTAACCATATATATTTTTCAGGCCTAATATCCAGCATACATAAGGAAATCCTACACCTTAAGAATAAAAAGGCAAACAACCCATTTTAAAAATGGGCAAGTAGTTTGAAAAGACACTTCTTCAAAGAAGAAATACAAATAGCTAAAATGCACATGAAAAGATGGTCAACATCACTAGCTATTAGAGAAATGCAAATCGTAACTACAATGAGATATCATCTTACAAACATTAGACTGACAGCTATTTAAAAAAACAGTACTACAGATGTTGGAGAGGATGTGGAGGAATCGGAACTCTTATCCACTGCTGGTGGAAATGTAGAATTGTGCAGTCATTGTGGAGAACAGTTTGGAGGTTCCTCAGAAAGCTAACTATAGAACTGCTATATGATCCAGCAATCCCACTGCTGGGTACATACCCAGAATAATTGAAAGCAGGGACACGAACAGATATATGCAAACCAACACTCACAACAGCATTATTCACTATTGCCAAAACTTGGAGTCAACCCAGATGCCCATCAACAGATGAATGGATAAACAAATTGTGGTATATACATACAAGGGAATATTACTCAGCTGTGAGAAGGAATGCAGTATTAACACACGTGATAACATGGATGAATCTTTAAGACCTTACATTGACTGAAGCAAGCCAGAGACTGAAGGAAAATATTACATGACCTCACTGATATGAATTAGGAAATTGAGCAAACTCACAGAGCTGGAATCTGGAAGCTAGGTTTACAGGAGTCAGAAAGGCAGAAGAGGGTTGTGAGCCAATTCCCATATGGGCAAAATCTATGATAAGGTGGAAGAGTGTGGTTGAGCAGTAGATAGGCATGCCAGTGGTGCAGTGATACTGTTGGGTTGGGCAGTGCTGGTCTGTGAGGGGGGTAGGGTAGCGAGTTGGGGGAGACTGTCCATGGAACTAGGGGGCGGGTTGGGAGAGGGACGAGGTGAACAATGGGGATTTGTGGGTATTATGGTTAAAATTTGGAATGCTCTTTTGGCAATATAGCAAAGGAGGGTTACTGGTTTAGGGTGTTGGATGTGGGGGACATTCAGGACAGGGCACACCTGGGGCAGGCTTCTAGGGCTTGTGTGAGTGATCATCTTGTCATAGTGTATTGTATCAGTGGGTGGAGACCCACATAATGAGTGGGAAGGTGTTGGACTCCCATCCTGGGGAGTCCTGCTAAGTTCTCAAACTGAGGGGCAGGAGTCTCTTGAGAGCATAGGCAGTGCCCAATAGGGGAGGCCAAGCCAGTATGCCAAGCCCTCAAAATGTTTTTGCAAGTAACCATGAATCTTGTTCTTCAGGGAGTGAAGCTTAGTGGTTGCTGTGGATCCCAAGGGGAGGGGGACAGAAGAATATAAGGCATTTTGGGGACAATGGAAGTGTTCTACATGATCTTGCAAATGATGGATACAGCTGTTAAATTTCAGTAGAATTTATAAAGGTGTTTGGTCCAAAATGTGAGCCATAATATAAATCACTGAACATGGTTAGTAGTAATGTTTCAGTATTTATACATCCATTGTAACAAATATACCATCTGCTTACAAAATTCTACTAATAGGGGAAAGGGAAAAAGGGGGAGGATGTTGGATATATGAGAATCACCTATGTTCAATCCTGATTTTTCTGTAACCTAAAGATTCTCTGAAGGCAAAATGAAAAGAAAACAAGGCATTAGAGTAATACACAGAAGAAAATGTCACTGTATATAGAAAATAACGGATCCTAGAGTGATGAAAGACATAATGTTAAAATTTTAAAAAATTTTTATATTATTTTTTATTATTTAAAAATTTAAAAAAATTTTTGAATGTTATTTGCTATTCTTAAAACTATTAGTATTATTTCATTTACTTATTAATTGTATTTGGTTGTTTCCTTAGCTCCATTTTTGAAGACATTTTGGATCATAGAAGGGTTACAACTGTGGCAGGGGAGGATCGTTGGTGCGGGGTGTTTAGTGTTTTAGCCATGGGGAAGGAGGTTACCTTGCAACAATGAAAGTTTGCTGGCTGGGAAGTGACTTTAAAAGAAAGGGAAGTTTCTGGAACCCAGGAACTAGAATCATCCTATTTCTCCATTGAGCTAATGCAGACTTCTGATACCAGATTTCTGTTGGCTGCCAAAAATTTGGCCTTCCAAATTTCTCTTTCCTCAATAATCTTTTTATATTTCTGTTCCTACTTAACTATTTGAATTTATTTTATGAAAAACTGCTTAACTGTTTTCAAATGCCTTTTCAATATCTATCAAACATATGATTTGTCTTTTCAAATATATTGATGCAATTTATTTTAAGGACACTTTCTTTAAATAGAATCATGCTTGCATTTTTGGAATAAACCTTATTTGCTAATGCATTATTATTTTACATGGTGCTGGATACTAGTTTTTGATAATCTATTTAAAAATTTGTGCCCAATACTTATCAATTTATTGGCTTAATTTATGTTGTCTCTGTAAAAGGAAATATTGCCATATTTTTGTATAACCTTTGGAGCTTAAATGCCATTGGGATTACCTGTTCTCTAGATTTAATTTGAGCTTAACTGCAAAACTAGTGAGTTCCATTGCCTTATCAATCCTGTCTTTTCAAGTTTTCCAGTTTTTCTTGGGTCAGTTTTGGTGATTTGTTTTTGCTAAAAAAGCATTTATTTATTTATATATTTTAGACTTTTCAAATGTACTGCAATATAATTGCATGTAATATTCTATTTTAATTATTTTAATATGATTTGTTTCAGAGGTAATTTACTAGGGTTTTTTGTCTTTTTTCAACCAGATCCTTGTCATATATTTTCATTTCAAAGTTTAAATATTTTAGAATATGTGTTAGTGTACTTTAGTATTAAATTTTGCTCTTAGTTCATGAATTCTTTTAATGGGAAAACTGGGGTATTGCTACAAATTAGAGAATTTTTCTTAATTATTTAGTTAGCTATTGCTTACTTTCCATCTGCTTCATTTCTTCCTTCTGAAACTTTGTTATAGGTTAACTCACATTCCCCCAAAGACATTTTCAAATCCTAATCCCTGGTCCTGTGTTCTGAACTAACTTGAAATAGGGTCTTTGAAGATCTTATTAAATGTGGCCATATGAATCAGGGTGGGCCTTAATCCTTATAAGCAGATGAAATTAAGGCAAGGTCAAGATAAGCCAGATGGCCTTGTGACAATGGCAGTTATTGGGTTATGGATTGCCTTCCAGCCACCACCAAAATGCATTGGACTTCAGAAAAAGCATGGCCCAACTAATACCTTGATTTTGGATTTCTAGGCTCCAAATCATGAGACAATAAATTCCTATGGTTTAAGCCAATTAACCTGTGGTACTTTCTTATAGCAGCCCTGGAAAATTAAGATACCCTTACTATGATTTTAAATATCCTGATAGTTCCATCTTATATTATAATTAACAGTGTCTTCTCCCTAAATTATTCCTCTGGCAATTCTCTGAGTTGGCCTTTTATACCTCAATACAGTTTTCTTCAGCATCAAATATGCTGTAATTACTGGGCATTCAATTGGCTGATAATGCTTTTCAAATCTAAAAACTATTTTATGTCCTCATACCACTTCCTTTGCCTGAAAACCTGGTCTCTTTCTATTTCACTAAGAATAAAAAACAAAAGCAATTTTTCCCTTAATTCCACAAAATAGGGCTTTTTATGGAGACTTGATTGCTGAGATTTTTAGAATTGCTGACTCATTTCATATGTCCTCATTTATATCAATCAAATCTGAGGCAGTTGTACTTCACCTATTGCTAGAATTGAGAATACCTCTCTTAGACACTAAGTCAGTACCCAAGGTCTAGTTGTGGGCTTAACCAATGTGTTATGAACTATCCTTACCATGAGTCAGAATATAGCATGATAAGCCATTTTCTTAATTTTTTTATTTGACTTTTATCTTCTATACAATTTGCCAATAAATGTTTCCAAATTTCAGATAACTGAGGTAGAAAGCTATCAGTCTTGATATGGAGTTTTCCCCAATTATAATTATTACCATCAGTTCAGTGTGGAAATTGGAAGAGTAGTTACATTCATGGGCTTTGGCAGTCATTCTGATACTGGCATCTTGTTTAAAACCGTTGTGGTTATTCCCTAGACTCTAACACCTTTAGCAGCATATTTAGTTTTGAATTTCCAAGGACATTTTGCAGTGGCACAGGCAGACATTATTACCTGTGTAACAGAAGAACAAACTGAGGCCAAAATTTAGATATACAGATTCTTACTCTAATGATATTTTCACTCAAAATCATTTTGTCACTAAAGTTAGCCAAGAATTTTGGTAGAAAATGACTGGTCATGTAGTTTGCTCACCCCTGGTATTACAAGGATAGTTTATAACACAAGCTCAACTTTTTAGCTTATTTTGTAGTAATCCCCTACACGTAGACAACAAAATGAGAAACTAAGAAATACAGCAATTTAGCCATGCCCCCAACCTGCTGTCCTCATGATAGTTCCTAGCCTTTCAGTTTGGAAGTCAGACTAGAATTGACATTCTTAGTCTAAAAGAGAAGTTTTTAATTGTCTCCCTTTATATTGTACAGATGAAATAAAACGCTAAGAAAAACAGTTAATTTTTTACATGTCAAGTTAAGTGATAGAGTAGCGGGATTTAGAATGAATAAGGTAATTGTCACCATGGTGATACTTGGAATTTAATTGAAAAAGTCAAGTTACTGTAAGTTATAGGTCATCTTTAAGAAGAGTCATGGCAATCTGATGGAAGATGCTTCTTTGCTGTAAACTTTAAAAGTTCTTTTTGGATATTAGCTGGTAGGCATATAACTATTAGAACAGTCAACAACAACAACACTGAATATAATATTGAAGATTTTGGGTGTTTTTTTTTTAAACAAATCAATTTTATTGATACATTTTAATAAAGCATACACTTCATCCAAAGTGTACAACCAATGGTATTTGCTATAATCACATAGTTGTACATTCATCACTTTAATCATTATTAGAGCATTTTCATTATTTCAATGATAATAAAAAAAAAACAGGCAAACAAACAAACAAGAAAATTCCTCACCTCTCAATCTTTCTCTGTTTCCCCTACTTTATCTGTAACTGCTGTTTCTGGTTATTCAATCTAAAGAGTATAATCAATGGCTTTTAGTATAATCACAATGTTGTACATTCATTATCTCGAAAATTTTAGAACAACTTCATTACTCCAAAAAGAAAGACCCCACACCCCTTAGCTTTTCTAAGTTCCAAAAATATATACACAATAACCATGTAAATTTAGATACCTAGACACTACATCTTGTAATGTACAAAGCACATACACAAATAATAGCTGCTAAAAAACGTGTTTGCATACATAGTAAGATATGGTGTATGACATCAGCACTTTAATTTAGAAGCTATAATTAGCAATTATGTAGGTATATACTATATTATATTAGATATTATATCATGTCATGTCAACTTTCAAAGTATAGCTATAAGTATTAACCATCTTGTAGAAACCTAATGAGGGCTGACAACCTCCCTTTCATACAAATTAGTCCTTTCACTTGTCTACTGAAAACTGCAAGGGACCTTCAGGCAGCCATTTTTTACAACATAATCTTCCATCCCTGACCACAGTCCGTTGACTAAGTGGAGCCGAACCTCCACTTAGTCAATTGAAGGATCTCCACTTGCGTTTGCAATTGGTGTTTGGGAACACTCCCTCATTTTCAGCAAGTAGTATATTTTACGACATAATAGGACTTGAAATTAGTTACATGTAAACCCAGAAAGTTATTAACCAATCTGCATATCACACAGACTTAAAAAGTAGAGGAAGACTGGAGGGAAAATGCAGTGGAGTAAATATGCTAAGAAGGAGAGATATGAAAGACAGACATGAGAATTCCCTAAGATATTTGAGTGTTGCCATTCATTCTGGAGACCTGTGACTTCCGTGAGTGATCCTTAAAATGCCTCCATGTGGATAAACTTACAGGGCATAGGGTTCTCACAATGCTCATGGAACATAATTTCTTTACTGGCATAAAGGACCAATTGCCATAAGTCTTCCATTTTTCCATTCCCAAATGACATCATTTATTGTAGATATTCTGCCCCTCTTCTGCCACCACATATTGAGTGTGTGGTAAATAAGACATTGAACTTATTTTTCAGTTACTAGGTTACCCAGCCAGAAAAAGCCACATCTGCCCCTGATGGATTCCAGCTTTCAGTTGAGTGTACAAACTGGAGAATTATCTTGCTTTCACCTCTCTAACTGCTCACTGCCCTGATCTCTATAGTGACCTGGGAAAGTGGGGAGATAGATTTAGGATTTAGATCACAGTCACTCTCATCCTGAGAATATAGCTTTTGATACCTCAATTTAATGGGAAACTCATTACCTAGTAGACTCTCTACTTTCATTGGGCCATGCCACCCTGAGCAGCCACTGAATGCAAGTCTGACTATGAGATATATGGTAAATGCTATTAGGGCAAATGCAACATTGGTTCCTTGATTTTATCCTTTGGTCATAGGATTACATTCAAAAGGGAAATTTCCTGGTGGTTTCCTCCTGTCTTTTCAGCAACTCAGTGCTTTTAATGCTCTTAATGTGATAAACGTATACATTTTCATTGACAACTTTTATATAAATAACCTAGCCCATTACACTAGACAAGGAGGATCTTAATTTTATGTTTTTCATTCTTAGAGATAAAGGATATATTGATAAACTGCAAATGTTCGTGTTAAGTTTAGTGAAGTATGTCATCAATTGAAAAGTATTAGTAGTATAAAGTAGCAGGTAAATGCATGTGAAAAGTCAGAAATGAATGTGAAGTTTCTTAGATGGGAATTTGATGCGGGAAAGAAATATAGAGGGGAAAGGAAAAGAGGAATGGGTGAATTGGTACTCTAAAAACAAGCACTTCTAAGCTACATCTCCCAGACAAACCTTTTCATAATTGGTCTATGTCTTCATTGATCTCCATATCTCATTCCCAAATCAGATGTACACACTTTTCCTGAATGGTATCTGGATTCAAATACATAATTATCTCTAAGTTATTTTGTGCAAATTTTGTTTTTGATCCAATAGATTGCTTCCTATCTTAGGTCCACTTTCCATCTTGGACAATCAGATCAAGTCTACCTCATACAATTTTATAGATTATACAATGCCCTCTTTAAGGAGATACCATTCATACCATATATTAGCATATATTTTCACTTTATGTTATACTGTATTATATATTATTACTTATTAGTGTATATAGTACACAAAATTTCTGCAGTAAACTATCTTAAAGAAGGGTAGTTTTTTCGATTGGTACAAACGAGACATTTGGATTTAGAGTGAGTTGTGCCTGGCTAGTAAGGGGTATCTTAGGACAGTCCCTTGTAGTCCTTGCCACTCCATTCAGTGGAAAATCAAGGTGCCCAGGATAATGAATCATGTCAATTACATTTCTACCAGCTGGAAAAATCCTAGATTTTCTTTTCCTGAAATGCCATTCATTTCAGTCATTCTTCCATATTTTTCTAATTAAGTTTCATTTTATAAATCATTGTAAATTGTCATCTCATATTGACAAAATGTATATAATCCAATGAGAAAGGGAAGAGGCATATAGGTAGTAGAGTAATAAACTAAAGAATTCAAGTAGAGACCTTTTTTATTTTGATAATTAAAAAATGCATTTCAAGACTTCAGTTGGGCCTTTGCCACAATAGTTTAAAAGCAGTATTTAGTTAGTTGTGCACTTTTATTTATAAAGAAACCTAATAAAAGAGCTAGCATCTGGTGGCAGATTTAAGTAGGCAGGGGTTGCTGGAATGCTTCTCCAGTCAGGTCTCTTAAGCTAACATTTGGCATCTTCAGGGGGCATCTGGTCAAGTGCCTTAGGTAGAGGCTGCTTGGAAATGGCAGGAAGCCAGAACTGCTCTGCATTTACCTCTAGCATTGCCTGTCATACATAAGAAAGATCATTTGCTTCAGGGACATCTCAGCAGGAAGGAGTTGTGTTTGTTCTGCCAAGTATATTACGGGGTTTTGAGCTGGAGTCAGCAGAGGTGTCCAGTACAATATCCAATACTTTGTTTCTGAACTATACAATTCTAAATTAGCCAAGAAAAATAATATTTTTCTAATGTCTTTATTATTTAAAAGAAAAGCAAAATTACTTCACCGTACAAATAATTATTTTTTCCTCCCCCTCCACCCCACCCTGCTGTTTTTGCTGTGTCCATTTGCTGTGTGATCTTCTGTGTCTACTTCTCTCCCTCTCTTTTTTTTGTCTTCTCTCCTTATTTTTTTCTCCTCTAGGATTCACTGGGATTCAATCCTGGGGACCTATGATGTGGAGAGAGTTTCCCTGTCACTTGTGCCACCTCCGTTCCTGGTTTCCATTGTGCCTCACCTTGAGTCTCCTCTTCATCTCTCTTTTGTTGCATCATCATCTTGCTGTGTGACTCACTTGCATGGGCACTGGCTCACCATGTGGGCATGCCTTTACCAGGAGGCCACAGGGATTGAACCCGGATGCTCCCATATGATAGCCGGAAGCCCAATCACTTAAGTCACATCTGCTGCCCCAAATAATTATTATGACTCAATCTAAATTGTCATGAATTTTAGTATCAAAATTAACTTTGTAATTCAGAGCCTTTGCCTTTGGTGGTTGACCATGTTCTAGATGCCGAAGTTAATATTTGAAAGAAAATGTACCAGTCTGGCAACTGGAAATTCTCATGGCATTATCTGTAAATTATTTTGGGTATATATCATGTAAAGGGATGAGATTTTTGGAAAGGGGCTGTATCATAGTGTAACAGAGGGTAGTTCTGTGGTAGGCAGCTTCTGATGTGGTTTTCAATGTTTCCTGCTTCCTGGTATTTATGTCCATGTGTAATCTCCTTCTCTTGTGTATAGGATGGACCTGACCACTTACTTCTAATGGGAAGAATATAGAAAAATATCAAACTTCACTTCTGAGGTTAAATGATAAAAGTCTATGACTTCTGTTTTTTGAAGACTCTCTTCTTACTTGAATGCCTTGCTTGCTTTGATACAAAGATATGTCAATGGGTCCTGAGCCTCAGCAGAGTTGCAACACCTACTCCAGTTTGTTGGACTCACACCAGGACAACTAACAAGAAGATGAGGATGGACAACCACTATACCAAGGAGCTGAGAGAATCTACAACTGGAAGCAAGAAATTCCTATATATCAGCCATATGGTATCAACGCCCCCTCTCAATTAGAGGTGGAGTAGGCATCACCATCCCAGAGTCCTCAGAATTGGGGGATAAATTATGGACTGGAGTGGACTCACTGGTATTCTAGTATAGACTTATTTGATTCTAATAATGGAAGAAATTATATCATTGATGTGGAGACAGTTGCCACTGGAGGTGCTGAAAATAGGGAGAGGGGAAAAAAGGTGAAATATGGGGATATTTTTGGGTCTTGGAATTGTCCTGAACGACATTCCAACAACTGGTATATATCCTGCCATAACCTACAGGATTGAGTGGGAGAGAGTGTAAACTACAGCGTAAACTAAAATCCATGCTTAGTGACAATGCTCCAGATATGTTCATCAATTGCAATGAAGGTACCACATTAAAGAAAGAAGTTGTTCGTGTGGGGAAGGGTGGGAGGTGTGGGGAGTAGGACATATGGGAATCCTTTATATATATATTTGTAACATTTTGTGTAATCTAAGTATCTTTAAAAAAAATTTAAAAATACAAAGAGATGCCTAGTTGGAGAGAACATGTGAAAAGGAGCTGAGGGAAGCCCATGGACAACAGCCAGCTAGGGACTGCGGCTCTCAGTCCAATAGTCAACAAGGTGAAGAATCCTGCCAATGACTAAGTGAATTGGATGTGAATCCTGATCCAATAGAACCCTGACTGCAGCCTTGGCCAACATCTTGATTTCAGCCTTGAGAGAGTTCCTGGGCCAATACCTTGATTGCCCCTTTGTAAGAGACCCTGTGCTAGAGGACCAAGCTAACCAGCACTCAGGTTCTTGACATGCAGAAATGATCGTAGACATGGGTGGTTCTAACCTGCTGAATTTTTGTTACACAACAAAACAAATACAATATCAAAGACCAGTCTTATATGTGAACTATTCATGAATACTGTTTAGAAATATTTTAGTTGGCTAAAGGCTTTTATAAAATGTCCTCAAATATATTTCTTGAGCCATTCTGCTATGGCAAGTCATCATAACTATCCTCTTCCAAATTAAAAATAGTCTTTTCTTTAACACAGCCAATATCTGTCATTGCCTTCACCATACTCCTGGATTAGAAATTCTGGAATCAGTTCTGTGTCTTTGCTCTATTATTTTCTCTCTTTTTCACATAGAAATTTCTCATTTTCCTTTCATCTTTATTTCCATCATTGGTCTGTATGACTTTCCATAGACATGGTTGTCTTATCTCTTAGCTTCTCTGCCTCCAGTGTATCCTCCTTTAGAAGATATTCTAAATATTCTAAGGGAAACCCTATACTGGGTGTGATGCATAAATTTCTCCTTGTATTGAGTAGCTGGTATCTCCCTAGGTTACCTCTCCCTGGTTTTTCTGGTAACATATCTCCATTCCAGTCTCAGTGAATACTTGAAATCACCCTGCGCCACCCAATTTCAGGTTCCCTGAAGAGGAAGACAAGCAAAAATTAAGAGCAACTTTAAACTGCCCACCTAACATAGTAAAATTCTGAAGTCTAGCTTGCCTTGGCTAACATATTTTGTTCTGTAGGATTAGACATTGCTAAAAGACCCACGTTTTTATTATTGAATGAGGTCATTTATAGGTGAACCACGCTTTTTCTCCTGTCTTGCAAAATTTTGTCTTTTTCCTCTCTAGATGATACACAGAATATTTATAATAGGATTTGCAGAGGAACATGAAAGAGTAAAAGATGTAGAAAGAGCATGGAACTATCTGAATAAATTGAATAAATGTAAGTAACCAAAAAAGAAAAAAATTTAGATCACCGTTGATAAATATTTCTGAATTTGTAGGAAAGAGTACATCTTTCTCATTCAAATCACTGAATTTCTTGGAATATAGACATTATAATGATTAATTTGATTAAAAGAATGGGAAATACTTTTTGAATTTCACAATGAGAGGGATTTATATTTGGTTTTAGAGAAGAGAGTCTGTATTATTTATTTTTGTTGTGCTGATGATGGTTGTTATTTATTTTAGTTTTGACTAAAATATGCTCCTTCAGTGGATGATGTTGTGATCTCACTTCCCAAGAAGCATCACAAAGTCCATAGAATTTCACAAGAATCTGTTAGCCAGACTCTATTCTTATTTTATTACATTTTCCCCATTCCCAGATGTTCAGCTGGAGGATGTGAAAGATAGCTGGAAGTCCTAGTATTGGCCATAGGCTGGAGCAGCTGAGACCGAGACAGCCTTGGGCTGCCAAGTGCCAGAGATGCACCTGATAACCTGGAAGCACAAGCAGAGAGGGCAGATACGTGCCCCACAAGGGTTAACAATGTTCTTCACAAATTAAGTAGCACAAAGTCAGAAAGGTGACAGGGCACATGATCAGAGACTAAACCGAAGCAAAACGAGGCAACTGGGAACTATAAGAAAAATCAGGGAAATCATGGAGACTTCATTTATCTAGTCTTCTAGATAGTTTCATGATTCCTGGGAGAGAAAGAGCTAATGCAAATGGGACTGGTCTCTACCCAGCATGCCCTCACCTTGACTGTCAAGAGCAAACCCTTTCGTGATTTTTTTCTCAACAAACTCTGTTTTCCCAAAATGTGTAATTGAAATGAAAACTCCTTCTTGAACTTCTCTTATAGGTCTCAAACTGAACTAAAGTATGTTGGAGAGAGGACTATGAAATTAACGACAGGAATTTGATTTCAACTTTATCCTATTAGTTGAAAAGACTATCTTCTCTCAACTTGTTTAGATGATTTTAATTTTAACAAGATACTTTTTCTGCTTCCCCATTTAATTAGAACTTTTAAATAAATAAACTAAATCTATAACTGTAAGTTTAGATGTTGCTATTATAAGAGAAAACAATGACACCCTAGATTGTGTGATTCAAAGGAGTAATTTAACCAAATCAGTTTGGGAAGGAACTGTGGATTATAGTTTGATTGCCAAGCACTTTTTTTTTTACCCTAATTATATTTTAATTGTTTACAACCCCAAAGCACACAGACATAGTAGATTAGGTTAGGTTAGTTCAGGAGTATTTGATAGATAAGTACTGAGAAATAAATATGGCACAGGATAAGCCATATGTGAATAATTGACAATCAGTAGTATTTTCTGAAAATATCATTGTCCTCTTTATAAATAATTCAAAGGCATTTCTTCAGGTTAATTTTATAATCAAATGTAGACATTTTGAAAGCATTACTTGATGCTTGTTTCATACTGAAAGTAATAGGAAAACTGGCAAGTCTGAATGCTTTCTTGTCCTTCCTTAGAAATTGTCATCGGTGCACTATAGAAATAAGTGTAACCATTGCTCTTATTCTATATATTTCTATTGCTTTTAAGGACCTTCTTAAAACACGTCAGGATTTTTACCTTCGGAAACTTGATTTCTGACACTGCCCCATTTAGAATATCTTTAGTTTGGCAATAATTCAAAAATTTGCAAATCTTTTTCAGTACATTTCATTTAAAATCTGTGTATGGAATTTAATTTTTACATTTTCATTAAAACTTGGTAATTCAGGAAGGCAGTATTTATTTTGATTAATTTGGTGTTCCTGTGAAATAAATTATTTATATAAATATATTTTTGTTCCATCTTCACTTATGTACTATGTAAATCTGTATGCCACTTTGGGGCCTTGGTGACAAGCAACAAAAACTGAGTGAGAAAAAAATTTATCAGAAAGATATTACCACCTATAATCAACTGAGTTCCTACGGAAAAGGGGAGGGGGAAAAATCTACTCACGAGGCAAATAAAAAAATTTGCAAGAACATCTCATAGTAGGGATAATTTGGGCAAATTGCTGCTGTGGGGATATAAGAAACTCTTTATTAATGAGAGTCAACACAGGAAAATAAACCACACACTGGGTCATTTAAACAGGGAATTTAATACAAGGATCATGTTACAAAAGTGAAAGTGTGCTGGAGGAGTGAAAAGGAAGGGTGTTACCCAAAATAGAGAGTTGCTACTGTCCTTGGGTTAGAAACCATGAGCCTGCACCTGCTCTTGTAATAAATGCTACAGGCACTGACACTGCTGGTCAAAAAAGGTCAAAGAGACGCTGTTACTGCCAGGAGCATTGTATCTGATAGCGGTTAGTCTCTTGGCCCTACCTTCAAATTCAAAGGTAAAATAGATCTTGTCTTCCCTGTTATCTGGTGGAGAAGAGCATCTGATTAAACTCTTTGTAGAATAAATCCAATGTTGAACAGATAATTCCTCCAAAGGATAGCAGGGTGATATTAAATAAGAGAAAATGAATTTTTGGGGAGACAACAGACAACACATATCCACTACAGTACACCCTTGTTGCAGCTCATTTCTTAGACATCCTTCTTCACAGCTCTAGACGTAGTATCATTCTTTTCTCACACTAGTTCCCTAAGCTCATTAAAACAAACACAGATACTTATGTTGGTCTCCTGAGAGGTCATCACTTTTGGGGGTCACCTGGTACATACAACAAAACAGGACATCTAAACATTGTCTTCAACATCACAGAGACCTATTAAACAACTTCCATCTTTCTTAATGGTAGTTTACTAGGTACAGAAATTTCATTCTTAATGGATTTCAGACATGTTACAAGCTACTGAATTTTCAGAATTGGCAGTGCAGAAGCAGATGTTTGTAGTTTCTTGCACTTGTCTTTCACTCTCTTCAATTTATGTGTGTTGCTGAGATCAGAAGGTGAGAGGAGATGCCAAGGTGTTTCTTCCCATTTCTCTCTCTGCATTAGAGCCCAGTGTGTGACACTGGTTATCTCTCCATCATTATTATGTTGGGGGGCCCTTTCTGTGCAGCCCCAAATTCTTGGACTCTGGTATCATTATACACTTCCTTTCCCTCAGGGCTACAGGTGGTGATAGCTTATATCCATGTTGAGCTTCTGCTTGCCTCAACATTCCTTGGTGATTCTTTTAAACTTGTTCAAACTTCTACAAATAGTTTCTTCTTCAGAGGTTCCTTATTTGAACCATATAAATTAAATTCTATTTTTGCTCAAACCCTGCTTTATAGGCCTCAGTTTTTCACACCAATTCTTACTGATTCCTATACTTTAATTTTCATCGCTACATGTTGTAATCTATAACCAAGTAAGCTTACCACTTATATTCATTTATTTTGTTTTGTTGGTGTCTGGTTTTGAAACATAATAGCTTTAGTTTTTAATTGTTCTTTCATAAAACTTTCCTGGAATCAAATAATTTCTTACTTATTGCTTACATTACTTACTTTCTTTCATATCAGCTATCTTCAGAATTCCCTGTGAAATAATCCAGATATGAAATGATTGAATGATTAAATGAATACCATATGTCCACCCCAGTAAGAATCAGCTGCTAATACAGACATTTTTCTTCGCCTATGGTTGCCTTATTTGTTGTTTCATACTATCACCTACTTAATATAAAATTTATTAATTGCAGAAAAAGAGGAAGAATTGTTATTATGTGAATTCAAAAATTCTTAGCTGGAATTTATTGTATGTGACACACATCATCTCAGATTATCAGTGCTTTGGTAAAAGCAAAGAAAATAAGAAACATTTTATGTTGGTGTGGAAGGTGAGGATGGGGCTGGGCATGGTCAGAGATGAATAGAAAAGCATACAAAGTCATTATTGGCAATTATTTATTTCTGATCTGATAGATGGCAGAAAATTCCAAACATTTCTACATTGATAACCATTCATTCAGCATTACTATTTACAGATATTTTCAAGTAATCCTAGAATCTTTTGTGATTAAAGAAGAGCAAAAAGGGGAAGGCTTTGGTGACCCAACAGTGAGGCAATGACCTAATTTAGTCTGCATTCTGAAGTACCTGTTCAACTGTAGCCCCATCAAATAAATGGTAGCCCCATCGTTCTGCTTTTATACAAAGTATCCTTACAATTGCTAGTGAAGGATATGTGCAGGGTAGCACAATGGAAGTCATTTCCTGCCCCATCCTGCTGGCCATTTCCATACTGCAGACCTGCGATGGAGCACATTCGCATGTAGTCATGTCTTTTTCTGACATAGACGTAATTTCACAGCAGCAAATCTGCATTAGTAAAATCTATTCAGTCTATTGGGCAGATGATTTTCTGGGGTCATTATATATTCCAAATTGTTGGGGTTTCAGAATTTTCATTGATTTGGTTCTATTTATACAGACAGGTATGTCTTAGAAAAGCCTCAAACTTCTGTGATGTTTGTGTCCTACTGTCTTGCCTTGTCACTCAGCTCAGGGTAGGCTCCTATTTTAAGAGTCCTGTCTTGGGGAGAGACTTGTGAATCAAGTGGTCTGTTGAGATGATCAGCTTTCTTTTTAAGAGGGTGGACTCTATCAGTGTGGCACGCGTCCCTGCTGCCTTAGCAGATGCCTGTGGCTTTAGGCAAAAAGCATTTGTGCATAATGTATAGTATATTCACCAACCTGACTCACCATTCCTTTTAGGAGTCTAAGAATTTATTATATCATTGACTTATTTTATAAATGTTGTTTTCCTTTATATTTTTACCTGTCCTCTTCATTTGTCTGTATCTGTGCAAGAAAGAGGCAGGTGTATTCTGGACCTTCCAGATTGTAGGAGAATCTTCTCTATATCTTGAATCCTATCTTGAAACAGGTTAATCTAAGAGATGTTGTTAAAGGTACATAATAAACACATTGAAAATCTTTCGATGAAGAGTTTCCCATAAATCTTATCCCTTTACCACCTTCTTAAAAAATGCAAACATAAAAACAAACTTATAGGAACACACATGCAACTAATAGGAACATATATGTATTCACACACACATATGCACATACACAAACACCCTTAAAATAGTAGATTCAATGAATTGAAATATGCCTTTGTTCAAAGACACAAAATTCTCCTTTACCTGCACACAATCAACTTGTCTGTTTTCTCATAGCACTAATTGCATCAAGGGTAAACAAGAATAGACTAGTTTACTTTCTCTCTCATCAGCTATGACTTCGACTGATAGGTATACCTAATATTTCAGATCCTTTGATAAGTTGGATTTTAAAGGAGGATGTTCTAACAAAATGAATACATCTCTGTTAGTGGAATTACAAATGCAGTTAGAGAGTGTTTCAGTCTGCTAGCTGCCAAAAGCAATATACTAAAAATGGGTTGGCTTTTACAGTATGCTTTTACAATTTATTAGCTTGCAGCATACAGTTCTGAGGCCATGTAATTGTCCAAATCAAGACAACATCAGGTAATGTTTTCTGCTCAAAGACCAGCTGCTGGTGATCCCAGACTCCTCTGTCCTATGCCTGAGCACATGGCAGTGTCTGCTGATCTCTCCTTTCTCTCTAGGTTTTATTGCTTTCAGCTTCTGGCTTACATGGCTTTCTCTTCCTTCATCTGAATTTCATTTTCTTTTAAAGGACTCAACTAAGAAGATTAAGACCTACCCTGGGCCATGCCTTACTGAAATAACCTAATTAAAAAGTCCTTTTCTGAAGTAATCTAATCAAAAGGCCCTACTTACAATAAGTTTATACCCATAGAGGTGGATTCTTTTTAAGAATATAATTTTTTGAGGTCCATAAGTCCTCAAACCATTGCAGGGAGACATTTTCCATGGCTGAATCTGTTATGTAGTTTTGTGCAACATCAAACTGGATCACATAATAGGCAAAGTCTTAGTTCAAGCTTAATAGTGGCTTAAAATGGCTTTGAAGATCCAGTTGAATTATCTAAACTTTCTTGTTTGTCTTCTATGATAACTTTGTTTTCCCAAGTCTGACTCTTCTTTTGGAGTCAAGATGGCGTCTAGTAGCTTCTAGGAGCTACATTCTTTATCATCTTTTATCTAGTAGAAGAACATGTTTCTCTTGAGTATCTTTTGTGAAGGATGAAAGAAAGTTCTATAATAAGATATTAAAATAAGAATCAGTCTCCTCTTAATTTTCTGTTGAGATCCCAAACCTGAGGTAACCAGGACATCTTAATTGAGAAACATGGCTCTCTAGGCAGAACTGTGTAAGAGAAGGTGAATTATAAGGCTTTCTTTAGCAAGGGTAATAGGTGTGCTGTGAGTTTCACATCTAACTCAGAGGGTAGGTGAGAAAACCATTTCCCCTAGCCAAATCATGGTCTTTACAGATACTAAATGTGTATCTGAATTAATGTGAAATGCATGGATGGATGTTCCACTCTTTTCTGGAGATACCTGATGATAACAGCCTACATGGTGATATGACAGCAAAGTGAGTAAAAGAGTAAAAAAGGAAGCAGGCTACACCCCCCGCCCCCAAGCATTTGACAAGGCACCTTGCTTCTCATGGATCAGTGTGAACCCCACACAAGAAGCCAGTTGATATCACCTAGGAAAATACTAAACAAGAGGACTAGTTGGAGAAGTAAGGTGGTTGCAACAGAGGGAGTGTATGTAGAAGTATGTATGTATGTTGAAGGCAGAGGCTGAGGTAGGAAAGAACTTCCATGTTAAGACTTGAACTTTAGGATGAGGAAGGAAGAAGAGCTAATAAGTTTTGAACTGATTGGGAGAAAAATGCTTTCATTTAGATCAGACTGGGTTTTTAAGTTATGAAAAAATTAAAATAGTTCAGTAGTGATTAAGAGGGTTAGATTTGCTGAAATACATTGCAGCAGGCAAGACCCATTCCATTAAGCAGGTTCAAAGGACCAATGGTGAAGAAGAAAAAAGTTGCATTCTGCTTGCACACTACTGTCTCACTCATGCAATAAACTAACTACGGTTCTTCATCAGAGTTTTCCACTAAACTCTCTGTAGCAGCTTGATATTATTGATAAATTCTGAGGAAAAATACTGGATTATGTGTGTAAACTGATCTTTTCCTCTGGGCATATTAGACTATATTGGATTCAAGGTTTACTTGATTCAGAAATTATATAAACCTCTTGTGCCAGTAGGGCATTGAGCCTCCACCATTTGTTGGGTGGAGACTCACAGGTAAAAGGCATGACAGAGGACAGAGTTAGAGGGTTTTTGAGGTTGGAGTTTGATGCTGAAGCCTTAAGCTGGAGCCCCAGGAAGAGAGGAACCCTAAACCTGGAAGGAAGCAAGCCCTGGGAAGAGAGGATCCAGGAAGCCGGAACCCTTGCAGACATCAGCAGTCATCTTGTTCCAACACGAGAAAATAGACTTTGGCAAGGGAAGAAACTTATGCTTTATGGCCTGGTATCTGTAAGCTCCTACCCCAAATAAATACCCTTTATAAAAACCAACCAATTTCTGGTATTTTGCATGAGCACCCCTTTGGCTGACTAATTCACTCTCCCTGCTTTTTATACCTGCATAAGATGTTACTTAATTAGTCATTCCAGCCAGGGGGATGGCTGGTGGCAAGGTGGATCCAATCCTGGAACTGGAGAATGTTAAATTTATCAGATACTTGAGTTGCAGTGGGAAGAGAATGGTGCCTTGATTAATATCACTGTACTGTTACCAAGAGAAGGTAGATTGGATTTGGGGCAGCTAAAAATAGTAAATTTCCACTATGCTATTTAACATTAGTGCAGAGTTTTACCGTTTATTTTTCATATGATAATCTGAATGTTTTGCCAAGATAGAGTGAGTGGAAAGGCTAATCAACTTTTATACCTTAAATTCTCACAAAAAAGGATTTTATAAAGAGGGTAAATCTATCATTTACAGAGTGTTGATGCCAGGGAACAGACAAGAAGATTTTAAATCTGATATCTTCTGTCTCTAACATGTCTACAAAGTAGGTTCTTATTATTTGAAAGTGAGGTTAAATAACTTTCTGAAAGTCGCCATCTCAATAGATTTGTAGCTGGAACGTTCACACTGGTGTGTGTGGTTCCTAAACACACAGAGTCTCTTGACAACATGCAGAGCTCCCTGAAAAATGTTCTAAACCCAGTCAGCTAAGCTAATCACTAGGCTCTACTGGAATAGAGGTCCACAATGCCGTTCTCTCCAAAGCTTCACGCATTCTTGTACTTCTGTATTAAAATCACTTTTGAGGTAGGCATCATGAGTTAAATAATAAGAGGTTTTATCCAACTCTATGATAATGCTATAACTGTGATAATTATCCACCTTCTAAGAGGGCAGAATAAATTTTATATTAATGTGGTTTGTGACATCAGCTAATCAGAGATTAGTAAACTGTGACCCAACCAAGTCTGGCCACATCCATTCATTTACATGTTGTTTAGGTGCAATAGAAACTGTATGGCCTACAGTCAGACATATTTTCTATATGGACCTTTATAGAAAAACATCACCGACTTCTGATTTAGAGCATAGAATTAGCCACAGCTGTGTCTAACATAACAAAACAAAGGAAAAAATGTCCGAGAGAAACACTGTTAGACACACTACCTTCAATTTAGATCTGTATGATAGCCACTTTGATGATATTCAACATAGTTAACTACAGTCATTCCATGACAAAATAGTATTGTTTTTAATACAGTGAAGTCTTACTACAAGTCTAAGAAATAAGATTGAAATAGAATAAAAAAGAGCATATATTCTGTGTTTCTGTTGCACCAAACTGGCCAATTTACTATCCATCCTTTCCTATTACAGGGGGAAGATGTTGAGATTTTGAGGTTAATTCTGGTCAAGGCCAGTTGATAATAATTTTATCAATCACTGACAGGAAGATGGACTGACAAAACTGGATGAAGTGATCTTTATTTTACTCCCTAGGGATAACTCAGGGAGAAATGCATTGTTTTGACCTTAACATTAATAGTCTGCTACATTCATTGCTGAAATTGTTAATTCCCAAGAAAGCCTAAAATTAAAGCTTAGAAAGTGAAGTTAATGAGAATCTGATGAAAATAACTGAAAAAGGATGAAATTCCTGCCCTCTGCAGTGTCAAGGCCTATTACCTTAGGTTTTGTCCTCCCACAGGTCATCATGCTTTCAGTGGTTAATTTGTTGCATTTTTACATTGACAGGCAAGTTAAGATTATTAATTTGATATATTTAGTGAAATAAAATAATCTAGACATAAATATAATGTGAAGTATTTTTTCATAATTTAAGGATTGCTTTTTGTTATGATGGGAGTAAATGAGTAGAACCACTTCCTTTTATTAGAGAGCTACGTATTTTATATGTGAAAGAAAATGATAGGAACGAGAAAAGCAGTGGCTGGGAAGTAGATGAACTAAAGATTTGCAGCATATAAATGGAATCAAATTTATCATCTTCGGGAATAGCTTCAGATTAAGAGTATACAAAAAGGGTAATTGTGGGAAGATGGTAGAGTAGGAAGCTCCAGCAATTAGCTGCACCACCAAGATAGCTATTGAACTGGCAGGAACTATTTTGAAACTCCAGAAAATAATGGAACCTTGGGCAGCATCCTAGGTAGAACTGGAGGACAAGGCTGGCATGCTGTGGTAATTTCACCCTCCCTGCAGCAGATACCACCCCCCATCCCTTGCTATCTTGGCAGGCAGCAGTGGGAACTGCAGTCCAGGCTCCTGGTGGCACTTGCTGGTGCCAGGATGGGATATAAAGACCTAGGTGTGTGTGGACTGATCTCTGACCACTGCTTTTCAGTAGCCTATTCGGATTTCTAGGGCCTGGCTATGAGGACTGGCTTGTCTCTAACCCCCTCAAGCAAAAGCAGCAGAGGAGTCATAAAGACAGTACACTTCCTCAAATACATGGAGAACAGGTAAAGGGCTGCAGTAACTGGACCTGTGCCAACCAAGAAAACACAGCTTCAGGGGCCATAAAGTGCTCTTGCTGGCCCCTCCCCTGCATCCTCCCCAGCTTGGTGTGAAGCAACCTGCGTTCCTATTGTGGGGCTCTGGCCCTGTTGCAGAGGGAGCAGAATAATCCGACTGCCTGTACTGGGGTACCAGTATGTCACCAGCAATTGATCCAGCAGAAGTCTGAGAGATTGAACAAGGAAACTTGTCTTGGGCTTGTCCTCCCGGAGCCTGTCCTGAAGACAGAGAAGGAGCTTGCAGAGGGGTAAAGGTATAGGAAACAATCAAATAGAAGTAGCTGGGTGCAAAGGATTACCTGCATTAAGTTACACAATAGAGCACCCAAGAAGGGGTAAAAGTCTATTGCAGAGAGAGTAGAGGAAGTATTCACACTCCCGTAAACTGGAAATGGGGAATTCATATGGCAAACAGTAAGTGCCAGTAACAGTCTCCACTGTTCCACACAGACTTAGTAAAGACAGAGAGGACCCTGCTTTTTGCATTCATTTGGGCTGAGCTTCAGAGGAGACCACCAGCCAAAGCAGAGGCAGTTTGAAGGACTATGAATGGTGCCATTTGCTTTGTTTTTTGTTTGTTTGTTTGTTTTTAGTTTTGTTAGTTCCTGACACTCAAGGAAATCTATGTCATATCACTAGCTGGATACAAATGTAAAGAACAGATAGCTCAGGGACTAAATCTCAAAGTTAACAATTTAAAATAGTGATGCATACAGTGAGCAACAAAATATTACAGGGCAAAGAACCAGGAAACGATGGCCCACACAAAGGAACATGATAAAATTCCTAAAACCTTCAATGATGCTGGCCAGACTTTGGACATTCTTGCCAAATATATATATATTTTTTAATCCTCACTATGCTCAAGGAGAAAAAGTAAAACACGGAGAAAGAACTAAAGGATATCAGAAAAACAATGAATGAATAATAGAATAATATAAGGATCTCAATAAGGAGGTAGAAATTTTAAAAAAACAACATAATTACTGGTGTTGAATCATGCAATTTTATCTTCTCTGACCACAGTGGAAATCAATAGTGAGGGACAACTGGAAACTTCAAAAATGGGAACATTAAACACTGTACTTTTGAACAACCAATTATTCAAAGAGGAAATCACAAGGGAAATTAGGAAATATCTTGAGGTTAATGAGTATTAAAACAGAACACACAAATATTTAAGGTACATAGAAAAGCAGTTGAAACAAAATTTACAGCTCTAATGCTTACATTAAAAATGAAGAAAGATTTCAAATCAGAGACCTAACTTCAAAATTGGAGGATCAAGGAAAAAAGACACACACACAAAAAATCCGAAGCAAGCAGAAGGAAGGTAATAAAAATGATTAGAGTGGAGATAAATGAAATAGAGAATAAAAAAATAATAAAATCAAAATCAAAAGTTGGTTCTTTGCAAAGATCCATAAAATATACAAACCATTAGCCAGACCGATGCAGAAAAAGAGAGGACATAAAAAACTGAAATCAGAAATGAAAGACTGGCATTACTAGCAACCCCACAGAAATAAACTTATAGGTAGATTCTGTGAACAATTGTCAGCCAATAAGTTAGATAGCCTAAATGAAAAGGAAAAATTTCTAGAAACACACAAACTATGCACATTAATTCAAGATGAACTAGACAATCTCAACTAACCAATAATTAGTAAAGATTGAATCAGTAACCAAAAATTTCCCAAGAAAGAAAAACATCACTTGTAGAAAGACTGTTTGAGCTTGAAGTGTGCATTTTTAAAATTCTAGTCCTGGATCACTTAAGTCCATGCTGCCTACTTTAGCTTGGTGTTTTTTTAAGCATCATTTTTAATGATATATTCAAAAAGGGCATTTATAAATATTTATCAAGGACTAAGTTTGGTAAGCCAGTACCTCCTCCCTTAATGACAACTACCCTTTGAAATGTATCATAAAAACCATTTATCTTTCATTTGACTATAAATGTGGATTTTTAGGGTAGCGGACTTGGCTCAACAGATAGAGCGTCTGTCTACCACATGGGAGGTCCATGGTTCAAACCCAGGACCTCCTTGACTTTTGTGGAGCTGGCCCACGTGTAGAGTTGATGTGCGCAAGGAGTGCCATGTCACACAGGAGTGTCCGCCATGTAGGGGAGCCCCATGTGCAAGGAGTGCACCCCGTAAGGAGAGCCACCCAGTGTGAAAGAAAGTGCAGCCTGCCCAGGAGTGGTGCCAACACATGGAGAGCTGATGTAGCGAGATGACGCAATGAAAAAGAGACACAGATTCCTGGTGCTGCTGACAAGAATACAAATGGACACAGATGAACACACAGCGAATGGACACAGAGAACAGACAACTGGCAGGGGGGAGGGCAGAGTGAAGGGGAGAAAAATAAATCTTTTTTAAAAAATGTGGATTTTTAACTAGGCTTGGTTGCCTGTGTTAGAGTTGGGGTGGTGGATCCTAAACTATAGCAACAACACTATAGTTTTTATTTATTTATTTATTTTAAGATTTATTTTTTTTAATTTACTTTTCTGCCCTTTCCTCCCAGCTGTTGTCTGCTCTCTCTGTCCATTTGTTGTGTGTTCTTCTGTGTCTGCTTGCATTCTTGTCAGGAGCACTGGGAATCTGTGTCTTTTTTTGTTGCATCATCTTGCTGCATCAGCTCTCCTTGTGTGTGGCGCCACTCCTGGGCAGGCTGCGCTTTTTTGATGCTGGGCGGCTTTCCCCAGGGGGTGCACTCCCTGTGCATGGGGCTCCCCTACGTGGGAGATACCCCTGTGTGGCATGACACTCCTTGTGTGCATCAGCACTGCATGTGGGCCAGCTCACCACATGGGTCAGGAGGCCCTGGGTTTGAACACTGGACCTCCCATGTGGTAGGCAGATTCTCTATCAGTTGAGCCAAAACCACTTCCCTGTAGTTTGTTTTTAATATATCTTTGTTGATGCTCCACTTTTAGAGTGTTGCTCTTATTATTTCTCACAAATGATTGAAACTTTTGTTATTCCCTTTAGTTATCAAAAATCTTACCATGTCGTTAAAGAGACAGATACTGATAAAAACATATGGATACATGCAGCACAGACACTTTTGGGTGATATAGGTCTTCTCTCAGCTCCTCAACAACCTTCATGAGCTCTGGGCTAGGGAGAGCTGCAGGAGAATTAATGCTGAGAAAGGAATAGAAAGAGCTGGTGACAAAAAGGAACATTATGGCTGTTTATTCCCTGTTTGGTTTAGTGTCCTGCAAGGGTTCCTAATGGGCAGAGGTAGACAAGCAGGGAGAGTCAGTGGAGAAAGAAAGGGTTTGATTTAAAAATGTATTACAAAATGCATGAACACACATGATGTACGTATAGAGATTTATCAATAAAATTAAGATATCAGGTAGAGAAAAGGCACTTAGATATTTGTTTATTGTCCAATCAGTTCATGCCAAAATTTCCCAGATATTCATGTACCATGTCATCTTGAACCATCTCTTCCTATTATTTGTTGTCTAACAGCTATTTCTGGCCAGTTCTATAACTTCCATGTGATGTGCAGTCAGAGACCCAGCAGGCATGCCCCTTTGGGAGCTCTAATCTTCCATACCTTTTCTTCAGCCATACCCTGGTTCTCAGATGCAGAGATCAATATGCCTACAGGAAGGGTGGACAAGGACTTTGGATAATCTGAGCAACAGGAGGCGCAGCTCACCCCACCAAGGGGATGCTTTGCAGGTACCTGGCAGATCTAGGGGAAAGGGAATAAGCTTTCCATTGTGTACCTATTGGGAGAAAGTCAAAGAGGAGGAGGAGAACCTGGAGATACTCTGGAACTGGGACAAGGAGAGGAGTGAAATAGGGGGAGAGGGAAATGGCCCAAAGTTAAGGACAAGGATGTCAAGACTGTGAACAGCCTGGGAGAGAGGCCTACGGGTGTTCCTTGGGGAAAGACCCTCCTTACATTTGGTGCCGGTGCAAAACCCTGAGATGGAGAGTCAAGGAAAGGGGTCAGGGATGGGCAAACACCAGGCAACAAGATATTCAGAGCTAAAAAGTAAACACAAAGGATATGGCAAATAGTTGTACAAGATCCCGGGCCAAAGACGTCTACTCCCAAATCAATTTAAGAATAGATGTCATTCTAAATCGATGAAATAGATGTCAATCTAAATCGACGGTATACAGAAGGAATATATTATAATGATTTCACTTATGTGAAATGTCTATAATAAGCAAATTCATAGAGGAAGCAGATTAGAGGTTATCAGACTTAGGGGCAGTAGGTAAGGTGTAGTGCTTAATGGACACAGAGTTCCTGTCTGACATGAGGAAATCTTGTTAGGTGGTGATCATAGCAGAGAATTTCAAATGTAATTAATATTACTTGATTGTTTATATGAAAGTGTTGAAACTGGGAAATCTGTTTTGTATATATCATTACAATATGTAAAAAAAGGAATGGAGTATTGATACTTACTGTAGCAAGAATGAACCTTGGAAATAGTATATTAAGATTAAAGAGTCAGTTATGAATTACCAAGTACTTAGTTATTCCTTTAATATTAAAGTCCAAGGGAAAACTATAGAGAGGGAAAATAGATTGTTGGTTACTTAGGGCTGATGGAAGATGGAAGAATAGTAGGGTGTTAAACTAAAAGATATGCTGTTTCTTTGGGAAGTGATGAAAGTATTCTAAATTAGACTCTGGTTGTGGATGGCACATATCTGTGAATAAAATAAAAAATACTGAATTATGCACTTTAAAAAAAGACAATCCATTAAATAAAAACAAATATAAGCCAACTGACCTACTATTAAACTCTGACCATCATACCATATAAAGAGCTTCCACAGCTTCCCCTCACATCCATAGACTCATGAATATGGACAAATGTTTGAGATGAGGATGGATAATGTCTAGACTTGGAGTAGTCTTCGTGGTTGGCTCTTCTCTGGAGATCAGGCCACAGAACATTCTTTAATGACAAAGCTGCATGCAAACACACAGGCTGTTTTTTTCTTTTCAAATATTTGAAAAAATAGTGCATTTCTTTTGAATCTTACTAATTTTATGCCTATGGAAAGAGAAGTCCTTCAAAGAAGGATCCCCCTGAAGCATCCCGCCTCGCCCACTTACAAGGAGAGTACTGGGGACATGTGGCCTCACATCTCCCTTCCACCATGCATTAGACCTGCATCTTTTAATGCGCCACTGAGTCTTTGTGTGCTTCTATGTTCTCCTAATAGTACCAACCTTACTGACATCATAGCACACCCTATTCATCCAGGAGCTTAAAGTAGATTTCTTCAAGCATTTGGTAAATTTTAGAGATCTGCAGAAATGGTACATAATATTACATTGGTTTTCTCCCCAGGGCAAATGACCTTGAAAGAGAAAAAGGTAATGAAAACAAAACTAAATTTCAGTAAAACACAAAATTCCTGGAGACTAAAATAAAAAATAAGTAGTTTCAAAGCATTTGTCTTACTCCACTGACTACAAAGAATGTTAAATTGTGCTCTGTGACTTCTGGGAGGATCTCATAATGATTATAAGCATCCTTAGAATATGCCCTAGATGTGACTGGAGTTATAATGTCACAAACTATTTTCAACTGTATGGAGGTGCTATTATTGTGATAAGAGTAATATTCCTCACAGGGCCTACATGATGGAATAGAGGAGAGTATGGGCCATGATGTGAACCAATGTATATGAGGTGCAGAGGTGCCCAAAGATGTACTTACCAAATCCAATGGATGTGTCATGATGATGGGAACGAGTGTTGTTGGGGGGGGGGGGAGAGGGGAGGTGGGGGGGTGGGGTTGAATGGGACCTCACATATATATTTTTAATGTAATATTATTACAAAGTCAATAAAAAATAAAAAAATTAAAAAAAAAAAAAAAAGAGTAATTAAATTTTATTAAAATTGATTCTGGATTTATAATAGAATTTTCTCATTATGTATTTTCTTAATCAGCAGTTACTAGATGTATAAAAAATTAAAATAAAACTACCTTGTAATTTACCATGACATCTTTTGGACGTTACAAAGAGATACTCATACTTAAAAACTACAAAATCACTATTTCCCTTCCTATCTAGATTTATAGTAATGTATTTACTTTTTCAAAACCACACTCCAGGAAATAGCTTGCATTCTCTTTTTTTCCCATAATATCATGTGTTTACATGAACCTTAGGAGAATATTTCAATTTTCTATTTCCATCATGAAGATTTGAACAGCCCCTACATTTCTTTTCACACTGTAAATATCGTAAATGTTTGAGTGAATTAATTTTAAAAAATGAATCTCCAAATACTTAAACTGTTCATGTTCAACTCCTTAACCAATCAGGCCACTTACATATCTTTAAGATTTAGATAATAGTATCATTTCTTTTTGGCCTTTGCTCACAGCTTAATGCATTTGCATTATCCATATAATTCTAATGCCAGATGGCCAAAAGTATTTGGATTCATAGCTGTATACAAAAACATACTGTTATTGGTACTGCTATGCATGCACTCTCTAGTCAATAATTTTCCATAATGAAAAATATATTAAATTTCATAAATTAAATTATATAAGTTGTAGAGTAATCTATAATGGAGAACAATACAAAATGAATACAAGCAGAAATAACTCCTCCTATTTATTTTCAAAGGTAATCTGTTATTAAAATTTCTTTTTCCTCTTACAAGAATAAGGAGGGCTTATTTCAAATGTTTCTTAGGGTTATTTATTTTTCAAGGTCCTGGGGTACCTGCTGCTTTGGAGCTTCCAGATGATGGTACAAAAGCTATAATATCAGCCTTATCAGCCTATAAAATCCATTGCATCTTTTAATTTTGAAGGTCTCTTGTTTCCCTTATTATGTGAAAGCACTTCAGCACAATTGAGTTATGTCTCTTTAAAAAACTAACAAACTATTTCCTTATATTGTTCTTGTTAGGTATCTATTTATTATAAATAATTTTTTAATGTAAAATTTTCTTTCACCAAATTAGATTTGGGGAAAGCTTAGAGATATATTTTTGGGGAGGAATTTTCAAAGTAATTCTGATTGTAGTATTATCTTAATTTCATATTTATTTTAATATCTGTTGCCAATATCCCAAATAAGATCTTAGATACTGATATCCTTTTCCAGGACATTGGTTTCTGCACAGTCTACATTGACAGGGTGAGTCACAGCCATTTTCCTGGGTCTCAATCCTCCACTAAAGAGATGGTTCAAGGAGGTAACTGGTAGTCAGTTTTCCTTCAATTCATTCCTTGGTCCATAACTGCAATGCAGTATCACTTTTCACTTGCAATGGAGTTAACATTTTACATTATAGGCCTTTCTGGAGGACAGTACCCAGGACCAGAAATTTACACTTCACAGGGTTCCATCAGGTTTCCTGGATTGAGGGAGGGACTTTAATTAGGAGTTCTTCATCCAGTTACCTGGTCCTAAAATTAGGAACACTCCATACCTTATCAGAATTCTCCTGTGAACTCTGCTACAGGATTCTTTCATGACTTGAGGTGGTTTGAAATGGTAGGTACCCCAGAAAAACACGTTCCTGACCAATTCCTGTGGGTGTGAACCCATTGGAAATAGGGCCTTCTGATGAGATTACTTCAGTAAAGGTATGACCCACCTCCGTCAGGATGGGTCTTAATCCTAATATCAGAATCCCTTATAAGCTGAAAGAGGCTCACCCAGAGAGAAGGCCACAGAGGAAGCAGTCAGAAACTGAAAATCAATGGTAACTGGGAGACAAAGAAGGGGCTAGGAGAGGCTGCCATGTGCATTGCCATGTGACAGAGGAGCCAGGGACCAAGGATCAGCAGCAGCCAGACCCAGAATGCCACAGTCTTTGGGGAGAAAGCATCACCTTAATAATGCCTTGATTTGAATGTTTTCCCAGCCTCAAAACCATGAGTTAATAAATTCCCATTGTTTAAGCCACTCCTTTGCATGGTATTTGCTTGTGCTACCTACACAACAAAAGCAGGGTTTCTTAGCCCAGATTCACAGATCACCAAAAGTTCTGAGTTTAGAAATCAGGAAGTCCATGAACCTATAGGGGGAAAATCTGTATTTCCTTTTTACTGACCTCTGATTGATATTTAACATATCCTTCCTTTAGGAATATAGACCACAAACCACAGAAGGACTAACTTGATGCATGGCTTTGTTGCCTTTGGAAATCACAGATATTTTCTTGTTGTATACAGTTTTTGATGATATTTCAATTTTCTCCCACTAATTATACTACGATCAAATTCATTCCTAATTTTAATTTCCTTCAAATTGCATACAACTTTTCTCCATATCAACCTATAACATTCTGCATCTCCAAAGAAAATGATTTTAAAAATTTAATCTAATGTAGTAAATTATATCTCATTATGCCTGCTCTTGACATTTTTAATCAGCAAAATCTATCTGACAAAATAACATACTATTTCTAGATAAACTGCTATTGTAAATTTTATTTTATTTGACTAGATATAGATTTTACTTTCTTTTTTCTTTGATTTGTTTTCAATGTATGTCAAATTGATACCTCATTAAGAGTTTGATCTCTTTCTCTCTGAATCTTATAAATGAATTTGAATGATCCAAAGAAACTTTAAACAAATCTGTGGGTTTTTTTGTGTGTGTGTATGTGTATGAGTGATAGTATAAATATACTCAGGCTTTTCAACAATTCTTCTAAACACACACACACATGCACACACACACTCCTAAATATTTAATATGATATCTAACACAAAATAATTTGTAGAATTAAAAATCTTCAGGTAAAAATATATATATATGTATATATAAATCCATGATTCCCAGAACTTCTAAGCAAAGATATATACCCTTTCCATACAATGTATTGATATTTAATTAGACATATGAAAAAACAGAAATGGGCAATTATCTACTGCCTTACATATTTCTGAATTATGAAAGGTACAAGAACAGAAACTTGTTATGCAAGCCTTTTTGGTCCAGGGAGCTCTAACTTCAGCCATACTAAATCAGAATCATTGATTCTGTTCCAGGCAATATGTAGTGACAGATTTCCTTGTATTGGTATAATTTTATGAACATCTACTTGCACTGCCTGAATAAAACAGGAATACAGTTATTACACTGAATTAACATCTGTCAAGCTGTCTCAGTATTCACTGTCACAGCAAATAACATCCTTCTCACAGAAGGAAACATAGGTCCCAGGTGCTGAATGAAAAATAATAATTGAATGGGATGTTACCTACAAATATAATAATGTGTAAAATATACTTTATGTAATATTAAAGTCATGCCTCTGTAATTTATCTACTAGAATTAACAGGTTTAACTTTTTTAATACAAACTTTTTGCCAAAAGCATATCTTTAAAAAAATAAGTCAATGTATTTTGAAACTTAAATTAGTATAATATTGCTGGTTATGTATGCATAGCAGCTGCAATTTTTGTGGTGTTTTTAGTTAAAAGTTTTGAGGAATTATCATCATGGAGAGGAGAATAGAATAAAGATATGAGAGAGAAACAACAGATAAAACATATTTATAGCTAAATCACCACATGTCAACATCAACTCCTTTGCTACAAATAAGTTGCAACCAGAGAATATTTATTCACATTGGAAAAAGTCATACAATTTAGAAAGGCTGCTTCTCAGCCTTTTGGCTGAGACCAAGTATAAAATCTTCAGCCTTCTTTAAGAATTGCTTCTACCAACTCATTGATTCAGAATTAGAATAGCAGTTTAGGATAGTCTTGTTTTTGACTATCTACCTACCTACCTACCTACCTACCTACCTATTTATCTATCTATCTATCTATCTATCTATCTATCTATCTATCTATCTATCTATCTATCTATCTATCTATCTATCTATCTATCTACCTATCTACCTACCTACCTACTTACCTACCTACCTACCTACTTACCTACCTACCTACCTACCTATCTTCCAAACTTGGAAGATTCTGGATTCTGGAATTAGTTGGGAATTTCTCCATGGACATACTGTGATGTGGAATCCTGAAACTCAGAAGGTTCTCACATGAAATAACCTCACCTGTCTTCTCTTGTGTCTTTGTTTAGTATCTAGTTTTTTAAGATGTAATACACAGGGAAGTTTTATGAGATATAGTGCTGTTTCCCCGTCTTTGTGAATCAACATATATTAGTGCAGGAATAACAAGCCTTGGCAAGGTTCAGGCTATGTCACAGATAGTGCCTTTGAGGATATTCTTTATTATCTCACCTTCTTGTATGAGAATAGATTGCTTGTTTAAAGCTGTGAGAGCCCTTTTCAGAGTTGCAGGTAGTAAGAGAGAGGCTAAGATGCCTCATCTTTTGGACAAGCAGCTACTTGAGTAGACATAAACCGTTTATACAGCCCTTCTCCCTCTCTCTTTATGCTACTGTCTATCTTTTCCTTGTGTTCCCAGAGCTGCAGCTCACTGTGTCTCAGCTGTCCATCCAGCTCCCGTGCTGGCCCTTTCTCACTCACTATTAACTGTAGAAGGTGGGTAAGAGAACCACTGAACTGTCCTGCAAAAATGCATGGGAGCCAGAAGTGGATATGGCTCAAGCAGCTGGCTTCCCACACGGAAGGTCCTGGTTCTGTTCCATGCCTCCTAAAAACGAAAAAACAAACAACAAGCAAAACAAACAAACAAAAAACCAACCCAAACCAGGGGAATCAATGTGCTTCCATGGTTGAGTGGCATCTTCCTACATATGAGGTCCCGGGTTCAATCCCCAGCCCCGGTACCTCAAAAATAAACAAACAAAAGACCAAAACAAAACAAAAAACAAATCCCCATTTGTTTGAGAGCAATTATCATCATAGCTCTCTCAATAAATAGTTCAGTGTCCTTAGACACATTTCAGTACCCTGGATCTCAGTTTCAACATTTGATGAGAAGAATGATCAATAATGTCTTTTGAGAGTTATCAGGAAAAGATTATATTGCAGTTGTTTTTCTTTTTTTCACTGCCTTTCTTCATCTCAAGTCTTCTTCGAATGAGTTTGCACAACAAAGCTATCTTTGAGATTGGGTTCAGATGGCCTTAATAACTAAGTAAAAATTAACTTTTAAAAAATGAGGTTTATATGTTTGGTTTTGATTATGTGACTTTCAGTTTTAATTTTATATTTAATATTAATGAATTACATCTCAGATTGCCAAATTAATGTATTTAAATGTAATGTCAGTACCTGGCAGAAAAATGTCAAATATTGTATAATGCTTAAGCAACATTAGCAGGTCTATGATTTTCTCTATCCAGAAGCACATATTTTTAATCATTCAATTATAATAAAATGTATGCCTATTAATTATTAAGCATTGGATCAGTGTCCCAGAAACATTAGTATTCAGTTTGAACTTACTATACAAATTGGTCATTTTTCTTCTATTAGTTGTAGTATACTTGAGATATCTCCAATTAGCTCAAAACCAACTGAGACCTTTCCAAGATTACCTAATGGCAAAAAAAGACCATTTTTAAAAGTCAACTTTTCAATTAGACTTCTTCCCCTAGAGAGGCAGTGATGAAAGCTTCAGAAGTATTACTATTTGTAAGTGTTGAGAATGATTCCCCTTTTCCCTAGTTCTCTAACATGTTTGATTAGGAAATAATAAAAGGACCAAACACCTGGAGGCCCTACAGGAAGCAATTATTTCTAGCAAAGGAGGAAAATGTGAGTAATTTTGCCTTAAACTAAACAAAAAACTTGGAATCATTTTAAACAGTGAAGTAACAATAGAGAGGTAATGTTTTTTCTCTTGCAGATGTGACTAATAATAATGCATTTTAAAAATAATAATGAGGTACATAAAATAGCCAAGAAGCAAAAGCATTCATTAATTGATCTGTCTTAATATATAGCTTCAGAACTAAACAACGCATAGCTATTAAATAAATTAGCTTTGTTTTATTTTATTTGGTTAAAGCAGTATTAATTATTTAAGTTGTTATAAACTTACAACATGCTAAAGGAAAATTTTAATACTTTCTTGTTTTTACATCTATATGATCTTATTAAAATATATTTCTACATGGGAACTACTTGATAGAACAGTAAGGTCTAATATTTTTCTAGTTTTTTACTTAGATGTCATACGCACTCATTGTTATATTATTTTCTGAAGGCATAATAATTTAATAACTTGAAATACTGTAATTTATGCTTTTGCATTTTACATATACCTATATTTTTATAATCAAAGTGTAGGATGCTATTCTAATTATCACAGTTGACCAGGAGTGAAATACTGCTTTTGCTTTTTAAGGCAACCATAGTATTTAAATATTACCTATAGGCAAATGATGTACTAGCCACAAAAGATGGTCATTTCATCAATTGTAAATATAGTTTCTCTGTCTCACTGAATTCCCATGTTTGAATCAAGACCTCGTTTTCAGGACTCCTTGGTGAAATACCCATGTATACCCTGAGAGCATAGCCCATCAGTGCAGGTTCCCTCCATCTCATCGGCAGTGACGGATGAGTCTGTACAATTGGCTAGCTCTCACTGGGTCTAGAGGAAATGTCCAAGTGAATTTTGATGAGGGAAGGTGTTTTCGTTTCCTAGGTTGCTCAAGCAAACACCATGCAGAGGGATGGCTTAAATGATGGTCATTTAGTGGCTCACGGTTGGTTCTGTGGTTAGGAAAAATGTCCAAATCAAGACATTATCAAGGTGATGCTTTCTCCCCAAAAACTGTGGCATTCTGGGTCTGGCTGCTGGTGATCCTTGGTCCTTGGCTCCTCTGTCACATGGCAATGCACATGGCAGCCTCTCCTGGCCTCTCCCTTCTCTTCCAGTTTCCACTGATTTTCAGTTTCTGGCTGTTCCTCTGTGGCCTTCTCTCTATCTGTCTAAGCCTCTTTCTGTTCATGAGGAGTTCCAGTAATAGGATTAAGATCCATCCTGACGGAGGTGGGTCATACCCTTACTGAAGGAATCTCATCAGAAGGCCCTACTTCCAGTGGGTTCACATGCACAGGAATGGGTTAAGAACATGTTTTTCTGGGGTACACACAGCTCTAAACCACCACAGAAAGAAAAGAAAGAGTTCCAAAATGCAGGCTCTTGCAAAGAAAAGTGGCCTGGGTGAAATGAAGCCTTGGAGAGGAAGATGTTTAAGAACTCAGGAATGAATAAAGGTGTCTGACGTGGAATAGGATTTGTGCATGTAGTGCTCCCAAGTAGCGATGAAGAAATGTTTTCTAAATTTGAAATTTTGCTTGGTGGGAAATCTTGCTAAATTTTACTTTCTTCCCAGGAGAAATGATATTTGTATTTTTCATATGGAGGCAAGTGACTTTACTGTAAAATATGACAGTGACCATATCAGATCTTCTGTTATTGTTCCTAGGTATCTTCCCACTAAGTACCCTTTACACTTGATGGGCATTTGACAATCCAAAGTGTATTAGTTTCCATAATGCATGATAACCTATGATATTCATGTTTTATTATAAAGATTGTTGGTGCTTTTATTTATAATAATATTCATGGTTCTTTCTTGAATGCCATGCCAAAAAAATTACCCTTTTCTTTGTACATTTTGATTGTTTTATCTTTTTTCTGATTTTTCTCTTCTTTTTTTCTTTGCTTTGTCAGGATGGCCACTTATTATCTTTTTATTCTATATTCTTAAACGCTGTGCAATCAAAATGATCCTGTTAGGTCGTTTAGTGAGAAGATATTTTGCATAGAACATACCAGCCTTTTGAATTTAAGTCAATATTCTAAGGTTCTACTGTAAGCAACAGACAGAATACGTTCTAACTTCAAGCTCAATTTTGATACACGAAGCAAATTATTCAATCATTAAACATAAGGTGGTATGTGAGCAGTACTTACGTTGTTTTTGAAATGGGGCATAGATGGGCTTAACTATTTTTCTGCAATAAAATTGTTAATCTAAGGGAGTGGGTGTAGTTCAGTGGTTTGAATGCCTGCTTCTTACACAGCAATCAGTAGTTAAGTGAAGCAGCAGTAGCTAAAATGGAAGATGAAATTTGCGACTAGCTCATTCTCAGCAATAGCATGGTGATAATACTGTTGATTGTGATTGATACGCGGTCTACTTCTTATACAGAATCTCTAAAATGATGTTTAAATTTCACTCAGGTTATATATCTTCTCTTTAAATTTTAAAAGTAGATATTTACTGTAATAAATCAGATCAAACCAGCAATAATGGATTATGGTATGTGACACTTATTGAGGCTTTTACCTTTGACAACTCAAAGTCATACCACACCCTGTGGCTGCCTTTGAAGAACACAGGACTAATTATACTTGGGTTTTACTGCAGTTCTTCATCTGAACAGCAGGGGGCCACATTTACACTATACTGTGGATCATTGGGTCTCTGGTGGGTGCTCCAAGGGATTAGCTGATGTTATATTACAATCAGTATCAATCTCTGTGTCTGCTTCCTGTAATCAATTATATTTTGAATAAAAAGAAAGAAACCTTAGTTTGTACTTTCTCCAAATGAGATGGCTGCTGATAAGTACCCTGAAGAATACATCCTTTACAGAACAGAGGAAAGGGGAAGGAACGGAAACATTTAGGCAAAGATCTAAGGAAAATGATCAGGAAATAAAAATTTTAGGCAAAAGTCTTAAAGAGTGACTGCACCATGAATTATTCCAGTAGCTTTTCCAGTACTCACTGCTTATTCTTTTCAAGGAGTTGAAGTAAAACACAGCTGCTTTTTCTCATTTTCCCTCTAATGTGAGGGTGCTTTGGTGCAGACATGAACAATTACAGGGCTTAATGGTGGAATCATTTTTGTGAAATTACACAACTCTATGATTGAAGTAGAACTCTGTGAATTATGCCTGCATATCTCTATAGAACAACTTTTCTCTTGTGGCTTATTTTTGTTGCTAAAAATAACATGAAAGACACTACCATAATAGCAAGAAACTTTTCTGGCATCACTTTAATGTAATGAT